>NW_027363558.1:0-657404 GCF_046119375.1 Phyllobates terribilis | reverse complement strand
AGCAGGAAAAAGCAAAAAATTTCAGAATTGCACCTTGCAATGCGGAGAAATTACTGTTTGTGCATTTACAATATTCATTGATTTTTGCCATTGAAAAACATCATGTTATTCATATACCAGAAATGTTTGAAGCTACTGACTGAATGAAAGGAGCTGACATCTCACTCTCTTTGAATCTTCTTTATCATGCTAAGAGGAGCAGGAAAAAGCAAAAAATTTCAGAATTGCACCTTGCAATGCGGAGAAATTACTGTTTGTGCATTTACAATATTCATTGATTTTTGCCATTGAAAAACGTCCAGAAATGATTGAAGCTACTGACTGAATGAAAGGAGCTGGCATCTCACTCTCTTTGAATCTTCTTTATCATGCTAAGAGGAGCAGGAAAAAGCAAACAATTTCAGAATTGCACCTTGCAATGCGGAGAAATTACTGTTTGTGCATTTACAATATTCATTGATTTTTGCCATTGAAAAACATCATGTTATTCATATACCAGAAATGTTTGAAGCTACTGACTGAATGAAAGGAGCTGGCATCTCACTCTCTTTGAATCTTCTTTATCATGCTAAGAGGAGCAGGAAAAAGCAAAAAATTTCAGAATTGCACCTTGCAATGCGGAGAAATTACTGTTTGTGCATTTACAATATTCATTGATTTTTGCCATTGAAAAACATCATGTTATTCATATACCAGAAATGTTTGAAGCTACTGACTGAATGAAAGGAGCTGGCATCTCACTCTCTTTGAATCTTCTTTATCATGCTAAGAGGAGCAGGAAAAAGCAAAAAATTTCAGAATTGCACCTTGCAATGTGGAGAAATTACTGTTTGTGCATTTACAATATTCATTGATTGTTACCATTGAAAAACGTCCAGAAATGATTGAAGCTACTGACTGAATGAAAGTAGCTGGCATCTCACTCTCTTTGAATCTTCTTTATCATGCTAAGAGGAGCAGGAAAAAGCAAAAAATTTCAGACTTGCACCTTGCAATGCGGAGAAATTACTGTTTGTGCATTTACAATATTCATTGATTTTTGCCATTGAAAAACATCATGTTATTCATATACCAGAAATGTTTGAAGCTACTGACTGAATGAAAGGAGCTGGCATCTCACTCTCTTTGAATCTTCTTTATCATGCTAAGAGGAGCAGGAAAAAGCAAAAAATTTCAGAATTGCACCTTGCAATGCGGAGAAATTACTGTTTGTGCATTTACAATATTCATTGATTTTTGCCATTGAAAAACGTCCATAAATGATTGAAGCTACTGACTGAATGAAAGTTGCTGGCATCTCACTCTCTTTGAATCTTCTTTATCATGCTAAGAGGAGCAGGAAAAAGCAAAAAATTTCAGAATTGCACCTTGCAATGCGGAGAAATTACTGTTTGTGCATTTACAATATTCATTGATTTTTGCCATTGAAAAACGTCCAGAAATGATTGAAGCTACTGACTGAATGAAAGGAGCTGGCATCTCACTCTCTTTGAATCTTCTTTATCATGCTAAGAGGAGCAGGAAAAATCAAAATATCTCAGAATTGCACCTTGCAATGCGGAGAAATTACTGTTTGTGCATTTACAATATTCATTGATTTTTGCCTCTGAAAAACATGTTATTCATATACCAGAAATGTTTGAAGCTACTGACTGAATGAAAGGAGCTGGCACCTCACTCTCTTTGAATCTTCTTTATCATGCTAAGAGGAGCGGGAAAAAGCAAAAAATTTCAGAATTGCACCTTGCAATGCGGAGAAATTACTGTTTGTGCATTTACAATATTCATTGATTTTTGCCATTGAAAAACGTCCAGAAATGATTGAAGCTACTGACTGAATGAAAGGAGCTGGCATCTCACTCTCTTTGAATCTTCTTTATCATGCTAAGAGGAGCAGGAAAGAGCAAAAAATTTCAGAATTGCACCTTGCAATGCGGAGAAATTACTGTTTGTGCATTTACAATATTCATTGATTTTTGCCATTGAAAAACATCATGTTATTCATATACCAGAAATGTTTGAAGCTACTGACTGAATGAAAGGAGCTGGCATCTCACTCTCTTTGAATCTCCTTTATCATGCTAATAAGAGCAGGAAAAAGCAAAAAATTTCTGAATTGCACCTTGCAATGCGGAGAAATTACTGTTTGTGCATTTACAATATTCATTGATTTTTGCCATTGAAAAACATCATGTTATTCATATACCAGAAATGTTTGAAGCTACTGACTGAATGAAAGGAGCTGGCATCTCACTCTCTTTGAATCTTCTTTATCATGCTAAGAGGAGCAGGAAAAAGCAAAAAATTTCAGAATTGCACCTTGCAATGTGGAGAAATTACTGTTTGTGCATTTACAATATTCATTGATTTTTACCATTGAAAAACGTCCAGAAATGATTGAAGCTACTGACTGAATGAAAGTAGCTGGCATCTCACTCTCTTTGAATCTTCTTTATCATGCTAAGAGGAGCAGGAAAAAGCAAAAAATTTCAGACTTGCACCTTGCAATGCGGAGAAATTACTGTTTGTGCATTTACAATATTCATTGATTTTTGCCATTGAAAAACATCATGTTATTCATATACCAGAAATGTTTGAAGCTACTGACTGAATGAAAGGAGCTGGCATCTCACTCTCTTTGAATCTTCTTTATCATGCTAAGAGGAGCAGGAAAAAGCAAAAAATTTCAGAATTGCACCTTGCAATGCGGAGAAATTACTGTTTGTGCATTTACAATATTCATTGATTTTTGCCATTGAAAAACGTCCAGAAATGATTGAAGCTACTGACTGAATGAAAGGAGCTGGCATCTCACTCTCTTTGAATCTTGTTTATCATGCTAAGAGGAGCAGGAAAAAGCAAAAAATTTCAGAATTGCACCTTGCAATGCGGAGAAATTACTGTTTGTGCATTTACAATATTCATTGATTTTTGCCATTGAAAAACGTCCAGAAATGATTGAAGCTACTGATTGAATGAAAGGAGCTGGCATCTCACTCTCTTTGAATCTTCTTTATCATGCTAAGAGGAGCAGGAAAAAGCAAAAAATTTCAGAATTGCACCTTGAAATGCGGAGAAATTACTGTTTGTGCATTTACAATATTCATTGATTTTTGCCATTGAAAAACATCATGTTATTCATATACCAGAAATGATTGAAGCTACTGACTGAATGAAAGGAGCTGGCATCTCACTCTCTTTGAATCTTCTTTATCATGCTAAGAGGAGCAGGAAAAAGTAAAAAATTTCAGAATTGCACCTTGCAATGCGGAGAAATTACTGTTTGTGCATTTATAATATTCAATGATTTTTGCCATTGAAAAACGTCCAGAAATGATCGAAGCTACTGACTGAACGAAAGGAGCTGGCATCTCACTCTCTTTGAATCTTCTTTATCATGCTAAGAGGAGCAGGAAAAAGCAAAAAATTTCAGAATTGCACCTTGCAATGCGGAGAAATTACTGTTTGTGCATTTACAATATTCATTGATTTTTGCCATTGAAAAACGTCCAGAAATGATTGAAGCTACTGACTGAATGAAAGGAGCTGGCATCTCACTCTCTTTGAATCTTCTTTATCATGCTAAGAGGAGCAGGAAAAATCAAAAAATTTCAGAATTGCACCTTGCAATGCGGAGAAATTACTGTTTGTGCATTTACAATATTCATTGATTTTTGCCTTTGAAAAACATGTTATTCATATACCAGAAATGTTTGAAGCTACTGACTGAATGAAAGGAGCTGGCACCTCACTCTCTTTGAATCTTCTTTATCATGCTAAGAGGAGCGGGAAAAAGCAAAAAATTTCAGAATTGCACCTTGCAATGCGGAGAAATTACTGTTTGTGCATTTACAATATTCATTGATTTTTGCCATTGAAAAACGTCCAGAAATGATTGAAGCTACTGACTGAATGAAAGGAGCTGGCATCTCACTCTCTTTGAATCTTCTTTATCATGCTAAGAGGAGCAGGAAAGAGCAAAAAATTTCAGAATTGCACCTTGCAATGCGGAGAAATTACTGTTTGTGCATTTACAATATTCATTGATTTTTGCCATTGAAAAACATCATGTTATTCATATACCAGAAATGTTTGAAGCTACTGACTGAATGAAAGGAGCTGGCATCTCACTCTCTTTGAATCTCCTTTATCATGCTAAGAGGAGCAGGAAAAAGCAAAAAATTTCTGAATTGCACCTTGCAATGCGGAGAAATTACTGTTTGTGCATTTACAATATTCATTGATTTTTGCCATTGAAAAACATCATGTTATTCATATACCAGAAATGTTTGAAGCTACTGACTGAATGAAAGGAGCTGGCATCTCACTCTCTTTGAATCTTCTTTATCATGCTAAGAGGAGCAGGAAAAAGCAAAAAATTTCAGAATTGCACCTTGCAATGTGGAGAAATTACTGTTTGTGCATTTACAATATTCATTGATTTTTACCATTGAAAAACGTCCAGAAATGATTGAAGCTACTGACTGAATGAAAGTAGCTGGCATCTCACTCTCTTTGAATCTTCTTTATCATGCTAAGAGGAGTAGGAAAAAGCAAAAAATTTCAGACTTGCACCTTGCAATGCGGAGAAATTACTGTTTGTGCATTTACAATATTCATTGATTTTTGCCATTGAAAAACATCATGTTATTCATATACCAGAAATGTTTGAAGCTACTGACTGAATGAAAGGAGCTGGCATCTCACTCTCTTTGAATCTTCTTTATCATGCTAAGAGGAGCAGGAAAAAGCAAAAAATTTCAGAATTGCACCTTGCAATGCGGAGAAATTACTGTTTGTGCATTTACAATATTCATTGATTTTTGCCATTGAAAAACGTCCAGAAATGATTGAAGCTACTGACTGAATGAAAGGAGCTGGCATCTCACTCTCTTTGAATCTTGTTTATCATGCTAAGAGGAGCAGGAAAAAGCAAAAAATTTCAGAATTGCACCTTGCAATGCGGAGAAATTACTGTTTGTGCATTTACAATATTCATTGATTTTTGCCATTGAAAAACGTCCAGAAATGATTGAAGCTACTGACTGAATGAAAGGAGCTGGCATCTCACTCTCTTTGAATCTTCTTTATCATGCTAAGAGGAGCAGGAAAAAGCAAAAAATTTCAGAATTGCACCTTGAAATGCGGAGAAATTACTGTTTGTGCATTTACAATATTCATTGATTTTTGCCATTGAAAAACATCATGTTATTCATATACCAGAAATGATTGAAGCTACTGACTGAATGAAAGGAGCTGGCATCTCACTCTCTTTGAATCCTCTTTATCATGCTAAGAGGAGCAGGAAAAAGTAAAAAATTTCAGAATTGCACCTTGCAATGCGGAGAAACTACTGTTTGTGCATTTATAATATTCAATGATTTTTGCCATTGAAAAACGTCCAGAAATGATCGAAGCTACTGACTGAACGAAAGGAGCTGGCATCTCACTCTCTTTGAATCTTCTTTATCATGCTAAGAGGAGCAGGAAAAAGCAAAAAATTTCAGAATTGCACCTTGCAATGCGGAGAAATTACTGTTTGTGCATTTACAATATTCATTGATTTTTGCCATTGAAAAACGTCCAGAAATGATTGAAGCTACTGACTGAATGAAAGGAGCTGGCATCTCACTCTCTTTGAATCTTCTTTATCATGCTAAGAGGAGCAGGAAAAAGTAAAAAATTTCAGAATTGCACCTTGCAATGCGGAGAAATTACTGTTTGTGCATTTATAATATTCAATGATTTTTGCCATTGAAAAACGTCCAGAAATGATTGAAGCTACTGACTGAACGAAAGGAGCTGGCATCTCACTCTCTTTGAATCTTCTTTATCATGCTAAGAGGAGCAGGAAAAAGCAAAAAATTTCAGAATTGCACCTTGCAATGCGGAGAAATTACTGTTTGTGCATTTACAATATTCATTGATTTTTGCCATTGAAAAACGTCCAGAAATGATTGAAGCTACTGATTGAATGAAAGGAGCTGGCATCTCACTCTCTTTGAATCTTCTTTATCATGCTAAGAGGAGCAGGAAAAAGCAAAAAATTTCAGAATTGCACCTTGCAATGCGGAGAAATTACTGTTTGTGCATTTACAATATTCATTGATTTTTGCCATTGAAAAACATCATGTTATTCATATACCAGAAATGTTTGAAGCTACTGACTGAATGAAAGGAGCTGGCATCTCACTCTCTTTGAATCTTCTTTATCATGCTAAGAGGAGCAGGAAAAAGCAAAAAATTTCAGAATTGCACCTTGCAATGTGGAGAAATTACTGTTTGTGCATTTACAATATTCATTGATTTTTACCATTGAAAAACGTCCAGAAATGATTGAAGCTACTGACTGAATGAAAGTAGCTGGCATCTCACTCTCTTTGAATCTTCTTTATCATGCTAAGAGGAGCAGGAAAAAGCAAAAAATTTCAGACTTGCACCTTGCAATGCGGAGAAATTACTGTTTGTGCATTTACAATATTCATTGATTTTTGCCATTGAAAAACATCATGTTATTCATATACCAGAAATGTTTGAAGCTACAGACTGAATGAAAGGAGCTGACATCTCACTCTCTTTGAATCTTCTTTATCATGCTAAGAGGAGCAGGAAAAAGCAAAAAATTTCAGAATTGCACCTTGCAATGCGGAGAAATTACTGTTTGTGCATTTACAATATTCATTGATTTTTGCCATTGAAAAACGTCCAGAAATGATTGAAGCTACTGACTGAATGAAAGGAGCTGGCATGTCACTCTCTTTGAATCTTGTTTATCATGCTAAGAGGAGCAGGAAAAAGCAAAAAATTTCAGAATTGCACCTTGAAATGCGGAGAAATTACTGTTTGTGCATTTACAATATTCATTGATTTTTGCCATTGAAAAACATCATGTTATTCATATACCAGAAATGATTGAAGCTACTGACTGAATGAAAGGAGCTGGCATCTCACTCTCTTTGAATCTTCTTTATCATGCTAAGAGGAGCAGGAAAAAGTAAAAAATTTCAGAATTGCACCTTGCAATGCGGAGAAATTACTGTTTGTGCATTTATAATATTCAATGATTTTTGCCATTGAAAAACGTCCAGAAATGATCGAAGCTACTGACTGAACGAAAGGAGCTGGCATCTCACTCTCTTTGAATCTTCTTTATCATGCTAAGAGGAGCAGGAAAAAGCAAAAAATTTCAGAATTGCACCTTGCAATGCGGAGAAATTACTGTTTGTGCATTTACAATATTCATTGATTTTTGCCATTGAAAAACGTCCAGAAATGATTGAAGCTACTGACTGAATGAAAGGAGCTGGCATCTCACTCTCTTTGAATCTTCTTTATCATGCTAAGATTAGCAGGAAAAAGTAAAAAATTTCAGAATTGCACCTTGCAATGCGGAGAAATTACTGTTTGTGCATTTATAATATTCAATGATTTTTGCCATTGAAAAACGTCCAGAAATGATTGAAGCTACTGACTGAACGAAAGGAGCTGGCATCTCACTCTCTTTGAATATTCTTTATCATGCTAAGAGGAGCAGGAAAAAGCAAAAAATTTCAGAATTGCACCTTGCAATGCGGAGAAATTACTGTTTGTGCATTTACAATATTCATTGATTTTTGCCATTGAAAAACGTCCAGAAATGATTGAAGCTACTGATTGAATGAAAGGAGCTGGCATCTCACTCTCTTTGAATCTTCTTTATCATGCTAAGAGGAGCAGGAAAAAGCAAAAAATTTCAGAATTGCACCTTGCAATGCGGAGAAATTACTGTTTGTGCATTTACAATATTCATTGATTTTTGCCATTGAAAAACATCATGTTATTCATATACCAGAAATGTTTGAAGCTACTGACTGAATGAAAGGAGCTGGCATCTCACTCTCTTTGAATCTTCTTTATCATGCTAAGAGGAGCAGGAAAAAGCAAGAAATTTCAGAATTGCACCTTGCAATGTGGAGAAATTACTGTTTGTGCATTTACAATATTCATTGATTTTTACCATTGAAAAACGTCCAGAAATGATTGAAGCTACTGACTGAATGAAAGTAGCTGGCATCTCACTCTCTTTGAATCTTCTTTATCATGCTAAGAGGAGCAGGAAAAAGCAAAAAATTTCAGACTTGCACCTTGCAATGCGGAGAAATTACTGTTTGTGCATTTACAATATTCATTGATTTTTGCCATTGAAAAACATCATGTTATTCATATACCAGAAATGTTTGAGGCTACTGACTGAATGAAAGGAGCTGGCATCTCACTCTCTTTGAATCTTCTTTATCATGCTAAGAGGAGCAGGAAAAAGCAAAAAAATTTCAGAATTGCACCTTGCAATGCGGAGAAATTACTGTTTGTGCATTTACAATATTCATTGATTTTTGCCATTGAAAAACGTCCAGAAATGATTGAAGCTACTGACTGAATGAAAGGAGCTGGCATCTCACTCTCTTTGAATCTTCTTTATCATGCTAAGAGGAGCAGGAAAAAGCAAAAAATTTCAGAATTGCACCTTGCAATGCGGAGAAATTACTGTTTGTGCATTTACAATATTCATTGATTTTTGCCATTGAAAAACGTCCAGAAATGATTGAAGCTACTGACTGAATGAAAGGAGCTGGCATCTCACTCTCTTTGAATCTTCTTTATCATGCTAAGAGGAGCAGGAAAAATCAAAAAATTTCAGAATTGCACCTTGCAATGCGGAGAAATTACTGTTTGTGCATTTACAATATTCATTGATTTTTGCCATTGAAAAACATGTTATTCATATACCAGAAATGTTTGAAGCTACTGACTGAATGAAAGGAGCTGGCACCTTACTCTCTTTGAATCTTCTTTATCATGCTAAGAGGAGCGGGAAAAAGCAAAAAATTTCAGAATTGCACCTTGCAATGCGGAGAAATTACTGTTTGTGCATTTACAATATTCATTGATTTTTGCCATTGAAAAACGTCCAGAAATGATTGAAGCTACTGACTGAATGAAAGGAGCTGGCATCTCACTCTCTTTGAATCTTCTTTATCATGCTAAGAGGAGCAGGAAAAAGCAAAAAATTTCAGAATTGCACCTTGCAATGCGGAGAAATTAGTTTGTGAATTTACAATATTCATTGATTTTTGCCATTGAAAAACATCCAGAAATGATTGAAGCTACTGACTGAATGAAAGGAGCTGGCATCTCACTCTCTTTGAATCTTCTTTATCATGCTAAGAGGAGCAGGAAAAAGCAAAAATTTTCAGAATTGCACCTTGCAATGCGGAGAAATTACAGTTTGTGCATTTACAATATTCATTGATTTTTGCCATTGCAAAACATCCAGAAATGATTGAAGCTACTGACTGAATGAAAGGAGCTGGCATCTCACTCTCTTTGAATCTTCTTTATCATGCTAAGAGGAGCAGGAAAAAGCAAAAAATTTCAGAATTGCACCTTGCAATGTGGAAAAATTACTGTTTGTGCATTTACAATATTCATTGATTTTTACCATTGAAAAACGTCCAGAAATGATTGAAGCTACTGACTGAATGAAAGTAGCTGGCATCTCACTCTCTTTGAATCTTCTATATCATGCTAAGAGGAGCAGGAAAAAGCAAAAAATTTCAGACTTGCACCTTGCAATGCGGAGAAATTACTGTTTGTGCATTTACAATATTCATTGATTTTTGCCATTGAAAAACATCATGTTATTCATATACCAGAAATGTTTGAAGCTACTGACTGAATGAAAGGAGCTGGCATCTCACTCTCTTTGAATCTCCTTTATCATGCTAAGAGGAGCAGGAAAAAGCAAAAAATTTCAGAATTGCACCTTGCAATGCGGAGAAATTACTGTTTGTGCATTTACAATATTCATTGATTTTTGCCATTGAAAAACATCATGTTATTCATATACCAGAAATGTTTGAAGCTACTGACTGAATGAAAGGAGCTGGCATCTCACTCTCTTTGAATCTTCTTTATCATGCTAAGAGGAGCAGGAAAAAGCAAAAAATTTCAGAATTGCACCTTGGAATGTGGAGAAATTACTGTTTGTGCATTTACAATATTCATTGATTTTTACCATTGAAAAACGTCCAGAAATGATTGAAGCTACTGACTGAATGAAAGTAGCTGGCATCTCACTCTCTTTGAATCTTCTTTATCATGCTAAGAGGAGCAGGAAAAAGCAAAAAATTTCAGACTTGCACCTTGCAATGCGGAGAAATTACTGTTTGTGCATTTACAATATTCATTGATTTTTGCCATTGAAAAACATCATGTTATTCATATACCAGAAATGTTTGAAGCTACTGACTGAATGAAAGGAGCTGGCATCTCACTCTCTTTGAATCTTCTTTATCATGCTAAGAGGAGCAGGAAAAAGCAAAAAATTTCAGAATTGCACCTTGCAATGCGGAGAAATTACTGTTTGTGCATTTACAATATTCATTGATTTTTGCCATTGAAAAACGTCCAGAAATGATTGAAGCTACTGACTGAATGAAAGGAGCTGGCATCTCACTCTCTTTGAATCTTGTTTATCATGCTAAGAGGAGCAGGAAAAAGCAAAAAATTTCAGAATTGCACCTTGCAATGCGGAGAAATTACTGTTTGTGCATTTACAATATTCATTGATTTTTGCCATTGAAAAACGTCCAGAAATGATTGAAGCTACTGACTGAATGAAAGGAGCTGGCATCTCACTCTCTTTGAATCTTCTTTATCATGCTAAGAGGAGCAGGAAAAAGCAAAAAATTTCAGAATTGCACCTTGAAATGCGGAGAAATTACTGTTTGTGCATTTACAATATTCATTGATTTTTGCCATTGAAAAACATCATGTTATTCATATACCAGAAATGATTGAAGCTACTGACTGAATGAAAGGAGCTGGCATCTCACTCTCTTTGAATCTTCTTTATCATGCTAAGAGGAGCAGGAAAAAGTAAAAAATTTCAGAATTGCACCTTGCAATGCGGAGAAATTACTGTTTGTGCATTTATAATATTCAATGATTTTTGCCATTGAAAAACGTCCAGAAATGATCGAAGCTACTGACTGAACGAAAGGAGCTGGCATCTCACTCTCTTTGAATCTTCTTTATCATGCTAAGAGGAGCAGGAAAAAGCAAAAAATTTCAGAATTGCACCTTGCAATGCGGAGAAATTACTGTTTGTGCATTTACAATATTCATTGATTTTTGCCATTGAAAAACGTCCAGAAATGATTGAAGCTACTGACTGAATGAAAGGAGCTGGCATCTCACTCTCTTTGAATCTTCTTTATCATGCTAAGAGGAGCAGGAAAAAGTAAAACATTTCAGAATTGCACCTTGCAATGCGGAGAAATTACTGTTTGTGCATTTATAATATTCAATGATTTTTGCCATTGAAAAACGTCCAGAAATGATTGAAGCTACTGACTGAACGAAAGGAGCTGGCATCTCACTCTCTTTGAATCTTCTTTATCATGCTAAGAGGAGCAGGAAAAAGCAAAAAATTTCAGAATTGCACCTTGCAATGCGGAGAAATTACTGTTTGTGCATTTACAATATTCATTGATTTTTGCCATTGAAAAACGTCCAGAAATGATTGAAGCTACTGACTGAATGAAAGGAGCTGGCATCTCACTCTCTTTGAATCTTCTTTATCATGCTAAGAGGAGCAGGAAAAAGCAAAAAATTTCAGAATTGCACCTTGCAATGCGGAGAAATTACTGTTTGTGCATTTACAATATTCATTGATTTTTGCCATTGAAAAACATCATGTTATTCATATACCAGAAATGTTTGAAGCTACTGACTGAATGAAAGGAGCTGACATCTCACTCTCTTTGAATCTTCTTTATCATGCTAAGAGGAGCAGGAAAAAGCAAAAAATTTCAGAATTGCACCTTGCAATGCGGAGAAATTACTGTTTGTGCATTTACAATATTCATTGATTTTTGCCATTGAAAAACGTCCAGAAATGATTGAAGCTACTGACTGAATGAAAGGAGCTGGCATCTCACTCTCTTTGAATCTTGTTTATCATGCTAAGAGGAGCAGGAAAAAGCAAAAAATTTCAGAATTGCACCTTGCAATGCGGAGAAATTACTGTTTGTGCATTTACAATATTCATTGATTTTTGCCATTGAAAAACATCATGTTATTCATATACCAGAAATGTTTGAAGCTACTGACTGAATGAAAGGAGCTGGCATCTCACTCTCTTTGAATCTTCTTTATCATGCTAAGAGGAGCAGGAAAAAGCAAAAAATTTCAGAATTGCACCTTGCAATGCGGAGAAATTACTGTTTGTGCATTTACAATATTCATTGATTTTTGCCATTGAAAAACGTCCAGAAATGATTGAAGCTACTGACTGAATGAAAGGAGCTGGCATCTCACTCTCTTTGAATCTTCTTTATCATGCTAAGAGGAGCAGGAAAAAGCAAAAAATTTCAGAATTGCACCTTGCAATGCGGAGAAATTACTGTTTGTGCATTTACAATATTCATTGATTTTTGCCATTGAAAAACATGTTATTCATATACCAGAAATGTTTGAAGCTACTGACTGAATGAAAGGAGCTGGCACCTCACTCTCTTTGAATCTTCTTTATCATGCTAAGAGGAGCAGGAAAAAGCAAAAAATTTCAGAATTGCACCTTGCAATGCGGAGAAATTACTGTTTGTGCATTTACAATATTCATTGATTTTTGCCATTGAAAAACGTCCAGAAATGATTGAAGCTACTGACTGAATGAAAGGAGCTGGCATCTCACTCTCTTTGAATCTTGTTTATCATGCTAAGAGGAGCAGAAAAAAGCAAAAAATTTCAGAATTGCACCTTGCAATGCGGAGAAATTACTGTTTGTGCATTTACAATATTCATTGATTTTTGCCATTGAAAAACGTCCAGAAATGATTGAA
This sequence comes from Phyllobates terribilis, assembly GCF_046119375.1. NCBI lineage: Eukaryota > Metazoa > Chordata > Amphibia > Anura > Dendrobatidae > Phyllobates > Phyllobates terribilis. The sequence continues at coordinate 644,520 of NW_027363558.1, read as the reverse complement.
GCTACTGACTGAATGAAAGGAGCTGGCATCTCACTCTCTTTGAATCTTCTTTATCATGCTAAGAGGAGCAGGAAAAAGCAAAAAATTTCAGACTTGCACCTTGCAATGCGGAGAAATTACTGTTTGTGCATTTACAATATTCATTGATTTTTGCCATTGAAAAACATCATGTTATTCATATACCAGAAATGTTTGAAGCTACTGACTGAATGAAAGGAGCTGGCATCTCACTCTCTTTGAATCTTCTTTATCATGCTAAGAGGAGCAGGAAAAAGCAAAAAATTTCAGAATTGCACCTTGCAATGCGGAGAAATTACTGTTTGTGCATTTACAATATTCATTGATTTTTGCCATTGAAAAACGTCCAGAAATGATTGAAGCTACTGACTGAATGAAAGGAGCTGGCATCTCACTCTCTTTGAATCTTGTTTATCATGCTAAGAGGAGCAGGAAAAAGCAAAAAATTTCAGAATTGCACCTTGCAATGCGGAGAAATTACTGTTTGTGCATTTACAATATTCATTGATTTTTGCCATTGAAAAACGTCCAGAAATGATTGAAGCTACTGACTGAATGAAAGGAGCTGGCATCTAACTCTCTTTGAATCTTCTTTATCATGCTAAGAGGAGCAGGAAAAAGCAAAAAATTTAAGACTTGCACCTTGCAATGCGGAGACATTACTGTTTGTGCATTTACAATATTCATTGATTTTTGCCATTGAAAAACATCATGTTATTCATATACCAGAAATGATTGAAGCTACTGACTGAATGAAAGGAGCTGGCATCTCACTCTCTTTGAATCTTCTTTATCATGCTAAGAGGAGCAGGAAAAAGTAAAAAATTTCAGAATTGCACCTTGCAATGCGGAGAAATTACTGTTTGTGCATTTATAATATTCAATGATTTTTGCCATTGAAAAACGTCCAGAAATGATCGAAGCTACTGACTGAACGAAAGGAGCTGGCATCTCACTCTCTTTGAATCTTCTTTATCATGCTAAGAGGAGCAGGAAAAAGCAAAAAATTTCAGAATTGCACCTTGCAATGCGGAGAAATTACTGTTTGTGCATTTACAATATTCATTGATTTTTGCCATTGAAAAACGTCCAGAAATGATTGAAGCTACTGACTGAATGAAAGGAGCTGGCATCTCACTCTCTTTGAATCTTCTTTATCATGCTAAGAGGAGCAGGAAAAAGTAAAAAATTTCAGAATTGCACCTTGCAATGCGGAGAAATTACTGTTTGTGCATTTATAATATTCAATGATTTTTGCCATTGAAAAACGTCCAGAAATGATTGAAGCTACTGACTGAACGAAAGGAGCTGGCATCTCACTCTCTTTGAATCTTCTTTATCATGCTAAGAGGAGCAGGAAAAAGCAAAAAATTTCAGAATTGCACCTTGCAATGCGGAGAAATTACTGTTTGTGCATTTACAATATTCATTGATTTTTGCCATTGAAAAACGTCCAGAAATGATTGAAGCTACTGACTGAATGAAAGGAGCTGGCATCTCACTCTCTTTGAATCTTCTTTATCATGCTAAGAGGAGCAGGAAAAAGCAAAAAATTTCAGAATTGCACCTTGCAATGCGGAGAAATTACTGTTTGTGCATTTACAATATTCATTGATTTTTGCCATTGAAAAACATCATGTTATTCATATACCAGAAATGTTTGAAGCTACTGACTGAATGAAAGGAGCTGACATCTCACTCTCTTTGAATCTTCTTTATCATGCTAAGAGGAGCAGGAAAAAGCAAAAAATTTCAGAATTGCACCTTGCAATGCGGAGAAATTACTGTTTGTGCATTTACAATATTCATTGATTTTTGCCATTGAAAAACGTCCAGAAATGATTGAAGCTACTGACTGAATGAAAGGAGCTGGCATCTCACTCTCTTTGAATCTTCTTTATCATGCTAAGAGGAGCAGGAAAAAGCAAAAAATTTCAGAATTGCACCTTGCAATGCGGAGAAATTACTGTTTGTGCATTTACAATATTCATTGATTTTTGCCATTGAAAAACATCATGTTATTCATATACCAGAAATGTTTGAAGCTACTGACTGAATGAAAGGAGCTGGCATCTCACTCTCTTTGAATCTTCTTTATCATGCTAAGAGGAGCAGGAAAAAGCAAAAAATTTCAGAATTGCACCTTGCAATGCGGAGAAATTACTGTTTGTGCATTTACAATATTCATTGATTTTTGCCATTGAAAAACATCATGTTATTCATATACCAGAAATGTTTGAAGCTACTGACTGAATGAAAGGAGCTGGCATCTCACTCTCTTTGAATCTTCTTTATCATGCTAAGAGGAGCAGGAAAAAGCAAAAAATTTCAGAATTGCACCTTGCAATGTGGAGAAATTACTGTTTGTGCATTTACAATATTCATTGATTTTTACCATTGAAAAACGTCCAGAAATGATTGAAGCTACTGACTGAATGAAAGTAGCTGGCATCTCACTCTCTTTGAATCTTCTTTATCATGCTAAGAGGAGCAGGAAAAAGCAAAAAAATTTCAGACTTGCACCTTGCAATGCGGAGAAATTACTGTTTGTGCATTTACAATATTCATTGATTTTTGCCATTGAAAAACATCATGTTATTCATATACCAGAAATGTTTGAAGCTACTGACTGAATGAAAGGAGCTGGCATCTCACTCTCTTTGAATCTTCTTTATCATGCTAAGAGGAGCAGGAAAAAGCAAAAAATTTCAGAATTGCACCTTGCAATGCGGAGAAATTACTGTTTGTGCATTTACAATATTCATTGATTTTTGCCATTGAAAAACGTCCAGAAATGATTGAAGCTACTGACTGAATGAGAGGAGCTGGCATCTCACTCTCTTTGAATCTTCTTTATCATGCTAAGAGGAACAGGAAAAAGCAAAAAATTTCAGAATTGCACCGTGCAATGCGGAGAAATTACTGTTTGTGCATTTACAATATTCATTGATTTTTGCCATTGAAAAACATGTTATTCATATACCAGAAATGTTTGAAGCTACTGACTGAATGAAAGGAGCTGGCACCTCACTCTCTTTGAATCTTCTTTATCATGCTAAGAGGAGCGGGAAAAAGCAAAAGATTTCAGAATTGCACCTTGCAATGCGGAGAAATTACTGTTTGTGCATTTACAATATTCATTGATTTTTGCCATTGAAAAACGTCCAGAAATGATTGAAGGTACTGACTGAATGAAAGGAGCTGGCATCTCACTCTCTTTGAATCTTCTTTATCATGCTAAGAGGAGCAGGAAAAAGCAAAAAATTTCAGAATTGCACCTTGCAATGCGGAGAAATTACTGTTTGTGCATTTACAATATTCATTGATTTTTGCCATTGAAAAACGTCCAGAAATGATTGAAGCTACTGACTGAATGAAAGGAGCTGGCATCTCACTCTCTTTGAATCTTCTTTATCATGCTAAGAGGAGCAGGAAAAAGCAAAAAATTTCAGAATTGCACCTTGCAATGCGGAGAAATTACAGTTTGTGCATTTACAATATTCATTGATTTTTGCCATTGAAAAACATCCAGAAATGATTGAAGCTACTGACTGAATGAAAGGAGCTGGCATCTCACTCTCTTTGAATCTTCTTTATCATGCTAAGAGGAGCAGGAAAAAGCAAAAATTTCAGAATTGCACCTTGCAATGCGGAGAAATTACTGTTTGTGCATTTACAATATTCATTGATTTTTGCCATTGAAAAACATCATGTTATTCATATACCAGAAATGTTTGAAGCTACTGACTGAATGAAAGGAGCTGGCATCTCACTCTCTTTGAATCTTCTTTATCATGCTAAGAGGAGCAGGAAAAAGCAAAAAATTTCAGAATTGCACCTTGCAATGTGGAGAAATTACTGTTTGTGCATTTACAATATTCATTGATTTTTACCATTGAAAAACGTACAGAAATGATTGAAGCTACTGACTGAATGAAAGTAGCTGGCATCTCACTCTCTTTGAATCTTCTTTATCATGCTAAGAGGAGCAGGAAAAAGCAAAAAATCTCAGACTTGCACCTTGCAATGCGGAGAAATTACTGTTTGTGCATTTACAATATTCATTGATTTTTGCCATTGAAAAACATCATGTTATTCATATACCAGAAATGTTTGAAGCTACTGACTGAATGAAAGGAGCTGGCATCTCACTCTCTTTGAATCTTCTTTATCATGCTAAGAGGAGCAGGAAAAAGCAAAAAATTTCAGAATTGCACCTTGCAATGCGGAGAAATTACTGTTTGTGCATTTACAATATTCATTGATTTTTGCCATTGAAAAACATCATGTTATTCATATACCAGAAATGTTTGAAGCTACTGACTGAATGAAAGGAGCTGGCATCTCACTCTCTTTGAATCTTCTTTATCATGCTAAGAGGAGCAGGAAAAAGCAAAAAATTTCAGAATTGCACCTTGCAATGCGGAGAAATTACTGTTTGTGCATTTACAATATTCATTGATTTTTGCCATTGAAAAACGTCCAGAAATGATTGAAGCTACTCACTGAATGAAAGGAGCTGGCATCTCACTCTCTTTGAATCTTCTTTATCATGCTAAGAGGAGCAGGAAAAAGCAAAAAATTTCAGAATTGCACCTTGCAATGCGGAGAAATTACTGTTTGTGCATTTACAATATTCATTGATTTTTGCCATTGAAAAACGTCCAGAAATGATTGAAGCTACTGACTGAATGAAAGGAGCTGGCATCTCACTCTCTTTGAATCTTCTTTATCATGCTAAGAGGAGCAGGAAAAAGCAAAAAATTTCACAATTGCACCTTGCAATGCGGAGAAATTACTGTTTGTACATTTACAATATTCATTGATTTTTGCCATTGAAAAACATGTTATTCATATACCAGAAATGTTTGAAGCTACTGACTGAATGAAAGGAGCTGGCACCTCACTCTCTTTGAATCTTCTTTATCATGCTAAGAGGAGCAGGAAAAAGCAAAAAATTTCAGAATTGCACCTTGCAATGCGGAGAAATTACTGTTTGTGCATTTACAATATTCATTGATTTTTGCCATTGAAAAACATCATGTTATTCATATACCAGAAATGTTTGAAGCTACTGACTGAATGAAAGGAGCTGGCATCTCACTCTCTTTGAATCTTCTTTATCATGCTAAGAGGAGCAGGAAAAAGCAAAAAATTTCAGAATTGCACCTTGCAATGTGGAGAAATTACTGTTTGTGCATTTACAATATTCATTGATTTTTACCATTGAAAAACGTACAGAAATGATTGAAGCTACTGACTGAATGAAAGTAGCTGGCATCTCACTCTCTTTGAATCTTCTTTATCATGCTAAGAGGAGCAGGATAAAGCAAAAAATCTCAGACTTGCACCTTGCAATGCGGAGAAATTACTGTTTGTGCATTTACAATATTCATTGATTTTTGCCATTGAAAAACATCATGTTATTCATATACCAGAAATGTTTGAAGCTACTGACTGAATGAAAGGAGCTGGCATCTCACTCTCTTTGAATCTTCTTTATCATGCTAAGAGGAGCAGGAAAAAGCAAAAAATTTCAGAATTGCACCTTGCAATGCGGAGAAATTACTGTTTGTGCATTTACAATATTCATTGATTTTTGCCATTGAAAAACATCATGTTATTCATATACCAGAAATGTTTGAAGCTACTGACTGAATGAAAGGAGCTGGCATCTCACTCTCTTTGAATCTTCTTTATCATGCTAAGAGGAGCAGGAAAAAGCAAAAAATTTCAGAATTGCACCTTGCAATGCGGAGAAATTACTGTTTGTGCATTTACAATATTCATTGATTTTTGCCATTGAAAAACGTCCAGAAATGATTGAAGCTACTCACTGAATGAAAGGAGCTGGCATCTCACTCTCTTTGAATCTTCTTTATCATGCTAAGAGGAGCAGGAAAAAGCAAAAAATTTCAGAATTGCACCTTGCAATGCGGAGAAATTACTGTTTGTGCATTTACAATATTCATTGATTTTTGCCATTGAAAAACGTCCAGAAATGATTGAAGCTACTGACTGAATGAAAGGAGCTGGCATCTCACTCTCTTTGAATCTTCTTTATCATGCTAAGAGGAGCAGGAAAAAGCAAAAAATTTCACAATTGCACCTTGCAATGCGGAGAAATTACTGTTTGTACATTTACAATATTCATTGATTTTTGCCATTGAAAAACATGTTATTCATATACCAGAAATGTTTGAAGCTACTGACTGAATGAAAGGAGCTGGCACCTCACTCTCTTTGAATCTTCTTTATCATGCTAAGAGGAGCAGGAAAAAGCAAAAAATTTCAGAATTGCACCTTGCAATGCGGAGAAATTACTGTTTGTGCATTTACAATATTCATTGATTTTTGCCATTGAAAAACATCATGTTATTCATATACCAGAAATGATTGAAGCTACTGACTGAATGAAAGTAGCTGGCATCTCACTCTCTTTGAATCGTCTTTATCATGCTAAGAGGAGCAGGAAAAAGTAAAAAATTTCAGAATTGCACCTTGCAATGCGGAGAAATTACTGTTTGTGCATTTACAATATTCATTGATTTTTGCAATTGAAAAACGTCCAGAAATGATTGAAGCTACTGACTGAATGAAAGGAGCTGGCATCTCACTCTCTTTGAATCTTCTTTATCATGCTAAGAGGAGCAGGAAAAAGCAAAAAATTTCAGAATTGCACCTTGCAATGCGGAGAAATTACTGTTTGTGCATTTACAATATTCATTGATTTTTGCCACTGAAAAACATCATGTTATTCATATACCAGAAATGTTTGAAGCTACTGACTGAATGAAAGGAGCTGGCATCTCACTCTCTTTGAATCTTCTTTATCATGCTAAGAGGAGCAGGAAAAAGCAAAAAATTTCAGAATTGCACCTTGCAGTGCGGAGAAATTACTGTTTGTGCATTTACAATATTCATTGATTTTTGCCATTGAAAAACGTCCAGAAATGATTGAAGCTACTGACTGAATGAAAGGAGCTGGCATCTCACTCTCTTTGAATCATGTTTATCATGCTAAGAGGAGCAGGAAAAAGCAAAAAATTTCAGAATTGCACCTTGCAATGCGGAGAAATTACTGTTTGTGCATTTACAATATTCATTGATTTTTGCCATTGAAAAACGTCCAGAAATGATTGAAGCTACTGACTGAATGAAAGGAGCTGGCATCTCACTCTCTTTGAATCTTCTTTATCATGCTAAGAGGAGCAGGAAAAAGCAAAAAATTTCACAATTGCACCTTGCAATGCGGAGAAATTACTGTTTGTACATTTACAATATTCATTGATTTTTGCCATTGAAAAACATGTTATTCATATACCAGAAATGTTTGAAGCTACTGACTGAATGAAAGGAGCTGGCACCTCACTCTCTTTGAATCTTCTTTATCATGCTAAGAGGAGCAGAAAAAAGCAAAAAATTTCAGAATTGCACCTTGCAATGCGGAGAAATTACTGTTTGTGCATTTACAATATTCATTGATTTTTGCCATTGAAAAACATCATGTTATTCATATACCAGAAATGATTGAAGCTACTGACTGAATGAAAGTAGCTGGCATCTCACTCTCTTTGAATCGTCTTTATCATGCTAAGAGGAGCAGGAAAAAGCAAAAAATTTCAGAATTGCACCTTGCAATGCGGAGAAATTACTGTTTGTGCATTTACAATATTCATTGATTTTTGCAATTGAAAAACGTCCAGAAATGATTGAAGCTACTGACTGAATGAAAGGAGCTGGCATCTCACTCTCTTTGAATCTTCTTTATCATGCTAAGAGGAGCAGGAAAAAGCAAAAAATTTCAGAATTGCACCTTGCAATGCGGAGAAATTACTGTTTGTGCATTTACAATATTCATTGATTTTTGCCACTGAAAAACATCATGTTATTCATATACCAGAAATGTTTGAAGCTACTGACTGAATGAAAGGAGCTGGCATCTCACTCTCTTTGAATCTTCTTTATCATGCTAAGAGGAGCAGGAAAAAGCAAAAAATTTCAGAATTGCACCTTGCAATGCGGAGAAATTACTGTTTGTGCATTTACAATATTCATTGATTTTTGCCATTGAAAAACGTCCAGAAATGATTGAAGCTACTGACTGAATGAAAGGAGCTGGCATCTCACTCTCTTTGAATCATGTTTATCATGCTAAGAGGAGCAGGAAAAAGCAAAAAATTTCAGAATTGCACCTTGCAATGCGGAGAAATTACTGTTTGTGCATTTACAATATTCATTGATTTTTGCCATTGAAAAACGTCCAGAAATGATTGAAGCTACTGACTGAATGAAAGGAGCTGGCATCTCACTCTCTTTGAATCTTCTTTATCATGCTAAGAGGAACAGGAAAAAGCAAAAAATTTCAGAATTGCACCGTGCAATGCGGAGAAATTACTGTTTGTGCATTTACAATATTCATTGATTTTTGCCATTGAAAAACATGTTATTCATATACCAGAAATGTTTGAAGCTACTGACTGAATGAAAGGAGCTGGCACCTCACTCTCTTTGAATCTTCTTTATCATGCTAAGAGGAGCGGGAAAAAGCAAAAGATTTCAGAATTGCACCTTGCAATGCGGAGAAATTACTGTTTGTGCATTTACAATATTCATTGATTTTTGCCATTGAAAAACGTCCAGAAATGATTGAAGGTACTGACTGAATGAAAGGAGCTGGCATCTCACTCTCTTTGAATCTTCTTTATCATGCTAAGAGGAGCAGGAAAAAGCAAAAAATTTCAGAATTGCACCTTGCAATGCGGAGAAATTACTGTTTGTGCATTTACAATATTCATTGATTTTTGCCATTGAAAAACGTCCAGAAATGATTGAAGCTACTGACTGAATGAAAGGAGCTGGCATCTCACTCTCTTTGAATCTTCTTTATCATGCTAAGAGGAGCAGGAAAAAGCAAAAAATTTCAGAATTGCACCTTGCAATGCGGAGAAATTACAGTTTGTGCATTTACAATATTCATTGATTTTTGCCATTGAAAAACATCCAGAAATGATTGAAGCTACTGACTGAATGAAAGGAGCTGGCATCTCACTCTCTTTGAATCTTCTTTATCATGCTAAGAGGAGCAGGAAAAAGCAAAAATTTCAGAATTGCACCTTGCAATGCGGAGAAATTACTGTTTGTGCATTTACAATATTCATTGATTTTTGCCATTGAAAAACATCATGTTATTCATATACCAGAAATGTTTGAAGCTACTGACTGAATGAAAGGAGCTGGCATCTCACTCTCTTTGAATCTTCTTTATCATGCTAAGAGGAGCAGGAAAAAGCAAAAAATTTCAGAATTGCACCTTGCAATGTGGAGAAATTACTGTTTGTGCATTTACAATATTCATTGATTTTTACCATTGAAAAACGTACAGAAATGATTGAAGCTACTGACAGAATGAAAGTAGCTGGCATCTCACTCTCTTGGAATCTTCTTTATCATGCTAAGAGGAGCAGGAAAAAGCAAAAAATCTCAGACTTGCACCTTGCAATGCGGAGAAATTACTGTTTGTGCATTTACAATATTCATTGATTTTTGCCATTGAAAAACATCATGTTATTCATATACCAGAAATGTTTGAAGCTACTGACTGAATGAAAGGAGCTGGCATCTCACTCTCTTTGAATCTTCTTTATCATGCTAAGAGGAGCAGGAAAAAGCAAAAAATTTCAGAATTGCACCTTGCAATGCGGAGAAATTACTGTTTGTGCATTTACAATATTCATTGATTTTTGCCATTGAAAAACATCATGTTATTCATATACCAGAAATGTTTGAAGCTACTGACTGAATGAAAGGAGCTGGCATCTCACTCTCTTTGAATCTTCTTTATCATGCTAAGAGGAGCAGGAAAAAGCAAAAAATTTCAGAATTGCACCTTGCAATGCGGAGAAATTACTGTTTGTGCATTTACAATATTCATTGATTTTTGCCATTGAAAAACGTCCAGAAATGATTGAAGCTACTCACTGAATGAAAGGAGCTGGCATCTCACTCTCTTTGAATCTTCTTTATCATGCTAAGAGGAGCAGGAAAAAGCAAAAAATTTCAGAATTGCACCTTGCAATGCGGAGAAATTACTGTTTGTGCATTTACAATATTCATTGATTTTTGCCATTGAAAAACGTCCAGAAATGATTGAAGCTACTGACTGAATGAAAGGAGCTGGCATCTCACTCTCTTTGAATCTTCTTTATCATGCTAAGAGGAGCAGGAAAAAGCAAAAAATTTCACAATTGCACCTTGCAATGCGGAGAAATTACTGTTTGTAAATTTACAATATTCATTGATTTTTGCCATTGAAAAACATGTTATTCATATACCAGAAATGTTTGAAGCTACTGACTGAATGAAAGGAGCTGGCACCTCACTCTCTTTGAATCTTCTTTATCATGCTAAGAGGAGCAGGAAAAAGCAAAAAATTTCAGAATTGCACCTTGCAATGCGGAGAAATTACTGTTTGTGCATTTACAATATTCATTGATTTTTGCCATTGAAAAACATCATGTTATTCATATACCAGAAATGATTGAAGCTACTGACTGAATGAAAGTAGCTGGCATCTCACTCTCTTTGAATCGTCTTTATCATGCTAAGAGGAGCAGGAAAAAGCAAAAAATTTCAGAATTGCACCTTGCAATGCGGAGAAATTACTGTTTGTGCATTTACAATATTCATTGATTTTTGCAATTGAAAAACGTCCAGAAATGATTGAAGCTACTGACTGAATGAAAGGAGCTGGCATCTCACTCTCTTTGAATCTTCTTTATCATGCTAAGAGGAGCAGGAAAAAGCAAAAAATTTCAGAATTGCACCTTGCAATGCGGAGAAATTACTGTTTGTGCATTTACAATATTCATTGATTTTTGCCACTGAAAAACATCATGTTATTCATATACCAGAAATGTTTGAAGCTACTGACTGAATGAAAGGAGCTGGCATCTCACTCTCTTTGAATCTTCTTTATCATGCTAAGAGGAGCAGGAAAAAGCAAAAAATTTCAGAATTGCACCTTGCAATGCGGAGAAATTACTGTTTGTGCATTTACAATATTCATTGATTTTTGCCATTGAAAAACGTCCAGAAATGATTGAAGCTACTGACTGAATGAAAGGAGCTGGCATCTCACTCTCTTTGAATCATGTTTATCATGCTAAGAGGAGCAGGAAAAAGCAAAAAATTTCAGAATTGCACCTTGCAATGCGGAGAAATTACTGTTTGTGCATTTACAATATTCATTGATTTTTGCCATTGAAAAACGTCCAGAAATGATTGAAGCTACTGACTGAATGAAAGGAGCTGGCATCTCACTCTCTTTGAATCTTCTTTATCATGCTAAGAGGAGCAGGAAAAAGCAAAAAATTTCACAATTGCACCTTGCAATGCGGAGAAATTACTGTTTGTACATTTACAATATTCATTGATTTTTGCCATTGAAAAACATGTTATTCATATACCAGAAATGTTTGAAGCTACTGACTGAATGAAAGGAGCTGGCACCTCACTCTCTTTGAATCTTCTTTATCATGCTAAGAGGAGCAGAAAAAAGCAAAAAATTTCAGAATTGCACCTTGCAATGCGGAGAAATTACTGTTTGTGCATTTACAATATTCATTGATTTTTGCCATTGAAAAACATCATGTTATTCATATACCAGAAATGATTGAAGCTACTGACTGAATGAAAGTAGCTGGCATCTCACTCTCTTTGAATCGTCTTTATCATGCTAAGAGGAGCAGGAAAAAGCAAAAAATTTCAGAATTGCACCTTGCAATGCGGAGAAATTACTGTTTGTGCATTTACAATATTCATTGATTTTTGCAATTGAAAAACGTCCAGAAATGATTGAAGCTACTGACTGAATGAAAGGAGCTGGCATCTCACTCTCTTTGAATCTTCTTTATCATGCTAAGAGGAGCAGGAAAAAGCAAAAAATTTCAGAATTGCACCTTGCAATGCGGAGAAATTACTGTTTGTGCATTTACAATATTCATTGATTTTTGCCACTGAAAAACATCATGTTATTCATATACCAGAAATGTTTGAAGCTACTGACTGAATGAAAGGAGCTGGCATCTCACTCTCTTTGAATCTTCTTTATCATGCTAAGAGGAGCAGGAAAAAGCAAAAAATTTCAGAATTGCACCTTGCAATGCGGAGAAATTACTGTTTGTGCATTTACAATATTCATTGATTTTTGCCATTGAAAAACGTCCAGAAATGATTGAAGCTACTGACTGAATGAAAGGAGCTGGCATCTCACTCTCTTTGAATCATGTTTATCATGCTAAGAGGAGCAGGAAAAAGCAAAAAATTTCAGAATTGCACCTTGCAATGCGGAGAAATTACTGTTTGTGCATTTACAATATTCATTGATTTTTGCCATTGAAAAACGTCCAGAAATGATTGAAGCTACTGACTGAATGAAAGGAGCTGGCATCTCACTCTCTTTGAATCTTCTTTATCATGCTAAGAGGAGCAGGAAAAAGCAAAAAATTTCAGAATTGCACCTTGCAATGCGGAGAAATTACTGTTTGTGCATTTACAATATTCATTGATTTTTGCCATTGAAAAACATCATGTTATTCATATACCAGAAATGATTGAAGCTACTGACTGAATGAAAGGAGCTGGCATCTCACTCTCTTTGAATCTTCTTTATCATGCTAAGAGGAGCAGGAAAAAGTAAAAAATTTCAGAATTGCACCTTGCAATGCGGAGAAATTACTGTTTGTGCATTTATAATATTCAATGATTTTTGCCATTGAAAAACGTCCAGAAATGATTGAAGCTACTGACTGAACGAAAGGAGCTGGCATCTCACTCTCTTTGAATCTTCTTTATCATGCTAAGAGGAGCAGGAAAAAGCAAAAAATTTCAGAATTGCACCTTGCAATGCGGAGAAATTACTGTTTGTGCATTTACAATATTCATTGATTTTTGCCATTGAAAAACATCATGTTATTCATATACCAGAAATGTTTGAAGCTACTGACTGAATGAAAGAAGCTGGCATCTCACTCTCTTTGAATCTTCTTTATCATGCTAAGAGGAGCAGGAAAAAGCAAAAAATTTCAGAATTGCACCTTGCAATGCGGAGAAATTACTGTTTGTGCATTTACAATATTCATTGATTTTTGCCATTGAAAAACGTCCAGAAATGATTGAAGCTACTGACTGAATGAAAGGAGCTGGCATCTCACTCTCTTTGAATCTTCTTTATCATGCTAAGAGGAGCAGGAAAAAGCAAAAAATTTCAGAATTGCACCTTGCAATGCGGAGAAATTACTGTTTGTGCATTTACAATATTCATTGATTTTTGCCATTGAAAAACGTCCAGAAATGATTGAAGCTACTGACTGAATGAAAGGAGCTGGCATCTCACTCTCTTTGAATCTTGTTTATCATGCTAAGAGGAGCAGGAAAAAGCAAAAAATTTCAGAATTGCACCTTGCAATGCGGAGAAATTACTGTTTGTGCATTTACAATATTCATTGATTTTTGCCATTGAAAAACATCATGTTATTCATATACCAGAAATGATTGAAGCTACTGACTGAATGAAAGGAGCTGGCATCTCACTCTCTTTGAATCTTCTTTATCATGCTAAGAGGAGCAGGAAAAAGTAAAAAATTTCAGAATTGCACCTTGCAATGCGGAGAAATTACTGTTTGTGCATTTATAATATTCAATGATTTTTGCCATTGAAAAACGTCCAGAAATGATTGAAGCTACTGACTGAACGAAAGGAGCTGGCATCTCACTCTCTTTGAATCTTCTTTATCATGCTAAGAGGAGCAGGAAAAAGCAAAAAATTTCAGAATTGCACCTTGCAATGCGGAGAAATTACTGTTTGTGCATTTACAATATTCATTGATTTTTGCCATTGAAAAACGTCCAGAAATGATTGAAGCTACTGACTGAATGAAAGGAGCTGGCATCTCACTCTCTTTGAATCTTCTTTATCATGCTAAGAGGAGCAGGAAAAAGCAAAAAATTTCAGAATTGCACCTTGCAATGCGGAGAAATTACTGTTTGTGCATTTACAATATTCATTGATTTTTGCCATTGAAAAACATCATGTTATTCATATACCAGAAATGTTTGAAGCTACTGACTGAATGAAAGGAGCTGACATCTCACTCTCTTTGAATCTTCTTTATCATGCTAAGAGGAGCAGGAAAAAGCAAAAAATTTCAGAATTGCACCTTGCAATGCGGAGAAATTACTGTTTGTGCATTTACAATATTCATTGATTTTTGCCATTGAAAAACGTCCAGAAATGATTGAAGCTACTGACTGAATGAAAGGAGCTGGCATCTCACTCTCTTTGAATCTTCTTTATCATGCTAAGAGGAGCAGGAAAAAGCAAAAAATTTCAGAATTGCACCTTGCAATGCGGAGAAATTACTGTTTGTGCATTCACAATATTCATTGATTTTTGCCATTGAAAAACATCATGTTATTCATATACCAGAAATGTTTGAAGCTACTGACTGAATGAAAGGAGCTGGCATCTCACTCTCTTTGAATCTTCTTTATCATGCTAAGAGGAGCAGGAAAAAGCAAAAAATTTCAGAATTGCACCTTGCAATGCGGAGAAATTACTGTTTGTGCATTTACAATATTCATTGATTTTTGCCATTGAAAAACATCATGTTATTCATATACCAGAAATGTTTGAAGCTACTGACTGAATGAAAGGAGCTGGCATCTCACTCTCTTTGAATCTTCTTTATCATGCTAAGAGGAGCAGGAAAAAGCAAAAAATTTCAGAATTGCACCTTGCAATGTGGAGAAATTACTGTTTGTGCATTTACAATATTCATTGATTTTTACCATTGAAAAACGTCCAGAAATGATTGAAGCTACTGACTGAATGAAAGTAGCTGGCATCTCACTCTCTTTGAATCTTCTTTATCATGCTAAGAGGAGCAGGAAAAAGCAAAAAATTTCAGACTTGCACCTTGCAATGCGGAGAAATTACTGTTTGTGCATTTACAATATTCATTGATTTTTGCCTTTGAAAAACATCATGTTATTCATATACCAGAAATGTTTGAAGCTACTGACTGAATGAAAGGAGCTGGCATCTCACTCTCTTTGAATCTTCTTTATCATGCTAAGAGGAGCAGGAAAAAGCAAAAAATTTCAGAATTGCACCTTGCAATGCGGAGAAATTACTGTTTGTGCATTTACAATATTCATTGATTTTTGCCATTGAAAAACGTCCAGAAATGATTGAAGCTACTGACTGAATGAAAGGAGCTGGCATCTCACTCTCTTTGAATCTTCTTTATCATGCTAAGAGGAGCAGGAAAAAGCAAAAAATTTCAGAATTGCACCTTGCAATGCGGAGAAATTATTGTTTGTGCATTTACAATATTCATTGATTTTTGCCATTGAAAAACGTCCAGAAATGATTGAAGCTACTGACTGAATGAAAGGAGCTGGCATCTCACTCTCTTTGAATCTTCTTTATCATGCTAAGAGGAGCAGGAAAAAGCAAAAAATTTCAGAATTGCACCTTGCAATGCGGAGAAATTACTGTTTGTGCATTTACAATATTCATTGATTTTTGCCATTGAAAAACATGTTATTCATATACCAGAAATGTTTGAAGCTACTGACTGAATGAAAGGAGCTGGCACCTCACTCTCTTTGAATCTTCTTTATCATGCTAAGATGAGCGGGAAAAAGCAAAAAATTTCAGAATTGCACCTTGCAATGCGGAGAAATTACTGTTTGTGCATTTACAATATTCATTGATTTTTGCCATTGAAAAACGTCCAGAAATGATTGAAGGTACTGACTGAATGAAAGGAGCTTGCATCTCACTCTCTTTGAATCTTCTTTATCATGCTAAGAGGAGCAGGAAAAAGCAAAAAATTTCAGAATTGCACCTTGCAATGCGGAGAAATTACTGTTTGTGCATTTACAATATTCATTGATTTTTGCCATTGAAAAACGTCCAGAAATGATTGAAGCTACTGACTGAATGAAAGGAGCTGGCATCTCACTCTCTTTGAACCTTCTTTATCATGCTAAGTGGAGCAGGAAAAAGCAAAAAATTTCAGAATTGCACCTTGCAATGCGGAGAAATTACAGTTTGTGCATTTACAATATTCATTGATTTTTGCCATTGAAAAACATCCAGAAATGATTGAAGCTACTGACTGGATGAAAGGAGCTGGCATCTCACTCTCTTTGAATCTTCTTTATCATGCTAAGAGGAGCAGGAAAAAGCAAAAAATTTCAGAATTGCACCTTGCAATGCAGAGAAATTACTGTTTGTGCATTTACAATATTCATTGATTTTTGCCATTGAAAAACATCATGTTATTCATATACCAGAAATGTTTGTAGCTACTGACTGAATGAAAGGAGCTGGCATCTCACTCTCTTTGAATCTTCTTTATCATGCTAAGAGGAGCAGGAAAAAGCAAAAAATTTCAGAATTGCACCTTGCAATGTGGAGAAATTACTGTTTGTGCATTTACAATATTCATTGATTTTTACCATTGAAAAACGTCCAGAAATGATTGAAGCTACTGACTGAATGAAAGTAGCTGGCATCTCACTCTCTTTGAATCTTCTTTATCATGCTAAGAGGAGCAGGAAAAAGCAAAAAATTTCAGACTTGCATCTTGCAATGCGGAGAAATTACTGTTTGTGCATTTACAATATTCATTGATTTTTGCCATTGAAAAACATCATGTTATTCATATACCAGAAATGTTTGAAGCTACTGACTGAATGAAAGGAGCTGGCATCTCACTCTCTTTGAATCTTCTTTATCATGCTAAGACGAGCAGGAAAAAGCAAAAAATTTCAGAATTGCACCTTGCAATGCGGAGAAATTACTGTTTGTGCATTTACAATATTCATTGATTTTTGCCATTGAAAAACGTCCAGAAATGATTGAAGGTACTGACTGAATGAAAGGAGCTTGCATCTCACTCTCTTTGAATCTTCTTTATCATGCTAAGAGGAGCAGGAAAAAGCAAAAAATTTCAGAATTGCACCTTGCAATGCGGAGAAATTACTGTTTGTGCATTTACAATATTCATTGATTTTTGCCATTGAAAAACGTCCAGAAATGATTGAAGCTACTGACTGAATGAAAGGAGCTGGCATCTCACTCTCTTTGAACCTTCTTTATCATGCTAAGTGGAGCAGGAAAAAGCAAAAAATTTCAGAATTGCACCTTGCAATGCGGAGAAATTACAGTTTGTGCATTTACAATATTCATTGATTTTTGCCATTGAAAAACATCCAGAAATGATTGAAGCTACTGACTGGATGAAAGGAGCTGGCATCTCACTCTCTTTGAATCTTCTTTATCATGCTAAGAGGAGCAGGAAAAAGCAAAAAATTTCAGAATTGCACCTTGCAATGCAGAGAAATTACTGTTTGTGCATTTACAATATTCATTGATTTTTGCCATTGAAAAACATCATGTTATTCATATACCAGAAATGTTTGTAGCTACTGACTGAATGAAAGGAGCTGGCATCTCACTCTCTTTGAATCTTCTTTATCATGCTAAGAGGAGCAGGAAAAAGCAAAAAATTTCAGAATTGCACCTTGCAATGTGGAGAAATTACTGTTTGTGCATTTACAATATTCATTGATTTTTACCATTGAAAAACGTCCAGAAATGATTGAAGCTACTGACTGAATGAAAGTAACTGGCATCTCACTCTCTTTGAATCTTCTTTATCATGCTAAGAGGAGCAGGAAAAAGCAAAAAATTTCAGACTTGCATCTTGCAATGCGGAGAAATTACTGTTTGTGCATTTACAATATTCATTGATTTTTGCCATTGAAAAACATCATGTTATTCATATACCAGAAATGTTTGAAGCTACTGACTGAATGAAAGGAGCTGGCATCTCACTCTCTTTGAATCTTCTTTATCATGCTAAGACGAGCAGGAAAAAGCAAAAAATTTCAGAATTGCACCTTGCAATGCGGAGAAATTACTGTTTGTGCATTTACAATATTCATTGATTTTTGCCATTGAAAAACGTCCAGAAATGATTGGAGCTACTGACTGAATGAAAGGAGCTGGCATCTCACTCTCTTTGAATCTTGTTTATCATGCTAAGAGGAGCAGGAAAAAGCAAAAAATTTCAGAATTGCACCTTGCAATGCGGAGAAATTACTGTTTGTGCATTTACAATATTCATTGATTTTTGCCATTGAAAAACGTCCAGAAATGATTGAAGCTACTGACTGAATGAAAGGAGCTGGCATCTCACTCTCTTTGAATCTTCTTTATCATGCTAAGAGGAGCAGCAAAAAGCAAAAAATTTCAGAATTGCACCTTGCAATGCGGAGAAATTACTGTTTGTGCATTTATAATATTCATTGATTTTTGCCATTGAAAAACATCATGTTATTCATATACCAGAAATGATTGAAGCTACTGACTGAATGAAAGGAGCTGGCATCTCAATCTCTTTGAATCTTCTTTATCATGCTAAGAGGAGCAGGAAAAAGTAAAAAATTTCAGAATTGCACCTTGCAATGCGGAGAAGTTACTGTTTGTGCATTTATAATATTCAATGATTTTTGCCATTGAAAAACGTCCAGAAATGATTGAAGCTACTGACTGAACGAAAGGAGCTGGCATCTCACTCTCTTTGAATCTTCTTTATCATGCTAAGAGGAGCAGGAAAAAGCAAAAAATTTCAGAATTGCACCTTGCAATGCGGAGAAATTACTGTTTGTGCATTTACAATATTCATTGATTTTTGCCATTGAAAAACGTCCAGAAATGATTGAAGCTACTGACTGAATGAAAGGAGCTGGCATCTCACTCTCTTTGAATCTTCTTTATCATGCTAAGAGGAGCAGGAAAAAGCAAAAAATTTCAGAATTGCACCTTGCAATGCGGAGAAATTACTGTTTGTGCATTTACAATATTCATTGATTTTTGCCATTGAAAAACATCATGTTATTCATATACCAGAAATGTTTGAAGCTACTGACTGAATGAAAGGAGCTGACATCTCACTCTCTTTGAATCTTCTTTATCATGCTAAGAGGAGCAGGAAAAAGCAAAAAATTTCAGAATTGCACCTTGCAATGCGGAGAAATTACAGTTTGTGCATTTACAATATTCATTGATTTTTGCCATTGAAAAACATTCAGAAATGATTGAAGCTACTGACTGAATGAAAGGAGCTGGCATCTCACTCTCTTTGAATCTTCTTTATCATGCTAAGAGGAGCAGGAAAAAGCAAAAAATTTCAGAATTGCACCTTGCAATGCGGAGAAATTACTGTTTGTGCATTTACAATATTCATTGATTTTTGCCATTGAAAAACATCATGTTATTCATATACCAGAAATGTTTGAAGCTACTGACTGAATGAAAGGAGCTGGCATCTCACTCTCTTTGAATCTTCTTTATCATGCTAAGAGGAGCAGGAAAAAGCAAAAAATTTCAGAATTGCACCTTGCAATGTGGAGAAATTACTGTTTGTGCATTTACAATATTCATTGATTTTTACCATTGAAAAACGTCCAGAAATGATTGAAGCTACTGACTGAATGAAAGTAGCTGGCATCTCACTCTCTTTGAATCTTCTTTATCATGCTAAGAGGAGCAGGAAAAAGCAAAAAATTTCAGACTTGCACCTTGCAATGCGGAGAAATTACTGTTTGTGCATTTACAATATTCATTGATTTTTGCCTTTGAAAAACATCATGTTATTCATATACCAGAAATGTTTGAAGCTACTGACTGAATGAAAGGAGCTGGCATCTCACTCTCTTTGAATCTTCTTTATCATGCTAAGAGGAGCAGGAAAAAGCAAAAAATTTCAGAATTGCACCTTGCAATGCGGAGAAATTACTGTTTGTGCATTTACAATATTCATTGATTTTTGCCATTGAAAAACGTCCAGAAATGATTGAAGCTACTGACTGAATGAAAGGAGCTGGCATCTCACTCTCTTTGAATCTTCTTTATCATGCTAAGAGGAGCAGGAAAAAGCAAAAAATTTCAGAATTGCACCTTGCAATGCGGAGAAATTATTGTTTGTGCATTTACAATATTCATTGATTTTTGCCATTGAAAAACGTCCAGAAATGATTGAAGCTACTGACTGAATGAAAGGAGCTGGCATCTCACTCTCTTTGAATCTTCTTTATCATGCTAAGAGGAGCAGGAAAAAGCAAAAAATTTCAGAATTGCACCTTGCAATGCGGAGAAATTACTGTTTGTGCATTTACAATATTCATTGATTTTTGCCATTGAAAAACATGTTATTCATATACCAGAAATGTTTGAAGCTACTGACTGAATGAAAGGAGCTGGCACCTCACTCTCTTTGAATCTTCTTTATCATGCTAAGATGAGCGGGAAAAAGCAAAAAATTTCAGAATTGCACCTTGCAATGCGGAGAAATTACTGTTTGTGCATTTACAATATTCATTGATTTTTGCCATTGAAAAACGTCCAGAAATGATTGAAGGTACTGACTGAATGAAAGGAGCTTGCATCTCACTCTCTTTGAATCTTCTTTATCATGCTAAGAGGAGCAGGAAAAAGCAAAAAATTTCAGAATTGCACCTTGCAATGCGGAGAAATTACTGTTTGTGCATTTACAATATTCATTGATTTTTGCCATTGAAAAACGTCCAGAAATGATTGAAGCTACTGACTGAATGAAAGGAGCTGGCATCTCACTCTCTTTGAACCTTCTTTATCATGCTAAGTGGAGCAGGAAAAAGCAAAAAATTTCAGAATTGCACCTTGCAATGCGGAGAAATTACAGTTTGTGCATTTACAATATTCATTGATTTTTGCCATTGAAAAACATCCAGAAATGATTGAAGCTACTGACTGGATGAAAGGAGCTGGCATCTCACTCTCTTTGAATCTTCTTTATCATGCTAAGAGGAGCAGGAAAAAGCAAAAAATTTCAGAATTGCACCTTGCAATGCAGAGAAATTACTGTTTGTGCATTTACAATATTCATTGATTTTTGCCATTGAAAAACATCATGTTATTCATATACCAGAAATGTTTGAAGCTACTGACTGAATGAAAGGAGCTGGCATCTCACTCTCTTTGAATCTTCTTTATCATGCTAAGAGGAGCAGGAAACAGCAAAAAATTTCAGAATTGCACCTTGCAATGTGGAGAAATTACTGTTTGTGCATTTACAATATTCATTGATTTTTACCATTGAAAAACGTCCAGAAATGATTGAAGCTACTGACTGAATGAAAGTAGCTGGCATCTCACTCTCTTTGAATCTTCTTTATCATGCTAAGAGGAGCAGGAAAAAGCAAAAAATTTCAGACTTGCATCTTGCAATGCGGAGAAATTACTGTTTGTGCATTTACAATATTCATTGATTTTTGCCATTGAAAAACATCATGTTATTCATATACCAGAAATGTTTGAAGCTACTGACTGAATGAAAGGAGCTGGCATCTCACTCTCTTTGAATCTTCTTTATCATGCTAAGACGAGCAGGAAAAAGCAAAAAATTTCAGAATTGCACCTTGCAATGCGGAGAAATTACTGTTTGTGCATTTACAATATTCATTGATTTTTGCCATTGAAAAACGTCCAGAAATGATTGGAGCTACTGACTGAATGAAAGGAGCTGGCATCTCACTCTCTTTGAATCTTGTTTATCATGCTAAGAGGAGCAGGAAAAAGCAAAAAATTTCAGAATTGCACCTTGCAATGCGGAGAAATTACTGTTTGTGCATTTACAATATTCATTGATTTTTGCCATTGAAAAACGTCCAGAAATGATTGAAGCTACTGACTGAATGAAAGGAGCTGGCATCTCACTCTCTTTGAATCTTCTTTATCATGCTAAGAGGAGCAGGAAAAAGCAAAAAATTTCAGAATTGCACCTTGCAATGCGGAGAAATTACTGTTTGTGCATTTATAATATTCATTGATTTTTGCCATTGAAAAACATCATGTTATTCATATACCAGAAATGATTGAAGCTACTGACTGAATGAAAGGAGCTGGCATCTCAATCTCTTTGAATCTTCTTTATCATGCTAAGAGGAGCAGGAAAAAGTAAAAAATTTCAGAATTGCACCTTGCAATGCGGAGAAGTTACTGTTTGTGCATTTATAATATTCAATGATTTTTGCCATTGAAAAACGTCCAGAAATGATTGAAGCTACTGACTGAACGAAAGGAGCTGGCATCTCACTCTCTTTGAATCTTCTTTATCATGCTAAGAGGAGCAGGAAAAAGCAAAAAATTTCAGAATTGCACCTTGCAATGCGGAGAAATTACTGTTTGTGCATTTACAATATTCATTGATTTTTGCCATTGAAAAACATCATGTTATTCATATACCAGAAATGATTGAAGCTACTGACTGAATGAAAGGAGCTGGCATCTCACTCTCTTTGAATCTTCTTTATCATGCTAAGAGGAGCAGGAAAAAGCAAAAAATTTCAGAATTGCACCTTGCAATGTGGAGAAATTACTGTTTGTGCATTTACAATATTCATTGATTTTTACCATTGAAAAACGTCCAGAAATGATTGAAGCTACTGACTGAATGAAAGTAGCTGGCATCTCACTCTCTTTGAATCTTCTTTATCATGCTAAGAGGAGCAGGAAAAAGCAAAAAATTTCAGACTTGCACCTTGCAATGCGGAGAAATTACTGTTTGTGCATTTACAATATTCATTGATTTTTGCCTTTGAAAAACATCATGTTATTCATATACCAGAAATGTTTGAAGCTACTGACTGAATGAAAGGAGCTGGCATCTCACTCTCTTTGAATCTTCTTTATCATGCTAAGAGGAGCAGGAAAAAGCAAAAAATTTCAGAATTGCACCTTGCAATGCGGAGAAATTACTGTTTGTGCATTTACAATATTCATTGATTTTTGCCATTGAAAAACGTCCAGAAATGATTGAAGCTACTGACTGAATGAAAGGAGCTGGCATCTCACTCTCTTTGAATCTTCTTTATCATGCTAAGAGGAGCAGGAAAAAGCAAAAAATTTCAGAATTGCACCTTGCAATGCGGAGAAATTATTGTTTGTGCATTTACAATATTCATTGATTTTTGCCATTGAAAAACGTCCAGAAATGATTGAAGCTACTGACTGAATGAAAGGAGCTGGCATCTCACTCTCTTTGAATCTTCTTTATCATGCTAAGAGGAGCAGGAAAAAGCAAAAAATTTCAGAATTGCACCTTGCAATGCGGAGAAATTACTGTTTGTGCATTTACAATATTCATTGATTTTTGCCATTGAAAAACACGTTATTCATATACCAGAAATGTTTGAAGCTACTGACTGAATGAAAGGAGCTGGCACCTCACTCTCTTTGAATCTTCTTTATCATGCTAAGATGAGCGGGAAAAAGCAAAAAATTTCAGAATTGCACCTTGCAATGCGGAGAAATTACTGTTTGTGCATTTACAATATTCATTGATTTTTGCCATTGAAAAACGTCCAGAAATGATTGAAGGTACTGACTGAATGAAAGGAGCTTGCATCTCACTCTCTTTGAATCTTCTTTATCATGCTAAGAGGAGCAGGAAAAAGCAAAAAATTTCAGAATTGCACCTTGCAATGCGGAGAAATTACTGTTTGTGCATTTACAATATTCATTGATTTTTGCCATTGAAAAACGTCCAGAAATGATTGAAGCTACTGACTGAATGAAAGGAGCTGGCATCTCACTCTCTTTGAACCTTCTTTATCATGCTAAGTGGAGCAGGAAAAAGCAAAAAATTTCAGAATTACACCTTGCAATGCGGAGAAATTACAGTTTGTGCATTTACAATATTCATTGATTTTTGCCATTGAAAAACATCCAGAAATGATTGAAGCTACTGACTGGATGAAAGGAGCTGGCATCTCACTCTCTTTGAATCTTCTTTATCATGCTAAGAGGAGCAGGAAAAAGCAAAAAATTTCAGAATTGCACCTTGCAATGCAGAGAAATTACTGTTTGTGCATTTACAATATTCATTGATTTTTGCCATTGAAAAACATCATGTTATTCATATACCAGAAATGTTTGAAGCTACTGACTGAATGAAAGGAGCTGGCATCTCACTCTCTTTGAATCTTCTTTATCATGCTAAGAGGAGCAGGAAAAAGCAAAAAATTTCAGAATTGCACCTTGCAATGTGGAGAAATTACTGTTTGTGCATTTACAATATTCATTGATTTTTACCATTGAAAAACGTCCAGAAATGATTGAAGCTACTGACTGAATGAAAGTAGCTGGCATCTCACTCTCTTTGAATCTTCTTTATCATGCTAAGAGGAGCAGGAAAAAGCAAAAAATTTCAGACTTGCATCTTGCAATGCGGAGAAATTACTGTTTGTGCATTTACAATATTCATTGATTTTTGCCATTGAAAAACATCATGTTATTCATATACCAGAAATGTTTGAAGCTACTGACTGAATGAAAGGAGCTGGCATCTCACTCTCTTTGAATCTTCTTTATCATGCTAAGACGAGCAGGAAAAAGCAAAAAATTTCAGAATTGCACCTTGCAATGCGGAGAAATTACTGTTTGTGCATTTACAATATTCATTGATTTTTGCCATTGAAAAACGTCCAGAAATGATTGGAGCTACTGACTGAATGAAAGGAGCTGGCATCTCACTCTCTTTGAATCTTGTTTATCATGCTAAGAGGAGCAGGAAAAAGCAAAAAATTTCAGAATTGCACCTTGCAATGCGGAGAAATTACTGTTTGTGCATTTACAATATTCATTGATTTTTGCCATTGAAAAACGTCCAGAAATGATTGAAGCTACTGACTGAATGAAAGGAGCTGGCATCTCACTCTCTTTGAATCTTCTTTATCATGCTAAGAGGAGCAGGAAAAAGCAAAAAATTTCAGAATTGCACCTTGCAATGCGGAGAAATTACTGTTTGTGCATTTATAATATTCATTGATTTTTGCCATTGAAAAACATCATGTTATTCATATACCAGAAATGATTGAAGCTACTGACTGAATGAAAGGAGCTGGCATCTCAATCTCTTTGAATCTTCTTTATCATGCTAAGAGGAGCAGGAAAAAGTAAAAAATTTCAGAATTGCACCTTGCAATGCGGAGAAGTTACTGTTTGTGCATTTATAATATTCAATGATTTTTGCCATTGAAAAACGTCCAGAAATGATTGAAGCTACTGACTGAACGAAAGGAGCTGGCATCTCACTCTCTTTGAATCTTCTTTATCATGCTAAGAGGAGCAGGAAAAAGCAAAAAATTTCAGAATTGCACCTTGCAATGCGGAGAAATTACTGTTTGTGCATTTACAATATTCATTGATTTTTGCCATTGAAAAACGTCCAGAAATGATTGAAGCTACTGACTGAATGAAAGGAGCTGGCATCTCACTCTCTTTGAATCTTCTTTATCATGCTAAGAGGAGCAGGAAAAAGCAAAAAATTTCAGAATTGCACCTTGCAATGCGGAGAAATTACTGTTTGTGCATTTACAATATTCATTGATTTTTGCCATTGAAAAACATCATGTTATTCATATACCAGAAATGTTTGAAGCTACTGACTGAATGAAAGGAGCTGACATCTCACTCTCTTTGAATCTTCTTTATCATGCTAAGAGGAGCAGGAAAAAGCAAAAAATTTCAGAATTGCACCTTGCAATGCGGAGAAATTACTGTTTGTGCATTTACAATATTCATTGATTTTTGCCATTGAAAAACGTCCAGAAATGATTGAAGCTACTGACTGAATGAAAGGAGCTGGCATCTCACTCTCTTTGAATCTTCTTTATCATGCTAAGAGGAGCAGGAAAAAGCAAAAAATTTCAGAATTGCACCTTGCAATGCGGAGAAATTACTGTTTGTGCATTTACAATATTCATTGATTTTTGCCATTGAAAAACATCATGTTATTCATATACCAGAAATGTTTGAAGCTACTGACTGAATGAAAGGAGCTGGCATCTCACTCTCTTTGAATCTTCTTTATCATGCTAAGAGGAGCAGGAAAAAGCAAAAAATTTCAGAATTGCACCTTGCAATGCGGAGAAATTACTGTTTGTGCATTTACAATATTCATTGATTTTTGCCATTGAAAAACATCATGTTATTCATATACCAGAAATGTTTGAAGCTACTGACTGAATGAAAGGAGCTGGCATCTCACTCTCTTTGAATCTTCTTTATCATGCTAAGAGGAGCAGGAAAAAGCAAAAAATTTCAGAATTGCACCTTGCAATGTGGAGAAATTACTGTTTGTGCATTTACAATATTCATTGATTTTTACCATTGAAAAACGTCCAGAAATGATTGAAGCTACTGACTGAATGAAAGTAGCTGGCATCTCACTCTCTTTGAATCTTCTTTATCATGCTAAGAGGAGCAGGAAAAAGCAAAAAATTTCAGACTTGCACCTTGCAATGCGGAGAAATTACTGTTTGTGCATTTACAATATTCATTGATTTTTGCCATTGAAAAACATCATGTTATTCATATACCAGAAATGTTTGAAGCTACTGACTGAATGAAAGGAGCTGGCATCTCACTCTCTTTGAATCTTCTTTATCATGCTAAGAGGAGCAGGAAAAAGCAAAAAATTTCAGAATTGCACCTTGCAATGCGGAGAAATTACTGTTTGTGCATTTACAATATTCATTGATTTTTGCCATTGAAAAACATCATGTTATTCATATACCAGAAATGTTTGAAGCTACTGACTGAATGAAAGGAGCTGGCATCTCACTCTCTTTGAATCTTCTTTATCATGCTAAGAGGAGCAGGAAAAAGCAAAAAATTTCAGAATTGCACCTTGCAATGTGGAGAAATTACTGTTTGTGCATTTACAATATTCATTGATTTTTACCATTGAAAAACGTCCAGAAATGATTGAAGCTACTGACTGAATGAAAGTAGCTGGCATCTCACTCTCTTTGAATCTTCTTTATCATGCTAAGAGGAGCAGGAAAAAGCAAAAAATTTCAGACTTGCACCTTGCAATGCGGAGAAATTACTGTTTGTGCATTTACAATATTCATTGATTTTTGCCTTTGAAAAACATCATGTTATTCATATACCAGAAATGTTTGAAGCTACTGACTGAATGAAAGGAGCTGGCATCTCACTCTCTTTGAATCTTCTTTATCATGCTAAGAGGAGCAGGAAAAAGCAAAAAATTTCAGAATTGCACCTTGCAATGCGGAGAAATTACTGTTTGTGCATTTACAATATTCATTGATTTTTGCCATTGAAAAACGTCCAGAAATGATTGAAGCTACTGACTGAATGAAAGGAGCTGGCATCTCACTCTCTTTGAATCTTCTTTATCATGCTAAGAGGAGCAGGAAAAAGCAAAAAATTTCAGAATTGCACCTTGCAATGCGGAGAAATTATTGTTTGTGCATTTACAATATTCATTGATTTTTGCCATTGAAAAACGTCCAGAAATGATTGAAGCTACTGACTGAATGAAAGGAGCTGGCATCTCACTCTCTTTGAATCTTCTTTATCATGCTAAGAGGAGCAGGAAAAAGCAAAAAATTTCAGAATTGCACCTTGCAATGCGGAGAAATTACTGTTTGTGCATTTACAATATTCATTGATTTTTGCCATTGAAAAACATGTTATTCATATACCAGAAATGTTTGAAGCTACTGACTGAATGAAAGGAGCTGGCACCTCACTCTCTTTGAATCTTCTTTATCATGCTAAGATGAGCGGGAAAAAGCAAAAAATTTCAGAATTGCACCTTGCAATGCGGAGAAATTACTGTTTGTGCATTTACAATATTCATTGATTTTTGCCATTGAAAAACGTCCAGAAATGATTGAAGGTACTGACTGAATGAAAGGAGCTTGCATCTCACTCTCTTTGAATCTTCTTTATCATGCTAAGAGGAGCAGGAAAAAGCAAAAAATTTCAGAATTGCACCTTGCAATGCGGAGAAATTACTGTTTGTGCATTTACAATATTCATTGATTTTTGCCATTGAAAAACGTCCAGAAATGATTGAAGCTACTGACTGAATGAAAGGAGCTGGCATCTCACTCTCTTTGAACCTTCTTTATCATGCTAAGTGGAGCAGGAAAAAGCAAAAAATTTCAGAATTGCACCTTGCAATGCGGAGAAATTACAGTTTGTGCATTTACAATATTCATTGATTTTTGCCATTGAAAAACATCCAGAAATGATTGAAGCTACTGACTGGATGAAAGGAGCTGGCATCTCACTCTCTTTGAATCTTCTTTATCATGCTAAGAGGAGCAGGAAAAAGCAAAAAATTTCAGAATTGCACCTTGCAATGCAGAGAAATTACTGTTTGTGCATTTACAATATTCATTGATTTTTGCCATTGAAAAACATCATGTTATTCATATACCAGAAATGTTTGAAGCTACTGACTGAATGAAAGGAGCTGGCATCTCACTCTCTTTGAATCTTCTTTATCATGCTAAGAGGAGCAGGAAAAAGCAAAAAATTTCAGAATTGCACCTTGCAATGTGGAGAAATTACTGTTTGTGCATTTACAATATTCATTGATTTTTACCATTGAAAAACGTCCAGAAATGATTGAAGCTACTGACTGAATGAAAGTAGCTGGCATCTCACTCTCTTTGAATCTTCTTTATCATGCTAAGAGGAGCAGGAAAAAGCAAAAAATTTCAGACTTGCATCTTGCAATGCGGAGAAATTACTGTTTGTGCATTTACAATATTCATTGATTTTTGCCATTGAAAAACATCATGTTATTCATATACCAGAAATGTTTGAAGCTACTGACTGAATGAAAGGAGCTGGCATCTCACTCTCTTTGAATCTTCTTTATCATGCTAAGACGAGCAGGAAAAAGCAAAAAATTTCAGAATTGCACCTTGCAATGCGGAGAAATTACTGTTTGTGCATTTACAATATTCATTGATTTTTGCCATTGAAAAACGTCCAGAAATGATTGGAGCTACTGACTGAATGAAAGGAGCTGGCATCTCACTCTCTTTGAATCTTGTTTATCATGCTAAGAGGAGCAGGAAAAAGCAAAAAATTTCAGAATTGCACCTTGCAATGCGGAGAAATTACTGTTTGTGCATTTACAATATTCATTGATTTTTGCCATTGAAAAACGTCCAGAAATGATTGAAGCTACTGACTGAATGAAAGGAGCTGGCATCTCACTCTCTTTGAATCTTCTTTATCATGCTAAGAGGAGCAGGAAAAAGCAAAAAATTTCAGAATTGCACCTTGCAATGCGGAGAAATTACTGTTTGTGCATTTATAATATTCATTGATTTTTGCCATTGAAAAACATCATGTTATTCATATACCAGAAATGATTGAAGCTACTGACTGAATGAAAGGAGCTGGCATCTCAATCTCTTTGAATCTTCTTTATCATGCTAAGAGGAGCAGGAAAAAGTAAAAAATTTCAGAATTGCACCTTGCAATGCGGAGAAGTTACTGTTTGTGCATTTATAATATTCAATGATTTTTGCCATTGAAAAACGTCCAGAAATGATTGAAGCTACTGACTGAACGAAAGGAGCTGGCATCTCACTCTCTTTGAATCTTCTTTATCATGCTAAGAGGAGCAGGAAAAAGCAAAAAAATTCAGAATTGCACCTTGCAATGCGGAGAAATTACTGTTTGTGCATTTACAATATTCATTGATTTTTGCCATTGAAAAACGTCCAGAAATGATTGAAGCTACTGACTGAATGAAAGGAGCTGGCATCTCACTCTCTTTGAATCTTCTTTATCATGCTAAGAGGAGCAGGAAAAAGCAAAAAATTTCAGAATTGCACCTTGCAATGCGGAGAAATTACTGTTTGTGCATTTACAATATTCATTGATTTTTGCCATTGAAAAACATCATGTTATTCATATACCAGAAATGTTTGAAGCTACTGACTGAATGAAAGGAGCTGACATCTCACTCTCTTTGAATCTTCTTTATCATGCTAAGAGGAGCAGGAAAAAGCAAAAAATTTCAGAATTGCACCTTGCAATGCGGAGAAATTACTGTTTGTGCATTTACAATATTCATTGATTTTTGCCATTGAAAAACGTCCAGAAATGATTGAAGCTACTGACTGAATGAAAGGAGCTGGCATCTCACTCTCTTTGAATCTTCTTTATCATGCTAAGAGGAGCAGGAAAAAGCAAAAAATTTCAGAATTGCACCTTGCAATGCGGAGAAATTACTGTTTGTGCATTTACAATATTCATTGATTTTTGCCATTGAAAAACATCATGTTATTCATATACCAGAAATGTTTGAAGCTACTGACTGAATGAAAGGAGCTGGCATCTCACTCTCTTTGAATCTTCTTTATCATGCTAAGAGGAGCAGGAAAAAGCAAAAAATTTCAGAATTGCACCTTGCAATGCGGAGAAATTACTGTTTGTGCATTTACAATATTCATTGATTTTTGCCATTGAAAAACATCATGTTATTCATATACCAGAAATGTTTGAAGCTACTGACTGAATGAAAGGAGCTGGCATCTCACTCTCTTTGAATCTTCTTTATCATGCTAAGAGGAGCAGGAAAAAGCAAAAAATTTCAGAATTGCACCTTGCAATGTGGAGAAATTACTGTTTGTGCATTTACAATATTCATTGATTTTTACCATTGAAAAACGTCCAGAAATGATTGAAGCTACTGACTGAATGAAAGTAGCTGGCATCTCACTCTCTTTGAATCTTCTTTATCATGCTAAGAGGAGCAGGAAAAAGCAAAAAATTTCAGACTTGCACCTTGCAATGCGGAGAAATTACTGTTTGTGCATTTACAATATTCATTGATTTTTGCCATTGAAAAACATCATGTTATTCATATACCAGAAATGTTTGAAGCTACTGACTGAATGAAAGGAGCTGGCATCTCACTCTCTTTGAATCTTCTTTATCATGCTAAGAGGAGCAGGAAAAAGCAAAAAATTTCAGAATTGCACCTTGCAATGCGGAGAAATTACTGTTTGTGCATTTACAATATTCATTGATTTTTGCCATTGAAAAACATCATGTTATTCATATACCAGAAATGTTTGAAGCTACTGACTGAATGAAAGGAGCTGGCATCTCACTCTCTTTGAATCTTCTTTATCATGCTAAGAGGAGCAGGAAAAAGCAAAAAATTTCAGAATTGCACCTTGCAATGTGGAGAAATTACTGTTTGTGCATTTACAATATTCATTGATTTTTACCATTGAAAAACGTCCAGAAATGATTGAAGCTACTGACTGAATGAAAGTAGCTGGCATCTCACTCTCTTTGAATCTTCTTTATCATGCTAAGAGGAGCAGGAAAAAGCAAAAAATTTCAGAATTGCACCTTGCAATGCGGAGAAATTACTGTTTGTGCATTTACAATATTCATTGATTTTTGCCATTGAAAAACATCATGTTATTCATATACCAGAAATGTTTGAAGCTACTGACTGAATGAAAGGAGCTGGCATCTCACTCTCTTTGAATCTTCTTTATCATGCTAAGAGGAGCAGGAAAAAGCAAAAAATTTCAGAATTGCACCTTGCAATGTGGAGAAATTACTGTTTGTGCATTTACAATATTCATTGATTTTTACCATTGAAAAACGTCCAGAAATGATTGAAGCTACTGACTGAATGAAAGTAGCTGGCATCTCACTCTCTTTGAATCTTCTTTATCATGCTAAGAGGAGCAGGAAAAAGCAAAAAATTTCAGACTTGCACCTTGCAATGCGGAGAAATTACTGTTTGTGCATTTACAATATTCATTGATTTTTGCCATTGAAAAACATCATGTTATTCATATACCAGAAATGTTTGAAGCTACTGACTGAATGAAAGGAGCTGGCATCTCACTCTCTTTGAATCTTCTTTATCATGCTAAGAGGAGCAGGAAAAAGCAAAAAATTTCAGAATTGCACCTTGCAATGCGGAGAAATTACTGTTTGTGCATTTACAATATTCATTGATTTTTGCCATTGAAAAACGTCCAGAAATGATTGAAGCTACTGACTGAATGAAAGGAGCTGGCATCTCACTCTCTTTGAATCTTCTTTATCATGCTAAGAGGAGCAGGAAAAAGCAAAAAATTTCAGAATTGCACCTTGCAATGCGGAGAAATTACTGTTTGTGCATTTACAATATTCATTGATTTTTGCCATTGAAAAACATGTTATTCATATACCAGAAATGTTTGAAGCTACTGACTGAATGAAAGGAGCTGGCACCTCACTCTCTTTGAATCTTCTTTATCATGCTAAGAGGAGCGGGAAAAAGCAAAAAATTTCAGAATTGCACCTTGCAATGCGGAGAAATTACTGTTTGTGCATTTACAATATTCATTGATTTTTGCCATTGAAAAACGTCCAGAAATGATTGAAGGTACTGACTTAATGAAAGGAGCTGGCATCTCACTCTCTTTGAATCTTCTTTATCATGCTAAGAGGAGCAGGAAAAAGCAAAAAATTTCAGAATTGCACCTTGCAATGCGGAGAAATTACTGTTTGTGCATTTACAATATTCAATGATTTTTGCCATTGAAAAACGTCCAGAAATGATTGAAGCTACTGACTGAATGAAAGGAGCTGGCATCTCACTCTCTTTGAATCTTCTTTATCATGCTAAGAGGAGCAGGAAAAAGCAAAAAATTTCAGAATTGCACCTTGCAATGCGGAGAAATTACAGTTTGTGCATTTACAATATTCATTGATTTTTGCCATTGAAAAACATCCAGAAATGATTGAAGCTACTGACTGAATGAAAGGAGCTGGCATCTCACTCTCTTTGAATCTTCTTTATCATGCTAAGAGGAGCAGGAAAAAGCAAAAAATTTCAGAATTGCACCTTGCAATGCGGAGAAATTACTGTTTGTGCATTTACAATATTCATTGATTTTTGCCATTGAAAAACATCATGTTATTCATATACCAGAAATGTTTGAAGCTACTGACTGAATGAAAGGAGCTGGCATCTCACTCTCTTTGAATCTTCTTTATCATGCTAAGAGGAGCAGGAAAAAGCAAAAAATTTCAGAATTGCACCTTGCAATGTGGAGAAATTACTGTTTGTGCATTTACAATATTCATTGATTTTTACCATTGAAAAACGTCCAGAAATGATTGAAGCTACTGACTGAATGAAAGTATCTGGCATCTCACTCTCTTTGAATCTTCTTTATCATGCTAAGAGGAGCAGGAAAAAGCAAAAAATTTAAGACTTGCACCTTGCAATGCGGAGACATTACTGTTTGTGCATTTACAATATTCATTGATTTTTGCCATTGAAAAACATCATGTTATTCATATACCAGAAATGTTTGAAGCTACTGACTGAATGAAAGGAGCTGGCATCTCACTCTCTTTGAATCTTCTTTATCATGCTAAGAGGAGCAGGAAAAAGCAAAAAATTTCAGAATTGCACCTTGCAATGCGGAGAAATTACTGTTTGTGCATTTACAATATTCATTGATTTTTGCCATTGAAAAACATCATGTTATTCATATACCAGAAATGTTTGAAGCTGCTGACTGAATGAAAGGAGCTGGCATCTCACTCTCTTTGAATCTTCTTTATCATGCTAAGAGGAGCAGGAAAAAGCAAAAAATTTCAGAATTGCACCTTGCAATTTGGAGAAATTACTGTTTGTGCATTTACAATATTCATTGATTTTTACCATTGAAAAACGTCCAGAAATGATTGAAGCTACTGACTGAATGAAAGTAGCTGGCATCTCACTCTCTTTGAATCTTCTTTATCATGCTAAGAGGAGCAGGAAAAAGCAAAAATTTTCAGACTTGCACCTTGCAATGCGGAGAAATTACTGTTTGTGCATTTACAATATTCATTGATTTTTGCCATTGAAAAACATCATGTTATTCATATACCAGAAATGTTTGAAGCTACTGACTGAATGAAAGGAGCTGGCATCTCACTCTCTTTGAATCTTCTTTATCATGCTAAGAGGAGCAGGAAAAAGCAAAAAATTTCAGAATTGCACCTTGCAATGCGGAGAAATTACTGTTTGTGCATTTACAATATTCATTGATTTTTGCCATTGAAAAACATCATGTTATTCATATACCAGAAATGTTTGAAGCTGCTGACTGAATGAAAGGAGCTGGCATCTCACTCTCTTTGAATCTTCTTTATCATGCTAAGAGGAGCAGGAAAAAGCAAAAAATTTCAGAATTGCACCTTGCAATGTGGAGAAATTACTGTTTGTGCATTTACAATATTCATTGATTTTTACCATTGAAAAACGTCCAGAAATGATTGAAGCTACTGACTGAATGAAAGTAGCTTGCATCTCACTCTCTTTGAATCTTCTTTATCATGCTAAGAGGAGCAGGAAAAAGCAAACATTTTCAGACTTGCACCTTGCAATGCGGAGAAATTACTGTTTGTGCATTTACAATATTCATTGATTTTTGCCATTGAAAAACATCATGTTATTCATATACCAGAAATGTTTGAAGCTACTGACTGAATGAAAGGAGCTGGCATCTCACTCTCTTTGAATCTTCTTTATCATGCTAAGAGGAGCAGGAAAAAGCAAAAAATTTCAGACTTGCACCTTGCAATGCGGAGAAATTACTGTTTGTGCATTTACAATATTCATTGATTTTTGCCATTGAAAAACATCATGTTATTCATATACCAGAAATGTTTGAAGCTACTGACTGAAGGAAAGGAGCTGGCATCTCACTCTCTTTGAATCTTCTTTATCATGCTAAGAGGAGCAGGAAAAAGCAAAAAATTTCAGAATTGCACCTTGCAATGCGGAGAAATTACTGTTTGTGCATTTACAATATTCATTGATTTTTGCCATTGAAAAACGTCCAGAAATGATTGAAGCTACTGACTGAATGAAAGGAGCTGGCATCTCACTCTCTTTGAATCTTCTTTATCATGCTAAGAGGAGCAGTAAAAAGCAAAAAATTTCAGAATTGCACCTTGCAATGCGGAGAAATTACTGTTTGTGCATTTACAATATTCATTGATTTTTGCGATTGAAAAACATCATGTTATTCATATACCAGAAATGATTGAAGCTACTGACTGAATGAAAGGAGCTGGCATATCACTCTCTTTGAATCTTCTTTATCATGCTAAGAGGAGCAGGAAAAAGCAAAAAATTTAAGACTTGCACCTTGCAATGCGGAGACATTACTGTTTGTGCATTTACAATATTCATTGATTTTTGCCATTGAAAAACATCATGTTATTCATATACCAGAAATGTTTGAAGCTACTGACTGAATGAAAGGAGCTGGCATCTCACTCTCTTTGAATCTTCTTTATCATGCTAAGAGGAGCAGGAAAAAGCAAAAAATTTCAGAATTGCACCTTGCAATGCGGAGAAATTACTGTTTGTGCATTTACAATATTCATTGATTTTTGCCATTGAAAAACATCATGTTATTCATATACCAGAAATGTTTGAAGCTGCTGACTGAATGAAAGGAGCTGGCATCTCACTCTCTTTGAATCTTCTTTATCATGCTAAGAGGAGCAGGAAAAAGCAAAAAATTTCAGAATTGCACCTTGCAATGTGGAGAAATTACTGTTTGTGCATTTACAATATTCATTGATTTTTACCATTGAAAAACGTCCAGAAATGATTGAAGCTACTGACTGAATGAAAGTAGCTTGCATCTCACTCTCTTTGAATCTTCTTTATCATGCTAAGAGGAGCAGGAAAAAGCAAAAATTTTCAGACTTGCACCTTGCAATGCGGAGAAATTACTGTTTGTGCATTTACAATATTCATTGATTTTTGCCATTGAAAAACATCATGTTATTCATATACCAGAAATGTTTGAAGCTACTGACTGAATGAAAGGAGCTGGCATCTCACTCTCTTTGAATCTTCTTTATCATGCTAAGAGGAGCAGGAAAAAGCAAAAAATTTCAGACTTGCACCTTGCAATGCGGAGAAATTACTGTTTGTGCATTTACAATATTCATTGATTTTTGCCATTGAAAAACATCATGTTATTCCAATACCAGAAATGTTTGAAGCTACTGACTGAAGGAAAGGAGCTGGCATCTCACTCTCTTTGAATCTTCTTTATCATGCTAAGAGGAGCAGGAAAAAGCAAAAAATTTCAGAATTGCACCTTGCAATGCGGAGAAATTACTGTTTGTGCATTTACAATATTCATTGATTTTTGCCATTGAAAAACGTCCAGAAATGATTGAAGCTACTGACTGAATGAAAGGAGCTGGCATCTCACTCTCTTTGAATCTTCTTTATCATGCTAAGAGGAGCAGGAAAAAGTAAAAAATTTCAGAATTGCACCTTGCAATGCGGAGAAATTACTGTTTGTGCATTTACAATATTCAATGATTTTTGCCATTGAAAAACGTCCAGAAATGATTGAAGCTACTGACTGAACGAAAGGAGCTGGCATCTCACTCTCTTTGAATCGTCTTTATCATGCTAAGAGGAGCAGGAAAAAGCAAAAAATTTCAGAATTGCACCTTGCAATGCGGAGAAATTACTGTTTGTGCATTTACAATATTCATTGATTTTTGCCATTGAAAAACATCATGTTATTCATATACCAGAAATGTTTGAAGCTACTGACTGAATGAAAGGAGCTGGTATCTCACTCTCTTTGAATCTTCTTCATAATGCTAAGAGGAGCAGGAAAAAGCAAAAAATTTCAGAATTGCACCTTGCAATGCGGAGAAATTACCTTTTGTGCATTTACAATATTCATTGATTTTTGCCATTGAAAAACGTCCAGAAATGATTGAAGCTACTGACAATGAAAGGAGCTGGCATCTCACTCTCTTTGAATCTTCTTTATCATGCTAAGAGGAGCAGGAAAAAGCAAAAAATTTCAGAATTGCACCTTGCAATGCTGAGAAATTACTGTTTGTGCATTTACAAAATTCATTGATTTTTGCCATTGAAAAACATCATGTTATTCATATACCAGAAATGATTGAAGCTACTGACTGAATGAAAGGTGCTGGCATCTCACTCTCTTTGAATCATCTTTATCATGCTAAGAGGAGCAGGAAAAAGCAAAAAATTTCAGAATTGCACCTTGCAATGCGGAGAAATTACTGTTTGTGCATTTACAATATTCATTGATTTTTGCCATTGAAAAACGTCCAGAAATGATTGAAGCTACTGACTGAATGAAAGGAGCTGGCATCTCACTCTCTTTGAATCTTCTTTATCATGCTAAGAGGAGCAGGAAAAAGCAAAAAATTTCAGAATTGCACCTTGCAATGCGGAGAAATTACTGTTTGTGCATTTACAATATTCATTGATTTTTGCCATTGAAAAACGTCCAGAAATGATTGAAGCTACTGACTGAATGAAAGGAGCTGGCATCTCACTCTCTTTGAATCTTCTTTATCATGCTAAGAGGAGCAGGAAAAAGCAAAAAATTTCAGAATTGCACCTTGCAATGCGGAGAAATTACTGTTTGTGCATTTACAATATTCATTGATTTTTGCCATTGAAAAACGTCCAGAAATGATTGAAGCTACTGACTGAATGAAAGGAGCTGGCATCTCACTCTCTTTGAATCTTCTTTATCATGCTAAGAGGAGCAGGAAAAAGCAAAAAATTTCAGAATTGCACCTTGCAATGCGGAGAAATTACTGTTTGTGCATTTACAATATTCATTGATTTTTGCCATTGAAAAACATCATGTTATTCATATGCCAGAAATGATTGAAGCTACTGACTGAAGGAAAGGAGCTGGCATCTCACTCTCTTTGAATCTTCTTTATCATGCTAAGAGGAGCAGGAAAAAGCAAAAAATTTCAGAATTGCACCTTGCAATGCGGAGAAATTACTGTTTGTGCATTTACAATATTCATTGATTTTTGCCATTGAAAAACATCATGTTATTCATATACCAGAAATGTTTGAAGCTACTGACTGAATGAAAGGAGCTGGCATCTCACTCTCTTTGAATCTTCTTTATCATGCTAAGAGGAGCAGGAAAAAGCAAAAAATTTAAGACTTGCACCTTGCAATGCGGAGACATTACTGTTTGTGCATTTACAATATTCAATGATTTTTGCCATTGAAAAACGTCCAGAAATGATTGAAGCTACTGACTGAACGAAAGGAG
The DNA here is from genome assembly GCF_046119375.1 of Phyllobates terribilis. Lineage (NCBI taxonomy): Eukaryota > Metazoa > Chordata > Amphibia > Anura > Dendrobatidae > Phyllobates > Phyllobates terribilis. Next base: position 606,423 of record NW_027363558.1, on the reverse strand, counting down.
CTGGCATCTCACTCTCTTTGAATCGTCTTTATCATGCTAAGAGGAGCAGGAAAAAGCAAAAAATTTCAGAATTGCACCTTGCAATGCGGAGAAATTACTGTTTGTGCATTTACAATATTCATTGATTTTTGCCATTGAAAAACATCATGTTATTCATATACCAGAAATGTTTGAAGCTACTGACTGAATGAAAGGAGCTGGTATCTCACTCTCTTTGAATCTTCTTCATAATGCTAAGAGGAGCAGGAAAAAGCAAAAAATTTCAGAATTGCACCTTGCAATGCGGAGAAATTACCTTTTGTGCATTTACAATATTCATTGATTTTTGCCATTGAAAAACGTCCAGAAATGATTGAAGCTACTGACAATGAAAGGAGCTGGCATCTCACTCTCTTTGAATCTTCTTTATCATGCTAAGAGGAGCAGGAAAAAGCAAAAAATTTCAGAATTGCACCTTGCAATGCTGAGAAATTACTGTTTGTGCATTTACAAAATTCATTGATTTTTGCCATTGAAAAACATCATGTTATTCATATACCAGAAATGATTGAAGCTACTGACTGAATGAAAGGTGCTGGCATCTCACTCTCTTTGAATCTTCTTTATCATGCTAAGAGGAGCAGGAAAAAGCAAAAAATTTCAGAATTGCACCTTGCAATGCGGAGAAATTACTGTTTGTGCATTTACAATATTCATTGATTTTTGCCATTGAAAAACGTCCAGAAATGATTGAAGCTACTGACTGAATGAAAGGAGCTGGCATCTCACTCTCTTTGAATCTTCTTTATCATGCTAAGAGGAGCAGGAAAAAGCAAAAAATTTCAGAATTGCACCTTGCAATGCGGAGAAATTACTGTTTGTGCATTTACAATATTCATTGATTTTTGCCATTGAAAAACGTCCAGAAATGATTGAAGCTACTGACTGAATGAAAGGAGCTGGCATCTCACTCTCTTTGAATCTTCTTTATCATGCTAAGAGGAGCAGGAAAAAGCAAAAAATTTCAGAATTGCACCTTGCAATGCGGAGAAATTACTGTTTGTGCATTTACAATATTCATTGATTTTTGCCATTGAAAAACGTCCAGAAATGATTGAAGCTACTGACTGAATGAAAGGAGCTGGCATCTCACTCTCTTTGAATCTTCTTTATCATGCTAAGAGGAGCAGGAAAAAGCAAAAAATTTCAGAATTGCACCTTGCAATGCGGAGAAATTACTGTTTGTGCATTTACAATATTCATTGATTTTTGCCATTGAAAAACATCATGTTATTCATATGCCAGAAATGATTGAAGCTACTGACTGAAGGAAAGGAGCTGGCATCTCACTCTCTTTGAATCTTCTTTATCATGCTAAGAGGAGCAGGAAAAAGCAAAAAATTTCAGAATTGCACCTTGCAATGCGGAGAAATTACTGTTTGTGCATTTACAATATTCATTGATTTTTGCCATTGAAAAACATCATGTTATTCATATACCAGAAATGTTTGAAGCTACTGACTGAATGAAAGGAGCTGGCATCTCACTCTCTTTGAATCTTCTTTATCATGCTAAGAGGAGCAGGAAAAAGCAAAAAATTTAAGACTTGCACCTTGCAATGCGGAGACATTACTGTTTGTGCATTTACAATATTCATTGATTTTTGCCATTGAAAAACATCATGTTATTCATATACCAGAAATGTTTGAAGCTACTGACTGAATGAAAGGAGCTGGCATCTCACTCTCTTTGAATCTTCTTTATCATGCTAAGAGGAGCAGGAAAAAGCAAAAAATTTCAGAATTGCACCTTGCAATGCGGAGAAATTACTGTTTGTGCATTTACAATATTCATTGATTTTTGCCATTGAAAAACATCATGTTATTCATATACCAGAAATGTTTGAAGCTGCTGACTGAATGAAAGGAGCTGGCATCTCACTCTCTTTGAATCTTCTTTATCATGCTAAGAGGAGCAGGAAAAAGCAAAAAATTTCAGAATTGCACCTTGCAATGTGGAGAAATTACTGTTTGTGCATTTACAATATTCATTGATTTTTACCATTGAAAAACGTCCAGAAATGATTGAAGCTACTGACTGAATGAAAGTAGCTTGCATCTCACTCTCTTTGAATCTTCTTTATCATGCTAAGAGGAGCAGGAAAAAGCAAAAATTTTCAGACTTGCACCTTGCAATGCGGAGAAATTACTGTTTGTGCATTTACAATATTCATTGATTTTTGCCATTGAAAAACATCATGTTATTCATATACCAGAAATGTTTGAAGCTACTGACTGAATGAAAGGAGCTGGCATCTCACTCTCTTTGAATCTTCTTTATCATGCTAAGAGGAGCAGGAAAAAGCAAAAAATTTCAGACTTGCACCTTGCAATGCGGAGAAATTACTGTTTGTGCATTTACAATATTCATTGATTTTTGCCATTGAAAAACATCATGTTATTCCAATACCAGAAATGTTTGAAGCTACTGACTGAAGGAAAGGAGCTGGCATCTCACTCTCTTTGAATCTTCTTTATCATGCTAAGAGGAGCAGGAAAAAGCAAAAAATTTCAGAATTGCACCTTGCAATGCGGAGAAATTACTGTTTGTGCATTTACAATATTCATTGATTTTTGCCATTGAAAAACGTCCAGAAATGATTGAAGCTACTGACTGAATGAAAGGAGCTGGCATTTCACTCTCTTTGAATCTTCTTTATCATGCTAAGAGGAGCAGGAAAAAGTAAAAAATTTCAGAATTGCACCTTGCAATGCGGAGAAATTACCTTTTGTGCATTTACAATATTCATTGATTTTTGCCATTGAAAAACGTCCAGAAATGATTGAAGCTACTGACAATGAAAGGAGCTGGCATCTCACTCTCTTTGAATCTTCTTTATCATGCTAAGAGGAGCAGGAAAAAGCAAAAAATTTCAGAATTGCACCTTGCAATGCTGAGAAATTACTGTTTGTGCATTTACAAAATTCATTGATTTTTGCCATTGAAAAACATCATGTTATTCATATACCAGAAATGATTGAAGCTACTGACTGAATGAAAGGTGCTGGCATCTCACTCTCTTTGAATCTTCTTTATCATGCTAAGAGGAGCAGGAAAAAGCAAAAAATTTCAGAATTGCACCTTGCAATGCGGAGAAATTACTGTTTGTGCATTTACAATATTCATTGATTTTTGCCATTGAAAAACGTCCAGAAATGATTGAAGCTACTGACTGAATGAAAGGAGCTGGCATCTCACTCTCTTTGAATCTTCTTTATCATGCTAAGAGGAGCAGGAAAAAGCAAAAAATTTCAGAATTGCACCTTGCAATGCGGAGAAATTACTGTTTGTGCATTTACAATATTCATTGATTTTTGCCATTGAAAAACGTCCAGAAATGATTGAAGCTACTGACTGAATGAAAGGAGCTGGCATCTCACTCTCTTTGAATCTTCTTTATCATGCTAAGAGGAGCAGGAAAAAGCAAAAAATTTCAGAATTGCACCTTGCAATGCGGAGAAATTACTGTTTGTGCATTTACAATATTCATTGATTTTTGCCATTGAAAAACGTCCAGAAATGATTGAAGCTACTGACTGAATGAAAGGAGCTGGCATCTCACTCTCTTTGAATCTTCTTTATCATGCTAAGAGGAGCAGGAAAAAGCAAAAAATTTCAGAATTGCACCTTGCAATGCGGAGAAATTACTGTTTGTGCATTTACAATATTCATTGATTTTTGCCATTGAAAAACATCATGTTATTCATATGCCAGAAATGATTGAAGCTACTGACTGAAGGAAAGGAGCTGGCATCTCACTCTCTTTGAATCTTCTTTATCATGCTAAGAGGAGCAGGAAAAAGCAAAAAATTTCAGAATTGCACCTTGCAATGCGGAGAAATTACTGTTTGTGCATTTACAATATTCATTGATTTTTGCCATTGAAAAACATCATGTTATTCATATACCAGAAATGTTTGAAGCTACTGACTGAATGAAAGGAGCTGGCATCTCACTCTCTTTGAATCTTCTTTATCATGCTAAGAGGAGCAGGAAAAAGCAAAAAATTTAAGACTTGCACCTTGCAATGCGGAGACATTACTGTTTGTGCATTTACAATATTCATTGATTTTTGCCATTGAAAAACATCATGTTATTCATATACCAGAAATGTTTGAAGCTACTGACTGAATGAAAGGAGCTGGCATCTCACTCTCTTTGAATCTTCTTTATCATGCTAAGAGGAGCAGGAAAAAGCAAAAAATTTCAGAATTGCACCTTGCAATGCGGAGAAATTACTGTTTGTGCATTTACAATATTCATTGATTTTTGCCATTGAAAAACATCATGTTATTCATATACCAGAAATGTTTGAAGCTGCTGACTGAATGAAAGGAGCTGGCATCTCACTCTCTTTGAATCTTCTTTATCATGCTAAGAGGAGCAGGAAAAAGCAAAAAATTTCAGAATTGCACCTTGCAATGTGGAGAAATTACTGTTTGTGCATTTACAATATTCATTGATTTTTACCATTGAAAAACGTCCAGAAATGATTGAAGCTACTGACTGAATGAAAGTAGCTGGCATCTCACTCTCTTTGAATCTTCTTTATCATGCTAAGAGGAGCAGGAAAAAGCAAAAATTTTCAGACTTGCACCTTGCAATGCGGAGAAATTACTGTTTGTGCATTTACAATATTCATTGATTTTTGCCATTGAAAAACATCATGTTATTCATATACCAGAAATGTTTGAAGCTACTGACTGAATGAAAGGAGCTGGCATATCACTCTCTTTGAATCTTCTTTATCATGCTAAGAGGAGCAGGAAAAAGCAAAAAATTTCAGAATTGCACCTTGCAATGCGGAGAAATTACTGTTTGTGCATTTACAATATTCATTGATTTTTGCCATTGAAAAACATCATGTTATTCATATACCAGAAATGTTTGAAGCTGCTGACTGAATGAAAGGAGCTGGCATCTCACTCTCTTTGAATCTTCTTTATCATGCTAAGAGGAGCAGGAAAAAGCAAAAAATTTCAGAATTGCACCTTGCAATGTGGAGAAATTACTGTTTGTGCATTTACAATATTCATTGATTTTTACCATTGAAAAACGTCCAGAAATGATTGAAGCTACTGACTGAATGAAAGTAGCTTGCATCTCACTCTCTTTGAATCTTCTTTATCATGCTAAGAGGAGCAGGAAAAAGCAAAAATTTTCAGACTTGCACCTTGCAATGCGGAGAAATTACTGTTTGTGCATTTACAATATTCATTGATTTTTGCCATTGAAAAACATCATGTTATTCATATACCAGAAATGTTTGAAGCTACTGACTGAATGAAAGGAGCTGGCATCTCACTCTCTTTGAATCTTCTTTATCATGCTAAGAGGAGCAGGAAAAAGCAAAAAATTTCAGACTTGCACCTTGCAATGCGGAGAAATTACTGTTTGTGCATTTACAATATTCATTGATTTTTGCCATTGAAAAACATCATGTTATTCATATACCAGAAATGTTTGAAGCTACTGACTGAAGGAAAGGATCTGGCATCTCACTCTCTTTGAATCTTCTTTATCATGCTAAGAGGAGCAGGAAAAAGCAAAAAATTTCAGAATTGCACCTTGCAATGCGGAGAAATTACTGTTTGTGCATTTACAATATTCATTGATTTTTGCCATTGAAAAACGTCCAGAAATGATTGAAGCTACTGACTGAATGAAAGGAGCTGGCATCTCACTCTCTTTGAATCTTCTTTATCATGCTAAGAGGAGCAGGAAAAAGCAAAAAATTTCAGAATTGCACCTTGCAATGCGGAGAAATTACTGTTTGTGCATTTACAATATTCATTGATTTTTGCGATTGAAAAACATCATGTTATTCATATACCAGAAATGATTGAAGCTACTGACTGAATGAAAGGAGCTGGCATCTCACTCTCTTTGAATCTTCTTTATCATGCTAAGAGGAGCAGGAAAAAGTAAAAAATTTCAGAATTGCACCTTGCAATGCGGAGAAATTACTGTTTGTGCATTTACAATATTCAATGATTTTTGCCATTGAAAAACGTCCAGAAATGATTGAAGCTACTGACTGAACGAAAGGAGCTGGCATCTCACTCTCTTTGAATCGTCTTTATCATGCTAAGAGGAGCAGGAAAAAGCAAAAAATTTCAGAATTGCACCTTGCAATGCTGAGAAATTACTGTTTGTGCATTTACAAAATTCATTGATTTTTGCCATTGAAAAACATCATGTTATTCATATACCAGAAATGATTGAAGCTACTGACTGAATGAAAGGAGCTGGCATCTCACTCTCTTTGAATCTTCTTTATCATGCTAAGAGGAGCAGGAAAAAGCAAAAAATTTCAGAATTGCACCTTGCAATGCGGAGAAATTACTGTTTGTGCATTTACAATATTCATTGATTTTTGCCATTGAAAAACGTCCAGAAATGATTGAAGCTACTGACTGAATGAAAGGAGCTGGCATCTCACTCTCTTTGAATCTTCTTTATCATGCTAAGAGGAGCAGGAAAAAGCAAAAAATTTCAGAATTGCACCTTGCAATGCGGAGAAATTACTGTTTGTGCATTTACAATATTCATTGATTTTTGCCATTGAAAAACGTCCAGAAATGATTGAAGCTACTGACTGAATGAAAGGAGCTGGCATCTCACTCTCTTTGAATCTTCTTTATCATTCTAAGAGGAGCAGGAAAAAGCAAAAAATTTCAGAATTGCACCTTGCAATGCGGAGAAATTACTGTTTGTGCATTTACAATATTCATTGATTTTTGCCATTGAAAAACGTCCAGAAATGATTGAAGCTACTGACTGAATGAAAGGAGCTGGCATCTCACTCTCTTTGAATCTTCTTTATCATGCTAAGAGGAGCAGGAAAAAGCAAAAAATTTCAGAATTGCACCTTGCAATGCGGAGAAATTACTGTTTGTGCATTTACAATATTCATTGATTTTTGCCATTGAAAAACGTCCAGAAATGATTGAAGCTACTGACTGAATGAAAGGAGCTGGCATCTCACTCTCTTTGAATCTTCTTTATCATGCTAAGAGGAGCAGGAAAAAGCAAAAAATTTCAGAATTGCACCTTGCAATGCGGAGAAATTACTGTTTGTGCATTTACAATATTCATTGATTTTTGCCATTGAAAAATGTCCAGAAATGATTGAAGCTACTGACTGAATGAAAGGAGCTGGCATCTCACTCTCTTTGAATCTTCTTTATCATGCTAAGCGGAGCAGTAAAAAGCAAAAAATTTCAGAATTGCGCCTTGCAATGCGGAGAAATTACTGTTTGTGCATTTACAAAATTCATTGATTTTTGCCATTGAAAAACATCATGTTATTCATATGCCAGAAATGATTGAAGCTACTGACTGAAGGAAAGGAGCTGGCATCTCACTCTCTTTGAATCTTCTTTATCATGCTAAGAGGAGCAGGAAAAAGCAAAAAATTTCAGAATTGCACCTTGCAATGCGGAGAAATTACTGTTTGTGCATTTACAATATTCATTGATTTTTGCCATTGAAAAACGTCCAGAAATGATTGAAGCTACTGACTGAATGAAAGGAGCTGGCATCTCACTCTCTTTGAATCTTCTTTATTATGCTAAGAGGAGCAGGAAAAAGCAAAAAATTTCAGAATTGCACCTTGCAATGCGGAGAAATTACTGTTTGTGCATTTACAATATTCATTGATTTTTGCGATTGAAAAACATCATGTTATTCATATACCAGAAATGATTGAAGCTACTGACTGAATGAAGGGAGCTGGCATCTCACTCTCTTTGAATCTTCTTTATCATGCTAAGAGGAGCAGGAAAAAGTAAAAAATTTCAGAATTGCACCTTGCAATGCGGAGAAATTACTGTTTGTGCATTTACAATATTCAATGATTTTTGCCATTGAAAAACGTCCAGAAATGATTGAAGCTACTGACTGAACGAAAGGAGCTGGCATCTCACTCTCTTTGAATCTTCTTTATCATGCTAAGAGGAGCAGGAAAAAGCAAAAAATTTCAGAATTGCACCTTGCAATGCTGAGAAATTACTGTTTGTGCATTTACAAAATTCATTGATTTTTGCCATTGAAAAACATCATGTTATTCATATACTAGAAATGTTTGAAGCTACTGACTGAATGAAAGGAGCTGGTATCTCACTCTCTTTGAATCTTCTTCATAATGCTAAGAGGAGCAGGAAAAAGCAAAAAATTTCAGAATTGCACCTTGCAATGCGGAGAAATTACTGTTTGTGCATTTACAATATTCATTGATTTTTGCCATTGAAAAACGTCCAGAAATGATTGAAGCTACTGACTGAATGAAAGGAGCTGGTATCTCACTCTCTTTGAATCTTCTTCATAATGCTAAGAGGAGCAGGAAAAAGCAAAAAATTTCAGAATTGCACCTTGCAATGCGGAGAAATTACTGTTTGTGCATTTACAATATTCATTGATTTTTGCCATTGAAAAACGTCCAGAAATGATTGAAGCTACTGACAATGAAAGGAGCTGGCATCTCACTCTCTTTGAATCTTCTTTATCATGCTAAGAGGAGCAGGAAAAAGCAAAAAACTTCAGAATTGCACCTTGCAATGCTGAGAAATTACTGTTTGTGCATTTACAAAATTCATTGATTTTTGCCATTGAAAAACATCATGTTATTCATGTACCAGAAATGATTGAAGCTACTGACTGAATGAAAGGAGCTGGCATCTCACTCTCTTTGAATCTTCTTTATCATGCTAAGAGGAGCAGGAAAAAGTAAAAAATTTCAGAATTGCACCTTGCAATGCGGAGAAATTACTGTTTGTGCATTTACAATATTCAATGATTTTTGCCATTGAAAAACGTCCAGAAATGATTGAAGCTACTGACTGAACGAAAGGAGCTGGCATCTCACTCTCTTTGAATCTTCTTTATCATGCTAAGAGGAGCAGGAAAAAGCAAAAAATTTCAGAATTGCACCTTGCAATGCGGAGAAATTACTGTTTGTGCATTTACAATATTCATTGATTTTTGCCATTGAAAAACATCATGTTATTCATATACCAGAAATGTTTGAAGCTACTGACTGAATGAAAGGATCTGGAATCTCACTCTCTTTGAATCTTCTTCATAATGCTAAGAGGAGCAGGAAAAAGCAAAAAATTTCAGAATTGCACCTTGCAATGCGGAGAAATTACTGTTTGTGCATTTACAATATTCATTGATTTTTGCCATTGAAAAACGTCCAGAAATGATTGAAGCTACTGACAATGAAAGGAGCTGGCATCTCACTCTCTTTGAATCTTCTTTATCATGCTAAGAGGAGCAGGAAAAAGCAAAAAATTTCAGAATTGCACCTTGCAATGCGGAGAAATTACTGTTTGTGCATTTACAATATTCAATGATTTTTGCCATTGAAAAACGTCCAGAAATGATTGAAGCTACTGACTGAACGAAAGGAGCTGGCATCTCACTCTCTTTGAATCTTCTTTATCATGCTAAGAGGAGCAGGAAAAAGCAAAAAATTTCAGAATTGCACCTTGCAATGCGGAGAAATTACTGTTTGTGCATTCACAATATTCATTGATTTTTGCCATTGAAAAACATCATGTTATTCATATACCAGAAATGTTTGAAGCTACTGACTGAATGAAAGGAGCTGGTATCTCACTCTCTTTGAATCTTCTTCATAATGCTAAGAGGAGCAGGAAAAAGCAAAACATTTCAGAATTGCACCTTGCAATGCTGAGAAATTACTGTTTGTGCATTTACAAAATTCATTGATTTTTGCCATTGAAAAACATCATGTTATTCATATACCAGAAATGTTTGAAGCTACTGACTGAATGAAAGGAGCTGGTATCTCACTCTCTTTGAATCTTCTTCATAATGCTAAGAGGAGCAGGAAAAAGCAAAAAATTTCAGAATTGCACCTTGCAATGCGGAGAAATTACTGTTTGTGCATTTACAATATTCATTGATTTTTGCCATTGAAAAACGTCCAGAAATGATTGAAGCTACTGACAATGAAAGGAGCTGGCATCTCACTCTCTTTGAATCTTCTTTATCATGCTAAGAGGAGCAGGAAAAAGCAAAAAATTTCAGAATTGCACCTTGCAATGCTGAGAAATTACTGTTTGTGCATTTACAAAATTCATTGATTTTTGCCATTGAAAAACATCATGTTATTCATGTACCAGAAATGATTGAAGCTACTGACTGAATGAAAGGAGCTGGCATCTCACTCTCTTTGAATCTTCTTTATCATGCTAAGAGGAGTAGGAAAAAGCAAAAAATTTCAGAATTGCACCTTGCAATGCGGAGAAATTACTGTTTGTGCATTTACAATATTCATTGATTTTTGCCATTGAAAAACATCATGTTATTCATATACCAGAAATGTTTGAAGCTACTGACTGAATGAAAGGAGCTATCTCATTCTCTTTGAATCTTCTTTATCATGCTAAGAGGAGCAGGAAAAAGCAAAAAATTTCAGAATTGCACCTTGCAATGCGGAGAAATTACTGTTTGTGCATTTACAATATTCATTGATTTTTGCCATTGAAAAACGTCCAGAAATGATTGAAGCTACTGACTGAATTAAAGGAGCTGGCATCTCACTCTCTTTGAATCTTCTTTATCATGCTAAGAGGAGCAGGAAAAAGCAAAAAATTTCAGAATTGCACCTTGCAATGCGGAGAAATTACAGTTTGTGCATTTACAATATTCATTGATTTTTGCCATTGAAAAACGTCCAGAAATGATTGAAGCTACTGACTGAATGAAAGGAGCTGGCATCTCACTCTCTTTGAATCTTCTTTATCATGCTAAGAGGAGCAGGAAAAAGCAAAAAATTTCAGAATTGCACCTTGCAATGCGGAGAAATTACTGTTTGTGCATTTACAATATTCATTGATTTTTGCCATTGAAAAACATGTTATTCATATACCAGAAATGTTTGAAGCTCCTGACTGAATGAAAGGAGCTGGCACCTCACTCTCTTTGAATCTTCTTTATCATGCTAAGAGGAGCAGGAAAAAGCAAAAAATTTCAGAATTGCACCTTGCAATGCGGAGAAATTACTGTTTGTGCATTTACAATATTCATTGATTTTTGCCATTGAAAAACGTCCAGAAATGATTGAAGCTACTGACTGAATGAAAGGAGCTGTCATCTCACTCTCTTTGAATCTTCTTTATCATGCTAAGAGGAGCAGGAAAAAGCAAAAAATTTCAGAATTGCACCTTGCAATGCGGAGAAATTACTGTTTGTGCATTTACAATATTCATTGATTTTTGCCATTGAAAAATGTCCAGAAATGATTGAAGCTACTGACTGAATGAAAGGAGCTGGCATCTCACTCTCTTTGAATCTTCTTTATCATGCTAAGAGGAGCAGGAAAAAGCAAAAAATTTCAGAATTGCGCCTTGCAATGCGGAGAAATTACTGTTTGTGCATTTACAAAATTCATTGATTTTTGCCATTGAAAAACATCATGTTATTCATATACCAGAAATGATTGAAGCTACTGACTGAAGGAAAGGAGCTGGCATCTCACTCTCTTTGAATCTTCTTTATCATGCTAAGAGGAGCAGGAAAAAGCAAAAAATTTCAGAATTGCACCTTGCAATGCGGAGAAATTACTGTTTGTGCATTTACAATATTCATTGATTTTTGCCATTGAAAAACGTCCAGAAATGATTGAAGCTACTGACTGAATGAAAGGAGCTGGCATCTCACTCTCTTTGAATCTTCTTTATCATGCTAAGAGGAGCAGGAAAAAGCAAAAAATTTCAGAATTGCACCTTGCAATGCGGAGAAATTACTGTTTGTGCATTTACAATATTCATTGATTTTTGCAATTGAAAAACGTCCAGAAATGATTGAAGCTACTGACTGAATGAAAGGAGCTGGCATCTCACTCTCTTTGAATCTTCTTTATCATGCTAAGAGGAGCAGGAAAAAGTAAAAAATTTCAGAATTGCACCTTGCAATGCGGAGAAATTACTGTTTGTGCATTTACAATATTCAATGTTTTTTGCCATTGAAAAACGTCCAGAAATGATTGAAGCTACTGACTGAACGAAAGGAGCTGGCATCTCACTCTCTTTGAATCTTCTTTATCATGCTAAGAGGAGCAGGAAAAAGCAAAAAATTTCAGAATTGCACCTTGCAATGCGGAGAAATTACTGTTTGTGCATTTACAATATTCATTGATTTTTGCCATTGAAAAACATCATGTTATTCATATACCAGAAATGTTTGAAGCTACTGAATGAATGAAAGGAGCTGGTATCTCACTCTCTTTGAATCTTCTTCATAATGCTAAGAGGAGCAGGAAAAAGCAAAAAATTTCAGAATTGCACCTTGCAATGCGGAGAAATTACTGTTTGTGCATTTACAATATTCATTGATTTTTGCCATTGAAAAACGTCCAGAAATGATTGAAGCTACTGACAATGAAAGGAGCTGGCATCTCACTCTCTTTGAATCTTCTTTATCATGCTAAGAGGAGCAGGAAAAAGCAAAAAATTTCAGAATTGCACCTTGCAATGCTGAGAAATTACTGTTTGTGCATTTACAAAATTCATTGATTTTTGCCATTGAAAAACATCATGTTATTCATATACCAGAAATGATTGAAGCTACTGACTGAATGAAAGGAGCTGGCATCTCACTCTCTTTGAATCTTCTTTATCATGCTAAGAGGAGCAGGAAAAAGCAAAAAATTTCAGAATTGCACCTTGCAATGTGGAGAAATTACTGTTTGTGCATTTACAATATTCATTGATTTTTGCCATTGAAAAACATCATGTTATTCATATACCAGAAATGTTTGAAGCTACTGACTGAATGAAAGGAGCTGACATCTCACTCTCTTTGAATCTTCTTTATCATGCTAAAAGGAGCAGGAAAAAGCAAAAAATTTCAGAATTGCACCTTGCAATGCGGAGAAATTACTGTTTGTGCATTTACAATATTCATTGATTTTTGCCATTGAAAAACGTCCAGAAATGATTGAAGCTACTGACTGAATGAAAGGAGCTGGCATCTCACTCTCTTTGAATCTTCTTTATCATGCTAAGAGGAGCAGGAAAAAGCAAAAAATTTCAGAATTGCACCTTGCAATGCGGAGAAACTACTGTTTGTGCATTTACAATATTCATTGATTTTTGCCATTGAAAAACGTCCAGAAATGATTGAAGCTACTGACTGAATGAAAGGAGCTGGCATCTCACTCTCTTTGAATCTTCTTTATCATGCTAAGAGGAGCAGGAAAAAGCAAAAAATTTCAGAATTGCACCTTGCAATGCGGAGAAATTACTGTTTGTGCATTTACAATATTCATTGATTTTTGCCATTGAAAAACATGTTATTCATATACCAGAAATGTTTGAAGCTCCTGACTGAATGAAAGGAGCTGGCACCTCACTCTCTTTGAATCTTCTTTATCATGCTAAGAGGAGCAGGAAAAAGCAAAAAATTTTAGAATTGCACCTTGCAATGCGGAGAAATTACTGTTTGTGCATTTACAATATTCATTGATTTTTGCCATTGAAAAACGTCCAGAAATGATTGAAGCTACTGACTGAATGAAAGGAGCTGGCATCTCACTCTCTTTGAATCTTCTTTATCATGCTAAGAGGAGCAGGAAAAAGCAAAAAATTTCAGAATTGCACCTTGCAATGCGGAGAAATTACTGTTTGTGCATTTACAATATTCATTGATTTTTGCCATTGAAAAATGTCCAGAAATGATTGAAGCTACTGACTGAATGAAAGGAGCTGGCATCTCACTCTCTTTGAATCTTCTTTATCATGCTAAGAGGAGCAGGAAAAAGCAAAAAATTTCAGAATTGCGCCTTGCAATGCGGAGAAATTACTGTTTGTGCATTTACAAAATTCATTGATTTTTGCCATTGAAAAACATCATGTTATTCATATACCAGAAATGATTGAAGCTACTGACTGAAGGAAAGGAGCTGGCATCTCACTCTCTTTGAATCTTCTTTATCATGCTAAGAGGAGCAGGAAAAAGCAAAAAATTTCAGAATTGCACCTTGCAATGCGGAGAAATTACTGTTTGTGCATTTACAATATTCATTGATTTTTGCCATTGAAAAACGTCCAGAAATGATTGAAGCTACTGACTGAATGAAAGGAGCTGGCATCTCACTCTCTTTGAATCTTCTTTATCATGCTAAGAGGAGCAGGAAAAAGCAAAAAATTTCAGAATTGCACCTTGCAATGCGGAGAAATTACTGTTTGTGCATTTACAATATTCATTGATTTTTGCAATTGAAAAACGTCCAGAAATGATTGAAGCTACTGACTGAATGAAAGGAGCTGGCATCTCACTCTCTTTGAATCTTCTTTATCATGCTAAGAGGAGCAGGAAAAAGTAAAAAATTTCAGAATTGCACCTTGCAATGCGGAGAAATTACTGTTTTTGCATTTACAATATTCAATGTTTTTTGCCATTGAAAAACGTCCAGAAATGATTGAAGCTACTGACTGAACGAAAGGAGCTGGCATCTCACTCTCTTTGAATCTTCTTTATCATGCTAAGAGGAGCAGGAAAAAGCAAAAAATTTCAGAATTGCACCTTGCAATGCGGAGAAATTACTGTTTGTGCATTTACAATATTCATTGATTTTTGCCATTGAAAAACATCATGTTATTCATATACCAGAAATGTTTGAAGCTACTGACTGAATGAAAGGAGCTGGTATCTCACTCTCTTTGAATCTTCTTCATAATGCTAAGAGGAGCAGGAAAAAGCAAAAAATTTCAGAATTGCACCTTGCAATGCGGAGAAATTACTGTTTGTGCATTTACAATATTCATTGATTTTTGCCATTGAAAAACGTCCAGAAATGATTGAAGCTACTGACAATGAAAGGAGCTGGCATCTCACTCTCTTTGAATCTTCTTTATCATGCTAAGAGGAGCAGGAAAAAGCAAAAAATTTCAGAATTGCACCTTGCAATGCTGAGAAATTACTGTTTGTGCATTTACAAAATTCATTGATTTTTGCCATTGAAAAACATCATGTTATTCATATACCAGAAATGATTGAAGCTACTGACTGAATGAAAGGAGCTGGCATCTCACTCTCTTTGAATCTTCTTTATCATGCTAAGAGGAGCAGGAAAAAGCAAAAAATTTCAGAATTGCACCTTGCAATGTGGAGAAATTACTGTTTGTGCATTTACAATATTCATTGATTTTTGCCATTGAAAAACGTCCAGAAATGATTGAAGCTACTGACTGAATGAAAGGAGCTGGCATCTCACTCTCTTTGAATCTTCTTTATCATGCTAAGAGGAGCAGGAAAAAGCAAAAAATTTCAGAATTGCACCTTGCAATGCGGAGAAATTACTGTTTGTGCATTTACAATATTCATTGATTTTTGCCATTGAAAAACGTCCAGAAATGATTGAAGCTACTGACTGAATGAAAGGAGCTGGCATCTCACTCTCTTTGAATCTTCTTTATCATGCTAAGAGGAGCAGGAAAAAGCAAAAAATTTCAGAATTGCACCTTGCAATGCGGAGAAATTACAGTTTGTGCATTTACAATATTCATTGATTTTTGCCATTGAAAAACGTCCAGAAATGATTGAAGCTACTGACTGAATGAAAGGAGCTGGCATCTCACTCTCTTTGAATCTTCTTTATCATGCTAAGCGGAGCAGGAAAAAGCAAAAAATTTCAGAATTGCACCTTGCAATGCGGAGAAATTACTGTTTGTGCATTTACAATATTCATTGATTTTTGCCATTGAAAAACGTCCAGAAATGATTGAAGCTACTGACTGAATGAAAGGAGCTGGCATCTCACTCTCTTTGAATCTTCTTTATCATGCTAAGAGGAGCAGGAAAAAGCAAAAAATTTCAGAATTGCACCTTGCAATGCGGAGAAATTACTGTTTGTGCATTTACAATATTCATTGATTTTTGCCATTGAAAAACATGTTATTCATATACCAGAAATGTTTGATGCTCCTGACTGAATGAAAGGAGCTGGCACCTCACTCTCTTTGAATCTTCTTTATCATGCTAAGAGGAGCAGGAAAAAGCAAAAAATTTCAGAATTGCACCTTGCAATGCGGAGAAATTACTGTTTGTGCATTTACAATATTCATTGATTTTTGCCATTGAAAAACGTCCAGAAATGATTGAAGCTACTGACTGAATGAAAGGAGCTGGCATCTCACTCTCTTTGAATCTTCTTTATCATGCTAAGAGGAGCAGGAAAAAGCAAAAAATTTCAGAATTGCACCTTGCAATGCGGAGAAATTACTGTTTGTGCATTTACAATATTCATTGATTTTTGCCATTGAAAAATGTCCAGAAATGATTGAAGCTACTGACTGAATGAAAGGAGCTGGCATCTCACTCTCTTTGAATCTTCTTTATCATGCTAAGAGGAGCAGGAAAAAGCAAAAAATTTCAGAATTGCGCCTTGCAATGCGGAGAAATTACTGTTTGTGCATTTACAAAATTCATTGATTTTTGCCATTGAAAAACATCATGTTATTCATATACCAGAAATGATTGAAGCTACTGACTGAATGAAAGGAGCTGGCATCTCACTCTCTTTGAATCTTCTTTATCATGCTAAGAGGAGCAGGAAAAAGCAAAAAATTTCAGAATTGCACCTTGCAATGCGGAGAAATTACTGTTTGTGCATTTACAATATTCATTGATTTTTGCCATTGAAAAACATCATGTTATTCATATACCAGAAATGTTTGAAGGTACTGACTGAATGAAAGGAGCTGACATCTCACTCTCTTTGAATCTTCTTTATCATGCTAAAAGGAGCAGGAAAAAGCAAAAAATTTCAGAATTGCACCTTGCAATGCGGAGAAATTACTGTTTGTGCATTTACAATATTCATTGATTTTTGCCATTGAAAAACGTCCAGAAATGATTGAAGCTACTGACTGAATGAAAGGAGCTGGCATCTCACTCTCTTTGAATCTTCTTTATCATGCTAAGAGGAGCAGGAAAAAGCAAAAAATTTCAGAATTTCACCTTGCAATGCGGAGAAATTACTGTTTGTGCATTTACAATATTCATTGATTTTTGCCATTGAAAAACGTCCAGAAATGATTGAAGCTACTGACTGAATGAAAGGAGCTGGCATCTCACTCTCTTTGAATCTTCTTTATCATGCTAAGAGGAGCAGGAAAAAGCAAAAAATTTCAGAATTGCACCTTGCAATGCTGAGAAATTACTGTTTGTGCATTTACAAAATTCATTGATTTTTGCCATTGAAAAACATCATGTTATTCATATACCAGAAATGATTGAAGCTACTGACTGAATGAAAGGAGCTGGCATCTCACTCTCTTTGAATCTTCTTTATCATGCTAAGAGGAGCAGGAAAAAGCAAAAAATTTCAGAATTGCACCTTGCAATGTGGAGAAATTACTGTTTGTGCATTTACAATATTCATTGATTTTTGCCATTGAAAAACGTCCAGAAATGATTGAAGCTACTGACTGAATGAAAGGAGCTGGCATCTCACTCTCTTTGAATCTTCTTTATCATGCTAAGAGGAGCAGGAAAAAGCAAAAAATTTCAGAATTGCACCTTGCAATGCGGAGAAATTACTGTTTGTGCATTTACAATATTCATTGATTTTTGCCATTGAAAAACGTCCAGAAATGATTGAAGCTACTGACTGAATGAAAGGAGCTGGCATCTCACTCTCTTTGAATCTTCTTTATCATGCTAAGAGGAGCAGGAAAAAGCAAAAAATTTCAGAATTGCACCTTGCAATGCGGAGAAATTACAGTTTGTGCATTTACAATATTCATTGATTTTTGCCATTGAAAAACGTCCAGAAATGATTGAAGCTACTGACTGAATGAAAGGAGCTGGCATCTCACTCTCTTTGAATCTTCTTTATCATGCTAAGCGGAGCAGGAAAAAGCAAAAAATTTCAGAATTGCACCTTGCAATGCGGAGAAATTACTGTTTGTGCATTTACAATATTCATTGATTTTTGCCATTGAAAAACGTCCAGAAATGATTGAAGCTACTGACTGAATGAAAGGAGCTGGCATCTCACTCTCTTTGAATCTTCTTTATCATGCTAAGAGGAGCAGGAAAAAGCAAAAAATTTCAGAATTGCACCTTGCAATGCGGAGAAATTACTGTTTGTGCATTTACAATATTCATTGATTTTTGCCATTGAAAAACATGTTATTCATATACCAGAAATGTTTGATGCTCCTGACTGAATGAAAGGAGCTGGCACCTCACTCTCTTTGAATCTTCTTTATCATGCTAAGAGGAGCAGGAAAAAGCAAAAAATTTCAGAATTGCACCTTGCAATGCGGAGAAATTACTGTTTGTGCATTTACAATATTCATTGATTTTTGCCATTGAAAAACGTCCAGAAATGATTGAAGCTACTGACTGAATGAAAGGAGCTGGCATCTCACTCTCTTTGAATCTTCTTTATCATGCTAAGAGGAGCAGGAAAAAGCAAAAAATTTCAGAATTGCACCTTGCAATGCGGAGAAATTACTGTTTGTGCATTTACAATATTCATTGATTTTTGCCATTGAAAAATGTCCAGAAATGATTGAAGCTACTGACTGAATGAAAGGAGCTGGCATCTCACTCTCTTTGAATCTTCTTTATCATGCTAAGAGGAGCAGGAAAAAGCAAAAAATTTCAGAATTGCGCCTTGCAATGCGGAGAAATTACTGTTTGTGCATTTACAAAATTCATTGATTTTTGCCATTGAAAAACATCATGTTATTCATATACCAGAAATGATTGAAGCTACTGACTGAATGAAAGGAGCTGGCATCTCACTCTCTTTGAATCTTCTTTATCATGCTAAGAGGAGCAGGAAAAAGCAAAAAATTTCAGAATTGCACCTTGCAATGCGGAGAAATTACTGTTTGTGCATTTACAATATTCATTGATTTTTGCCATTGAAAAACATCATGTTATTCATATACCAGAAATGTTTGAAGGTACTGACTGAATGAAAGGAGCTGACATCTCACTCTCTTTGAATCTTCTTTATCATGCTAAAAGGAGCAGGAAAAAGCAAAAAATTTCAGAATTGCACCTTGCAATGCGGAGAAATTACTGTTTGTGCATTTACAATATTCATTGATTTTTGCCATTGAAAAACGTCCAGAAATGATTGAA
Source organism: Phyllobates terribilis (assembly GCF_046119375.1). Classification (NCBI taxonomy): domain Eukaryota; kingdom Metazoa; phylum Chordata; class Amphibia; order Anura; family Dendrobatidae; genus Phyllobates; species Phyllobates terribilis. The sequence goes on along the minus strand of NW_027363558.1, from coordinate 587,250 downwards.
GCTACTGACTGAATGAAAGGAGCTGGCATCTCACTCTCTTTGAATCTTCTTTATCATGCTAAGAGGAGCAGGAAAAAGCAAAAAATTTCAGAATTTCACCTTGCAATGCGGAGAAATTACTGTTTGTGCATTTACAGTATTCATTGATTTTTGCCATTGAAAAACGTCCAGAAATGATTGAAGCTACTGACTGAATGAAAGGAGCTGGCATCTCACTCTCTTTGAATCTTCTTTATCATGCTAAGAGGAGCAGGAAAAAGCAAAAAATTTCAGAATTGCACCTTGCAATGCGGAGAAATTACAGTTTGTGCATTTACAATATTCATTGATTTTTGCCATTGAAAAACGTCCAGAAATGATTGAAGCTACTGACTGAATGAAAGGAGCTGGCATCTCACTCTCTTTGAATCTTCTTTATCATGCTAAGAGGAGCAGGAAAAAGCAAAAAATTTCAGAATTGAACCCTGCAATGCGGAGAAATTACTGTTTGTGCATTTACAATATTCATTGATTTTTGCCATTGAAAAACGTCCAGAAATGATTGAAGCTACTGACTGAATGAAAGGAGCTGGCATCTCACTCTCTTTGAATCTTCTTTATCATGCTAAGAGGAGCAGGAAAAAGCAAAAAATTTCAGAATTGCACCTTGCAATGCGGAGAAATTACTGTTTGTGCATTTACAATATTCATTGATTTTTGCGATTGAAAAACATCATGTTATTCATATACCAGAAATGATTGAAGCTACTGACTGAATGAAAGGAGCTGGCATCTCACTCTCTTTGAATCTTCTTTATCATGCTAAGAGGAGCAGGAAAAAGTAAAAAATTTCAGAATTGCACCTTGCAATGCGGAGAAATTACTGTTTGTGCATTTACAATATTCAATGATTTTTGCCATTGAAAAACGTCCAGAAATGATTGAAGCTACTGACTGAATGAAAGGAGCTGGCATCTCACTCTCTTTGAATCTTGTTTATCATGCTAAGAGGAGCAGGAAAAAGCAAAAAATTTCAGAATTGCACCTTGCAATGCGGAGAAATTACTGTTTGTGCATTTACAATATTCATTGATTTTTGCCATTGAAAAACGTCCAGAAATGATTGAAGCTACTGACTGAATGAAAGGAGCTGGCATCTCACTCTCTTTGAATCTTCTTTATCATGCTAAGAGGAGCAGGAAAAAGTAAAAAATTTCAGAATTGCACCTTGCAATGCGGAGAAATTACTGTTTGTGCATTTATAATATTCAATGATTTTTGCCATTGAAAAACGTCCAGAAATGATTGAAGCTACTGACTGAACGAAAGGAGATGGCATCTCACTCTCTTTGAATCTTCTTTATCATGCTAAGAGGAGCAGGAAAAAGCAAAAAATTTCAGAATTGCACCTTGCAATGCGGAGAAATTACTGTTTGTGCATTTACAATATTCATTGATTTTTGCCATTGAAAAACATCATGTTATTCATATACCAGAAATGTTTGAAGCTACTGACTGAATGAAAGGAGCTGGCATCTCACTCTCTTTGAATCTTCTTTATCATGCTAAGAGGAGCAGGAAAAAGCGAAAAATTTCAGAATTGCACATTGCAATGCGGAGAAATTACTGTTTGTGCATTTACAATATTCATTGATTTTTGCCATTGAAAAACGTCCAGAAATGATTGAAGCTACTGACTGAATGAAAGGAGCTGGCATCTCACTCTCTTTGAATCTTCTTTATCATGCTAAGCGGAGCAGGAAAAAACAAAAAATTTCAGAATTGCACCTTGCAATGCGGAGAAATTACAGTTTGTGCATTTACAATATTCATTGATTTTTGCCATTGAAAAACGTCCAGAAATGATTGAAGCTACTGACTGAATGAAAGGAGCTGGCATCTCACTCTCTTTGAATCTTCTTTATCATGCTAAGAGGAGCAGGAAAAAGCAAAAAAATTCAGAATTGCACCTTGCAATGCGGAGAAATTACTGTTTGTGCATTTACAATATTCATTGATTTTTGCCATTGAAAAACGTCCAGAAATGATTGAAGCTACTGACTGAATGAAAGGAGCTGGCATCTCACTCTCTTTGAATCTTCTTTATCATGCTAAGAGGAGCAGGAAAAAGCAAAAAATTTCAGAATTGCACCTTGCAATGCGGAGAAATTACTGTTTGTGCATTTACAATATTCATTGATTTTTGCCATTGAAAAACATGTTATTCATATACCAGAAATGTTTGAAGCTCCTGACTGAATGAAAGGAGCTGGCATCTCACTCTCTTTGAATCTTCTTTATCATGCTAAGAGGAGCAGGAAAAAGCAAAAAATTTCAGAATTGCGCCTTGCAATGCGGAGAAATTACTGTTTGTGCATTTACAAAATTCATTGATTTTTGCCTTTGAAAAACATCATGTTATTCATATGCCAGAAATGATTGAAGCTACTGACTGAAGGAAAGGAGCTGGCATCTCACTCTCTTTGAATCTTCTTTATCATGCTAAGAGGAGCAGGAAAAAGCAAAAAATTTCAGAATTGCACCTTGCAATGCGGAGAAATTACTGTTTGTGCATTTACAATATTCATTGATTTTTGCCATTGAAAAACGTCCAGAAATGATTGAAGCTACTGACTGAATGAAAGGAGCTGGCATCTCACTCTCTTTGAATCTTCTTTATCATGGTAAGAGGAGCAGGAAAAAGCAAAAAATTTCAGAATTGCACCTTGCAATGCGGAGAAATTACTGTTTGTGCATTTACAATATTCATTGATTTTTGCGATTGAAAAACATCATGTTATTCATATACCAGAAATGATTGAAGCTACTGACTGAATGAAAGGAGCTGGCATCTCACTCTCTTTGAATCTTCTTTATCATGCTAAGAGGAGCAGGAAAAAGTAAAAAATTTCAGAATTGCACCTTGCAATGCGGAGAAATTACTGTTTGTGCATTTACAATATTCAATGATTTTTGCCATTGAAAAACGTCCAGAAATGATTGAAGCTATTGACTGAACGAAAGGAGCTGGCATCTCACTCTCTTTGAATCTTCTTTATCATGCTAAGAGGAGCAGGAAAAAGCAAAAAATTTCAGAATTGCACCTTGCAATGCGGAGAAATTACTGTTTGTGCATTTACAATATTCATTGATTTTTGCCATTGAAAAACATCATGTTATTCATATACCAGAAATGTTTGAAGGTACTGACTGAATGAAAGGAGCTGGCACCTCACTCTCTTTGAATCTTCTTTATCATGCTAAGAGGAGCAGGAAAAAGCAAAAAATTTCAGAATTGCACCTTGCAATGCGGAGAAATTACTGTTTGTGCATTTACAATATTCATTGATTTTTGCCATTGAAAAACGTCCAGAAATGATTGAAGCTACTGACTGAATGAAAGGAGCTGGCATCTCACTCTCTTTGAATCTTCTTTATCATGCTAAGAGGAGCAGGAAAAAGCAAAAAATTTCAGAATTGCACCTTGCAATGCGGAGAAATTACTGTTTGTGCATTTACAATATTCATTGATTTTTGCCATTGAAAAATGTCCAGAAATGATTGAAGCTACTGACTGAATGAAAGGAGCTGGCATCTCACTCTCTTTGAATCTTCTTTATCATGCTAAGAGGAGCAGGAAAAAGCAAAAAATTTCAGAATTGCACCTTGCAATGCGGAGAAATTACTGTTTGTGCATTTACAATATTCATTGATTTTTGCGATTGAAAAACATCATGTTATTCATATACCAGAAATGATTGAAGCTACTGACTGAATGAAAGGAGCTGGCATCTCACTCTCTTTGAATCTTCTTTATCATGCTAAGAGGAGCAGGAAAAAGTAAAAAATTTCAGAATTGCACCTTGCAATGCGGAGAAATTACTGTTTGTGCATTTACAATATTCAATGATTTTTGCCATTGAAAAACGTCCAGAAATGATTGAAGCTACTGACTGAATGAAAGGAGCTGGCATCTCACTCTCTTTGAATCTTGTTTATCATGCTAAGAGGAGCAGGAAAAAGCAAAAAATTTCAGAATTGCACCTTGCAATGCGGAGAAATTACTGTTTGTGCATTTACAATATTCATTGATTTTTGCCATTGAAAAACGTCCAGAAATGATTGAAGCTACTGACTGAATGAAAGGAGCTGGCATCTCACTCTCTTTGAATCTTCTTTATCATGCTAAGAGGAGCAGGAAAAAGTAAAAAATTTCAGAATTGCACCTTGCAATGCGGAGAAATTACTGTTTGTGCATTTATAATATTCAATGATTTTTGCCATAGAAAAACGTACAGAAATGATTGAAGCTACTGACTGAACGAAAGGAGCTGGCATCTCACTCTCTTTGAATCTTCTTTATCATGCTAAGAGGAGCAGGAAAAAGCAAAAAATTTCAGAATTGCACCTTGCAATGCGGAGAAATTACTGTTTGTGCATTTAAAATATTCATTGATTTTTGCCATTGAAAAACATCATGTTATTCATATACCAGAAATGTTTGAAGCTACTGACTGAATGAAAGGAGCTGGCATCTCACTCTCTTTGAATCTTCTTTATCATGCTAAGAGGAGCAGGAAAAAGCAAAAAATTTCAGAATTGCACATTGCAATGCGGAGAAATTACTGTTTGTGCATTTACAATATTCATTGATTTTTGCCATTGAAAAACGTCCAGAAATGATTGAAGCTACTGACTGAATGAAAGGAGCTGGCATCTCACTCTCTTTGAATCTTCTTTATCATGCTAAGAGGAGCAGGAAAAAACAAAAAATTTCAGAATTGCACCTTGCAATGCGGAGAAATTACAGTTTGTGCATTTACAATATTCATTGATTTTTGCCATTGAAAAACGTCCAGAAATGATTGAAGCTACTGACTGAATGAAAGGAGCTGGCATCTCACTCTCTTTGAATCTTCTTTATCATGCTAAGAGGAGCAGGAAAAAGCAAAAAATTTCAGAATTGCACCTTGCAATGCGGAGAAATTACTGTTTGTGCATTTACAATATTCATTGATTTTTGCCATTGAAAAACGTCCAGAAATGATTGAAGCTACTGACTGAATGAAAGGAGCTGGCATCTCACTCTCTTTGAATCTTCTTTATCATGCTAAGAGGAGCAGGAAAAAGCAAAAAATTTCAGAATTGCACCTTGCAATGCGGAGAAATTACTGTTTGTGCATTTACAATATTCATTGATTTTTGCCATTGAAAAACATGTTATTCATATACCAGAAATGTTTGAAGCTCCTGACTGAATGAAAGGAGCTGGCACCTCACTCTCTTTGAATCTTCTTTATCATGCTAAGAGGAGCAGGAAAAAGCAAAAAATTTCAGAATTGCACCTTGCAATGCGGAGAAATTACTGTTTGTGCATTTACAATATTCATTGATTTTTGCCATTGAAAAACGTCCAGAAATGATTGAAGCTACTGACTGAATGAAAGGAGCTGTCATCTCACTCTCTTTGAATCTTCTTTATCATGCTAAGAGGAGCAGGAAAAAGCAAAAAATTTCAGAATTGCACCTTGCAATGCGGAGAAATTACTGTTTGTGCATTTACAATATTCATTGATTTTTGCCATTGAAAAACGTCCAGAAATGATTGAAGCTACTGACTGAATGAAAGGAGCTGGCATCTCATTCTCTTTGAATCTTCTTTATCATGCTAAGAGGAGCAGGAAAAAGCAAAAAATTTCAGAATTGCGCCTTGCAATGCGGAGAAATTACTGTTTGTGCATTTACAATATTCATTGATTTTTGCCATTGAAAAACATCATGTTATTCATATACCAGAAATGTTTGAAGCTACTGACTGAATGAAAGGAGCTGGCATCTCACTCTCTTTGAATCTTCTTTATCATGCTAAGAGGAGCAGGAAAAAGCAAAAAATTTCAGAATTGCACCTTGCAATGCGGAGAAATTACTGTTTGTGCATTTACAATATTCATTGATTTTTGCCATTGAAAAACATCATGTTATTCATATACCAGAAATGTTTGAAGCTACTGACTGAATGAAAGGAGCTGTCATCTCACTCTCTTTGAATCTTCTTTATCATGCTAAGAGGAGCAGGAAAAAGCAAAAAATTTCAGAATTGCACCTTGCAATGTGGAGAAATTACTGTTTGTGCATTTACAATATTCATTGATTTTTACCATTGAAAAACGTCCAGAAATGATTGAAGCTACTGACAATGAAAGGAGCTGGCATCTCACTCTCTTTGAATCTTCTTTATCATGCTAAGAGGAGCAGGAAAAAGCAAAAAATTTCAGAATTGCACCTTGCAATGCGGAGAAATTACTGTTTGTGCATTTACAATATTCATTGATTTTTGCCATTGAAAAACATCATGTTATTCATATACCAGAAATGTTTGAAGCTACTGACTGAATGAAAGGAGCTGGCATCTCACTCTCTTTGAATCTTCTTTATCATGCTAAGAGGAGCAGGAAAAAGTAAAAAATTTCAGAATTGCACCTTGCAATGCGGAGAAATTACTGTTTGTGCATTTACAATATTCATTGATTTTTGCCATTGAAAAACATCATGTTATTCATATACCAGAAATGTTTGAAGCTACTGACTGAATGAAAGGAGCTGTCATCTCACTCTCTTTGAATCTTCTTTATCATGCTAAGAGGAGCAGGAAAAAGCAAAAAATTTCAGAATTGCACCTTGCAATGTGGAGAAATTACTGTTTGTGCATTTACAATATTCATTGATTTTTACCATTGAAAAACGTCCAGAAATGATTGAAGCTACTGACTGAATGAAAGTAGCTGGCATCTCACTCTCTTTGAATCTTCTTTATCATGCTAAGAGGAGCAGGAAAAAGCAAAAAATTTCAGACTTGCACCTTGCAATGCGGAGAAATTACTGTTTGTGCATTTACAATATTCATTGATTTTTGCCATTGAAAAACATCATGTTATTCATATACCAGAAATGTTTGAAGCTACTGACTGAATGAAAGGAGCTGGCATCTCACTCTCTTTGAATCTTCTTTATCATGCTAAGAGGAGCAGGAAAAAGCAAAAAATTTCAGAATTGCACCTTGCAATGCGGAGAAATTACTGTTTGTGCATTTACAATATTCATTGATTTTTGCCATTGAAAAACGTCCAGAAATGATTGAAGCTACTGACTGAATGAAAGGAGCTGGCATCTCACTCTCTTTGAATCTTCTTTATCATGCTAAGAGGAGCAGGAAAAAGCAAAAAATTTCAGAATTGCACCTTGCAATGCGGAGAAATTACTGTTTGTGCATTTACAATATTCATTGATTTTTGCCATTGAAAAACATCATGTTATTCATATACCAGAAATGTTTGAAGCTACTGACTGAATGAAAGGAGCTGGCATCTCACTCTCTTTGAATCTTCTTTATCATGCTAAGAGGAGCAGGAAAAAGCAAAAAATTTCAGAATTGCACCTTGCAATGCGGAGAAATTACTGTTTGTGCATTTACAATATTCATTGATTTTTGCCATTGAAAAACGTCCAGAAATGATTGAAGCTACTGACTGAATGAAAGGAGCTGGCATCTCACTCTCTTTGAATCTTCTTTATCATGCTAAGAGGAGCAGGAAAAAGCAAAAAATTTCAGAATTGCACCTTGCAATGCGGAGAAATTACTGTTTGTGCATTTACAATATTCATTGATTTTTGCCATTGAAAAACATCATGTTATTCATATACCAGAAATGTTTGAAGCTACTGACTGAATGAAAGGAGCTGACATCTCACTCTCTTTGAATATTCTTTATCATGCTAAGAGGAGCAGGAAAAAGCAAAAAATTTCAGAATTGCACCTTGCAATGCGGAGAAATTACTGTTTGTGCATTTACAATATTCATTGATTTTTACCATTGAAAAACGTCCAGAAATGATTGAAGCTACTGACTGAATGAAAGTAGCTGGCATCTCACTCTCTTTGAATCTTCTTTATCATGCTAAGAGGAGCAGGAAAAAGCAAAAAATTTCAGACTTGCACCTTGCAATGCGGAGAAATTACTGTTTGTGCATTTACAATATTCATTGATTTTTGCCATTGAAAAACATCATGTTATTCATATACCAGAAATGTTTGAAGCTACTGACTGAATGAAAGGAGCTGACATCTCACTCTCTTTGAATATTCTTTATCATGCTAAGAGGAGCAGGAAAAAGCAAAAAATTTCAGAATTGCACCTTGCAATGCGGAGAAATTACTGTTTGTGCATTTACAATATTCATTGATTTTTACCATTGAAAAACGTCCAGAAATGATTGAAGCTACTGACTGAATGAAAGTAGCTGGCATCTCACTCTCTTTGAATCTTCTTTATCATGCTAAGAGGAGCAGGAAAAAGCAAAAAATTTCAGACTTGCACCTTGCAATGCGGAGAAATTACTGTTTGTGCATTTAAAATATTCATTGATTTTTGCCATTGAAAAACATCATGTTATTCATATACCAGAAATGTTTGAAGCTACTGACTGAATGAAAGGAGCTGGCATCTCACTCTCTTTGAATCTTCTTTATCATGCTAAGAGGAGCAGGAAAAAGCAAAAAATTTCAGAATTGCACATTGCAATGCGGAGAAATTACTGTTTGTGCATTTACAATATTCATTGATTTTTGCCATTGAAAAACGTCCAGAAATGATTGAAGCTACTGACTGAATGAAAGGAGCTGGCATCTCACTCTCTTTGAATCTTCTTTATCATGCTAAGAGGAGCAGGAAAAAACAAAAAATTTCAGAATTGCACCTTGCAATGCGGAGAAATTACAGTTTGTGCATTTACAATATTCATTGATTTTTGCCATTGAAAAACGTCCAGAAATGATTGAAGCTACTGACTGAATGAAAGGAGCTGGCATCTCACTCTCTTTGAATCTTCTTTATCATGCTAAGAGGAGCAGGAAAAAGCAAAAAATTTCAGAATTGCACCTTGCAATGCGGAGAAATTACTGTTTGTGCATTTACAATATTCATTGATTTTTGCCATTGAAAAACGTCCAGAAATGATTGAAGCTACTGACTGAATGAAAGGAGCTGGCATCTCACTCTCTTTGAATCTTCTTTATCATGCTAAGAGGAGCAGGAAAAAGCAAAAAATTTCAGAATTGCACCTTGCAATGCGGAGAAATTACTGTTTGTGCATTTACAATATTCATTGATTTTTGCCATTGAAAAACATGTTATTCATATACCAGAAATGTTTGAAGCTCCTGACTGAATGAAAGGAGCTGGCACCTCACTCTCTTTGAATCTTCTTTATCATGCTAAGAGGAGCAGGAAAAAGCAAAAAATTTCAGAATTGCACCTTGCAATGCGGAGAAATTACTGTTTGTGCATTTACAATATTCATTGATTTTTGCCATTGAAAAACGTCCAGAAATGATTGAAGCTACTGACTGAATGAAAGGAGCTGTCATCTCACTCTCTTTGAATCTTCTTTATCATGCTAAGAGGAGCAGGAAAAAGCAAAAAATTTCAGAATTGCACCTTGCAATGCGGAGAAATTACTGTTTGTGCATTTACAATATTCATTGATTTTTGCCATTGAAAAACGTCCAGAAATGATTGAAGCTACTGACTGAATGAAAGGAGCTGGCATCTCATTCTCTTTGAATCTTCTTTATCATGCTAAGAGGAGCAGGAAAAAGCAAAAAATTTCAGAATTGCGCCTTGCAATGCGGAGAAATTACTGTTTGTGCATTTACAATATTCATTGATTTTTGCCATTGAAAAACATCATGTTATTCATATACCAGAAATGTTTGAAGCTACTGACTGAATGAAAGGAGCTGGCATCTCACTCTCTTTGAATCTTCTTTATCATGCTAAGAGGAGCAGGAAAAAGCAAAAAATTTCAGAATTGCACCTTGCAATGCGGAGAAATTACTGTTTGTGCATTTACAATATTCATTGATTTTTGCCATTGAAAAACATCATGTTATTCATATACCAGAAATGTTTGAAGCTACTGACTGAATGAAAGGAGCTGTCATCTCACTCTCTTTGAATCTTCTTTATCATGCTAAGAGGAGCAGGAAAAAGCAAAAAATTTCAGAATTGCACCTTGCAATGTGGAGAAATTACTGTTTGTGCATTTACAATATTCATTGATTTTTACCATTGAAAAACGTCCAGAAATGATTGAAGCTACTGACAATGAAAGGAGCTGGCATCTCACTCTCTTTGAATCTTCTTTATCATGCTAAGAGGAGCAGGAAAAAGCAAAAAATTTCAGAATTGCACCTTGCAATGCGGAGAAATTACTGTTTGTGCATTTACAATATTCATTGATTTTTGCCATTGAAAAACATCATGTTATTCATATACCAGAAATGTTTGAAGCTACTGACTGAATGAAAGGAGCTGGCATCTCACTCTCTTTGAATCTTCTTTATCATGCTAAGAGGAGCAGGAAAAAGTAAAAAATTTCAGAATTGCACCTTGCAATGCGGAGAAATTACTGTTTGTGCATTTACAATATTCATTGATTTTTGCCATTGAAAAACATCATGTTATTCATATACCAGAAATGTTTGAAGCTACTGACTGAATGAAAGGAGCTGTCATCTCACTCTCTTTGAATCTTCTTTATCATGCTAAGAGGAGCAGGAAAAAGCAAAAAATTTCAGAATTGCACCTTGCAATGTGGAGAAATTACTGTTTGTGCATTTACAATATTCATTGATTTTTACCATTGAAAAACGTCCAGAAATGATTGAAGCTACTGACTGAATGAAAGTAGCTGGCATCTCACTCTCTTTGAATCTTCTTTATCATGCTAAGAGGAGCAGGAAAAAGCAAAAAATTTCAGACTTGCACCTTGCAATGCGGAGAAATTACTGTTTGTGCATTTACAATATTCATTGATTTTTGCCATTGAAAAACATCATGTTATTCATATACCAGAAATGTTTGAAGCTACTGACTGAATGAAAGGAGCTGGCATCTCACTCTCTTTGAATCTTCTTTATCATGCTAAGAGGAGCAGGAAAAAGCAAAAAATTTCAGAATTGCACCTTGCAATGCGGAGAAATTACTGTTTGTGCATTTACAATATTCATTGATTTTTGCCATTGAAAAACGTCCAGAAATGATTGAAGCTACTGACTGAATGAAAGGAGCTGGCATCTCACTCTCTTTGAATCTTCTTTATCATGCTAAGAGGAGCAGGAAAAAGCAAAAAATTTCAGAATTGCACCTTGCAATGCGGAGAAATTACTGTTTGTGCATTTACAATATTCATTGATTTTTGCCATTGAAAAACATCATGTTATTCATATACCAGAAATGTTTGAAGCTACTGACTGAATGAAAGGAGCTGGCATCTCACTCTCTTTGAATCTTCTTTATCATGCTAAGAGGAGCAGGAAAAAGCAAAAAATTTCAGAATTGCACCTTGCAATGCGGAGAAATTACTGTTTGTGCATTTACAATATTCATTGATTTTTGCCATTGAAAAACGTCCAGAAATGATTGAAGCTACTGACTGAATGAAAGGAGCTGGCATCTCACTCTCTTTGAATCTTCTTTATCATGCTAAGAGGAGCAGGAAAAAGCAAAAAATTTCAGAATTGCACCTTGCAATGCGGAGAAATTACTGTTTGTGCATTTACAATATTCATTGATTTTTGCCATTGAAAAACATCATGTTATTCATATACCAGAAATGTTTGAAGCTACTGACTGAATGAAAGGAGCTGACATCTCACTCTCTTTGAATATTCTTTATCATGCTAAGAGGAGCAGGAAAAAGCAAAAAATTTCAGAATTGCACCTTGCAATGCGGAGAAATTACTGTTTGTGCATTTACAATATTCATTGATTTTTACCATTGAAAAACGTCCAGAAATGATTGAAGCTACTGACTGAATGAAAGTAGCTGGCATCTCACTCTCTTTGAATCTTCTTTATCATGCTAAGAGGAGCAGGAAAAAGCAAAAAATTTCAGACTTGCACCTTGCAATGCGGAGAAATTACTGTTTGTGCATTTACAATATTCATTGATTTTTGCCATTGAAAAACATCATGTTATTCATATACCAGAAATGTTTGAAGCTACTGACTGAATGAAAGGAGCTGACATCTCACTCTCTTTGAATATTCTTTATCATGCTAAGAGGAGCAGGAAAAAGCAAAAAATTTCAGAATTGCACCTTGCAATGCGGAGAAATTACTGTTTGTGCATTTACAATATTCATTGATTTTTACCATTGAAAAACGTCCAGAAATGATTGAAGCTACTGACTGAATGAAAGTAGCTGGCATCTCACTCTCTTTGAATCTTCTTTATCATGCTAAGAGGAGCAGGAAAAAGCAAAAAATTTCAGACTTGCACCTTGCAATGCGGAGAAATTACTGTTTGTGCATTTACAATATTCATTGATTTTTGCCATTGAAAAACATCATGTTATTCATATACCAGAAATGTTTGAAGCTACTGACTGAATGAAAGGAGCTGGCATCTCACTCTCTTTGAATCTTCTTTATCATGCTAAGAGGAGCAGGAAAAAGCAAAAAATTTCAGAATTGCACCTTGCAATGCGGAGAAATTACTGTTTGTGCATTTACAATATTCATTGATTTTTGCCATTGAAAAACGTCCAGAAATGATTGAAGCTACTGACTGAATGAAAGGAGCTGGCATCTCACTCTCTTTGAATCTTCTTTATCATGCTAAGAGGAGCAGGAAAAAGCAAAAAATTTCAGAATTGCACCTTGCAATGCGGAGAAATTACTGTTTGTGCATTTACAATATTCATTGATTTTTGCCATTGAAAAACGTCCAGAAATGATTGAAGCTACTGACTGAATGAAAGGAGCTGGCATCTCACTCTCTTTGAATCTTCTTTATCATGCTAAGAGGAGCAGGAAAAAGCAAAAAATTTCAGAATTGCACCTTGAAATGCGGAGAAATTACTGTTTGTGCATTTACAATATTCATTGATTTTTGCCATTGAAAAACGTCCAGAACTGATTGAAGGTACTGACTGAATGAAAGGAGCTGGCATCTCACTCTCTTTGAATCTTCTTTATCATGCTAAGAGGAGCAGGAAAAAGCAAAAAATTTCAGAATTGCACCTTGCAATGCGGAGAAATTACTGTTTGTGCATTTACAATATTCATTGATTTTTGCCATTGAAAAACGTCCAGAAATGATTGAAGCTACTGACTGAATGAAAGGAGCTGGCATCTCACTCTCTTTGAATCTTCTTTATCATGCTAAGAGGAGCAGGAAAAAGCATAAAATTTCAGAATTGCACCTTGCAATGCGGAGAAATTACTGTTTGTGCATTTACAATATTCATTGATTTTTGCCATTGAAAAACTTCCAGAAATGATTGAAGCTACTGACTGAATGAAAGGAGCTGGCATCTCACTCTCTTTGAATCTTCTTTATCATGCTAAGAGGAGCAGGAAAAAGCAAAAAAATTCAGAATTGCACCTTGCAATGCGGAGAAATTACTGTTTGTGCATTTACAATATTCATTGATTTTTGCCATTGAAAAACATCATGTTATTCATATACCAGAAATGTTTGAAGCTACTGACTGAATGAAAGGAGCTGGCATCTCACTCTCTTTGAATCTTCTTTATCATGCTAAGAGGAGCAGGAAAAAGCAAAAAATTTCAGAATTGCACCTTGCATTGCGGAGAAATTACTGTTTGTGCATTTACAATATTCATTGATTTTTGCCATTGAAAAACATCATGTTATTCATATACCAGAAATGTTTGAAGCTACTGACTTAATGAAAGGAGCTGGCATCTCACTCTCTTTGAATCTTCTTTATCATGCTAAGAGGAGCAGGAAAAAGCAAAAAATTTCAGAATTGCACCTTGCAATGCGGAGAAATTACTGTTTGTGCATTTACAATATTCATTGATTTTTGCCATTGAAAAACGTCCAGAAATGATTGAAGCTACTGACTGAATGAAAGGAGCTGGCATCTCACTCTCTTTGAATCTTCTTTATCATGCTAAGAGGAGCAGGAAAAAGCAAAAAATTTCAGAATTGCACCTTGCAATGCGGAGAAATTACTGTTTGTGCATTTACAATATTCATTGATTTTTGCCATTGAAAAACATCATGTTATTCATATACCAGAAATGTTTGAAGCTACTGACTGAATGAAAGGAGCTGACATCTCACTCTCTTTGAATCTTCTTTATCATGCTGAGGAGCAGGAAAAAGCAAAAAATTTCAGAATTGCACCTTGCAATGCGGAGAAATTACTGTTTGTGCATTTACAATATTCATTGATTTTTGCCATTGAAAAACGTCCAGAAATGATTGAAGCTACTGACTGAATGAAAGGAGCTGGCATCTCACTCTCTTTGAATCTTCTTTATCATGCTAAGAGGAGCAGGAAAAAGCAAAAAATTTCAGAATTGCACCTTGCAATGCGGAGAAATTACTGTTTGTGCATTTACAATATTCATTGATTTTTGCCATTGAAAAACTTCCAGAAATGATTGAAGCTACTGACTGAATGAAAGGAGCTGGCATCTCACTCTCTTTGAATCTTCTTTATCATGCTAAGAGGAGCAGGAAAAAGCAAAAAAATTCAGAATTGCACCTTGCAATGCGGAGAAATTACTGTTTGTGCATTTACAATATTCATTGATTTTTGCCATTGAAAAACATCATGTTATTCATATACCAGAAATGTTTGAAGCTACTGACTGAATGAAAGGAGCTGGCATATCACTCTCTTTGAATCTTCTTTATCATGCTAAGAGGAGCAGGAAAAAGCAAAAAATTTCAGAATTGCACCTTGCATTGCGGAGAAATTACTGTTTGTGCATTTACAATATTCATTGATTTTTGCCATTGAAAAACATCATGTTATTCATATACCAGAAATGTTTGAAGCTACTGACTTAATGAAAGGAGCTGGCATCTCACTCTCTTTGAATCTTCTTTATCATGCTAAGAGGAGCAGGAAAAAGCAAAAAATTTCAGAATTGCACCTTGCAATGCGGAGAAATTACTGTTTGTGCATTTACAATATTCATTGATTTTTGCCATTGAAAAACGTCCAGAAATGATTGAAGCTACTGACTGAATGAAAGGAGCTGGCATCTCACTCTCTTTGAATCTTCTTTATCATGCTAAGAGGAGCAGGAAAAAGCAAAAAATTTCAGAATTGCACCTTGCAATGCGGAGAAATTACTGTTTGTGCATTTACAATATTCATTGATTTTTGCCATTGAAAAACATCATGTTATTCATATACCAGAAATGTTTGAAGCTACTGACTGAATGAAAGGAGCTGACATCTCACTCTCTTTGAATCTTCTTTATCATGCTGAGGAGCAGGAAAAAGCAAAAAATTTCAGAATTGCACCTTGCAATGCGGAGAAATTACTGTTTGTGCATTTACAATATTCATTGATTTTTGCCATTGAAAAACGTCCAGAAATGATTGAAGCTACTGACTGAATGAAAGGAGCTGGCATCTCACTCTCTTTGAATCTTCTTTATCATGCTAAGAGGAGCAGGAAAAAGCAAAAAATTTCAGAATTGCACCTTGCAATGCGGAGAAATTACTGTTTGTGCATTTACAATATTCATTGATTTTTGCCATTGAAAAACATCATGTTATTCATCTACCAGAAATGTTTGAAGCTACTGACTGAATGAAAGGAGCTGGCATCTCACTCTCTTTGAATCTTTATCATGCTAAGAGGAGCAGGAAAAAGCAAAAAATTTCAGACTTGCACCTTGCAATGCGGAGAAATTACTGTTTGTGCATTTACAATATTCATTGATTTTTGCCATTGAAAAACATCATGTTATTCATATACCAGAAATGTTTGAAGCTACTGACTGAATGAAAGGAGCTGGCATCTCACTCTCTTTGAATCTTCTTTATCATGCTAAGAGGAGCAGGAAAAAGCAAAAAATTTCAGAATTGCACCTTGCTATGCGGAGAAATTACTGTTTGTGCATTTACAATATTCATTGATTTTTGCCATTGAAAAACATCCAGAAATGATTAAAGCTACTGACTGAATGAAAGGAGCTGGCATCTCACTCTCTTTGAATCTTCTTTATCATGCTAAGAGGAGCAGGAAAAAGCAAAAAATTTCAGAATTGCACCTTGCAATGCGGAGAAATTACTGTTTGTGCATTTACAATATTCATTGATTTTTGCCATTGAAAAACATCATGTTATTCATCTACCAGAAATGTTTGAAGCTACTGACTGAATGAAAGGAGCTGGCATCTCACTCTCTTTGAATCTTTATCATGCTAAGAGGAGCAGGAAAAAGCAAAAAATTTCAGACTTGCACCTTGCAATGCGGAGAAATTACTGTTTGTGCATTTACAATATTCATTGATTTTTGCCATTGAAAAACATCATGTTATTCATATACCAGAAATGTTTGAAGCTACTGACTGAATGAAAGGAGCTGGCATCTCACTCTCTTTGAATCTTCTTTATCATGCTAAGAGGAGCAGGAAAAAGCAAAAAATTTCAGAATTGCACCTTGCTATGCGGAGAAATTACTGTTTGTGCATTTACAATATTCATTGATTTTTGCCATTGAAAAACATCCAGAAATGATTAAAGCTACTGACTGAATGAAAGGAGCTGGCATCTCACTCTCTTTGAATCTTCTTTATCATGCTAAGAGGAGCAGGAAAAAGCAAAAAATTTCAGAATTGCACCTTGCAATGCGGAGAAATTACTGTTTGTGCATTTACAATATTCATTGATTTTTGCCATTGAAAAACATCATGTTATTCATATACCAGAAATGTTTGAAGCTACTGACTGAATGAAAGGAGCTGGTATCTCACTCTCTTTGAATCTTCTTCATAATGCTAAGAGGAGCAGGAAAAAGCAAAAAATTTCAGAATTGCACCTTGCAATGCGGAGAAATTACTGTTTGTGCATTTACAATATTCATTGATTTTTGCCATTGAAAAACGTCCAGAAATGATTGAAGCTACTGACAATGAAAGGAGCTGGCATCTCACTCTCTTTGAATCTTCTTTATCATGCTAAGAGGAGCAGGAAAAAGCAAAAAATTTCAGAATTGCACCTTGCAATGCTGAGAAATTACTGTTTGTGCATTTACAAAATTCATTGATTTTTGCCATTGAAAAACATCATGTTATTCAAATACCAGAAATGATTGAAGCTACTGACTGAATGAAAGGAGCTGGCATCTCACTCTCTTTGAATCTTCTTTATCATGCTAAGAGGAGCAAGAAAAAGCAAAAAATTTCAGAATTGCACCTTGCAATGCGGAGAAATTACTGTTTGTGCATTTACAATATTCATTGATTTTTGCCATTGAAAAACGTCCAGAAATGATTGAAGCTACTGACTGAATGAAAGGAGCTGGCATCTCACTCTCTTTGAATCTTCTTTATCATGCTAAGAGGAGCAGGAAAAAGCAAAAAATTTCAGAATTGCACCTTGCAATGCGGAGAAATTACTGTTTGTGCATTTACAATATTCATTGATTTTTGCCATTGAAAAACATCATGTTATTCATATACCAGAAATGTTTGAAGCTACTGACTGAATGAAAGGAGCTGACATCTCACTCTCTTTGAATCTTCTTTATCATGCTAAGAGGAGCAGGAAAAAGCAAAAAATTTCAGAATTGCACCTTGCAATGCGGAGAAATTACTGCTGTGCATTTACAATATTCATTGATTTTTGCCATTGAAAAACGTCCAGAAATGATTGAAGCTACTGACTGAATGAAAGGAGCTGGCATCTCACTCTCTTTGAATCTTCTTTATCATGCTAAGAGGAGCAGGAAAAAGCAAAAAATTTCAGAATTGCACCTTGCAATGCGGAGAAATTACTGTTTGTGCATTTACAATATTCATTGATTTTTGCCATTGAAAAACATCATGTTATTCATATACCAGAAATGTTTGAAGCTACTGACTGAATGAAAGGAGCTGGCATCTCACTCTCTTTGAATCTTCTTTATCATGCTAAGAGGAGCAGGAAAAAGCAAAAAATTTCAGACTTGCACCTTGCAATGCGGAGAAATTACTGTTTGTGCATTTACAATATTCATTGATTTTTGCCATTGAAAAACATCATGTTATTCATATACCAGAAATGTTTGAAGCTACTGACTGAATGAAAGGAGCTGTCATCTCACTCTCTTTGAATCTTCTTTATCATGCTAAGAGGAGCAGGAAAAAGCAAAAAATTTCAGAATTGCACCTTGCAATGTGGAGAAATTACTGTTTGTGCATTTACAATATTCATTGATTTTTACCATTGAAAAACGTCCAGAAATGATTGAAGCTACTGACTGAATGAAAGTAGCTGGCATCTCACTCTCTTTGAATCTTCTTTATCATGCTAAGAGGAGCAGGAAAAAGCAAAAAATTTCAGACTTGCACCTTGCAATGCGGAGAAATTACTGTTTGTGCATTTACAATATTCATTGATTTTTGCCATTGAAAAACATCATGTTATTCATATACCAGAAATGTTTGAAGCTACTGACTGAATGAAAGGAGCTGGCATCTCACTCTCTTTGAATCTTCTTTATCATGCTAAGAGGAGCAGGAAAAAGCAAAAAATTTCAGAATTGCACCTTGCAATGCGGAGAAATTACTGTTTGTGCATTTACAATATTCATTGATTTTTGCCATTGAAAAACGTCCAGAAATGATTGAAGCTACTGACAATGAAAGGAGCTGGCATCTCACTCTCTTTGAATCTTCTTTATCATGCTAAGAGGAGCAGGAAAAAGCAAAAAATTTCAGAATTGCACCTTGCAATGCTGAGAAATTACTGTTTGTGCATTTACAAAATTCATTGATTTTTGCCATTGAAAAACATCATGTTATTCAAATACCAGAAATGATTGAAGCTACTGACTGAATGAAAGGAGCTGGCATCTCACTCTCTTTGAATCTTCTTTATCATGCTAAGAGGAGCAAGAAAAAGCAAAAAATTTCAGAATTGCACCTTGCAATGCGGAGAAATTACTGTTTGTGCATTTACAATATTCATTGATTTTTGCCATTGAAAAACGTCCAGAAATGATTGAAGCTACTGACTGAATGAAAGGAGCTGGCATCTCACTCTCTTTGAATCTTCTTTATCATGCTAAGAGGAGCAGGAAAAAGCAAAAAATTTCAGAATTGCACCTTGCAATGCGGAGAAATTACTGTTTGTGCATTTACAATATTCATTGATTTTTGCCATTGAAAAACATCATGTTATTCATATACCAGAAATGTTTGAAGCTACTGACTGAATGAAAGGAGCTGACATCTCACTCTCTTTGAATCTTCTTTATCATGCTAAGAGGAGCAGGAAAAAGCAAAAAATTTCAGAATTGCACCTTGCAATGCGGAGAAATTACTGCTGTGCATTTACAATATTCATTGATTTTTGCCATTGAAAAACGTCCAGAAATGATTGAAGCTACTGACTGAATGAAAGGAGCTGGCATCTCACTCTCTTTGAATCTTCTTTATCATGCTAAGAGGAGCAGGAAAAAGCAAAAAATTTCAGAATTGCACCTTGCAATGCGGAGAAATTACTGTTTGTGCATTTACAATATTCATTGATTTTTGCCATTGAAAAACATCATGTTATTCATATACCAGAAATGTTTGAAGCTACTGACTGAATGAAAGGAGCTGGCATCTCACTCTCTTTGAATCTTCTTTATCATGCTAAGAGGAGCAGGAAAAAGCAAAAAATTTCAGACTTGCACCTTGCAATGCGGAGAAATTACTGTTTGTGCATTTACAATATTCATTGATTTTTGCCATTGAAAAACATCATGTTATTCATATACCAGAAATGTTTGAAGCTACTGACTGAATGAAAGGAGCTGTCATCTCACTCTCTTTGAATCTTCTTTATCATGCTAAGAGGAGCAGGAAAAAGCAAAAAATTTCAGAATTGCACCTTGCAATGTGGAGAAATTACTGTTTGTGCATTTACAATATTCATTGATTTTTACCATTGAAAAACGTCCAGAAATGATTGAAGCTACTGACTGAATGAAAGTAGCTGGCATCTCACTCTCTTTGAATCTTCTTTATCATGCTAAGAGGAGCAGGAAAAAGCAAAAAATTTCAGACTTGCACCTTGCAATGCGGAGAAATTACTGTTTGTGCATTTACAATATTCATTGATTTTTGCCATTGAAAAACATCATGTTATTCATATACCAGAAATGTTTGAAGCTACTGACTGAATGAAAGGAGCTGGCATCTCACTCTCTTTGAATCTTCTTTATCATGCTAAGAGGAGCAGGAAAAAGCAAAAAATTTCAGAATTGCACCTTGCAATGCGGAGAAATTACTGTTTGTGCATTTACAATATTCATTGATTTTTGCCATTGAAAAACGTCCAGAAATGATTGAAGCTACTGACTGAATGAAAGGAGCTGGCATCTCACTCTCTTTGAATCTTCTTTATCATGCTAAGAGGAGCAGGAAAAAGCAAAAAATTTCAGAATTGCACCTTGCAATGCGGAGAAATTACTGTTTGTGCATTTACAATATTCATTGATTTTTGCCATTGAAAAACGTCCAGAAATGATTGAAGCTACTGACTGAATGAAAGGAGCTGGCATCTCACTCTCTTTGAATCTTCTTTATCATGCTAAGAGGAGCAGGAAAAAGCAAAAAATTTCAGAATTGCACCTTGCAATGCGGAGAAATTACTGTTTGTGCATTTACAATATTCATTGATTTTTGCCATTGAAAAACATCATGTTATTCATATACCAGAAATGTTTGAAGCTACTGACTGAATGAAAGGAGCTGACATCTCACTCTCTTTGAATCTTCTTTATCATGCTAAGAGGAGCAGGAAAAAGCAAAAAATTTCAGAATTGCACCTTGCAATGCGGAGAAATTACTGCTGTGCATTTACAATATTCATTGATTTTTGCCATTGAAAAACGTCCAGAAATGATTGAAGCTACTGACTGAATGAAAGGAGCTGGCATCTCACTCTCTTTGAATCTTCTTTATCATGCTAAGAGGAGCAGGAAAAAGCAAAAAATTTCAGAATTGCACCTTGCAATGCGGAGAAATTACTGTTTGTGCATTTACAATATTCATTGATTTTTGCCATTGAAAAACATCATGTTATTCATATACCAGAAATGTTTGAAGCTACTGACTGAATGAAAGGAGCTGGCATCTCACTCTCTTTGAATCTTCTTTATCATGCTAAGAGGAGCAGGAAAAAGCAAAAAATTTCAGACTTGCACCTTGCAATGCGGAGAAATTACTGTTTGTGCATTTACAATATTCATTGATTTTTGCCATTGAAAAACATCATGTTATTCATATACCAGAAATGTTTGAAGCTACTGACTGAATGAAAGGAGCTGTCATCTCACTCTCTTTGAATCTTCTTTATCATGCTAAGAGGAGCAGGAAAAAGCAAAAAATTTCAGAATTGCACCTTGCAATGTGGAGAAATTACTGTTTGTGCATTTACAATATTCATTGATTTTTACCATTGAAAAACGTCCAGAAATGATTGAAGCTACTGACTGAATGAAAGTAGCTGGCATCTCACTCTCTTTGAATCTTCTTTATCATGCTAAGAGGAGCAGGAAAAAGCAAAAAATTTCAGACTTGCACCTTGCAATGCGGAGAAATTACTGTTTGTGCATTTACAATATTCATTGATTTTTGCCATTGAAAAACATCATGTTATTCATATACCAGAAATGTTTGAAGCTACTGACTGAATGAAAGGAGCTGGCATCTCACTCTCTTTGAATCTTCTTTATCATGCTAAGAGGAGCAGGAAAAAGCAAAAAATTTCAGAATTGCACCTTGCAATGCGGAGAAATTACTGTTTGTGCATTTACAATATTCATTGATTTTTGCCGTTGAAAAACGTCCAGAAATGATTGAAGCTACTGACAATGAAAGGAGCTGGCATCTCACTCTCTTTGAATCTTCTTTATCATGCTAAGAGGAGCAGGAAAAAGCAAAAAATTTCAGAATTGCACCTTGCAATGCTGAGAAATTACTGTTTGTGCATTTACAAAATTCATTGATTTTTGCCATTGAAAAACATCATGTTATTCAAATACCAGAAATGATTGAAGCTACTGACTGAATGAAAGGAGCTGGCATCTCACTCTCTTTGAATCTTCTTTATCATGCTAAGAGGAGCAAGAAAAAGCAAAAAATTTCAGAATTGCACCTTGCAATGCGGGAAATTACTGTTTGTGCATTTACAATATTCATTGATTTTTGCCATTGAAAAACGTCCAGAAATGATTGAAGCTACTGACTGAATGAAAGGAGCTGGCATCTCACTCTCTTTGAATCTTCTTTATCATGCTAAGAGGAGCAGGAAAAAGCAAAAAATTTCAGAATTGCACCTTGCAATGCGGAGAAATTACTGTTTGTGCATTTACAATATTCATTGATTTTTGCCATTGAAAAACATCATGTTATTCATATACCAGAAATGTTTGAAGCTACTGACTGAATGAAAGGAGCTGACATCTCACTCTCTTTGAATCTTCTTTATCATGCTAAGAGGAGCAGGAAAAAGCAAAAAATTTCAGAATTGCACCTTGCAATGCGGAGAAATTACTGCTGTGCATTTACAATATTCATTGATTTTTGCCATTGAAAAACGTCCAGAAATGATTGAAGCTACTGACTGAATGAAAGGAGCTGGCATCTCACTCTCTTTGAATCTTCTTTATCATGCTAAGAGGAGCAGGAAAAAGCAAAAAATTTCAGAATTGCACCTTGCAATGCGGAGAAATTACTGTTTGTGCATTTACAATATTCATTGATTTTTGCCATTGAAAAACATCATGTTATTCATATACCAGAAATGTTTGAAGCTACTGACTGAATGAAAGGAGCTGGCATCTCACTCTCTTTGAATCTTCTTTATCATGCTAAGAGGAGCAGGAAAAAGCAAAAAATTTCAGACTTGCACCTTGCAATGCGGAGAAATTACTGTTTGTGCATTTACAATATTCATTGATTTTTGCCATTGAAAAACATCATGTTATTCATATACCAGAAATGTTTGAAGCTACTGACTGAATGAAAGGAGCTGTCATCTCACTCTCTTTGAATCTTCTTTATCATGCTAAGAGGAGCAGGAAAAAGCAAAAAATTTCAGAATTGCACCTTGCAATGTGGAGAAATTACTGTTTGTGCATTTACAATATTCATTGATTTTTACCATTGAAAAACGTCCAGAAATGATTGAAGCTACTGACTGAATGAAAGTAGCTGGCATCTCACTCTCTTTGAATCTTCTTTATCATGCTAAGAGGAGCAGGAAAAAGCAAAAAATTTCAGACTTGCACCTTGCAATGCGGAGAAATTACTGTTTGTGCATTTACAATATTCATTGATTTTTGCCATTGAAAAACATCATGTTATTCATATACCAGAAATGTTTGAAGCTACTGACTGAATGAAAGGAGCTGGCATCTCACTCTCTTTGAATCTTCTTTATCATGCTAAGAGGAGCAGGAAAAAGCAAAAAATTTCAGAATTGCACCTTGCAATGCGGAGAAATTACTGTTTGTGCATTTACAATATTCATTGATTTTTGCCATTGAAAAACGTCCAGAAATGATTGAAGCTACTGACTGAATGAAAGGAGCTGGCATCTCACTCTCTTTGAATCTTCTTTATCATGCTAAGAGGAGCAGGAAAAAGCAAAAAATTTCAGAATTGCACCTTGCAATGCGGAGAAATTACTGTTTGTGCATTTACAATATTCATTGATTTTTGCCATTGAAAAACGTCCAGAAATGATTGAAGCTACTGACTGAATGAAAGGAGCTGGCATCTCACTCTCTTTGAATCTTCTTTATCATGCTAAGAGGAGCAGGAAAAAGCAAAAAATTTCAGAATTGCACCTTGCAATGCGGAGAAATTACTGTTTGTGCATTTACAATATTCATTGATTTTTGCCATTGAAAAACATCATGTTATTCATATACCAGAAATGTTTGAAGCTACTGACTGAATGAAAGGAGCTGACATCTCACTCTCTTTGAATCTTCTTTATCATGCTAAGAGGAGCAGGAAAAAGCAAAAAATTTCAGAATTGCACCTTGCAATGCGGAGAAATTACTGTTTATGCATTTACAATATTCATTGATTTTTGCCATTGAAAAACGTCCAGAAATGATTGAAGCTACTGACTGAATGAAAGGAGCTGGCATCTCACTCTCTTTGAATCTTCTTTATCATGCTAAGAGGAGCAGGAAAAAGCAAAAAATTTCAGAATTGCACCTTGCAATGCGGAGAAATTACTGTTTGTGCATTTACAATATTCATTGATTTTTGCCATTGAAAAACATCATGTTATTCATATACCAGAAATGTTTGAAGCTACTGACTGAATGAAAGGAGCTGGCATCTCACTCTCTTTGAATCTTCTTTATCATGCTAAGAGGAGCAGGAAAAAGCAAAAAATTTCAGACTTGCACCTTGCAATGCGGAGAAATTACTGTTTGTGCATTTACAATATTCATTGATTTTTGCCATTGAAAAACATCATGTTATTCATATACCAGAAATGTTTGAAGCTACTGACTGAATGAAAGGAGCTGGCATCTCACTCTCTTTGAATCTTCTTTATCATGCTAAGAGGAGCAGGAAAAAGCAAAAAATTTCAGAATTGCACCTTGCAATGCGGAGAAATTACTGTTTGTGCATTTACAATATTCATTGATTTTTGCCATTGAAAAACGTCCAGAAATGATTGAAGCTACTGACTGAATGAAAGGAGCTGGCATCTCACTCTCTTTGAATCTTTTTTATCATGCTAAGAGGAGCAGGAAAAAGCAAAAAATTTCAGAATTGCACCTTGCAATGCGGAGAAATTACTGTTTGTGCATTTACAATATTCATTGATTTTTGCCATTGAAAAACATCATGTTATTCATATACCAGAAATGTTTGAAGCTACTGACTGAATGAAAGGAGCTGGCATCTCACTCTCTTTGAATCATCTTTATCATGCTAAGAGGAGCAGGAAAAAGCAAAAAATTTCAGAATTGCACCTTGCAATGCGGAGAAATTACTGTTTGTGCATTTACAATATTCATTGATTTTTGCCATTGAAAAACGTCCAGAAATGATTGAAGCTACTGACTGAATGAAAGGAGCTGGCATCTCACTCTCTTTGAATCTTCTTTATCATGCTAAGAGGAGCAGGAAAAAGCAAAAAATTTCAGAATTGCACCTTGCAATGCGGAGAAATTACTGTTTGTGCATTTACAATATTCATTGATTTTTGCCATTGAAAAACATGTTATTCATATACCAGAAATGTTTGAAGCTACTGACTGAATGAAAGGAGCTGGCACCTCACTCTCTTTGAATCTTCTTTATCATGCTAAGAGGAGCAGGAAAAAGCAAAAAATTTCAGAATTGCACCTTGCAATGCGGAGAAATTACTGTTTGTGCATTTACAATATTCATTGATTTTTGCCATTGAAAAACGTCCAGAAATGATTGAAGGTACTGTCTGAATGAAAGGAGCTGGCATCTCACTCTCTTTGAATCTTCTTTATCATGCTAAGAGGAGCAGGAAAAAGCAAAAAATTTCAGAATTGCACCTTGCAATGCGGAGAAATTACAGTTTGTGCATTTACAATATTCATTGATTTTTGCCATTGAAAAACGTCCAGAAATGATTGAAGCTACTGACTGAATGAAAGGAGCTGGCATCTCACTCTCTTTGAATCTTCTTTATCATGCTAAGAGGAGCAGGAAAAAGCAAAAAATTTCAGAATTGCACCTTGCAATGCGGAGAAATTACAGTTTGTGCATTTACAATATTCATTGATTTTTGCCATTGAAAAACGTCCAGAAATGATTGAAGCTACTGACTGAATGAAAGGAGCTGGCATCTCACTCTCTTTGAATCTTCTTTATCATGCTAAGAGGAGCAGGAAAAAGCAAAAAATTTCAGAATTGCACCTTGCAATGCGGAGAAATTACTGTTTGTGCATGTACAATATTCATTGATTTTTGCCATTGAAAAACGTCCAGAAATGATTGAAGCTACTGACTGAATGAAAGGAGCTGGCATCTCACTCTCTTTGAATCTTCTTTATCATGCTAAGAGGAGCAGGAAAAAGCAAAAAATTTCAGAATTTCACCTTGCAATGCGGAGAAATTACTGTTTGTGCATTTACAATATTCATTGATTTTTGCCATTGAAAAACATGTTATTCATATACCAGAAATGTTTGAAGCTCCTGACTGAATGAAAGGAGCTGGCACCTCACTCTCTTTGAATCTTCTTTATCATGCTAAGAGAAGCAGGAAAAAGCAAAAAATTTCAGAATTGCACCTTGCAATGCGGAGAAATTACTGTTTGTGCATTTACAATATTCATTGATTTTTGCAATTGAAAAATGTCCAGAAATGATTGAAGCTACTGACTGAATGAAAGGAGCTGGCATCTCACTCTCTTTGAATCTTCTTTATCATGCTAAGAGGAGCAGGAAAAAGCAAAAAATTTCAGAATTGCACCTTGCAATGAGGAGAAATTACTGTTTGTGCATTTACAATATTCATTGATTTTTGCCATTGAAAAATGTCCAGAAATGATTGAAGCTACTGACTGAATGAAAGGAGCTGGCATCTCACTCTCTTTGAATCTTCTTTATCATGCTAAGAGGAGCAGGAAAAAGCAAAAAATTTCAGAATTGCGCCTTGTAATGCGGAGAAATTACTGTTTGTGCATTTACAAAATTCATTGATTTTTGCCATTGAAAAACATCATGTTATTCATATACCAGAAATGATTGAAGCTACTGACTGAAGGAAAGGAGCTGGCATCTCACTCTCTTTTAATCTTCTTTATCATGCTAAGAAGAGCAGGAAAAAGCAAAAAATTTCAGAATTGCACCTTGCAATGCGGAGAAATTACTGTTTGTGCATTTACAATATTCATTGATTTTTGCCATTGAAAAACGTCCAGAAATGATTGCAGCTACTGACTGAATGAAAGGAGCTGGCATCTCACTCTCTTTGAATCTTCTTTATCATGCTAAGAGGAGCAGGAAAAAGCAAAAAATTTCAGAATTGCACCTTGCAATGCGGAGAAATTACTGTTTGTGCATTTACAATATTCATTGATTTTTGCCATTGAAAAACATGTTATTCATATACCAGAAATGTTTGAAGCTCCAGACTGAATGAAAGGAGCTGGCACCTCACTCTCTTTGAATCTTCTTTATCATGCTAAGAGGAGCAGGAAAAAGCAAAAAATTTCAGAATTGCACCTTGCAATGCGGAGAAATTACTGTTTGTGCATTTACAATATTCATTGATTTTTGCCATTGAAAAACGTCCAGAAATGATTGAAGGTACTGACTGAATGAAAGGAGCTGGCATCTCACTCTCTTTGAATCTTCTTTATCATGCTAAGAGGAGCAGGAAAAAGCAAAAAATTTCAGAATTGCACCTTGCAATGCGGAGAAATTACTGTTTGTGCATTTACAATATTCATTGATTTTTGCCATTGAAAAACGTCCAGAAATGATTGAAGCTACTGACTGAATGAAAGGAGCTGGCATCTCACTCTCTTTGAATCTTCTTTATCATGCTAAGAGGAGCAGGAAAAAGCAAAAAATTTCAGAATTGCACCTTGCAATGCGGAGAAATTACTGTTTGTGCATTTACAATATTCATTGATTTTTGCCATTGAAAAACATCATGTTATTCATATACCAGAAATGTTTGAAGCTACTGACTGAATGAAAGGAGCTGACATCTCACTCTCTTTGAATCTTCTTTATCATGCTAAGAGGAGCAGGAAAAAGCAAAAAATTTCAGAATTGCACCTTGCAATGCGGAGAAATTACTGTTTGTGCATTTACAATATTCATTGATTTTTGCCATTGAAAAACGTCCAGAAATGATTGAAGCTACTGACTGAATGAAAGGAGCTGGCATCTCACTCTCTTTGAATCTTCTTTATCATGCTAAGTGGAGCAGGAAAAAGCAAAAAATTTCAGAATTGCACCTTGCAATGCGGAGAAATTACTGTTTGTGCATTTACAATATTCATTGATTTTTGCCATTGAAAAACATCATGTTATTCATATACCAGAAATGTTTGAAGCTACTGACTGAATGAAAGGAGCTGGCATCTCACTCTCTTTGAATCTTCTTTATCATGCTAAGAGGAGCAGGAAAAAGCAAAAAATTTCAGAATTGCACCTTGCAATGCGGAGAAATTACTGTTTGTGCATTTACAATATTCATTGATTTTTGCCATTGAAAAACGTCCAGAAATGATTGAAGCTACTGACTGAATGAAAGGAGCTGGCATCTCACTCTCTTTGAATCTTCTTTATCATGCTAAGAGGAGCAGGAAAAAGCAAAAAATTTCAGAATTGCACCTTGCAATGCGGAGAAATTACTGTTTGTGCATTTACAATATTCATTGATTTTTGCCATTGAAAAACATCATGTTATTCATATACCAGAAATGTTTGAAGCTACTGACTGAATGAAAGGAGCTGGCATCTCACTCTCTTTGAATCATCTTTATCATGCTAAGAGGAGCAGGAAAAAGCAAAAAATTTCAGAATTGCACCTTGCAATGCGGAGAAATTACTGTTTGTGCATTTACAATATTCATTGATTTTTGCCATTGAAAAACGTCCAGAAATGATTGAAGCTACTGACTGAATGAAAGGAGCTGGCATCTCACTCTCTTTGAATCTTCTTTATCATGCTAAGAGGAGCAGGAAAAAGCAAAAAATTTCAGAATTGCACCTTGCAATGCGGAGAAATTACTGTTTGTGCATTTACAATATTCATTGATTTTTGCCATTGAAAAACATGTTATTCATATACCAGAAATGTTTGAAGCTACTGACTGAATGAAAGGAGCTGGCACCTCACTCTCTTTGAATCTTCTTTATCATGCTAAGAGGAGCAGGAAAAAGCAAAAAATTTCAGAATTGCACCTTGCAATGCGGAGAAATTACTGTTTGTGCATTTACAATATTCATTGATTTTTGCCATTGAAAAACGTCCAGAAATGATTGAAGGTACTGACTGAATGAAAGGAGCTGGCATCTCACTCTCTTTGAATCTTCTTTATCATGCTAAGAGGAGCAGGAAAAAGCAAAAAATTTCAGAATTGCACCTTGCAATGCGGAGAAATCACAGTTTGTGCATTTACAATATTCATTGATTTTTGCCATTGAAAAACGTCCAGAAATGATTGAAGCTACTGACTGAATGAAAGGAGCTGGCATCTCACTCTCTTTGAATCTTCTTTATCATGCTAAGAGGAGCAGGAAAAAGCAAAAAATTTCAGAATTGCACCTTGCAATGCGGAGAAATTACAGTTTGTGCATTTACAATATTCATTGATTTTTGCCATTGAAAAACGTCCAGAAATGATTGAAGCTACTGACTAAATGAAAGGAGCTGGCATCTCACTCTCTTTGAATCTTCTTTATCATGCTAAGAGGAGCAGGAAAAAGCAAAAAATTTCAGAATTGCACCTTGCAATGCGGAGAAATTACTGTTTGTGCATGTACAATATTCATTGATTTTTGCCATTGAAAAACGTCCAGAAATGATTGAAGCTACTGACTGAATGAAAGGAGCTGGCATCTCACTCTCTTTGAATCTTCTTTATCATGCTAAGAGGAGCAGGAAAAAGCAAAAAATTTCAGAATTTCACCTTGCAATGCGGAGAAATTACTGTTTGTGCATTTACAATATTCATTGATTTTTGCCATTGAAAAACATGTTATTCATATACCAGAAATGTTTGAAGCTCCTGACTGAATGAAAGGAGCTGGCACCTCACTCTCTTTGAATCTTCTTTATCATGCTAAGAGAAGCAGGAAAAAGCAAAAAATTTCAGAATTGCACCTTGCAATGCGGAGAAATTACTGTTTGTGCATTTACAATATTCATTGATTTTTGCAATTGAAAAATGTCCAGAAATGATTGAAGCTACTGACTGAATGAAAGGAGCTGGCATCTCACTCTCTTTGAATCTTCTTTATCATGCTAAGAGGAGCAGGAAAAAGCAAAAAATTTCAGAATTGCACCTTGCAATGAGGAGAAATTACTGTTTGTGCATTTACAATATTCATTGATTTTTGCCATTGAAAAATGTCCAGAAATGATTGAAGCTACTGACTGAATGAAAGGAGCTGGCATCTCACTCTCTTTGAATCTTCTTTATCATGCTAAGAGGAGCAGGAAAAAGCAAAAAATTTCAGAATTGCGCCTTGCAATGCGGAGAAATTACTGTTTGTGCATTTACAAAATTCATTGATTTTTGCCATTGAAAAACATCATGTTATTCATATACCAGAAATGATTGAAGCTACTGACTGAAGGAAAGGAGCTGGCATCTCACTCTCTTTTAATCTTCTTTATCATGCTAAGAGGAGCAGGAAAAAGCAAAAAATTTCAGAATTGCACCTTGCAATGCGGAGAAATTACTGTTTGTGCATTTACAATATTCATTGATTTTTGCCATTGAAAAACGTCCAGAAATGATTGCAGCTACTGACTGAATGAAAGGAGCTGGCATCTCACTCTCTTTGAATCTTCTTTATCATGCTAAGAGGAGCAGGAAAAAGCAAAAAATTTCAGAATTGCACCTTGCAATGCGGAGAAATTACTGTTTGTGCATTTACAATATTCATTGATTTTTGCCTTTGAAAAACATGTTATTCATATACCAGAAATGTTTGAAGCTCCAGACTGAATGAAAGGAGCTGGCACCTCACTCTCTTTGAATCTTCTTTATCATGCTAAGAGGAGCAGGAAAAAGCAAAAAATTTCAGAATTGCACCTTGCAATGCGGAGAAATTACTGTTTGTGCATTTACAATATTCATTGATTTTTGCCATTGAAAAACGTCCAGAAATGATTGAAGGTACTGACTGAATGAAAGGAGCTGGCATCTCACTCTCTTTGAATCTTCTTTATCATGCTAAGAGGAGCAGGAAAAAGCAAAAAATTTCAGAATTGCACCTTGCAATGCGGAGAAATTACTGTTTGTGCATTTACAATATTCATTGATTTTTGCCATTGAAAAACGTCCAGAAATGATTGAAGCTACTGACTGAATGAAAGGAGCTGGCATCTCACTCTCTTTGAATCTTCTTTATCATGCTAAGAGGAGCAGGAAAAAGCAAAAAATTTCAGAATTGCACCTTGCAATGCGGAGAAATTACTGTTTGTGCATTTACAATATTCATTGATTTTTGCCATTGAAAAACATCATGTTATTCATATACCAGAAATGTTTGAAGCTACTGACTGAATGAAAGGAGCTGACATCTCACTCTCTTTGAATCTTCTTTATCATGCTAAGAGGAGCAGGAAAAAGCAAAAAATTTCAGAATTGCACCTTGCAATGCGGAGAAATTACTGTTTGTGCATTTACAATATTCATTGATTTTTGCCATTGAAAAACGTCCAGAAATGATTGAAGCTACTGACTGAATGAAAGGAGCTGGCATCTCACTCTCTTTGAATCTTCTTTATCATGCTAAGTGGAGCAGGAAAAAGCAAAAAATTTCAGAATTGCACCTTGCAATGCGGAGAAATTACTGTTTGTGCATTTACAATATTCATTGATTTTTGCCATTGAAAAACATCATGTTATTCATATACCAGAAATGTTTGAAGCTACTGACTGAATGAAAGGAGCTGGCATCTCACTCTCTTTGAATCTTCTTTATCATGCTAAGAGGAGCAGGAAAAAGCAAAAAATTTCAGAATTGCACCTTGCAATGCGGAGAAATTACTGTTTGTGCATTTACAATATTCATTGATTTTTGCCATTGAAAAACATCATGTTATTCATATACCAGAAATGTTTGAAGCTACTGACTGAATGAAAGGAGCTGGCATCTCACTCTCTTTGAATCTTCTTTATCATGCTAAGAGGAGCAGGAAAAAGCAAAAAATTTCAGAATTGCACCTTGCAATGCGGAGAAATTACTGTTTGTGCATTTACAATATTCATTGATTTTTGCCATTGAAAAACGTCCAGAAATGATTGAAGCTACTGACTGAATGAAAGGAGCTGGCATCTCACTCTCTTTGAATCTTCTTTATCATGCTAAGAGGAGCAGGAAAAAGCAAAAAATTTCAGAATTGCACCTTGCAATGCGGAGAAATTACTGTTTGTGCATTTACAATATTCATTGATTTTTGCCATTGAAAAACATGTTATTCATATACCAGAAATGTTTGAAGCTACTGACTGAATGAAAGGAGCTGGCACCTCACTCTCTTTGAATCTTCTTTATCATGCTAATAGGAGCAGGAAAAGCAAAAAATTTCAGAATTGCACCTTGCAATGCGGAGAAATTACTGTTTGTGCATTTACAATATTCATTGATTTTTGCCATTGAAAAACGTCCAGAAATGATTGAAGGTACTGACTGAATGAAAGGAGCTGGCATCTCACTCTCTTTGAATCTTCTTTATCATGCTAAGAGGAGCAGGAAAAAGCAAAAAATTTCAGAATTGCACCTTGCAATGCGGAGAAATTACTGTTTGTGCATTTACAATATTCATTGATTTTTGCCATTGAAAAACGTCCAGAAATGATTGAAGCTACTGACTGAATGAAAGGAGCTGGCATCTCACTCTCTTTGAATCTTCTTTATCATGCTAAGAGGAGCAGGAAAAAGCAAAAAATTTCAGAATTGCACCTTGAAATGCGGAGAAATTACAGTTTGTGCATTTACAATATTCATTGATTTTTGCCATTGAAAAACGTCCAGAAATGATTGAAGCTACTGACTGAATGAAAGGAGCTGGCATCTCACTCTCTTTGAATCTTCTTTATCATGCTAAGAGGAGCAGGAAAAAGCAAAAAATTTCAGAATTGCACCTTGCAATGCGGAGAAATTACTGTTTGTGCATTTACAATATTCATTGATTTTTGCCATTGAAAAACGTCCAGAAATGATTGAAGCTACTGACTGAATGAAAGGAGTTGGCATCTCACTCTCTTTGAATCTTCTTTATCATGCTAAAAGGAGCAGGAAAAAGCAAAAAATTTCAGAATTGCACCTTGCAATGCGGAGAAATTACTGTTTGTGCATTTACAATATTCATTGATTTTTGCCATTGAAAAACATGTTATTCATATACCAGAAATGTTTGAAGCTCCTGACTGAATGAAAGGAGCTGGCACCTCACTCTCTATGAATCTTCTTTATCATGCTAAGAGGAGCAGGAAAAAGCAAAAAATTTCAGAATTGCACCTTGCAATGCGGAGAAATTACTGTTTGTGCATTTACAATATTCATTAATTTTTGCAATTGAAAAACGTCCAGAAATGATTGAAGCTACTGACTGAATGAAAGGAGCTGGCATCTCACTCTCTTTGAATCTTCTTTATCATGCTAAGAGGAGCAGGAAAAAGCAAAAAATTTCAGAATTGCACCTTGCAATGCGGAGAAATTACTGTTTGTGCATTTACAATATTCATTGATTTTTGCCATTGAAAAATGTCCAGAAATGATTGAAGCTACTGACTGAATGAAAGGAGCTGGCATCTCACTCTCTTTAAATCTTTTTTATCATGCTAAGAGGAGCAGGAAAAAGCAAAAAATTTCAGAATTGCGCCTTGCAATGCGGAGAAATTACTGTTTGTGCATTTACAATATTCATTGATTTTTGCCATTGAAAAACGTCCAGAAATGATTGAAGCTACTGACTGAATGAAAGGAGCTGGCATCTCACTCTCTTTGAATCTTCTTTATCATGCTAAGTGGAGCAGGAAAAAGCAAAAAATTTCAGAATTGCACCTTGCAATGCGGAGAAATTACTGTTTGTGCATTTACAATATTCATTGATTTTTGCCATTGAAAAACATCATGTTATTCATATACCAGAAATGTTTGAAGCTACTGACTGAATGAAAGGAGCTGGCATCTCACTCTCTTTGAATCTTCTTTATCATGCTAAGAGGAGCAGGAAAAAGCAAAAAATTTCAGAATTGCACCTTGCAATGCGGAGAAATTACTGTTTGTGCATTTACAATATTCATTGATTTTTGCCATTGAAAAACATCATGTTATTCATATACCAGAAATGTTTGAAGCTACTGACTGAATGAAAGGAGCTGGCATCTCACTCTCTTTGAATCTTCTTTATCATGCTAAGAGGAGCAGGAAAAAGCAAAAAATTTCAGAATTGCACCTTGCAATGCGGAGAAATTACTGTTTGTGCATTTACAATATTCATTGATTTTTGCCATTGAAAAACATCCAGAAATGATTAAAGCTACTGACTGAATGAAAGGAGCTGGCATCTCACTCTCTTTGAATCTTCTTTATCATGCTAAGAGGAGCAGGAAAAAGCAAAAAATTTCAGAATTGCACCTTGCAATGCGGAGAAATTACTGTTTGTGCATTTACAATATTCATTGATTTTTGCCATTGAAAAACGTCCAGAAATGATTGAAGCTACTGACTGAATGAAAGGAGCTGGCATCTCACTCTCTTTGAATCTTCTTTATCATGCTAAGAGGAGCAGGAAAAAGCAAAAAATTTCAGAATTGCACCTTGCAATGCGGAGAAATTACTGTTTGTGCATTTACAATATTCATTGATTTTTGCCATTGAAAAACATGTTATTCATATACCAGAAATGTTTGAAGCTACTGACTGAATGAAAGGAGCTGGCACCTCACTCTCTTTGAATCTTCTTTATCATGCTAAGAGGAGCAGGAAAAGCAAAAAATTTCAGAATTGCACCTTGCAATGCGGAGAAATTACTGTTTGTGCATTTACAATATTCATTGATTTTTGCCATTGAAAAACGTCCAGAAATGATTGAAGGTACTGACTGAATGAAAGGAGCTGGCATCTCACTCTCTTTGAATCTTCTTTATCATGCTAAGAGGAGCAGGAAAAAGCAAAAAATTTCAGAATTGCACCTTGCAATGCGGAGAAATTACTGTTTGTGCATTTACAATATTCATTGATTTTTGCCATTGAAAAACGTCCAGAAATGATTGAAGCTACTGAATGAATGAAAGGAGCTGGCATCTCACTCTCTTTGAATCTTCTTTATCATGCTAAGAGGAGCAGGAAAAAGCAAAAAATTTCAGAATTGCACCTTGAAATGCGGAGAAATTACAGTTTGTGCATTTACAATATTCATTGATTTTTGCCATTGAAAAACGTCCAGAAATGATTGAAGCTACTGACTGAATGAAAGGAGCTGGCATCTCACTCTCTTTGAATCTTCTTTATCATGCTAAGAGGAGCAGGAAAAAGCAAAAAATTTCAGAATTGCACCTTGCAATGCGGAGAAATTACTGTTTGTGCATTTACAATATTCATTGATTTTTGCCATTGAAAAACATGTTATTCATATACCAGAAATGTTTGAAGCTCCTGACTGAATGAAAGGAGCTGGCACCTCACTCTCTTTGAATCTTCTTTATCATGCTAAGAGGAGCAGGAAAAAGCAAAAAATTTCAGAATTGCACCTTGCAATGCGGAGAAATTACTGTTTGTGCATTTACAATATTCATTAATTTTTGCAATTGAAAAACGTCCAGAAATGATTGAAGCTACTGACTGAATGAAAGGAGCTGGCATCTCACTCTCTTTGAATCTTCTTTATCATGCTAAGAGGAGCAGGAAAAAGCAAAAAATTTCAGAATTGCACCTTGCAATGCGGAGAAATTACTGTTTGTGCATTTACAATATTCATTGATTTTTGCCATTGAAAAATGTCCAGAAATGATTGAAGCTACTGACTGAATGAAAGGAGCTGGCATCTCACTCTCTTTAAATCTTTTTTATCATGCTAAGAGGAGCAGGAAAAAGCAAAAAATTTCAGAATTGCGCCTTGCAATGCAGAGAAATTACTGTTTGTGCATTTACAAAATTCATTGATTTTTGCCATTGAAAAACATCATGTTATTCATATACCAGAAATGATTGAAGCTACTGACTGAAGGAAAGGAGCTGGCGTCTCACTCTCTTTTAATCTTCTTTATCATGCTAAGAGGAGCAGGAAAAAGCAAAAAATTTCAGAATTGCACCTTGCAAGGCGGAGAAATTACTGTTTGTGCATTTACAATATTCATTGATTTTTGCCATTGAAAAACGTCCAGAAATGATTGAAGCTACTGACTGAATGAAAGGAGCTGGCATCTCACTCTCTTTGAATCTTCTTTATCATGCTAAGAGGAGCAGGAAAAAGCAAAAAATTTCAGAATTGCACCTTGCAATGCGGAGAAATTACTGTTTGTGCATTTACAATATTCATTGATTTTTGCCATTGAAAAACATCATGTTATTCATATACCAGAAATGTTTGAAGCTACTGACTGAATGAAAGGAGCTGGCATCTCACTCTCTTTGAATATTCTTTATCATGCTAAGAGGAGCAGGAAAAAGCAAAAAATTTCAGAATTGCACGTTGCAATGTGGAGAAATTACTGTTTGTGCATTTACAATATTCATTGATTTTTACCATTGAAAAACGTCCAGAAATGATTGAAGCTACTGACTGAATGAAAGTAGCTGGCATCTCACTCTCTTTGAATCTTCTTTATCATGCTAAGAGGAGCAGGAAAAAGCAAAAAATTTCAGACTTGCACCTTGCAATGCGGAGAAATTACTGTTTGTGCATTTACAATATTCATTGATTTTTGTCATTGAAAAACATCATGTTATTCATATACCAGAAATGTTTGAAGCTACTGACTGAATGAAAAGAGCTGGCATCTCACTCTCTTTGAATCTTCTTTATCATGCTAAGAGGAGCAGGAAAAAGCAAAAAATTTCAGAATTGCACCTTGCAATGCGGAGAAATTACTGTTTGTGCATTTACAATATTCATTGATTTTTGCCATTGAAAAACGTCCAGAAATGATTGAAGCTACTGACTGAATGAAAGGAGCTGGCATCTCACTCTCTTTGAATCTTCTTTATCATGCTAAGAGGAGCAGGAAAAAGCAAAAAATTTCAGAATTGCACCTTGCAATGCGGAGAAATTACTGTTTGTGCATTTACAATATTCATTGATTTTTGCCATTGAAAAACGTCCAGAAATGATTGAAGCTACTGACTGAATGAAAGGAGCTGGCATCTCACTCTCTTTGAATCTTCTTTATCATGCTAAGTGGAGCAGGAAAAAGCAAAAAATTTCAGAATTGCACCTTGCAATGCGGAGAAATTACTGTTTGTGCATTTACAATATTCATTGATTTTTGCCATTGAAAAACATCATGTTATTCATATACCAGAAATGTTTGAAGCTACTGACTGAATGAAAGGAGCTGGCATCTCACTCTCTTTGAATCTTCTTTATCATGCTAAGAGGAGCAGGAAAAAGCAAAAAATTTCAGAATTGCACCTTGCAATGCGGAGAAATTACTGTTTGTGCATTTACAATATTCATTGATTTTTGCCATTGAAAAACATCATGTTATTCATATACCAGAAATGTTTGAAGCTACTGACTGAATGAAAGGAGCTGGCATCTCACTCTCTTTGAATCTTCTTTATCATGCTAAGAGGAGCAGGAAAAAGCAAAAAATTTCAGAATTGCACCTTGCAATGCGGAGAAATTACTGTTTGTGCATTTACAATATTCATTGATTTTTGCCATTGAAAAACATCCAGAAATGATTAAAGCTACTGACTGAATGAAAGGAGCTGGCATCTCACTCTCTTTGAATCTTCTTTATCATGCTAAGAGGAGCAGGAAAAAGTAAAAAATTTCAGAATTGCACCTTGCAATGCGGAGAAATTACTGTTTGTGCATTTACAATATTCATTGATTTTTGCCATTGAAAAACGTCCAGAAATGATTGAAGCTACTGACTGAATGAAAGGAGCTGGCATCTCACTCTCTTTGAATCTTCTTTATCATGCTAAGAGGAGCAGGAAAAAGCAAAAAATTTCAGAATTGCACCTTGCAATGCGGAGAAATTACTGTTTGTGCATTTACAATATTCATTGATTTTTGCCATTGAAAAACATGTTATTCATATACCAGAAATGTTTGAAGCTACTGACTGAATGAAAGGAGCTGGCACCTCACTCTCTTTGAATCTTCTTTATCATGCTAAGAGGAGCAGGAAAAGCAAAAAATTTCAGAATTGCACCTTGCAATGCGGAGAAATTACTGTTTGTGCATTTACAATATTCATTGATTTTTGCCATTGAAAAACGTCCAGAAATGATTGAAGGTACTGACTGAATGAAAGGAGCTGGCATCTCACTCTCTTTGAATCTTCTTTATCATGCTAAGAGGAGCAGGAAAAAGCAAAAAATTTCAGAATTGCACCTTGCAATGCGGAGAAATTACTGTTTGTGCATTTACAATATTCATTGATTTTTGCCATTGAAAAACGTCCAGAAATGATTGAAGCTACTGACTGAATGAAAGGAGCTGGCATCTCACTCTCTTTGAATCTTCTTTATCATGCTAAGAGGAGCAGGAAAAAGCAAAAAATTTCAGAATTGCACCTTGAAATGCGGAGAAATTACAGTTTGTGCATTTACAATATTCATTGATTTTTGCCATTGAAAAACATGTTATTCATATACCAGAAATGTTTGAAGCTCCTGACTGAATGAAAGGAGCTGGCACCTCACTCTCTTTGAATCTTCTTTATCATGCTAAGAGGAGCAGGAAAAAGCAAAAAATTTCAGAATTGCACCTTGCAATGCGGAGAAATTACTGTTTGTGCATTTACAATATTCATTGATTTTTGCAATTGAAAAACGTCCAGAAATGATTGAAGCTACTGACTGAATGAAAGGAGCTGGCATCTCACTCTCTTTGAATCTTCTTTATCATGCTAAGAGGAGCAGGAAAAAGCAAAAAATTTCAGAATTGCGCCTTGCAATGCAGAGAAATTACTGTTTGTGCATTTACAAAATTCATTGATTTTTGCCATTGAAAAACATCATGTTATTCATATACCAGAAATGATTGAAGCTACTGACTGAAGGAAAGGAGCTGGCGTCTCACTCTCTTTTAATCTTCTTTATCATGCTAAGAGGAGCAGGAAAAAGCAAAAAATTTCAGAATTGCACCTTGCAAGGCGGAGAAATTACTGTTTGTGCATTTACAATATTCATTGATTTTTGCCATTGAAAAACGTCCAGAAATGATTGAAGCTACTGACTGAATGAAAGGAGCTGGCATCTCACTCTCTTTGAATCTTCTTTATCATGCTAAGAGGAGCAGGAAAAAGCAAAAAATTTCAGAATTGCACCTTGCAATGCGGAGAAATTACTGTTTGTGCATTTACAATATTCATTGATTTTTGCCATTGAAAAACATCATGTTATTCATATACCAGAAATGTTTGAAGCTACTGACTGAATGAAAGGAGCTGGCATCTCACTCTCTTTGAATATTCTTTATCATGCTAAGAGGAGCAGGAAAAAGCAAAAAATTTCAGAATTGCACCTTGCAATGTGGAGAAATTACTGTTTGTGCATTTACAATATTCATTGATTTTTACCATTGAAAAACGTCCAGAAATGATTGAAGCTACTGACTGAATGAAAGTAGCTGGCATCTCACTCTCTTTGAATCTTCTTTATCATGCTAAGAGGAGCAGGAAAAAGCAAAAAATTTCAGACTTGCACCTTGCAATGCGGAGAAATTACTGTTTGTGCATTTACAATATTCATTGATTTTTGTCATTGAAAAACATCATGTTATTCATATACCAGAAATGTTTGAAGCTACTGACTGAATGAAAAGAGCTGGCATCTCACTCTCTTTGAATCTTCTTTATCATGCTAAGAGGAGCAGGAAAAAGCAAAAAATTTCAGAATTGCACCTTGCAATGCGGAGAAATTACTGTTTGTGCATTTACAATATTCATTGATTTTTGCCATTGAAAAATGTCCAGAAATGATTGAAGCTACTGACTGAATGAAAGGAGCTGGCATCTCACTCTCTTTGAATCTTCTTTATCATGCTAAGAGGAGCAGGAAAAAGCAAAAAATTTCAGAATTGCACCTTGCAATGCGGAGAATTTACTGTTTGTGCATTTACAATATTCATTGAGTTTTGCCATTGAAAAACATGTTATTCATATACCAGAAATGTTTGAAGCTACTGACTGAATGAAAGGAGCTGGCACCTCACTCTCTTTGAATCTTCTTTATCATGCTAAGAGGAGCAGGAAAAAGCAAAAAATTTCAGAATTGCACCTTGCAATGCGGAGAAATTACTGTTTGTGCATTTACAATATTCATTGATTTTTGCCATTGAAAAACGTCCAGAAATGATTGAAGCTACTGACTGAATGAAAGGAGCTGGCATCTCACTCTCTTTGAATCTTCTTTATCATGCTAAGAGGAGCAGGAAAAAGCAAAAAATTTCAGAATTGCACCTTGCAATGCGGAGAAATTACAGTTTGTGCATTTACAATATTCATTGATTTTTGCCATTGAAAAACGTCCAGAAATGATTGAAGCTACTGACTGAATGAAAGGATCTGGCATCTCACTCTCTTTGAATCTTCTTTATCATGCTAAGAGGAGCAGGAAAAAGCAAAAAATTTCAGAATTGCACCTTGCAATGCGGAGAAATTACTGTTTGTGCATTTACAATATTCATTGATTTTTGCCATTGAAAAACGTCCAGAAATGATTGAAGCTACTGAATGAATGAAAGGAGCTGGCATCTCACTCTCTTTGAATCTTCTTTATCATGCTAAGAGGAGCAGGAAAAAGCAAAAAATTTCAGAATTGCACCTTGCAATGCGGAGAAATTACTGTTTGTGCATTTACAATATTCATTGATTTTTGCCATTGAAAAACATGTTATTCATATACCAGAAATGTTTGAAGCTCCTGACTGAATGAAAGGAGCTGGCACCTCACTCTCTTTGAATCTTCTTTATCATGCTAAGAGGAGAAGGAAAAAGCAAAAAATTTCAGAATTGCACCTTGCAATGCGGAGAAATTACTGTTTGTGCATTTACAATATTCATTGATTTTTGCCATTGAAAAACATCCAGAAATGATTGAAGCTACTGACTGAATGAAAGGAGCTGGCATCTCACTCTCTTTGAATCTTCTTTATCATGCTAAGAGGAGCAGGAAAAAGCAAAAAAATTCAGAATTGCACCTTGCAATGCGGAGAAATTACTGTTTGTGCATTTACAATATTCATTGATTTTTGCCATTGAAAAATGTCCAGAAATGATTGAAGCTACTGACTGAATGAAAGGAGCTGGCATCTCACTCTCTTTGAATCTTCTTTATCATGCTAAGAGGAGCAGGAAAAGCAAAAAAATTCAGAATTGCGCCTTGCAATGCGGAGAAATTACTGTTTGTGCATTTACAAAATTCATTGATTTTTGCCATTGAAAAACATCATGTTATTCATATACCAGAAATGATTGAAGCTACTGACTGAAGGAAAGGAGCTGGCATCTCACTCTCTTTGAATCTTCTTTATCATGCTAAGTGGAGCAGGAAAAAGCAAAAAATTTCAGAATTGCACCTTGCAATGCGGAGAAATTACTGTTTGTGCATTTACAATATTCATTGATTTTTGCCATTGAAAAACGTCCAGAAATGATTGAAGCTACTGACTGAATGAAAGGAGCTGGCATCTCACTCTCTTTGAATCTTCTTTATCATGCTAAGAGGAGCAGGAAAAAGCAAAAAATTTCAGAATTGCACCTTGCAATGCGGAGAAATTACAGTTTGTGCATTTACAATATTCATTGATTTTTGCCATTGAAAAACGTCCAGAAATGATTGAAGCTACTGACTGAATGAAAGGAGCTGGCATCTCACTCTCTTTGAATCTTCTTTATCATGCTAAGAGGAGCAGGAAAAAGCAAAAAATTTCAGAATTGCACCTTGCAATGCGGAGAAATTACTGTTTGTGCATTTACAATATTCATTGATTTTTGCCATTGAAAAACGTCCAGAAATGATTGAAGCTACTGAATGAATGAAAGGAGCTGGCATCTCACTCTCTTTGAATCTTCTTTATCATGCTAAGAGGAGCAGGAAAAAGCAAAAAATTTCAGAATTGCACCTTGCAATGCGGAGAAATTACTGTTTGTGCATTTACAATATTCATTGATTTTTGCCATTGAAAAACATGTTATTCATATACCAGAAATGTTTGAAGCTCCTGACTGAATGAAAGGAGCTGGCACCTCACTCTCTTTGAATATTCTTTATCATGCTAAGAGGAGAAGGAAAAAGCAAAAAATTTCAGAATTGCACCTTGCAATGCGGAGAAATTACTGTTTGTGCATTTACAATATTCATTGATTTTTGCCATTGAAAAACATCCAGAAATGATTGAAGCTACTGACTGAATGAAAGGAGCTGGCATCTCACTCTCTTTGAATCTTCTTTATCATGCTAAGAGGAGCAGGAAAAAGCAAAAAAATTCAGAATTGCACCTTGCAATGCGGAGAAATTACTGTTTGTGCATTTACAATATTCATTGATTTTTGCCATTGAAAAATGTCCAGAAATGATT
Source organism: Phyllobates terribilis (assembly GCF_046119375.1). NCBI lineage: Eukaryota > Metazoa > Chordata > Amphibia > Anura > Dendrobatidae > Phyllobates > Phyllobates terribilis. The sequence goes on along the minus strand of NW_027363558.1, from coordinate 544,764 downwards.
GAAGCTACTGACTGAATGAAAGGAGCTGGCATCTCACTCTCTTTGAATCTTCTTTATCATGCTAAGAGGAGCAGGAAAAGCAAAAAAATTCAGAATTGCGCCTTGCAATGCGGAGAAATTACTGTTTGTGCATTTACAAAATTCATTGATTTTTGCCATTGAAAAACATCATGTTATTCATATACCAGAAATGATTGAAGCTACTGACTGAAGGAAAGGAGCTGGCATCTCACTCTCTTTGAATCTTCTTTATCATGCTAAGTGGAGCAGGAAAAAGCAAAAAATTTCAGAATTGCACCTTGCAATGCGGAGAAATTACTGTTTGTGCATTTACAATATTCATTGATTTTTGCCATTGAAAAACGTCCAGAAATGATTGAAGCTACTGACTGAATGAAAGGAGCTGGCATCTCACTCTCTTTGAATCTTCTTTATCATGCTAAGAGGAGCAGGAAAAAGCAAAAAATTTCAGATTTGCGCCTTGCAATGCGGAGAAATTACTGTTTGTGCATTTACAATATTCATTGATTTTTGCGATTGAAAAACATCATGTTATTCATATACCAGAAATGATTGAAGCTACTGACTGAATGAAAGGAGCTGGCATCTCACTCTCTTTGAATCTTCTTTATCATGCTAAGAGGAGCAGGAAAAAGCAAAAAATTTCAGAATTGCACCTTGCAATGCGGAGAAATTACTGTTTGTGCATTTACAATATTCATTGATTTTTGCCATTGAAAAACGTCCAGAAATGATTGAAGCTACTGACTGAATGAAAGGAGCTGGCATCTCACTCTCTTTGAATCTTCTTTATCATGCTAAGTGGAGCAGGAAAAGGCAAAAAATTTCAGAATTGCACCTTGCAATGCGGAGAAATTACTGTTTGTGCATTTACAAAATTCATTGATTTTTGCCATTGAAAAACATCATGTTATTCATATACCAGAAATGATTGAAGCTACTGACTGAATGAAAGGAGCTGGCATCTCACTCTCTTTGAATCTTCTTTATCATGCTAAGAGGAGCAGGAAAAAGCAAAAAATTTCAGAATTGCACCTTGCAATGCGGAGAAATTACTGTTTGTGCATTTACAATATTCATTGATTTTTGCCATTGAAAAACGTCCAGAAATGATTGAAGCTACTGACTGAATGAAAGGAGCTGGCATCTCACTCTTTGAATCTTCATTATCATGCTAAGAGGAGCAGGAAAAAGCAAAAAATTTCAGAATTGCACCTTGCAATGCGGAGAAATTACTGTTTGTGCATTTACAATATTCATTGATTTTTGCTATTGAAAAACATCGTTATTCATATACCAGAAATGTTTGAAGCTACTGACTGAATGAAAGGAGCTGGCATCTCACTCTCTTTGAATCTTCTTTATCATGCTAAGAGGAGCAGGAAAAAGCAAAAAATTTCAGACTTGCACCTTGCAATGCGGAGAAATTACTGTTTGTGCATTTACAATATTCATTGATTTTTGTCATTGAAAAACATCATGTTATTCATATACCAGAAATGTTTGAAGCTACTGACTGAATGAAAGGAGCTGGCATCTCACTCTCTTTGAATCTTCTTTATCATGCTAAGAGGAGCAGGAAAAAGCAAAAAATTTCAGAATTGCACCTTGCAATGCGGAGAAATTACTGTTTGTGCATTTACAATATTCATTGATTTTTGCCATTGAAAAACGTCCAGAAATGATTGAAGCTACTGACTGAATGAAAGGAGCTGGCATCTCACTCTCTTTGAATCTTCTTTATCATGCTAAGAGGAGCAGGAAAAAGCAAAAAATTTCAGAATTGCACCTTGCAATGCGGAGAAATTACTGTTTGTGCATTTACAATATTCATTGATTTTTGCCATTGAAAAACGTCCAGAAATGATTGAAGCTACTGACTGAATGAAAGGAGCTGGCATCTCACTCTCTTTGAATCTTCTTTATCATGCTAAGAGGAGCAGGAAAAAGCAAAAAATTTCAGAATTGCACCTTGCAATGCGGAGAAATTACTGTTTGTGCATTTACAATATTCATTGATTTTTGCCATTGAAAAACATGTTATTCATATACCAGAAATGTTTGAAGCTACTGACTTAATGAAAGGAGCTGGCACCTCACTCTCTTTGAATCTTCTTTATCATGCTAAGAGGAGCAGGAAAAAGCAAAAAATTTCAGAATTGCACCTTGCAATGCGGAGAAATTACAGTTTGTGCATTTACAATATTCATTGATTTTTGCCATTGAAAAACGTCCAGAAATGATTGAAGCTACTGACTGAATGAAAGGAGCTGGCATCTCACTCTCTTTGAATCTTCTTTATCATGCTAAGAGGAGCAGGAAAAAGCAAAAAATTTCAGAATTGCACCTTGCAATGCGGAGAAATTACTGTTTGTGCATTTACAATATTCATTGATTTTTGCCATTGAAAAACGTCCAGAAATGATTGAAGCTACTGACTGAATGAAAGGAGCTGGCATCTCACTCTCTTTGAATCTTCTTTATCATGCTAAGAGGAGCAGGAAAAAGCAAAAAATTTCAGAATTGCACCTTGCAATGCGGAGAAATTACTGTTTGTGCATTTACAATATTCATTGATTTTTGCCATTGAAAAACATGTTATTCATATACCAGAAATGTTTGAAGCTCCTGACTGAATGAAAGGAGCTGGCACCTCACTCTCTTTGAATCTTCTTTATCATGCTAAGAGGAGCAGGAAAAAGCAAAAAATTTCAGAATTGCACCTTGCAATGCGGAGAAATTACTGTTTGTGCATTTACAATATTCATTGATTTTTGCCATTGAAAAACATCCAGAAATGATTGAAGCTACTGACTGAATGAAAGGAGCTGGCATCTCACTCTCTTTGAATCTTCTTTATCATGCTAAGAGGAGCAGGAAAAAGCAAAAAAATTCAGAATTGCACCTTGCAATGCGGAGAAATTACTGTTTGTGCATTTACAATATTTATTGATTTTTGCCATTGAAAAACGTCCAGAAATGATTGAAGCTACTGACTGAATGAAAGGAGCTGGCATCTCACTCTCTTTGAATCTTCTTTATCATGCTAAGAGGAGCAGGAAAAAGTAAAAAATTTCAGAATTGCACCTTGCAATGCGGAGAAATTACTGTTTGTGCATTTACAATATTCAATGATTTTTGCCATTGAAAAACGTCCAGAAATGATTGAAGCTACTGACTGAACGAAAGGAGCTGGCATCTCAGTCTCTTTGAATCTTCTTTATCATGCTAAGAGGAGCAGGAAAAAGCAAAAAATTTCAGAATTGCACCTTGCAATGCGGAGAAATTACTGTTTGTGCATTTACAAAATTCATTGATTTTTGCCATTGAAAAACATCATGTTATTCATATACCAGAAATGTTTGAAGCTACTGACTGAATGAAAGGAGCTGGTATCTCACTCTCTTTGAATCTTCTTCATAATGCTAAGAGGAGCAGGAAAAAGCAAAAAATTTCAGAATTGCACCTTGCAATGCGGAGAAATTACAGTTTGTGCATTTACAATATTCATTGATTTTTGCCATTGAAAAACGTCCAGAAATGATTGAAGCTACTGACTGAATGAAAGGAGCTGGCATCTCACTCTCTTTGAATCTTCTTTATCATGCTAAGAGGAGCAGGAAAAAGCAAAAAATTTCAGAATTGCACCTTGCAATGCGGAGAAATTACTGTTTGTGCATTTACAATATTCATTGATTTTTGCCATTGAAAAACGTCCAGAAATGATTGAAGCTACTGACTGAATGAAAGGAGCTGGCATCTCACTCTCTTTGAATCTTCTTTATCATGCTAAGAGGAGCAGGAAAAAGCAAAAAATTTCAGAATTGCACCTTGCAATGCGGAGAAATTACTGTTTGTGCATTTACAATATTCATTGATTTTTGCCATTGAAAAACATGTTATTCATATACCAGAAATGTTTGAAGCTCCTGACTGAATGAAAGGAGCTGGCACCTCACTCTCTTTGAATCTTCTTTATCATGCTAAGAGGAGCAGGAAAAAGCAAAAAATTTCAGAATTGCACCTTGCAATGCGGAGAAATTACTGTTTGTGCATTTACAATATTCATTGATTTTTGCCATTGAAAAACATTCAGAAATGATTGAAGCTACTGACTGAATGAAAGGAGCTGGCATCTCACTCTCTTTGAATCTTCTTTATCATGCTAAGAGGAGCAGGAAAAAGCAAAAAAATTCAGAATTGCACCTTGCAATGCGGAGAAATTACTGTTTGTGCATTTACAATATTCATTGATTTTTGCCATTGAAAAACGTCCAGAAATGATTGAAGCTACTGACTGAATGAAAGGAGCTGGCATCTCACTCTCTTTGAATCTTCTTTATCATGCTAAGAGGAGCAGGAAAAAGCAAAAAATTTCAGAATTGCACCTTGCAATGCGGAGAAATTACTGTTTGTGCATTTACAATATTCATTGATTTTTGCCATTGAAAAACGTCCAGAAATGATTGAAGCTACTGACTGAATGAAAGGAGCTGGCATCTCACTCTCTTTGAATCTTCTTTATCATGCTAAGAGGAGCAGGAAAAAGCAAAAAATTTCAGAATTGCACCTTGCAATGCGGAGAAATTACTGTTTGTGCATTTACAATATTCATTGATTTTTGCCATTGAAAAACATGTTATTCATATACCAGAAATGTTTGAAGCTCCTGACTGAATGAAAGGAGCTGGCACCTCACTCTCTTTGAATCTTCTTTATCATGCTAAGAGGAGCAGGAAAAAGCAAAAAATTTCAGAATTGCACCTTGCAATGCGGAGAAATTACTGTTTGTGCATTTACAATATTCATTGATTTTTGCCATTGAAAAACATCCAGAAATGATTGAAGCTACTGACTGAATGAAAGGAGCTGGCATCTCACTCTCTTTGAATCTTCTTTATCATGCTAAGAGGAGCAGGAAAAAGCAAAAAAATTCAGAATTGCACCTTGCAATGCGGAGAAATTACTGTTTGTGCATTTACAATATTCATTGATTTTTGCCATTGAAAAACGTCCAGAAATGATTGAAGCTACTGACTGAATGAAAGGAGCTGGCATCTCACTCTCTTTGAATCTTCTTTATCATGCTAAGAGGAGCAGGAAAAAGTAAAAAATTTCAGAATTGCACCTTGCAATGCGGAGAAATTACTGTTTGTGCATTTACAATATTCAATGATTTTTGCCATTGAAAAACGTCCAGAAATGATTGAAGCTACTGACTGAACGAAAGGAGCTGGCATCTCACTCTCTTTGAATCTTCTTTATCATGCTAAGAGGAGCAGGAAAAAGCAAAAAATTTCAGAATTGCACCTTGCAATGTGGAGAAATTACTGTTTGTGCATTTACAATATTCATTGATTTTTGCCATTGAAAAACATCATGTTATTCATATACCAGAAATGTTTGAAGCTACTGACTGAATGAAAGGAGCTGGTATCTCACTCTCTTTGAATCTTCTTCATAATGCTAAGAGGAGCAGGAAAAAGCAAAAAATTTCAGAATTGCACCTTGCAATGCGGAGAAATTACTGTTTGTGCATTTACAATATTCATTGATTTTTGCCATTGAAAAACGTCCAGAAATGATTGAAGCTACTGACTGAATGAAAGGAGCTGGCATCTCACTCTCTTTGAATCTTCTTTATCATGCTAAGCGGAGCAGGAAAAAGCAAAAAATTTCAGAATTGCACCTTGCAATGCGGAGAAATCACTGTTTGTGCATTTACAAAATTTATTGATTTTTGCCATTGAAAAACATCATGTTATTCATATACCAGAAATGATTGAAGCTACTGACTGAATGAAAGGAGCTGGCACCTCACTCTCTTTGAATCTTCTTTATCATGCTAAGAGGAGCAGGAAAAAGCAAAAAATTTCAGAATTGCACCTTGCAATGCGGAGAAATTACTGTTTGTGCATTTACAATATTCATTGATTTTTGCCATTGAAAAACATGTTATTCATATACCAGAAATGTTTGAAGCTCCTGACTGAATGAAAGGAGCTGGCACCTCACTCTCTTTGAATCTTCTTTATCATGCTAAGAGGAGCAGGAAAAAGCAAAAAATTTCAGAATTGCACCTTGCAATGCGGAGAAATTACTGTTTGTGCATTTACAATATTCATTGATTTTTGCCATTGAAAAACATCCAGAAATGATTGAAGCTACTGACTGAATGAAAGGAGCTGGCATCTCACTCTCTTTGAATCTTCTTTATCATGCTAAGAGGAGCAGGAAAAAGCAAAAAAATTCAGAATTGCACCTTGCAATGCGGAGAAATTACTGTTTGTGCATTTACAATATTCATTGATTTTTGCCATTGAAAAACGTCCAGAAATGATTGAAGCTACTGACTGAATGAAAGGAGCTGGCATCTCACTCTCTTTGAATCTTCTTTATCATGCTAAGAGGAGCAGGAAAAAGTAAAAAATTTCAGAATTGCACCTTGCAATGCGGAGAAATTACTGTTTGTGCATTTACAATATTCAATGATTTTTGCCATTGAAAAACGTCCAGAAATGATTGAAGCTACTGACTGAACGAAAGGAGCTGGCATCTCACTCTCTTTGAATCTTCTTTATCATGCTAAGAGGAGCAGGAAAAAGCAAAAAATTTCAGAATTGCACCTTGCAATGCGGAGAAATTACTGTTTGTGCATTTACAATATTCATTGATTTTTGCCATTGAAAAACATCATGTTATTCATATACCAGAAATGTTTGAAGCTACTGACTGAATGAAAGGAGCTGGTATCTCACTCTTTTTGAATCTTCTTCATAATGCTAAGAGGAGCAGGAAAAAGCAAAAAATTTCAGAATTGCACCTTGCAATGCGGAGAAATTACTGTTTGTGCATTTACAATATTCATTGATTTTTGCCATTGAAAAACGTCCAGAAATGATTGAAGCTACTGACTGAATGAAAGGAGCTGGCATCTCACTCTCTTTGAATCTTCTTTATCATGCTAAGCGGAGCAGGAAAAAGCAAAAAATTTCAGAATTGCACCTTGCAATGCGGAGAAATTACTGTTTGTGCATTTACAAAATTTATTGATTTTTGCCATTGAAAAACATCATGTTATTCATATACCAGAAATGATTGAAGCTACTGACTGAATGAAAGGATCTGGCATCTCACTCTCTTTGAATCTTCTTTATCATGCTAAGAGGAGCAGGAAAAAGCAAAAAATTTCAGAATTGCACCTTGCAATGCGGAGAAATTACAGTTTGTGCATTTACAATATTCATTGATTTTTGCCATTGAAAAACGTCCAGAAATGATTGAAGCTACTGACTGAATGAAAGGAGCTGGCATCTCACTCTCTTTGAATCTTCTTTATCATGCTAAGAGGAGCAGGAAAAAGCAAAAAATTTCAGAATTGCACCTTGCAATGCGGAGAAATTACTGTTTGTGCATTTACAATATTCATTGATTTTTGCCATTGAAAAACATCATGTTATTCATATACCAGAAATGTTTGAAGCTACTGACTGAATGAAAGGAGCTGGCATCTCACTCTCTTTGAATCTTCTTTATCATGCTAAGAGGAGCAGGATAAAGCAAAAAATTTCAGAATTGCACCTTGCAATGCGGATAAATTACTGTTTGTGCATTTACAATATTCATTGATTTTTGCCATTGAAAAACATCATGTTATTCATATACCAGAAATGATTGAAGCTACTGACTGAATGAAAGGAGCTGGCATCTCACTCTCTTTGAATCTTCTTTATCATGCTAAGAGGAGCAGGAAAAAGCAAAAAATTTCAGAATTGCACCTTGCAATGCGGAGAAATTACTGTTTGTGCATTTACAATATTCATTGATTTTTGCCATTGAAAAACGTCCAGAAATGATTGAAGCTACTGACTGAATGAAAGGAGCTGGCATCTCACTCTCTTTGAATCTTCTTTATCATGCTAAGAGGAGCAGGAAAAAGCAAAAAATTTCAGAATTGCACCTTGCAATGCGGAGAAATTACTGTTTGTGCATTTACAATATTCATTGATTTTTGCCATTGAAAAACGTCCAGAAATGATTGAAGCTACTGACTGAATGAAAGGAGCTGGCATCTCACTCTCTTTGAATCTTCTTTATCATGCTAAGAGGAGCAGGAAAAAGCAAAAAATTTCAGAATTGCACCTTGCAATGCGGAGAAATTACTGTTTGTGCATTTACAATATTCATTGATTTTTGCCATTGAAAAACATGTTATTCATATACCAGAAATGTTTGAAGCTACTGACTTAATGAAAGGAGCTGGCACCTCACTCTCTTTGAATCTTCTTTATCATGCTAAGAGGAGCAGGAAAAAGCAAAAAATTTCAGAATTGCACCTTGCAATGCGGAGAAATTACAGTTTGTGCATTTACAATATTCATTGATTTTTGCCATTGAAAAACGTCCAGAAATGATTGAAGCTACTGACTGAATGAAAGGAGCTGGCATCTCACTCTCTTTGAATCTTCTTTATCATGCTAAGAGGAGCAGGAAAAAGCAAAAAATTTCAGAATTGCACCTTGCAATGCGGAGAAATTACTGTTTGTGCATTTACAATATTCATTGATTTTTGCCATTGAAAAACGTCCAGAAATGATTGAAGCTACTGACTGAATGAAAGGAGCTGGCATCTCACTCTCTTTGAATCTTCTTTATCATGCTAAGAGGAGCAGGAAAAAGCAAAAAATTTCAGAATTGCACCTTGCAATGCGGAGATATTACTGTTTGTGCATTTACAATATTCATTGATTTTTGCCATTGAAAAACATGTTATTCATATACCAGAAATGTTTGAAGCTCCTGACTGAATGAAAGGAGCTGGCACCTCACTCTCTTTGAATCTTCTTTATCATGCTAAGAGGAGCAGGAAAAAGCAAAAAATTTCAGAATTGCACCTTGCAATGCGGAGAAATTACTGTTTGTGCATTTACAATATTCATTGATTTTTGCCATTGAAAAACATCCAGAAATGATTGAAGCTACTGACTGAATGAAAGGAGCTGGCATCTCACTCTCTTTGAATCTTCTTTATCATGCTAAGAGGAGCAGGAAAAAGCAAAAAAAATCAGAATTGCACCTTGCAATGCGGAGAAATTACTGTTTGTGCATTTACAATATTTATTGATTTTTGCCATTGAAAAACGTCCAGAAATGATTGAAGCTACTGACTGAATGAAAGGAGCTGGCATCTCACTCTCTTTGAATCTTCTTTATCATGCTAAGAGGAGCAGGAAAAAGTAAAAAATTTCAGAATTGCACCTTGCAATGCGGAGAAATTACTGTTTGTGCATTTACAATATTCAATGATTTTTGCCATTGAAAAACGTCCAGAAATGATTGAAGCTACTGACTGAACGAAAGGAGCTGGCATCTCAGTCTCTTTGAATCTTCTTTATCATGCTAAGAGGAGCAGGAAAAAGCAAAAAATTTCAGAATTGCACCTTGCAATGCGGAGAAATTACTGTTTGTGCATTTACAATATTCATTGATTTTTGCCATTGAAAAACATCATGTTATTCATATACCAGAAATGTTTGAAGCTACTGACTGAATGAAAGGAGCTGGTATCTCACTCTCTTTGAATCTTCTTCATAATGCTAAGAGGAGCAGGAAAAAGCAAAAAATTTCAGAATTGCACCTTGCAATGCGGAGAAATTACAGTTTGTGCATTTACAATATTCATTGATTTTTGCCATTGAAAAACGTCCAGAAATGATTGAAGCTACTGACTGAATGAAAGGAGCTGGCATCTCACTCTCTTTGAATCTTCTTTATCATGCTAAGAGGAGCAGGAAAAAGCAAAAAATTTCAGAATTGCACCTTGCAATGCGGAGAAATTACTGTTTGTGCATTTACAATATTCATTGATTTTTGCCATTGAAAAACGTCCAGAAATGATTGAAGCTACTGACTGAATGAAAGGAGCTGGCATCTCACTCTCTTTGAATCTTCTTTATCATGCTAAGAGGAGCAGGAAAAAGCAAAAAATTTCAGAATTGCACCTTGCAATGCGGAGAAATTACTGTTTGTGCATTTACAATATTCATTGATTTTTACCATTGAAAAACATGTTATTCATATACCAGAAATGTTTGAAGCTACTGACTTAATGAAAGGAGCTGGCACCTCACTCTCTTTGAATCTTCTTTATCATGCTAAGAGGAGCAGGAAAAAGCAAAAAATTTCAGAATTGCACCTTGCAATGCGGAGAAATTACAGTTTGTGCATTTACAATATTCATTGATTTTTGCCATTGAAAAACGTCCAGAAATGATTGAAGCTACTGACTGAATGAAAGGAGCTGGCATCTCACTCTCTTTGAATCTTCTTTATCATGCTAAGAGGAGCAGGAAAAAGCAAAAAATTTCAGAATTGCACCTTGCAATGCGGAGAAATTACTGTTTGTGCATTTACAATATTCATTGATTTTTGCCATTGAAAAACGTCCAGAAATGATTGAAGCTACTGACTGAATGAAAGGAGCTGGCATCTCACTCTCTTTGAATCTTCTTTATCATGCTAAGAGGAGCAGGAAAAAGCAAAAAATTTCAGAATTGCACCTTGCAATGCGGAGAAATTACTGTTTGTGCATTTACAATATTCATTGATTTTTGCCATTGAAAAACATGTTATTCATATACCAGAAATGTTTGAAGCTCCTGACTGAATGAAAGGAGCTGGCACCTCACTCTCTTTGAATCTTCTTTATCATGCTAAGAGGAGCAGGAAAAAGCAAAAAATTTCAGAATTGCACCTTGCAATGCGGAGAAATTACTGTTTGTGCATTTACAATATTCATTGATTTTTGCCATTGAAAAACATCCAGAAATGATTGAAGCTACTGACTGAATGAAAGGAGCTGGCATCTCACTCTCTTTGAATCTTCTTTATCATGCTAAGAGGAGCAGGAAAAAGCAAAAAAATTCAGAATTGCACCTTGCAATGCGGAGAAATTACTGTTTGTGCATTTACAATATTTATTGATTTTTGCCATTGAAAAACGTCCAGAAATGATTGAAGCTACTGACTGAATGAAAGGAGCTGGCATCTCACTCTCTTTGAATCTTCTTTATCATGCTAAGAGGAGCAGGAAAAAGTAAAAAATTTCAGAATTGCACCTTGCAATGCGGAGAAATTACTGTTTGTGCATTTACAATATTCAATGATTTTTGCCATTGAAAAACGTCCAGAAATTATTGAAGCTACTGACTGAACGAAAGGAGCTGGCATCTCAGTCTCTTTGAATCTTCTTTATCATGCTAAGAGGAGCAGGAAAAAGCAAAAAATTTCAGAATTGCACCTTGCAATGCGGAGAAATTACTGTTTGTGCATTTACAATATTCATTGATTTTTGCCATTGAAAAACATCATGTTATTCATATACCAGAAATGTTTGAAGCTACTGACTGAATGAAAGGAGCTGGTATCTCACTCTCTTTGAATCTTCTTCATAATGCTAAGAGGAGCAGGAAAAAGCAAAAAATTTCAGAATTGCACCTTGCAATGCGGAGAAATTACAGTTTGTGCATTTACAATATTCATTGATTTTTGCCATTGAAAAACGTCCAGAAATGATTGAAGCTACTGACTGAATGAAAGGAGCTGGCATCTCACTCTCTTTGAATCTTCTTTATCATGCTAAGAGGAGCAGGAAAAAGCAAAAAATTTCAGAATTGCACCTTGCAATGCGGAGAAATTACTGTTTGTGCATTTACAATATTCATTGATTTTTGCCATTGAAAAACGTCCAGAAATGATTGAAGCTACTGACTGAATGAAAGGAGCTGGCATCTCACTCTCTTTGAATCTTCTTTATCATGCTAAGAGGAGCAGGAAAAAGCAAAAAATTTCAGAATTGCACCTTGCAATGCGGAGAAATTACTGTTTGTGCATTTACAATATTCATTGATTTTTGCCATTGAAAAACATGTTATTCATATACCAGAAATGTTTGAAGCTACTGACTTAATGAAAGGAGCTGGCACCTCACTCTCTTTGAATCTTCTTTATCATGCTAAGAGGAGCAGGAAAAAGCAAAAAATTTCAGAATTGCACCTTGCAATGCGGAGAAATTACAGTTTGTGCATTTACAATATTCATTGATTTTTGCCATTGAAAAACGTCCAGAAATGATTGAAGCTACTGACTGAATGAAAGGAGCTGGCATCTCACTCTCTTTGAATCTTCTTTATCATGCTAAGAGGAGCAGGAAAAAGCAAAAAATTTCAGAATTGCACCTTGCAATGCGGAGAAATTACTGTTTGTGCATTTACAATATTCATTGATTTTTGCCATTGAAAAACGTCCAGAAATGATTGAAGCTACTGACTGAATGAAAGGAGCTGGCATCTCACTCTCTTTGAATCTTCTTTATCATGCTAAGAGGAGCAGGAAAAAGCAAAAAATTTCAGAATTGCACCTTGCAATGCGGAGAAATTACTGTTTGTGCATTTACAATATTCATTGATTTTTGCCATTGAAAAACATGTTATTCATATACCAGAAATGTTTGAAGCTCCTGACTGAATGAAAGGAGCTGGCACCTCACTCTCTTTGAATCTTCTTTATCATGCTAAGAGGAGCAGGAAAAAGCAAAAAATTTCAGAATTGCACCTTGCAATGCGGAGAAATTACTGTTTGTGCATTTACAATATTCATTGATTTTTGCCATTGAAAAACATCCAGAAATGATTGTAGCTACTGACTGAATGAAAGGAGCTGGCATCTCACTCTCTTTGAATCTTCTTTATCATGCTAAGAGGAGCAGGAAAAAGCAAAAAAATTCAGAATTGCACCTTGCAATGCGGAGAAATTACTGTTTGTGCATTTACAATATTTATTGATTTTTGCCATTGAAAAACGTCCAGAAATGATTGAAGCTACTGACTGAATGAAAGGAGCTGGCATCTCACTCTCTTTGAATCTTCTTTATCATGCTAAGAGGAGCAGGAAAAAGTAAAAAATTTCAGAATTGCACCTTGCAATGCGGAGAAATTACTGTTTGTGCATTTACAATATTCAATGATTTTTGCCATTGAAAAACGTCCAGAAATGATTGAAGCTACTGACTGAACGAAAGGAGCTGGCATCTCAGTCTCTTTGAATCTTCTTTATCATGCTAAGAGGAGCAGGAAAAAGCAAAAAATTTCAGAATTGCACCTTGCAATGCGGAGAAATTACTGTTTGTGCATTTACAATATTCATTGATTTTTGCCATTGAAAAACATCATGTTATTCATATACCAGAAATGTTTGAAGCTACTGACTGAATGAAAGGAGCTGGTATCTCACTCTCTTTGAATCTTCTTCATAATGCTAAGAGGAGCAGGAAAAAGCAAAAAATTTCAGAATTGCACCTTGCAATGCGGAGAAATTACAGTTTGTGCATTTACAATTTTCATTGATTTTTGCCATTGAAAAACGTCCAGAAATGATTGAAGCTACTGACTGAATGAAAGGAGCTGGCATCTCACTCTCTTTGAATCTTCTTTATCATGCTAAGAGGAGCAGGAAAAAGCAAAAATTTTCAGAATTGCACCTTGCAATGCGGAGAAATTACTGTTTGTACATTTACAATATTCATTGATTTTTGCCATTGAAAAACGTCCAGAAATGATTGAAGCTACTGACTGAATGAAAGGAGCTGGCATCTCACTCTCTTTGAATCTTCTTTATCATGCTAAGAGGAGCAGGAAAAAGCAAAAAATTTCAGAATTGCACCTTGCAATGCGGAGAAATTACTGTTTGTGCATTTACAATATTCATTGATTTTTGCCATTGAAAAACGTCCAGAAATGATTGAAGCTACTGACTGAATGAAAGGAGCTGGCATCTCACTCTCTTTGAATCTTCTTTATCATGCTAAGAGGAGCAGGAAAAAGCAAAAAATTTCAGAATTGCACCTTGCAATGCGGAGAAATTACTGTTTGTGCATTTACAATATTCATTGATTTTTGCCATTGAAAAACGTCCAGAAATGATTGAAGCTACTGACTGAATGAAAGGAGCTGGCATCTCACTCTCTTTGAATCTTCTTTATCATGCTAAGAGGAGCAGGAAAAAGCAAAAAATTTCAGAATTGCACCTTGCAATGCGGAGAAATTACTGTTTGTGCATTTACAATATTCATTGATTTTTGCCATTGAAAAACATGTTATTCATATACCAGAAATGTTTGAAGCTACTGACTTAATGAAAGGAGCTGGCACCTCACTCTCTTTGAATCTTCTTTATCATGCTAAGAGGAGCAGGAAAAAGCAAAAAATTTCAGAATTGCACCTTGCAATGCGGAGAAATTACAGTTTGTGCATTTACAATATTCATTGATTTTTGCCATTGAAAAACGTCCAGAAATGATTGAAGCTACTGACTGAATGAAAGGAGCTGGCATCTCACTCTCTTTGAATCTTCTTTATCATGCTAAGAGGAGCAGGAAAAAGCAAAAAATTTCAGAATTGCACCTTGCAATGCGGAGAAATTACTGTTTGTGCATTTACAATATTCATTGATTTTTGCCATTGAAAAACGTCCAGAAATGATTGAAGCTACTGACTGAATGAAAGGAGCTGGCATCTCACTCTCTTTGAATCTTCTTTATCATGCTAAGAGGAGCAGGAAAAAGCAAAAAATTTCAGAATTGCACCTTGCAATGCGGAGAAATTACTGTTTGTGCATTTACAATATTCATTGATTTTTGCCATTGAAAAACATCATGTTATTCATATACCAGAAATGTTTGAAGCTACTGACTGAATGAAAGGAGCTGGTATCTCACTCTCTTTGAATCTTCTTCATAATGCTAAGAGGAGCAGGAAAAAGCAAAAAATTTCAGAATTGCACCTTGCAATGCGGAGAAATTACAGTTTGTGCATTTACAATATTCATTGATTTTTGCCATTGAAAAACGTCCAGAAATGATTGAAGCTACTGACTGAATGAAAGGAGCTGGCATCTCACTCTCTTTGAATCTTCTTTATCATGCTAAGAGGAGCAGGAAAAAGCAAAAAATTTCAGAATTGCACCTTGCAATGCGGAGAAATTACTGTTTGTGCATTTACAATATTCATTGATTTTTGCCATTGAAAAACGTCCAGAAATGATTGAAGCTACTGACTGAATGAAAGGAGCTGGCATCTCACTCTCTTTGAATCTTCTTTATCATGCTAAGAGGAGCAGGAAAAAGCAAAAAATTTCAGAATTGCACCTTGCAATGCGGAGAAATTACTGTTTGTGCATTTACAATATTCATTGATTTTTGCCATTGAAAAACATGTTATTCATATACCAGAAATGTTTGAAGCTACTGACTTAATGAAAGGAGCTGGCACCTCACTCTCTTTGAATCTTCTTTATCATGCTAAGAGGAGCAGGAAAAAGCAAAAAATTTCAGAATTGCACCTTGCAATGCGGAGAAATTACAGTTTGTGCATTTACAATATTCATTGATTTTTGCCATTGAAAAACGTCCAGAAATGATTGAAGCTACTGACTGAATGAAAGGAGCTGGCATCTCACTCTCTTTGAATCTTCTTTATCATGCTAAGAGGAGCAGGAAAAAGCAAAAAATTTCAGAATTGCACCTTGCAATGCGGAGAAATTACTGTTTGTGCATTTACAATATTCATTGATTTTTGTCATTGAAAAACGTCCAGAAATGATTGAAGCTACTGACTGAATGAAAGGAGCTGGCATCTCACTCTCTTTGAATCTTCTTTATCATGCTAAGAGGAGCAGGAAAAAGCAAAAAATTTCAGAATTGCACCTTGCAATGCGGAGAAATTACTGTTTGTGCATTTACAATATTCATTGATTTTTGCCATTGAAAAACATGTTATTCATATACCAGAAATGTTTGAAGCTCCTGACTGAATGAAAGGAGCTGGCACCTCACTCTCTTTGAATCTTCTTTATCATGCTAAGAGGAGCAGGAAAAAGCAAAAAATTTCAGAATTGCACCTTGCAATGCGGAGAAATTACTGTTTGTGCATTTACAATATTCATTGATTTTTGCCATTGAAAAACATCCAGAAATGATTGAAGCTACTGACTGAATGAAAGGAGCTGGCATCTCACTCTCTTTGAATCTTCTTTATCATGCTAAGAGGAGCAGGAAAAAGCAAAAAAATTCAGAATTGCACCTTGCAATGCGGAGAAATTACTGTTTGTGCATTTACAATATTTATTGATTTTTGCCATTGAAAAACGTCCAGAAATGATTGAAGCTACTGACTGAATGAAAGGAGCTGGCATCTCACTCTCTTTGAATCTTCTTTATCATGCTAAGAGGAGCAGGAAAAAGTAAAAAATTTCAGAATTGCACCTTGCAATGCGGAGAAATTACTGTTTGTGCATTTACAATATTCAATGATTTTTGCCATTGAAAAACGTCCAGAAATTATTGAAGCTACTGACTGAACGAAAGGAGCTGGCATCTCAGTCTCTTTGAATCTTCTTTATCATGCTAAGAGGAGCAGGAAAAAGCAAAAAATTTCAGAATTGCACCTTGCAATGCGGAGAAATTACTGTTTGTGCATTTACAATATTCATTGATTTTTGCCATTGAAAAACATCATGTTATTCATATACCAGAAATGTTTGAAGCTACTGACTGAATGAAAGGAGCTGGTATCTCACTCTCTTTGAATCTTCTTCATAATGCTAAGAGGAGCAGGAAAAAGCAAAAAATTTCAGAATTGCACCTTGCAATGCGGAGAAATTACAGTTTGTGCATTTACAATATTCATTGATTTTTGCCATTGAAAAACGTCCAGAAATGATTGAAGCTACTGACTGAATGAAAGGAGCTGGCATCTCACTCTCTTTGAATCTTCTTTATCATGCTAAGAGGAGCAGGAAAAAGCAAAAATTTTCAGAATTGCACCTTGCAATGCGGAGAAATTACTGTTTGTGCATTTACAATATTCATTGATTTTTGCCATTGAAAAACGTCCAGAAATGATTGAAGCTACTGACTGAATGAAAGGAGCTGGCATCTCACTCTCTTTGAATCTTCTTTATCATGCTAAGAGGAGCAGGAAAAAGCAAAAAATTTCAGAATTGCACCTTGCAATGCGGAGAAATTACTGTTTGTGCATTTACAATATTCATTGATTTTTGCCATTGAAAAACGTCCAGAAATGATTGAAGCTACTGACTGAATGAAAGGAGCTGGCATCTCACTCTCTTTGAATCTTCTTTATCATGCTAAGAGGAGCAGGAAAAAGCAAAAAATTTCAGAATTGCACCTTGCAATGCGGAGAAATTACTGTTTGTGCATTTACAATATTCATTGATTTTTGCCATTGAAAAACGTCCAGAAATGATTGAAGCTACTGACTGAATGAAAGGAGCTGGCATCTCACTCTCTTTGAATCTTCTTTATCATGCTAAGAGGAGCAGGAAAAAGCAAAAAATTTCAGAATTGCACCTTGCAATGCGGAGAAATTACTGTTTGTGCATTTACAATATTCATTGATTTTTGCCATTGAAAAACATGTTATTCATATACCAGAAATGTTTGAAGCTACTGACTTAATGAAAGGAGCTGGCACCTCACTCTCTTTGAATCTTCTTTATCATGCTAAGAGGAGCAGGAAAAAGCAAAAAATTTCAGAATTGCACCTTGCAATGCGGAGAAATTACAGTTTGTGCATTTACAATATTCATTGATTTTTGCCATTGAAAAACGTCCAGAAATGATTGAAGCTACTGACTGAATGAAAGGAGCTGGCATCTCACTCTCTTTGAATCTTCTTTATCATGCTAAGAGGAGCAGGAAAAAGCAAAAAATTTCAGAATTGCACCTTGCAATGCGGAGAAATTACTGTTTGTGCATTTACAATATTCATTGATTTTTGCCATTGAAAAACGTCCAGAAATGATTGAAGCTACTGACTGAATGAAAGGAGCTGGCATCTCACTCTCTTTGAATCTTCTTTATCATGCTAAGAGGAGCAGGAAAAAGCAAAAAATTTCAGAATTGCACCTTGCAATGCGGAGAAATTACTGTTTGTGCATTTACAATATTCATTGATTTTTGCCATTGAAAAACGTCCAGAAATGATTGAAGCTACTGACTGAATGAAAGGAGCTGGCATCTCACTCTCTTTGAATCTTCTTTATCATGCTAAGAGGAGCAGGAAAAAGCAAAAAATTTCAGAATTGCACCTTGCAATGCGGATAAATTACTGTTTGTGCATTTACAATATTCATTGATTTTTGCCATTGAAAAACGTCCAGAAATGATTGAAGCTACTGACTGAATGAAAGGAGCTGGCATCTCACTCTCTTTGAATCTTCTTTATCATGCTAAGAGGAGCAGGAAAAAGCAAAAAATTTCAGAATTGCACCTTGCAATGCGGAGAAATTACTGTTTGTGCATTTACAATATTCATTGATTTTTGCCATTGAAAAACATGTTATTCATATACCAGAAATGTTTGAAGCTACTGACTTAATGAAAGGAGCTGGCACCTCACTCTCTTTGAATCTTCTTTATCATGCTAAGAGGAGCAGGAAAAAGCAAAAAATTTCAGAATTGCACCTTGCAATGCGGAGAAATTACAGTTTGTGCATTTACAATATTCATTGATTTTTGCCATTGAAAAACGTCCAGAAATGATTGAAGCTACTGACTGAATGAAAGGAGCTGGCATCTCACTCTCTTTGAATCTTCTTTATCATGCTAAGAGGAGCAGGAAAAAGCAAAAAATTTCAGAATTGCACCTTGCAATGCGGAGAAATTACTGTTTGTGCATTTACAATATTCATTGATTTTTGCCATTGAAAAACGTCCAGAAATGATTGAAGCTACTGACTGAATGAAAGGAGCTGGCATCTCACTCTCTTTGAATCTTCTTTATCATGCTAAGAGGAGCAGGAAAAAGCAAAAAATTTCAGAATTGCACCTTGCAATGCGGAGAAATTACTGTTTGTGCATTTACAATATTCATTGATTTTTGCCATTGAAAAACATGTTATTCATATACCAGAAATGTTTGAAGCTCCTGACTGAATGAAAGGAGCTGGCACCTCACTCTCTTTGAATCTTCTTTATCATGCTAAGAGGAGCAGGAAAAAGCAAAAAATTTCAGAATTGCACCTTGCAATGCGGAGAAATTACTGTTTGTGCATTTACAATATTCATTGATTTTTGCCATTGAAAAACATCCAGAAATGATTGAAGCTACTGACTGAATGAAAGGAGCTGGCATCTCACTCTCTTTGAATCTTCTTTATCATGCTAAGAGGAGCAGGAAAAAGCAAAAAAATTCAGAATTGCACCTTGCAATGCGGAGAAATTACTGTTTGTGCATTTACAATATTTATTGATTTTTGCCATTGAAAAACGTCCAGAAATGATTGAAGCTACTGACTGAATGAAAGGAGCTGGCATCTCACTCTCTTTGAATCTTCTTTATCATGCTAAGAGGAGCAGGAAAAAGTAAAAAATTTCAGAATTGCACCTTGCAATGCGGAGAAATTACTGTTTGTGCATTTACAATATTCAATGATTTTTGCCATTGAAAAACGTCCAGAAATTATTGAAGCTACTGACTGAACGAAAGGAGCTGGCATCTCAGTCTCTTTGAATCTTCTTTATCATGCTAAGAGGAGCAGGAAAAAGCAAAAAATTTCAGAATTGCACCTTGCAATGCGGAGAAATTACTGTTTGTGCATTTACAATATTCATTGATTTTTGCCATTGAAAAACATCA
Organism: Phyllobates terribilis; assembly: GCF_046119375.1. Taxonomy (NCBI): domain Eukaryota; kingdom Metazoa; phylum Chordata; class Amphibia; order Anura; family Dendrobatidae; genus Phyllobates; species Phyllobates terribilis. The sequence continues at coordinate 525,028 of NW_027363558.1, read as the reverse complement.
TGTTATTCATATACCAGAAATGTTTGAAGCTACTGACTGAATGAAAGGAGCTGGTATCTCACTCTCTTTGAATCTTCTTCATAATGCTAAGAGGAGCAGGAAAAAGCAAAAAATTTCAGAATTGCACCTTGCAATGCGGAGAAATTACAGTTTGTGCATTTACAATATTCATTGATTTTTGCCATTGAAAAACGTCCAGAAATGATTGAAGCTACTGACTGAATGAAAGGAGCTGGCATCTCACTCTCTTTGAATCTTCTTTATCATGCTAAGAGGAGCAGGAAAAAGCAAAAATTTTCAGAATTGCACCTTGCAATGCGGAGAAATTACTGTTTGTGCATTTACAATATTCATTGATTTTTGCCATTGAAAAACGTCCAGAAATGATTGAAGCTACTGACTGAATGAAAGGAGCTGGCATCTCACTCTCTTTGAATCTTCTTTATCATGCTAAGAGGAGCAGGAAAAAGCAAAAAATTTCAGAATTGCACCTTGCAATGCGGAGAAATTACTGTTTGTGCATTTACAATATTCATTGATTTTTGCCATTGAAAAACGTCCAGAAATGATTGAAGCTACTGACTGAATGAAAGGAGCTGGCATCTCACTCTCTTTGAATCTTCTTTATCATGCTAAGAGGAGCAGGAAAAAGCAAAAAATTTCAGAATTGCACCTTGCAATGCGGAGAAATTACTGTTTGTGCATTTACAATATTCATTGATTTTTGCCATTGAAAAACGTCCAGAAATGATTGAAGCTACTGACTGAATGAAAGGAGCTGGCATCTCACTCTCTTTGAATCTTCTTTATCATGCTAAGAGGAGCAGGAAAAAGCAAAAAATTTCAGAATTGCACCTTGCAATGCGGAGAAATTACTGTTTGTGCATTTACAATATTCATTGATTTTTGCCATTGAAAAACATGTTATTCATATACCAGAAATGTTTGAAGCTACTGACTTAATGAAAGGAGCTGGCACCTCACTCTCTTTGAATCTTCTTTATCATGCTAAGAGGAGCAGGAAAAAGCAAAAAATTTCAGAATTGCACCTTGCAATGCGGAGAAATTACAGTTTGTGCATTTACAATATTCATTGATTTTTGCCATTGAAAAACGTCCAGAAATGATTGAAGCTACTGACTGAATGAAAGGAGCTGGCATCTCACTCTCTTTGAATCTTCTTTATCATGCTAAGAGGAGCAGGAAAAAGCAAAAAATTTCAGAATTGCACCTTGCAATGCGGAGAAATTACTGTTTGTGCATTTACAATATTCATTGATTTTTGCCATTGAAAAACGTCCAGAAATGATTGAAGCTACTGACTGAATGAAAGGAGCTGGCATCTCACTCTCTTTGAATCTTCTTTATCATGCTAAGAGGAGCAGGAAAAAGCAAAAAATTTCAGAATTGCACCTTGCAATGCGGAGAAATTACTGTTTGTGCATTTACAATATTCATTGATTTTTGCCATTGAAAAACATCATGTTATTCATATACCAGAAATGTTTGAAGCTACTGACTGAATGAAAGGAGCTGGTATCTCACTCTCTTTGAATCTTCTTCATAATGCTAAGAGGAGCAGGAAAAAGCAAAAAATTTCAGAATTGCACCTTGCAATGCGGAGAAATTACAGTTTGTGCATTTACAATATTCATTGATTTTTGCCATTGAAAAACGTCCAGAAATGATTGAAGCTACTGACTGAATGAAAGGAGCTGGCATCTCACTCTCTTTGAATCTTCTTTATCATGCTAAGAGGAGCAGGAAAAAGCAAAAAATTTCAGAATTGCACCTTGCAATGCGGAGAAATTACTGTTTGCATTTACAATATTCATTGATTTTTGCCATTGAAAAACGTCCAGAAATGATTGAAGCTACTGACTGAATGAAAGGAGCTGGCATCTCACTCTCTTTGAATCTTCTTTATCATGCTAAGAGGAGCAGGAAAAAGCAAAAAATTTCAGAATTGCACCTTGCAATGCGGAGAAATTACTGTTTGTGCATTTACAATATTCATTGATTTTTGCCATTGAAAAACATCATGTTATTCATATACCAGAAATGTTTGAAGCTACTGACTGAATGAAAGGAGCTGGTATCTCACTCTCTTTGAATCTTCTTCATAATGCTAAGAGGAGCAGGAAAAAGCAAAAAATTTCAGAATTGCACCTTGCAATGCGGAGAAATTACAGTTTGTGCATTTACAATATTCATTGATTTTTGCCATTGAAAAACGTCCAGAAATGATTGAAGCTACTGACTGAATGAAAGGAGCTGGCATCTCACTCTCTTTGAATCTTCTTTATCATGCTAAGAGGAGCAGGAAAAAGCAAAAAATTTCAGAATTGCACCTTGCAATGCGGAGAAATTACTGTTTGTGCATTTACAATATTCATTGATTTTTGCCATTGAAAAACGTCCAGAAATGATTGAAGCTACTGACTGAATGAAAGGAGCTGGCATCTCACTCTCTTTGAATCTTCTTTATCATGCTAAGAGGAGCAGGAAAAAGCAAAAAATTTCAGAATTGCACCTTGCAATGCGGAGAAATTACTGTTTGTGCATTTACAATATTCATTGATTTTTGCCATTGAAAAACATGTTATTCATATACCAGAAATGTTTGAAGCTACTGACTTAATGAAAGGAGCTGGCACCTCACTCTCTTTGAATCTTCTTTATCATGCTAAGAGGAGCAGGAAAAAGCAAAAAATTTCAGAATTGCACCTTGCAATGCGGAGAAATTACAGTTTGTGCATTTACAATATTCATTGATTTTTGCCATTGAAAAACGTCCAGAAATGATTGAAGCTACTGACTGAATGAAAGGAGCTGGCATCTCACTCTCTTTGAATCTTCTTTATCATGCTAAGAGGAGCAGGAAAAAGCAAAAAATTTCAGAATTGCACCTTGCAATGCGGAGAAATTACTGTTTGTGCATTTACAATATTCATTGATTTTTGCCATTGAAAAACGTCCAGAAATGATTGAAGCTACTGACTGAATGAAAGGAGCTGGCATCTCACTCTCTTTGAATCTTCTTTATCATGCTAAGAGGAGCAGGAAAAAGCAAAAAATTTCAGAATTGCACCTTGCAATGCGGAGAAATTACTGTTTGTGCATTTACAATATTCATTGATTTTTGCCATTGAAAAACATGTTATTCATATACCAGAAATGTTTGAAGCTCCTGACTGAATGAAAGGAGCTGGCACCTCACTCTCTTTGAATCTTCTTTATCATGCTAAGAGGAGCAGGAAAAAGCAAAAAATTTCAGAATTGCACCTTGCAATGCGGAGAAATTACTGTTTGTGCATTTACAATATTCATTGATTTTTGCCATTGAAAAACATCCAGAAATGATTGAAGCTACTGACTGAATGAAAGGAGCTGGCATCTCACTCTCTTTGAATCTTCTTTATCATGCTAAGAGGAGCAGGAAAAAGCAAAAAAATTCAGAATTGCACCTTGCAATGCGGAGAAATTACTGTTTGTGCATTTACAATATTTATTGATTTTTGCCATTGAAAAACGTCCAGAAATGATTGAAGCTACTGACTGAATGAAAGGAGCTGGCATCTCACTCTCTTTGAATCTTCTTTATCATGCTAAGAGGAGCAGGAAAAAGTAAAAAATTTCAGAATTGCACCTTGCAATGCGGAGAAATTACTGTTTGTGCATTTACAATATTCAATGATTTTTGCCATTGAAAAACGTCCAGAAATTATTGAAGCTACTGACTGAACGAAAGGAGCTGGCATCTCAGTCTCTTTGAATCTTCTTTATCATGCTAAGAGGAGCAGGAAAAAGCAAAAAATTTCAGAATTGCACCTTGCAATGCGGAGAAATTACTGTTTGTGCATTTACAATATTCATTGATTTTTGCCATTGAAAAACATCATGTTATTCATATACCAGAAATGTTTGAAGCTACTGACTGAATGAAAGGAGCTGGTATCTCACTCTCTTTGAATCTTCTTCATAATGCTAAGAGGAGCAGGAAAAAGCAAAAAATTTCAGAATTGCACCTTGCAATGCGGAGAAATTACAGTTTGTGCATTTACAATATTCATTGATTTTTGCCATTGAAAAACGTCCAGAAATGATTGAAGCTACTGACTGAATGAAAGGAGCTGGCATCTCACTCTCTTTGAATCTTCTTTATCATGCTAAGAGGAGCAGGAAAAAGCAAAAATTTTCAGAATTGCACCTTGCAATGCGGAGAAATTACTGTTTGTGCATTTACAATATTCATTGATTTTTGCCATTGAAAAACGTCCAGAAATGATTGAAGCTACTGACTGAATGAAAGGAGCTGGCATCTCACTCTCTTTGAATCTTCTTTATCATGCTAAGAGGAGCAGGAAAAAGCAAAAAATTTCAGAATTGCACCTTGCAATGCGGAGAAATTACTGTTTGTGCATTTACAATATTCATTGATTTTTGCCATTGAAAAACGTCCAGAAATGATTGAAGCTACTGACTGAATGAAAGGAGCTGGCATCTCACTCTCTTTGAATCTTCTTTATCATGCTAAGAGGAGCAGGAAAAAGCAAAAAATTTCAGAATTGCACCTTGCAATGCGGAGAAATTACTGTTTGTGCATTTACAATATTCATTGATTTTTGCCATTGAAAAACGTCCAGAAATGATTGAAGCTACTGACTGAATGAAAGGAGCTGGCATCTCACTCTCTTTGAATCTTCTTTATCATGCTAAGAGGAGCAGGAAAAAGCAAAAAATTTCAGAATTGCACCTTGCAATGCGGAGAAATTACTGTTTGTGCATTTACAATATTCATTGATTTTTGCCATTGAAAAACATGTTATTCATATACCAGAAATGTTTGAAGCTACTGACTTAATGAAAGGAGCTGGCACCTCACTCTCTTTGAATCTTCTTTATCATGCTAAGAGGAGCAGGAAAAAGCAAAAAATTTCAGAATTGCACCTTGCAATGCGGAGAAATTACAGTTTGTGCATTTACAATATTCATTGATTTTTGCCATTGAAAAACGTCCAGAAATGATTGAAGCTACTGACTGAATGAAAGGAGCTGGCATCTCACTCTCTTTGAATCTTCTTTATCATGCTAAGAGGAGCAGGAAAAAGCAAAAAATTTCAGAATTGCACCTTGCAATGCGGAGAAATTACTGTTTGTGCATTTACAATATTCATTGATTTTTGCCATTGAAAAACGTCCAGAAATGATTGAAGCTACTGACTGAATGAAAGGAGCTGGCATCTCACTCTCTTTGAATCTTCTTTATCATGCTAAGAGGAGCAGGAAAAAGCAAAAAATTTCAGAATTGCACCTTGCAATGCGGAGAAATTACTGTTTGTGCATTTACAATATTCATTGATTTTTGCCATTGAAAAACATCATGTTATTCATATACCAGAAATGTTTGAAGCTACTGACTGAATGAAAGGAGCTGGTATCTCACTCTCTTTGAATCTTCTTCATAATGCTAAGAGGAGCAGGAAAAAGCAAAAAATTTCAGAATTGCACCTTGCAATGCGGAGAAATTACAGTTTGTGCATTTACAATATTCATTGATTTTTGCCATTGAAAAACATCCAGAAATGATTGAAGCTACTGACTGAATGAAAGGAGCTGGCATCTCACTCTCTTTGAATCTTCTTTATCATGCTAAGAGGAGCAGGAAAAAGCAAAAAATTTCAGAATTGCACCTTGCAATGCGGAGAAATTACTGTTTGTGCATTTACAATATTCATTGATTTTTGCCATTGAAAAACGTCCAGAAATGATTGAAGCTACTGACTGAATGAAAGGAGCTGGCATCTCACTCTCTTTGAATCTTCTTTATCATGCTAAGAGGAGCAGGAAAAAGCAAAAAATTTCAGAATTGCACCTTGCAATGCGGAGAAATTACTGTTTGTGCATTTACAATATTCATTGATTTTTGCCATTGAAAAACATGTTATTCATATACCAGAAATGTTTGAAGCTACTGACTTAATGAAAGGAGCTGGCACCTCACTCTCTTTGAATCTTCTTTATCATGCTAAGAGGAGCAGGAAAAAGCAAAAAATTTCAGAATTGCACCTTGCAATGCGGAGAAATTACAGTTTGTGCATTTACAATATTCATTGATTTTTGCCATTGAAAAACGTCCAGAAATGATTGAAGCTACTGACTGAATGAAAGGAGCTGGCATCTCACTCTCTTTGAATCTTCTTTATCATGCTAAGAGGAGCAGGAAAAAGCAAAAAATTTCAGAATTGCACCTTGCAATGCGGAGAAATTACTGTTTGTGCATTTACAATATTCATTGATTTTTGCCATTGAAAAACGTCCAGAAATGATTGAAGCTACTGACTGAATGAAAGGAGCTGGCATCTCACTCTCTTTGAATCTTCTTTATCATGCTAAGAGGAGCAGGAAAAAGCAAAAAATTTCAGAATTGCACCTTGCAATGCGGAGAAATTACTGTTTGTGCATTTACAATATTCATTGATTTTTGCCATTGAAAAACATGTTATTCATATACCAGAAATGTTTGAAGCTCCTGACTGAATGAAAGGAGCTGGCACCTCACTCTCTTTGAATCTTCTTTATCATGCTAAGAGGAGCAGGAAAAAGCAAAAAATTTCAGAATTGCACCTTGCAATGCGGAGAAATTACTGTTTGTGCATTTACAATATTCATTGATTTTTGCCATTGAAAAACATCCAGAAATGATTGAAGCTACTGACTGAATGAAAGGAGCTGGCATCTCACTCTCTTTGAATCTTCTTTATCATGCTAAGAGGAGCAGGAAAAAGCAAAAAAATTCAGAATTGCACCTTGCAATGCGGAGAAATTACTGTTTGTGCATTTACAATATTTATTGATTTTTGCCATTGAAAAACGTCCAGAAATGATTGAAGCTACTGACTGAATGAAAGGAGCTGGCATCTCACTCTCTTTGAATCTTCTTTATCATGCTAAGAGGAGCAGGAAAAAGTAAAAAATTTCAGAATTGCACCTTGCAATGCGGAGAAATTACTGTTTGTGCATTTACAATATTCAATGATTTTTGCCATTGAAAAACGTCCAGAAATTATTGAAGCTACTGACTGAACGAAAGGAGCTGGCATCTCAGTCTCTTTGAATCTTCTTTATCATGCTAAGAGGAGCAGGAAAAAGCAAAAAATTTCAGAATTGCACCTTGCAATGCGGAGAAATTACTGTTTGTGCATTTACAATATTCATTGATTTTTGCCATTGAAAAACATCATGTTATTCATATACCAGAAATGTTTGAAGCTACTGACTGAATGAAAGGAGCTGGTATCTCACTCTCTTTGAATCTTCTTCATAATGCTAAGAGGAGCAGGAAAAAGCAAAAAATTTCAGAATTGCACCTTGCAATGCGGAGAAATTACAGTTTGTGCATTTACAATATTCATTGATTTTTGCCATTGAAAAACGTCCAGAAATGATTGAAGCTACTGACTGAATGAAAGGAGCTGGCATCTCACTCTCTTTGAATCTTCTTTATCATGCTAAGAGGAGCAGGAAAAAGCAAAAAATTTCAGAATTGCACCTTGCAATGCGGAGAAATTACTGTTTGTGCATTTACAATATTCATTGATTTTTGCCATTGAAAAACGTCCAGAAATGATTGAAGCTACTGACTGAATGAAAGGAGCTGGCATCTCACTCTCTTTGAATCTTCTTTATCATGCTAAGAGGAGCAGGAAAAAGCAAAAAATTTCAGAATTGCACCTTGCAATGCGGAGAAATTACTGTTTGTGCATTTACAATATTCATTGATTTTTGCCATTGAAAAACATGTTATTCATATACCAGAAATGTTTGAAGCTACTGACTTAATGAAAGGAGCTGGCACCTCACTCTCTTTGAATCTTCTTTATCATGCTAAGAGGAGCAGGAAAAAGCAAAAAATTTCAGAATTGCACCTTGCAATGCGGAGAAATTACAGTTTGTGCATTTACAATATTCATTGATTTTTGCCATTGAAAAACGTCCAGAAATGATTGAAGCTACTGACTGAATGAAAGGAGCTGGCATCTCACTCTCTTTGAATCTTCTTTATCATGCTAAGAGGAGCAGGAAAAAGCAAAAAATTTCAGAATTGCACCTTGCAATGCGGAGAAATTACTGTTTGTGCATTTACAATATTCATTGATTTTTGCCATTGAAAAACGTCCAGAAATGATTGAAGCTACTGACTGAATGAAAGGAGCTGGCATCTCACTCTCTTTGAATCTTCTTTATCATGCTAAGAGGAGCAGGAAAAAGCAAAAAATTTCAGAATTGCACCTTGCAATGCGGAGAAATTACTGTTTGTGCATTTACAATATTCATTGATTTTTGCCATTGAAAAACATGTTATTCATATACCAGAAATGTTTGAAGCTCCTGACTGAATGAAAGGAGCTGGCACCTCACTCTCTTTGAATCTTCTTTATCATGCTAAGAGGAGCAGGAAAAAGCAAAAAATTTCAGAATTGCACCTTGCAATGCGGAGAAATTACTGTTTGTGCATTTACAATATTCATTGATTTTTGCCATTGAAAAACATCCAGAAATGATTGAAGCTACTGACTGAATGAAAGGAGCTGGCATCTCACTCTCTTTGAATCTTCTTTATCATGCTAAGAGGAGCAGGAAAAAGCAAAAAAATTCAGAATTGCACCTTGCAATGCGGAGAAATTACTGTTTGTGCATTTACAATATTTATTGATTTTTGCCATTGAAAAACGTCCAGAAATGATTGAAGCTACTGACTGAATGAAAGGAGCTGGCATCTCACTCTCTTTGAATCTTCTTTATCATGCTAAGAGGAGCAGGAAAAAGTAAAAAATTTCAGAATTGCACCTTGCAATGCGGAGAAATTACTGTTTGTGCATTTACAATATTCAATGATTTTTGCCATTGAAAAACGTCCAGAAATGATTGAAGCTACTGACTGAACGAAAGGAGCTGGCATCTCAGTCTCTTTGAATCTTCTTTATCATGCTAAGAGGAGCAGGAAAAAGCAAAAAATTTCAGAATTGCACCTTGCAATGCGGAGAAATTACTGTTTGTGCATTTACAATATTCATTGATTTTTGCCATTGAAAAACATCATGTTATTCATATACCAGAAATGTTTGAAGCTACTGACTGAATGAAAGGAGCTGGTATCTCACTCTCTTTGAATCTTCTTCATAATGCTAAGAGGAGCAGGAAAAAGCAAAAAATTTCAGAATTGCACCTTGCAATGCGGAGAAATTACAGTTTGTGCATTTACAATATTCATTGATTTTTGCCATTGAAAAACGTCCAGAAATGATTGAATCTACTGACTGAATGAAAGGAGCTGGCATCTCACTCTCTTTGAATCTTCTTTATCATGCTAAGAGGAGCAGGAAAAAGCAAAAATTTTCAGAATTGCACCTTGCAATGCGGAGAAATTACTGTTTGTGCATTTACAATATTCATTGATTTTTGCCATTGAAAAACGTCCAGAAATGATTGAAGCTACTGACTGAATGAAAGGAGCTGGCATCTCACTCTCTTTGAATCTTCTTTATCATGCTAAGAGGAGCAGGAAAAAGCAAAAAATTTCAGAATTGCACCTTGCAATGCGGAGAAATTACTGTTTGTGCATTTACAATATTCATTGATTTTTGCCATTGAAAAACATGTTATTCATATACCAGAAATGTTTGAAGCTCCTGACTGAATGAAAGGAGCTGGCACCTCACTCTCTTTGAATCTTCTTCATCATGCTAAGAGGAGCAGGAAAAAGCAAAAAATTTCAGAATTGCACCTTGCAATGCGGAGAAATTACTGTTTGTGCATTTACAATATTCATTGATTTTTGCCATTGAAAAACATTCAGAAATGATTGAAGCTACTGACTGAATGAAAGGAGCTGGCATCTCACTCTCTTTGAATCTTCTTTATCATGCTAAGAGGAGCAGGAAAAAGCAAAAAAATTCAGAATTGCACCTTGCAATGCGGAGAAATTACTGTTTGTGCATTTACAATATTCATTGATTTTTGCCATTGAAAAACGTCCAGAAATGATTGAAGCTACTGACTGAATGAAAGGAGCTGGCATCTCACTCTCTTTGAATCTTCTTTATCATGCTAAGAGGAGCAGGAAAAAGTAAAAAATTTCAGAATTGCACCTTGCAATGCGGAGAAATTACTGTTTGTGCATTTACAATATTCAATGATTTTTGCCATTGAAAAACGTCCAGAAATGATTGAAGCTACTGACTGAACGAAAGGAGCTGGCATCTCACTCTCTTTGAATCTTCTTTATCATGCTAAGAGGAGCAGGAAAAAGCAAAAAATTTCAGAATTGCACCTTGCAATGCGGAGAAATTACTGTTTGTGCATTTACAATATTCATTGATTTTTGCCATTGAAAAACATCATGTTATTCATGTACCAGAAATGTTTGAAGCTACTGACTGAATGAAAGGAGCTGGTATCTCACTCTCTTTGAATCTTCTTCATAATGCTAAGAGGAGCAGGAAAAAGCAAAAAATTTCAGAATTGCACCTTGCAATGCGGAGAAATTACAGTTTGTGCATTTACAATATTCATTGATTTTTGCCATTGAAAAACGTCCAGAAATGATTGAAGCTACTGACTGAATGAAAGGAGCTGGCATCTCACTCTCTTTGAATCTTCTTTATCATGCTAAGAGGAGCAGGAAAAAGCAAAAAATTTCAGAATTGCACCTTGCAATGCGGAGAAATTACTGTTTGTGCATTTACAATATTCATTGATTTTTGCCATTGAAAAACGTCCAGAAATGATTGAAGCTACTGACTGAATGAAAGGAGCTGGCATCTCACTCTCTTTGAATCTTCTTTATCATGCTAAGAGGAGCAGGAAAAAGCAAAAAATTTCAGAATTGCACCTTGCAATGCGGAGAAATTACTGTTTGTGCATTTACAATATTCATTGATTTTTGCCATTGAAAAACGTCCAGAAATGATTGAAGCTACTGACTGAATGAAAGGAGCTGGCATCTCACTCTCTTTGAATCTTCTTTATCATGCTAAGAGGAGCAGGAAAAAGCAAAAAATTTCAGAATTGCACCTTGCAATGCGGAGAAATTACTGTTTGTGCATTTACAATATTCATTGATTTTTGCCATTGAAAAACATCATGTTATTCATATACCAGAAATGATTGAAGCTACTGACTGAATGAAAGGAGCTGGCATCTCACTCTCTTTGAATCTTCTTTATCATGCTAAGAGGAGCAGGAAAAAGCAAAAAATTTCAGAATTGCACCTTGCAATGCGGAGAAATTACTGTTTGTGCATTTACAATATTCATTGATTTTTGCCATTGAAAAACATCATGTTATTCATATACCAGAAATGTTTGAAGCTACTGACTGAATGAAAGGAGCTGGTATCTCACTCTCTTTGAATCTTCTTCATAATGCTAAGAGGAGCAGGAAAAAGCAAAAAATTTCAGAATTGCACCTTGCAATGCGGAGAAATTACAGTTTGTGCATTTACAATATTCATTGATTTTTGCCATTGAAAAACGTCCAGAAATGATTGAAGCTACTGACTGAATGAAAGGAGCTGGCATCTCACTCTCTTTGAATCTTCTTTATCATGCTAAGAGGAGCAGGAAAAAGCAAAAAATTTCAGAATTGCACCTTGCAATGCGGAGAAATTACTGTTTGTGCATTTACAATATTCATTGATTTTTGCCATTGAAAAACGTCCAGAAATGATTGAAGCTACTGACTGAATGAAAGGAGCTGGCATCTCACTCTCTTTGAATCTTCTTTATCATGCTAAGAGGAGCAGGAAAAAGCAAAAAATTTCAGAATTGCACCTTGCAATGCGGAGAAATTACTGTTTGTGCATTTACAATATTCATTGATTTTTGCCATTGAAAAACATCATGTTATTCATGTACCAGAAATGTTTGAAGCTACTGACTGAATGAAAGGAGCTGGTATCTCACTCTCTTTGAATCTTCTTCATAATGCTAAGAGGAGCAGGAAAAAGCAAAAAATTTCAGAATTGCACCTTGCAATGCGGAGAAATTACAGTTTGTGCATTTACAATATTCATTGATTTTTGCCATTGAAAAACGTCCAGAAATGATTGAAGCTACTGACTGAATGAAAGGAGCTGGCATCTCACTCTCTTTGAATCTTCTTTATCATGCTAAGAGGAGCAGGAAAAAGCAAAAAATTTCAGAATTGCACCTTGCAATGCGGAGAAATTACTGTTTGTGCATTTACAATATTCATTGATTTTTGCCATTGAAAAACGTCCAGAAATGATTGAAGCTACTGACTGAATGAAAGGAGCTGGCATCTCACTCTCTTTGAATCTTCTTTATCATGCTAAGAGGAGCAGGAAAAAGCAAAAAATTTCAGAATTGCACCTTGCAATGCGGAGAAATTACTGTTTGTGCATTTACAATATTCATTGATTTTTGCCATTGAAAAACATGTTATTCATATACCAGAAATGTTTGAAGCTCCTGACTGAATGAAAGGAGCTGGCACCTCACTCTCTTTGAATCTTCTTTATCATGCTAAGAGGAGCAGGAAAAAGCAAAAAATTTCAGAATTGCACCTTGCAATGCGGAGAAATTACTGTTTGTGCATTTACAATATTCATTGATTTTTGCCATTGAAAAACATCCAGAAATGATTGAAGCTACTGACTGAATGAAAGGAGCTGGCATCTCACTCTCTTTGAATCTTCTTTATCATGCTAAGAGGAGCAGGAAAAAGCAAAAAAATTCAGAATTGCACCTTGCAATGCGGAGAAATTACTGTTTGTGCATTTACAATATTTATTGATTTTTGCCATTGAAAAACGTCCAGAAATGATTGAAGCTACTGACTGAATGAAAGGAGCTGGCATCTCACTCTCTTTGAATCTTCTTTATCATGCTAAGAGGAGCAGGAAAAAGTAAAAAATTTCAGAATTGCACCTTGCAATGCGGAGAAATTACTGTTTGTGCATTTACAATATTCAATGATTTTTGCCATTGAAAAACGTCCAGAAATGATTGAAGCTACTGACTGAACGAAAGGAGCTGGCATCTCAGTCTCTTTGAATCTTCTTTATCATGCTAAGAGGAGCAGGAAAAAGCAAAAAATTTCAGAATTGCACCTTGCAATGCGGAGAAATTACTGTTTGTGCATTTACAATATTCATTGATTTTTGCCATTGAAAAACATCATGTTATTCATATACCAGAAATGTTTGAAGCTACTGACTGAATGAAAGGAGCTGGTATCTCACTCTCTTTGAATCTTCTTCATAATGCTAAGAGGAGCAGGAAAAAGCAAAAAATTTCAGAATTGCACCTTGCAATGCGGAGAAATTACAGTTTGTGCATTTACAATATTCATTGATTTTTGCCATTGAAAAACGTCCAGAAATGATTGAAGCTACTGACTGAATGAAAGGAGCTGGCATCTCACTCTCTTTGAATCTTCTTTATCATGCTAAGAGGAGCAGGAAAAAGCAAAAATTTTCAGAATTGCACCTTGCAATGCGGAGAAATTACTGTTTGTGCATTTACAAAATTTATTGATTTTTGCCATTGAAAAACATCATGTTATTCATATACCAGAAATGATTGAAGCTACTGACTGAATGAAAGGAGCTGGCATCTCACTCTCTTTGAATCTTCTTTATCATGCTAAGAGGAGCAGGAAAAAGCAAAAAATTTCAGAATTGCACCTTGCAATGCGGAGAAATTACTGTTTGTGCATTTACAATATTCATTGATTTTTGCCATTGAAAAACGTCCAGAAATGATTGAAGCTACTGACTGAATGAAAGGAGCTGGCATCTCACTCTCTTTGAATCTTCTTTATCATGCTAAGAGGAGCAGGAAAAAGCAAAAAATTTCAGAATTGCACCTTGCAATGCGGAGAAATTACTGTTTGTGCATTTACAATATTCATTGATTTTTGCCATTGAAAAACATCATGTTATTCATATACCAGAAATGATTGAAGCTACTGACTGAATGAAAGGAGCTGGCATCTCACTCTCTTTGAATCTTCTTTATCATGCTAAGAGGAGCAGGAAAAAGCAAAAAATTTCAGAATTGCACCTTGCAATGCGGAGAAATTACTGTTTGTGCATTTACAATATTCATTGATTTTTGCCATTGAAAAACATCATGTTATTCATATACCAGAAATGTTTGAAGCTACTGACTGAATGAAAGGAGCTGGTATCTCACTCTCTTTGAATCTTCTTCATAATGCTAAGAGGAGCAGGAAAAAGCAAAAAATTTCAGAATTGCACCTTGCAATGCGGAGAAATTACAGTTTGTGCATTTACAATATTCATTGATTTTTGCCATTGAAAAACGTCCAGAAATGATTGAAGCTACTGACTGAATGAAAGGAGCTGGCATCTCACTCTCTTTGAATCTTCTTTATCATGCTAAGAGGAGCAGGAAAAAGCAAAAAATTTCAGAATTGCACCTTGCAATGCGGAGAAATTACTGTTTGTGCATTTACAATATTCATTGATTTTTGCCATTGAAAAACGTCCAGAAATGATTGAAGCTACTGACTGAATGAAAGGAGCTGGCATCTCACTCTCTTTGAATCTTCTTTATCATGCTAAGAGGAGCAGGAAAAAGCAAAAAATTTCAGAATTGCACCTTGCAATGCGGAGAAATTACTGTTTGTGCATTTACAATATTCATTGATTTTTGCCATTGAAAAACATGTTATTCATATACCAGAAATGTTTGAAGCTACTGACTTAATGAAAGGAGCTGGCACCTCACTCTCTTTGAATCTTCTTTATCATGCTAAGAGGAGCAGGAAAAAGCAAAAAATTTCAGAATTGCACCTTGCAATGCGGAGAAATTACAGTTTGTGCATTTACAATATTCATTGATTTTTGCCATTGAAAAACGTCCAGAAATGATTGAAGCTACTGACTGAATGAAAGGAGCTGGCATCTCACTCTCTTTGAATCTTCTTTATCATGCTAAGAGGAGCAGGAAAAAGCAAAAAATTTCAGAATTGCACCTTGCAATGCGGAGAAATTACTGTTTGTGCATTTACAATATTCATTGATTTTTGCCATTGAAAAACGTCCAGAAATGATTGAAGCTACTGACTGAATGAAAGGAGCTGGCATCTCACTCTCTTTGAATCTTCTTTATCATGCTAAGAGGAGCAGGAAAAAGCAAAAAATTTCAGAATTGCACCTTGCAATGCGGAGAAATTACTGTTTGTGCATTTACAATATTCATTGATTTTTGCCATTGAAAAACATGTTATTCATATACCAGAAATGTTTGAAGCTCCTGACTGAATGAAAGGAGCTGGCACCTCACTCTCTTTGAATCTTCTTTATCATGCTAAGAGGAGCAGGAAAAAGCAAAAAATTTCAGAATTGCACCTTGCAATGCGGAGAAATTACTGTTTGTGCATTTACAATATTCATTGATTTTTGCCATTGAAAAACATCCAGAAATGATTGAAGCTACTGACTGAATGAAAGGAGCTGGCATCTCACTCTCTTTGAATCTTCTTTATCATGCTAAGAGGAGCAGGAAAAAGCAAAAAAATTCAGAATTGCACCTTGCAATGCGGAGAAATTACTGTTTGTGCATTTACAATATTTATTGATTTTTGCCATTGAAAAACGTCCAGAAATGATTGAAGCTACTGACTGAATGAAAGGAGCTGGCATCTCACTCTCTTTGAATCTTCTTTATCATGCTAAGAGGAGCAGGAAAAAGTAAAAAATTTCAGAATTGCACCTTGCAATGCGGAGAAATTACTGTTTGTGCATTTACAATATTCAATGATTTTTGCCATTGAAAAACGTCCAGAAATGATTGAAGCTACTGACTGAACGAAAGGAGCTGGCATCTCAGTCTCTTTGAATCTTCTTTATCATGCTAAGAGGAGCAGGAAAAAGCAAAAAATTTCAGAATTGCACCTTGCAATGCGGAGAAATTACTGTTTGTGCATTTACAATATTCATTGATTTTTGCCATTGAAAAACATCATGTTATTCATATACCAGAAATGTTTGAAGCTACTGACTGAATGAAAGGAGCTGGTATCTCACTCTCTTTGAATCTTCTTCATAATGCTAAGAGGAGCAGGAAAAAGCAAAAAATTTCAGAATTGCACCTTGCAATGCGGAGAAATTACAGTTTGTGCATTTACAATATTCATTGATTTTTGCCATTGAAAAACGTCCAGAAATGATTGAAGCTACTGACTGAATGAAAGGAGCTGGCATCTCACTCTCTTTGAATCTTCTTTATCATGCTAAGAGGAGCAGGAAAAAGCAAAAATTTTCAGAATTGCACCTTGCAATGCGGAGAAATTACTGTTTGTGCATTTACAATATTCATTGATTTTTGCCATTGAAAAACGTCCAGAAATGATTGAAGCTACTGACTGAATGAAAGGAGCTGGCATCTCACTCTCTTTGAATCTTCTTTATCATGCTAAGAGGAGCAGGAAAAAGCAAAAAATTTCAGAATTGCACCTTGCAATGCGGAGAAATTACTGTTTGTGCATTTACAATATTCATTGATTTTTGCCATTGAAAAACATGTTATTCATATACCAGAAATGTTTGAAGCTCCTGACTGAATGAAAGGAGCTGGCACCTCACTCTCTTTGAATCTTCTTTATCATGCTAAGAGGAGCAGGAAAAAGCAAAAAATTTCAGAATTGCACCTTGCAATGCGGAGAAATTACTGTTTGTGCATTTACAATATTCATTGATTTTTGCCATTGAAAAACATTCAGAAATGATTGAAGCTACTGACTGAATGAAAGGAGCTGGCATCTCACTCTCTTTGAATCTTCTTTATCATGCTAAGAGGAGCAGGAAAAAGCAAAAAATTTCAGAATTGCACCTTGCAATGCGGAGAAATTACTGTTTGTGCATTTACAATATTCATTGATTTTTGCCATTGAAAAACATTCAGAAATGATTGAAGCTACTGACTGAATGAAAGGAGCTGGCATCTCACTCTCTTTGAATCTTCTTTATCATGCTAAGAGGAGCAGGAAAAAGCAAAAAAATTCAGAATTGCACCTTGCAATGCGGAGAAATTACTGTTTGTGCATTTACAATATTCATTGATTTTTGCCATTGAAAAACGTCCAGAAATGATTGAAGCTACTGACTGAATGAAAGGAGCTGGCATCTCACTCTCTTTGAATCTTCTTTATCATGCTAAGAGGAGCAGGAAAAAGTAAAAAATTTCAGAATTGCACCTTGCAATGCGGAGAAATTACTGTTTGTGCATTTACAATATTCAATGATTTTTGCCATTGAAAAACGTCCAGAAATGATTGAAGCTACTGACTGAACGAAAGGAGCTGGCATCTCACTCTCTTTGAATCTTCTTTATCATGCTAAGAGGAGCAGGAAAAAGCAAAAAATTTCAGAATTGCACCTTGCAATGCGGAGAAATTACTGTTTGTGCATTTACAATATTCATTGATTTTTGCCATTGAAAAACATCATGTTATTCATGTACCAGAAATGTTTGAAGCTACTGACTGAATGAAAGGAGCTGGTATCTCACTCTCTTTGAATCTTCTTCATAATGCTAAGAGGAGCAGGAAAAAGCAAAAAATTTCAGAATTGCACCTTGCAATGCGGAGAAATTACAGTTTGTGCATTTACAATATTCATTGATTTTTGCCATTGAAAAACGTCCAGAAATGATTGAAGCTACTGACTGAATGAAAGGAGCTGGCATCTCACTCTCTTTGAATCTTCTTTATCATGCTAAGAGGAGCAGGAAAAAGCAAAAAATTTCAGAATTGCACCTTGCAATGCGGAGAAATTACTGTTTGTGCATTTACAATATTCATTGATTTTTGCCATTGAAAAACGTCCAGAAATGATTGAAGCTACTGACTGAATGAAAGGAGCTGGCATCTCACTCTCTTTGAATCTTCTTTATCATGCTAAGAGGAGCAGGAAAAAGCAAAAAATTTCAGAATTGCACCTTGCAATGCGGAGAAATTACTGTTTGTGCATTTACAATATTCATTGATTTTTGCCATTGAAAAACATGTTATTCATATACCAGAAATGTTTGAAGCTCCTGACTGAATGAAAGGAGCTGCCACCTCACTCTCTTTGAATCTTCTTTATCATGCTAAGAGGAGCAGTAAAAAGCAAAAAATTTCAGAATTGCACCTTGCAATGCGGAGAAATTACTGTTTGTGCATTTACAATATTCATTGATTTTTGCCATTGAAAAACATCCAGAAATGATTGAAGCTACTGACTGAATGAAAGGAGCTGGCATCTCACTCTCTTTGAATCTTCTTTATCATGCTAAGAGGAGCAGGAAAAAGCAAAAAAATTCAGAATTGCACCTTGCAATGCGGAGAAATTACTGTTTGTGCATTTACAATATTCATTGATTTTTGCCATTGAAAAACGTCCAGAAATGATTGAAGCTACTGACTGAATGAAAGGAGCTGGCATCTCACTCTCTTTGAATCTTCTTTATCATGCTAAGAGGAGCAGGAAAAAGTAAAAAATTTCAGAATTGCACCTTGCAATGCGGAGAAATTACTGTTTGTGCATTTACAATATTCAATGATTTTTGCCATTGAAAAACGTCCAGAAATGATTGAAGCTACTGACTGAACGAAAGGAGCTGGCATCTCACTCTCTTTGAATCTTCTTTATCATGCTAAGAGGAGCAGGAAAAAGCAAAAAATTTCAGAATTGCACCTTGCAATGCGGAGAAATTACTGTTTGTGCATTTACAATATTCATTGATTTTTGCCATTGAAAAACATCATGTTATTCATATACCAGAAATGTTTGAAGCTACTGACTGAATGAAAGGAGCTGGTATCTCACTCTCTTTGAATCTTCTTCATAATGCTAAGAGGAGCAGGAAAAAGCAAAAAATTTCAGAATTGCACCTTGCAATGCGGAGAAATTACTGTTTGTGCATTTACAATATTCATTGATTTTTGCCATTGAAAAACGTCCAGAAATGATTGAAGCTACTGACTGAATGAAAGGAGCTGGCATCTCACTCTCTTTGAATCTTCTTTATCATG
Organism: Phyllobates terribilis; assembly: GCF_046119375.1. Lineage (NCBI taxonomy): Eukaryota > Metazoa > Chordata > Amphibia > Anura > Dendrobatidae > Phyllobates > Phyllobates terribilis. The sequence goes on along the minus strand of NW_027363558.1, from coordinate 505,957 downwards.
CTAAGCGGAGCAGGAAAAAGCAAAAAATTTCAGAATTGCACCTTGCAATGCGGAGAAATTACTGTTTGTGCATTTACAAAATTTATTGATTTTTGCCATTGAAAAACATCATGTTATTCATATACCAGAAATGATTGAAGCTACTGACTGAATGAAAGGAGCTGGCATCTCACTCTCTTTGAATCTTCTTTATCATGCTAAGAGGAGCAGGAAAAAGCAAAAAATTTCAGAATTGCACCTTGCAATGCGGAGAAATTACTGTTTGTGCATTTACAATATTCATTGATTTTTGCCATTGAAAAACGTCCAGAAATGATTGAAGCTACTGACTGAATGAAAGGAGCTGGCATCTCACTCTCTTTGAATCTTCTTTATCATGCTAAGAGGAGCAGGAAAAAGCAAAAAATTTCAGAATTGCACCTTGCAATGCGGAGAAATTACTGTTTGTGCATTTACAATATTCATTGATTTTTGCCATTGAAAAACATCATGTTATTCATATACCAGAAATGATTGAAGCTACTGACTGAATGAAAGGAGCTGGCATCTCACTCTCTTTGAATCTTCTTTATCATGCTAAGAGGAGCAGGAAAAAGCAAAAAATTTCAGAATTGCACCTTGCAATGCGGAGAAATTACTGTTTGTGCATTTACAATATTCATTGATTTTTGCCATTGAAAAACATCATGTTATTCATATACCAGAAATGATTGAAGCTACTGACTGAATGAAAGGAGCTGGCATCTCACTCTCTTTGAATCTTCTTTATCATGCTAAGAGGAGCAGGAAAAAGCAAAAAATTTCAGAATTGCACCTTGCAATGCGGAGAAATTACTGTTTGTGCATTTACAATATTCATTGATTTTTGCAATTGAAAAACGTCCAGAAATGATTGAAGCTACTGACTGAATGAAAGGAGCTGGCATCTCACTCTCTTTGAATCTTCTTTATCATGCTAAGAGGAGCAGGAAAAAGCAAAAAATTTCAGAATTGCACCTTGCAATGCGGAGAAATTACTGTTTGTGCATTTACAATATTCATTGATTTTTGCCATTGAAAAACATCATGTTATTCATATACCAGAAATGTTTGAAGCTACTGACTGAATGAAAGGAGCTGGCATCTCACTCTCTTTGAATCTTCTTTATTATGCTAAGAGGAGCAGGAAAAAGCAAAAAATTTCAGAATTGCACCTTGCAATGCGGAGAAATTACTGTTTGTGCATTTACAATATTCATTGATTTTTGCCATTGAAAAACGTCCAGAAATGATTGAAGCTACTGACTGAATGAAAGGAGCTGGCATCTCACTCTCTTTGAATCTTGTTTATCATGCTAAGAGGAGCAGTAAAAAGCAAAAAATTTCAGAATTGCACCTTGAAATGCGGAGAAATTACTGTTTTGTGCATGTACAATATTCATTGATTTTTGCCATTGAAAAACATCATGTTATTCATATACCAGAAATGTTTGAAGCTACTGACTGAATGAAAGGAGCTGGCATCTCACTCTCTTTGAATCTAGTTTATCATGCTAAGAGGAGCAGGAAAAAGCAAAAAATTTCAGAATTGCACCTTGCAATGCGGAGAAATTACTGTTTGTTCATTTACAATATTCATTGATTTTTGCCTTTGAAAAACGTCCAGAAATGATTGAAGCTACTGACTGAATGAAAGGAGTTGGCATCTCACTCTCTTTGAAACTTCTTTATCATGCTAAGAGGAGCAGGAAAAAGCAAAAAATTTCAGAATTGCACCTTGCAATGCGGAGAAATTACTGTTTGTGCATTTACAATATTCATTGATTTTTGCCATTGAAAAACGTCCAGAAATGATTGAAGCTACTGACTGAATGAAAGGAGCTGGCATCTCACTCTCTTTGAATCTTGTTTATCATGCTAAGAGGAGCAGGAAAAAGCAAAAAATTTCAGAATTGCACCTTGCAATGCGGAGAAATTACTGTTTGTGCATTTACAATATTCATTGATTTTTGCCATTGAAAAACGTCCAGAAATGATTGAAGCTACTGACTGAACGAAAGGAGCTGGCATCTCACTCTCTTTGAATCTTCTTTATCATGCTAAGAGGAGCAGGAAAAAGCAAAAAATTTCAGAATTGCACCTTGCAATGCGGAGAAATTACTGTTTGTGCATTTACAATATTCATTGATTTTTGCCATTGAAAAACGTCCAGAAATGATTGAAGCTACTGACTGAATGAAAGGAGCTGGCATCTCACTCTCTTTGAATCTTCTTTATCATGCTAAGAGGAGCAGGAAAAAGCAAAAAATTTCAGAATTGCACCTTGCAATGCGGAGAAATTACTGTTTGTGCATTTACAAAATTCATTGATTTTTGCCATTGAAAAACATCATGTTATTCATATACCAGAAATGATTGAAGCTACTGACTGAATGAAAGGAGCTGGCATCTCACTCTCTTTGAATCTTCTTTATCATGCTAAGAGGAGCAGGAAAAAGCAAAAAATTTCAGAATTGCACCTTGCAATGCGGAGAAATTACTGTTTGTGCATTTACAATATTCATTGATTTTTGCCATTGAAAAACGTCCAGAAATGATTGAAGCTACTGACTGAATGAAAGGAGCTGGCATCTCACTCTCTTTGAATCTTCTTTATCATGCTAAGAGGAGCAGGAAAAAGCAAAAAATTTCAGAATTGCACCTTGCAATGCGGAGAAATTACTGTTTGTGCATTTACAATATTCATTGATTTTTGCCATTGAAAAACATCATGTTATTCATATACCAGAAATGTTTGAAGCTACTGACTGAATGAAAGGAGCTGGTATCTCACTCTCTTTGAATCTTCTTCATAATGCTAAGAGGAGCAGGAAAAAGCAAAAAATTTCAGAATTGCACCTTGCAATGCGGAGAAATTACTGTTTGTGCATTTACAATATTCATTGATTTTTGCCATTGAAAAACGTCCAGAAATGATTGAAGCTACTGACTGAATGAAAGGAGCTGGCATCTCACTCTCTTTGAATCTTCTTTATCATGCTAAGCGGAGCAGGAAAAAGCAAAAAATTTCAGAATTGCACCTTGCAATGCGGAGAAATTACTGTTTGTGCATTTACAAAATTTATTGATTTTTGCCATTGAAAAACATCATGTTATTCATATACCAGAAATGATTGAAGCTACTGACTGAATGAAAGGAGCTGGCATCTCACTCTCTTTGAATCTTCTTTATCATGCTAAGAGGAGCAGGAAAAAGCAAAAAATTTCAGAATTGCACCTTGCAATGCGGAGAAATTAATGTTTGTGCATTTACAATATTCATTGATTTTTGCCATTGAAAAACGTCCAGAAATGATTGAAGCTACTGACTGAATGAAAGGAGCTGGCATCTCACTCTCTTTGAATCTTCTTTATCATGCTAAGAGGAGCAGGAAAAAGCAAAAAATTTCAGAATTGCACCTTGCAATGCGGAGAAATTACTGTTTGTGCATTTACAATATTCATTGATTTTTGCCATTGAAAAACATCATGTTATTCATATACCAGAAATGATTGAAGCTACTGACTGAATGAAAGGAGCTGGCATCTCACTCTCTTTGAATCTTCTTTATCATGCTAAGAGGAGCAGGAAAAAGCAAAAAATTTCAGAATTGCACCTTGCAATGCGGAGAAATTACTGTTTGTGCATTTGCAATATTCATTGATTTTTGCCATTGAAAAACATCATGTTATTCATATACCAGAAATGATTGAAGCTACTGACTGAATGAAAGGAGCTGGCATCTCACTCTCTTTGAATCTTCTTTATCATGCTAAGAGGAGCAGGAAAAAGCAAAAAATTTCAGAATTGCACCTTGCAATGCGGAGAAATTACTGTTTGTGCATTTACAATATTCATTGATTTTTGCAATTGAAAAACGTCCAGAAATGATTGAAGCTACTGACTGAATGAAAGGAGCTGGCATCTCACTCTCTTTGAATCTTCTTTATCATGCTAAGAGGAGCAGGAAAAAGCAAAAAATTTCAGAATTGCACCTTGCAATGCGGAGAAATTACTGTTTGTGCATTTACAATATTCATTGATTTTTGCCATTGAAAAACATCATGTTATTCATATACCAGAAATGTTTGAAGCTACTGACTGAATGAAAGGAGCTGGCATCTCACTCTCTTTGAATCTTCTTTATTATGCTAAGAGGAGCAGGAAAAAGCAAAAAATTTCAGAATTGCACCTTGCAATGCGGAGAAATTACTGTTTGTGCATTTACAATATTCATTGATTTTTGCCATTGAAAAACGTCCAGAAATGATTGAAGCTACTGACTGAATGAAAGGAGCTGGCATCTCACTCTCTTTGAATCTTGTTTATCATGCTAAGAGGAGCAGGAAAAAGCAAAAAATTTCAGAATTGCACCTTGAAATGCGGAGAAATTACTGTTTTGTGCATGTACAATATTCATTGATTTTTGCCATTGAAAAACATCATGTTATTCATATACCAGAAATGTTTGAAGCTACTGACTGAATGAAAGGAGCTGGCATCTCACTCTCTTTGAATCTAGTTTATCATGCTAAGAGGAGCAGGAAAAAGCAAAAAATTTCAGAATTGCACCTTGCAATGCGGAGAAATTACTGTTTGTTCATTTACAATATTCATTGATTTTTGCCATTGAAAAACGTCCAGAAATGATTGAAGCTACTGACTGAATGAAAGGAGTTGGCATCTCACTCTCTTTGAAACTTCTTTATCATGCTAAGAGGAGCAGGAAAAAGCAAAAAATTTCAGAATTGCACCTTGCAATGCGGAGAAATTACTGTTTGTGCATTTACAATATTCATTGATTTTTGCCATTGAAAAACGTCCAGAAATGATTGAAGCTACTGACTGAATGAAAGGAGCTGGCATCTCACTCTCTTTGAATCTTGTTTATCATGCTAAGAGGAGCAGGAAAAAGCAAAAAATTTCAGAATTGCACCTTGCAATGCGGAGAAATTACTGTTTGTGCATTTACAATATTCATTGATTTTTGCCATTGAAAAACGTCCAGAAATGATTGAAGCTAGTGACTGAACGAAAGGAGCTGGCATCTCACTCTCTTTGAATCTTCTTTATCATGCTAAGAGGAGCAGGAAAAAGCAAAAAATTTCAGAATTGCACCTTGCAATGCGGAGAAATTACTGTTTGTGCATTTACAATATTCATTGATTTTTGCCATTGAAAAACGTCCAGAAATGATTGAAGCTACTGACTGAATGAAAGGAGCTGGCATCTCACTCTCTTTGAATCTTCTTTATCATGCTAAGAGGAGCAGGAAAAAGCAAAAAATTTCAGAATTGCACCTTGCAATGCGGAGAAATTACTGTTTGTGCATTTACAAAATTCATTGATTTTTGCCATTGAAAAACATCATGTTATTCATATACCAGAAATGATTGAAGCTACTGACTGAATGAAAGGAGCTGGCATCTCACTCTCTTTGAATCTTCTTTATCATGCTAAGAGGAGCAGGAAAAAGCAAAAAATTTCAGAATTGCACCTTGCAATGCGGAGAAATTACTGTTTGTGCATTTACAATATTCATTGATTTTTGCCATTGAAAAACGTCCAGAAATGATTGAAGCTACTGACTGAATGAAAGGAGCTGGCATCTCACTCTCTTTGAATCTTCTTTATCATGCTAAGAGGAGCAGGAAAAAGCAAAAAATTTCAGAATTGCACCTTGCAATGCGGAGAAATTACTGTTTGTGCATTTACAATATTCATTGATTTTTGCCATTGAAAAACATCATGTTATTCATATACCAGAAATGTTTGAAGCTACTGACTGAATGAAAGGAGCTGGCATCTCAGTCTCTTTGAATCTTCTTTATCATGCTAAGAGGAGCAGGAAAAAGCAAAAAATTTCAGAATTGCACCTTGCAATGCGGATAAATTACTGTTTGTGCATTTACAATATTCATTGATTTTTACCATTGAAAAACATCATGTTATTCATATACCAGAAATGATTGAAGCTACTGACTGAATGAAAGGAGCTGGCATCTCACTCTCTTTGAATCTTCTTTATCATGCTAAGAGGAGCAAGAAAAAGCAAAAAATTTCAGAATTGGACCTTGCAATGCGGAGAAATTACTGTTTGTGCATTTACAATATTCATTGATTTTTGCCATTGAAAAACATCATGTTATTCATATACCAGAAGTGATTGAACCTACTGACTGAATGAAAGGAGTTGGCATCTCACTCTCTTTGAATCTTCTTTATCATGCTAAGAGGAGCAGGAAAAAGCAAAAAATTTCAGAATTGCACCTTGCAATGCGGAGAAATTACTGTTTGTGCATTTACAATATTCATTTGATTTTTGCAATTGAAAAACGTCCAGAAATGATTGAAGCTACTGACTGAATGAAAGGAGCTGGCATCTCACTCTCTTTGAATCTTCTTTATCATGCTAAGAGGAGCAGGAAAAAGCAAAAAATTTCAGAATTGCACCTTGCAATGCGGAGAAATTACTGTTTGTGCATTTACAATATTCATTGATTTTTGCCATTGAAAAACGTCCAGAAATGATTGAAGCTACTGACTGAATGAAAGGAGCAGGCATCTCACTCTCTTTGAATCTTGTTTATCATGCTAAGAGGAGCAGGAAAAAGCAAAAAATTTCAGAATTGCACCTTGCAATGCGGAGAAATTACTGTTTGTGCATTTACAATATTCATTGATTTTTGCCATTGAAAAACATCATGTTATTCATATACCAGAAATGATTGAAGCTACTGACTGAATGAAAGGATCTGGCATCTCACTCTCTTTGAATCTTCTTTATCATGCTAAGAGGAGCAGGAAAAAGTAAAAAATTTCAGAATTGCACCTTGCAATGCGGAGAAATTACTGTTTGTGCATTTACAATATTCAATGATTTTTGCCATTGAAAAACGTCCAGAAATGATTGAAGCTACTGACTGAACAAAAGGAGCTGGCATCTCACTCTCTTTGAATCTTCTTTATCATGCTAAGAGGAGCAGGAAAAAGCAAAAAATTTCAGAATTGCACCTTGCAATGCGGAGAAATTACTGTCTGTGCATTTACAATATTCATTGATTTTTGCCATTGAAAAACATCTTGTTATTCATATACCAGAAATGTTTGAAGCTACTGACTGAATGAAAGGAGCTGGCATCTCACTCTCTTTGAATCTTCTTTATCATGCTAAGAGGAGCAGGAAAAAGCAAAAAATTTCAGAATTGCACCTTGCAATGCGGAGAAATTACTGTTTGTGCATTTACAATATTCATTGATTTTTGCCATTGAAAAACGTCCAGAAATGATTGAAGCTACTGACTGAATGAAAGGAGCTGGCATCTCACTCTCTTTGAATCTTCTTTATCATGCTAAGAGGAGCAGGAAAAAGCAAAAAATTTCAGAATTGCACCTTGCAATGCGGAGAAATTACTGTTTGTGCATTTACAATATTCATTGATTTTTGCCATTGAAAAACATCATGTTATTCATATACCAGAAATGTTTGAAGCTACTGACTGAATGAAAGGAGCTGGCATCTCACTCTCTTTGAATCTTCTTTATCATGCTAAGAGGAGCAGGAAAAAGCAAAAAATTTCAGAATTGCAACTTGCAATGCGGAGAAATTACTGTTTGTGCATTTACAAAATTCATTGATTTTTGCCATTGAAAAACATAATGTTATTCATATACCAGAAATGATTGAAGCTACTGACTGAATGAAAGGAGCTGGCATCTCACTCTCTTTGAATCTTCTTTATCATGCTAAGAGGAGCAGGAAAAAGCAAAAAATTTCAGAATTGCACCTTGCAATGCAGAGAAATTACTGTTTGTGCATTTACAATATTCATTGATTTTTGCCATTGAAAAACTTCCAGAAATGATTGAAGCTACTGACTGAATGAAAGGAGCTGGCATCTCACTCTCTTTGAATCTTCTTTATTATGCTAAGAGGAGCAGGAAAAAGCAAAAAAATTCAGAATTGCACCTTGCAATGCGGAGAAATTACTGTTTGTGCATTTACAATATTCATTGATTTTTGCCATTGAAAAACATCATGTTATTCATATACCAGAAATGTTTGAAGCTACTGACTGAATGAAAGGAGCTGGCATCTCACTCTCTTTGAATCTTCTTTATCATGCTAAGAGGAGCAGGAAAAAGCAAAAAATTTCAGAATTGCACCTTGCAATGCGGAGAAATTACTGTTTGTGCATTTACAATATTCATTGATTTTTGCCATTGAAAAACTTCCAGAAATGATTGAAGCTACTGACTGAATGAAAGGAGCTGGCATCTCACTCTCTTTGAATCTTCTTTATCATGCTAAGAGGAGCAGGAAAAAGCAAAAAAATTCAGAATTGCACCTTGCAATGCGGAGAAATTACTGTTTGTGCATTTACAATATTCATTGATTTTTGCCATTGAAAAACATCATGTTATTCATATACCAGAAATGTTTGAAGCTACTGACTGAATGAAAGGAGCTGGCATCTCACTCTCTTTGAATCTTCTTTATCGTGCTAAGAGGAGCAGGAAAAAGCAAAGAATTTCAGAATTGCACCTTGCAATGCGGATAAATTACTGTTTGTGCATTTACAATATTCATTGATTTTTGCCATTGAAAAACATCATGTTATTCATATACCAGAAATGATTGAAGCTACTGACTGAATGAAAGGAGCTGGCATCTCACTCTCTTTGAATCTTCTTTATCATGCTAAGAGGAGTAGGATAAAGCAAAAAATTTCAGAATTGCACCTTGCAATGCGGAGAAATTACTGTTTGTGCATTTACAATATTCATTGATTTTTGCCATTGAAAAACATCATGTTATTCATATACCAGAAATGATTGAAGCTACTGACTGAATGAAAGTAGCTGGCATCTCACTCTCTTTGAATCTTCTTTATCATGCTAAGAGGAGCAGGAAAAAGCAAAAAATTTCAGAATTGCACCTTGCAATGCGGAGAAATTACTGTTTGTGCATTTACAATATTCATTGATTTTTGCAATTGAAAAACATCCAGAAATGATTGAAGCTACTGACTGAATGAAAGGAGCTGGCATCTCACTCTCTTTGAATCTTCTTTATCATGCTAAGAGGAGCAGGAAAAAGCAAAAAATTTCAGAATTGCACCTTGCAATGCGGAGAAATTACTGTTTGTGCATTTACAATATTCATTGATTTTTGCCATTGAAAAACATCATGTTATTCATATACCAGAAATGTTTGAAGCTACTGACTGAATGAAAGGAGCTGGCATCTCACTCTCTTTGAATCTTCTTTATCATGCTAAGAGGAGCAGGAAAAAGCAAAAAATTTCAGAATTGCACCTTGCAATGCGGAGAAATTACTGTTTGTGCATTTACAATATTCATTGATTTTTGCCATTGAAAAACGTCCAGAAATGATTGAAGCTACTGACTGAATGAAAGGAGCTGTTATCTCACTCTCTTTGAATCTTGTTTATCATGCTAAGAGGAGCAGGAAAAAGCAAAAAATTTCAGAATTGCACCTTGCAATGCGGAGAAATTACTGTTTGTGCTTTTACAATATTCATTGATTTTTGCCATTGAAAAACATCATGTTATTCATATACCAGAAATGATTGAAGCTACTGACTGAATGAAAGGAGCTGGCATCTCAATCTCTTTGAATCTTCTTTATCATGCTAAGAGGAGCAGGAAAAAGTAAAAAATTTCAGAATTGCACCTTGCAATGCGGAGAAATTACTGTTTGTGCATTTACAATATTCAATGATTTTTGCCATTGAAAAACGTCCAGAAATGATTGAAGCTACTGACTGAACGAAAGGAGCTGGCATCTCACTCTCTTTGAATCTTCTTTATCATGCTAAGAGGAGCAGGAAAAAGCAAAAAATTTCAGAATTGCACCTTGCAATGCGGAGAAATTACTGTTTGTGCATTTACAATATTCATTGATTTTTGCCATTGAAAAACATCATGTTATTCATATACCAGAAATGTTTGAAGCTACTGACTGAATGAAAGGAGCTGGCATCTCACTCTCTTTGAATCTTCTTTATCATGCTAAGAGGAGCAGGAAAAAGCAAAAAATTTCAGAATTGCACCTTGCAATGCGGAGAAATTACTGTTTGTGCATTTACAATATTCATTGATTTTTGCCATTGAAAAACATCCAGAAATGATTGAAGTTACTGACTGAATGAAAGGAGCTGGCATCTCACTCTCTTTGAATCTTCTTTATCATGCTAAGAGGAGCAGGAAAAAGCAAAAAATTTCAGAATTGCACCTTGCAATGCGGAGAAATTACTGTTTGTGCATTTACAATATTCATTGATTTTTGCCATTGAAAAACATCATGTTATTCATATACCAGAAATGTTTGAAGCTACTGACTGAATGAAAGGAGCTGGCATCTCACTCTCTTTGAATCTTCTTTATCATGCTAAGAGGAGCAGGAAAAAGCAAAAAATTTCAGAATTGCACCTTGCAATGCGGAGAAATTACTGTTTGTGCATTTACAATATTCATTGATTTTTGCCATTGAAAAATGTCCAGAAATGATTGAAGCTACTGACTGAATGAAAGGAGCTGGCATCTCACTCTCTTTGAATCTTCTTTATCATGCTAAGAGGAGCAGGAAAAAGCAAAAAATTTCAGAATTGCACCTTGCAATGCGGAGAAATTACTGTTTGTGCATTTACAATATTCATTGATTTTTGCCATTGAAAAACATCATGTTATTCATATACCAGAAATGTTTGAAGCTACTGACTGAATGAAAGGAGCTGGCATCTCACTCTCTTTGAATCTTCTTTATCATGCTAAGAGGAGCAGGAAAAAGCAAAAAATTTCAGAATTGCACCTTGCAATGCAGAGAAATTACTGTTTGTGCATTTACAATATTCATTGATTTTTGCCATTGAAAAACATCATGTTATTCATATACCAGAAATATTTGAAGCTACTGACTGAATGAAAGGAGCTGGCATCTCACTCTCTTTGAATCTTCTTTATCATGCTAAGAGGAGCAGGAAAAAGCAAAAAATTTCAGAATTGCACCTTGCAATGCGGAGAAATTACTGTTTGTGCATTTACAATATTCATTGATTTTTGCCATTGAAAAACGTCCAGAAATGATTGAAGCTACTGACTGAATGAAAGGAGCAGGCATCTCACTCTCTTTGAATCTTGTTTATCATGCTAAGAGGAGCAGGAAAAAGCAAAAAATTTCAGAATTGCACCTTGCAATGCGGAGAAATTACTGTTTGTGCATTTACAATATTCATTGATTTTTGCCATTGAAAAACATCATGTTATTCATATACCAGAAATGATTGAAGCTACTGACTGAATGAAAGGATCTGGCATCTCACTCTCTTTGAATCTTCTTTATCATGCTAAGAGGAGCAGGAAAAAGTAAAAAATTTCAGAATTGCACCTTGCAATGCGGAGAAATTACTGTTTGTGCATTTACAATATTCAATGATTTTTGCCATTGAAAAACGTCCAGAAATGATTGAAGCTACTGACTGAACAAAAGGAGCTGGCATCTCACTCTCTTTGAATCTTCTTTATCATGCTAAGAGGAGCAGGAAAAAGCAAAAAATTTCAGAATTGCACCTTGCAATGCGGAGAAATTACTGTTTGTGCATTTACAATATTCATTGATTTTTGCCATTGAAAAACATCTTGTTATTCATATACCAGAAATGTTTGAAGCTACTGACTGAATGAAAGGAGCTGGCATCTCACTCTCTTTGAATCTTCTTTATCATGCTAAGAGGAGCAGGAAAAAGCAAAAAATTTCAGAATTGCACCTTGCAATGCGGAGAAATTACTGTTTGTGCATTTACAATATTCATTGATTTTTGCCATTGAAAAACGTCCAGAAATGATTGAAGCTACTGACTGAATGAAAGGAGCTGGCATCTCACTCTCTTTGAATCTTCTTTATCATGCTAAGAGGAGCAGGAAAAAGCAAAAAATTTCAGAATTGCACCTTGCAATGCGGAGAAATTACTGTTTGTGCATTTACAATATTCATTGATTTTTGCCATTGAAAAACATCATGTTATTCATATACCAGAAATGTTTGAAGCTACTGACTGAATGAAAGGAGCTGGCATCTCACTCTCTTTGAATCTTCTTTATCATGCTAAGAGGAGCAGGAAAAAGCAAAAAATTTCAGAATTGCAACTTGCAATGCGGAGAAATTACTGTTTGTGCATTTACAAAATTCATTGATTTTTGCCATTGAAAAACATAATGTTATTCATATACCAGAAATGATTGAAGCTACTGACTGAATGAAAGGAGCTGGCATCTCACTCTCTTTGAATCTTCTTTATCATGCTAAGAGGAGCAGGAAAAAGCAAAAAATTTCAGAATTGCACCTTGCAATGCGGAGAAATTACTGTTTGTGCATTTACAATATTCATTGATTTTTGCCATTGAAAAACTTCCAGAAATGATTGAAGCTACTGACTGAATGAAAGGAGCTGGCATCTCACTCTCTTTGAATCTTCTTTATTATGCTAAGAGGAGCAGGAAAAAGCAAAAAAATTCAGAATTGCACCTTGCAATGCGGAGAAATTACTGTTTGTGCATTTACAATATTCATTGATTTTTGCCATTGAAAAACATCATGTTATTCATATACCAGAAATGTTTGAAGCTACTGACTGAATGAAAGGAGCTGGCATCTCACTCTCTTTGAATCTTCTTTATCATGCTAAGAGGAGCAGGAAAAAGCAAAAAATTTCAGAATTGCACCTTGCAATGCGGAGAAATTACTGTTTGTGCATTTACAATATTCATTGATTTTTGCCATTGAAAAACTTCCAGAAATGATTGAAGCTACTGACTGAATGAAAGGAGCTGGCATCTCACTCTCTTTGAATCTTCTTTATCATGCTAAGAGGAGCAGGAAAAAGCAAAAAAATTCAGAATTGCACCTTGCAATGCGGAGAAATTACTGTTTGTGCATTTACAATATTCATTGATTTTTGCCATTGAAAAACATCATGTTATTCATATACCAGAAATGTTTGAAGCTACTGACTGAATGAAAGGAGCTGGCATCTCACTCTCTTTGAATCTTCTTTATCGTGCTAAGAGGAGCAGGAAAAAGCAAAGAATTTCAGAATTGCACCTTGCAATGCGGATAAATTACTGTTTGTGCATTTACAATATTCATTGATTTTTGCCATTGAAAAACATCATGTTATTCATATACCAGAAATGATTGAAGCTACTGACTGAATGAAAGGAGCTGGCATCTCACTCTCTTTGAATCTTCTTTATCATGCTAAGAGGAGTAGGATAAAGCAAAAAATTTCAGAATTGCACCTTGCAATGCGGAGAAATTACTGTTTGTGCATTTACAATATTCATTGATTTTTGCCATTGAAAAACATCATGTTATTCATATACCAGAAATGATTGAAGCTACTGACTGAATGAAAGTAGCTGGCATCTCACTCTCTTTGAATCTTCTTTATCATGCTAAGAGGAGCAGGAAAAAGCAAAAAATTTCAGAATTGCACCTTGCAATGCGGAGAAATTACTGTTTGTGCATTTACAATATTCATTGATTTTTGCAATTGAAAAACATCCAGAAATGATTGAAGCTACTGACTGAATGAAAGGAGCTGGCATCTCACTCTCTTTGAATCTTCTTTATCATGCTAAGAGGAGCAGGAAAAAGCAAAAAATTTCAGAATTGCACCTTGCAATGCGGAGAAATTACTGTTTGTGCATTTACAATATTCATTGATTTTTGCCATTGAAAAACATCATGTTATTCATATACCAGAAATGTTTGAAGCTACTGACTGAATGAAAGGAGCTGGCATCTCACTCTCTTTGAATCTTCTTTATCATGCTAAGAGGAGCAGGAAAAAGCAAAAAATTTCAGAATTGCACCTTGCAATTCGGAGAAATTACTGTTTGTGCATTTACAATATTCATTGATTTTTGCCATTGAAAAACGTCCAGAAATGATTGAAGCTACTGACTGAATGAAAGGAGCTGTTATCTCACTCTCTTTGAATCTTGTTTATCATGCTAAGAGGAGCAGGAAAAAGCAAAAAATTTCAGAATTGCACCTTGCAATGCGGAGAAATTACTGTTTGTGCATTTACAATATTCATTGATTTTTGCCATTGAAAAACATCATGTTATTCATATACCAGAAATGATTGAAGCTACTGACTGAATGAAAGGAGCTGGCATCTCAATCTCTTTGAATCTTCTTTATCATGCTAAGAGGAGCAGGAAAAAGTAAAAAATTTCAGAATTGCACCTTGCAATGCGGAGAAATTACTGTTTGTGCATTTACAATATTCAATGATTTTTGCCATTGAAAAACGTCCAGAAATGATTGAAGCTACTGACTGAACGAAAGGAGCTGGCATCTCACTCTCTTTGAATCTTCTTTATCATGCTAAGAGGAGCAGGAAAAAGCAAAAAATTTCAGAATTGCACCTTGCAATGCGGAGAAATTACTGTTTGTGCATTTACAATATTCATTGATTTTTGCCATTGAAAAACATCATGTTATTCATATACCAGAAATGTTTGAAGCTACTGACTGAATGAAAGGAGCTGGCATCTCACTCTCTTTGAATCTTCTTTATCATGCTAAGAGGAGCAGGAAAAAGCAAAAAATTTCAGAATTGCACCTTGCAATGCGGAGAAATTACTGTTTGTGCATTTACAATATTCATTGATTTTTGCCATTGAAAAACATCCAGAAATGATTGAAGTTACTGACTGAATGAAAGGAGCTGGCATCTCACTCTCTTTGAATCTTCTTTATCATGCTAAGAGGAGCAGGAAAAAGCAAAAAATTTCAGAATTGCACCTTGCAATGCGGAGAAATTACTCTTTGTGCATTTACAATATTCATTGATTTTTGCCATTGAAAAACATCATGTTATTCATATACCAGAAATGTTTGAAGCTACTGACTGAATGAAAGGAGCTGGCATCTCACTCTCTTTGAATCTTCTTTATCATGCTAAGAGGAGCAGGAAAAAGCAAAAAATTTCAGAATTGCACCTTGCAATGCGGAGAAATTACTGTTTGTGCATTTACAATATTCATTGATTTTTGCCATTGAAAAATGTCCAGAAATGATTGAAGCTACTGACTGAATGAAAGGAGCTGGCATCTCACTCTCTTTGAATCTTCTTTATCATGCTAAGAGGAGCAGGAAAAAGCAAAAAATTTCAGAATTGCACCTTGCAATGCGGAGAAATTACTGTTTGTGCATTTACAATATTCATTGATTTTTGCCATTGAAAAACATCATGTTATTCATATACCAGAAATGTTTGAAGCTACTGACTGAATGAAAGGAGCTGGCATCTCACTCTCTTTGAATCTTCTTTATCATGCTAAGAGGAGCAGGAAAAAGCAAAAAATTTCAGAATTGCACCTTGCAATGCAGAGAAATTACTGTTTGTGCATTTACAATATTCATTGATTTTTGCCATTGAAAAACATCATGTTATTCATATACCAGAAATATTTGAAGCTACTGACTGAATGAAAGGAGCTGGCATCTCACTCTCTTTGAATCTTCTTTATCATGCTAAGAGGAGCAGGAAAAAGCAAAAAATTTCAGAATTGCACCTTGCAATGCGGAGAAATTACTGTTTGTGCATTTACAATATTCATTGATTTTTACCATTGAAAAACGTCCAGAAATGATTGAAGCTACTGACTGAACGAAAGGAGCTGGCATCTCACTCTCTTTGAATCTTCTTTATCATGCTAAGAGGAGCAGGAAAAAGCAAAAAATTTCAGAATTGCACCTTGCAATGCGGAGAAATTACTGTTTGTGCATTTACAATATTCATTGATTTTTGCCATTGAAAAACATCATGTTATTCATATACCAGAAATGTTTGAAGCTACTGACTGAATGAAAGGAGCTGGCATCTCACTCTCTTTGAATCTTCTTTATCATGCTAAGAGGAGCAGGAAAAAGCAAAAAATTTCAGAATTGCACCTTGCAATGCGGAGAAATTACTGTTTGTGCATTTACAATATTCATTGATTTTTGCCATTGAAAAACGTCCAGAAATGATTGAAGCTACTGACTGAATGAAAGGAGCTGGCATCTCACTCTCTTTGAATCTTCTTTATCATGCTAAGAGGAGCAGGAAAAAGCAAAAAATTTCAGAATTGCACCTTGCAATGCGGAGAAATTACTGTTTGTGCATTTACAAAATTCATTGATTTTTGCCATTGAAAAACATCATGTTATTCATATACCAGAAATAATTGAAGCTACTGACTGAATGAAAGGAGCTGGCATCTCACTCTCTTTGAATCTTCTTTATCATGCTAAGAGGAGCAGGAAAAAGCAAAAAATTTCAGAATTGCACCTTGCAATGCGGAGAAATTACTGTTTGTGCATTTACAATATTCATTGATTTTTGCCATTGAAAAACTTCCAGAAATGATTGAAGCTACTGACTGAATGAAAGGAGCTGGCATCTCACTCTCTTTGAATCTTCTTTATCATGCTAAGAGGAGCAGGAAAAAGCAAAAAATTTCAGAATTGCACCTTGCAATGCGGAGAAATTACTGTTTGTGCATTTACAATATTCAATGATATTTGCCATTGAAAAACATCATGTTATTCATATACCAGAAATGCTTGAAGCTACTGACTGAATGAAAGGAGCTGGCATCTCACTCTCTTTGAATCTTCTTTATGAGGCTAAGAGGAGCAGGAAAAAGCAAAAAATTTCAGAATTGCACCTTGCAATGCGGATAAATTACTGTTTGTGCATTTACAATATTCATTGATTTTTGCCATTGAAAAACATCATGTTATTCATATACCAGAAATGATTGAAGCTACTGGCTGAATGAAAGGAGCTGGCATCTCACTCTCTTTGAATCTTCTTTATCATGCTAAGAGGAGCAGACAAAAGCAAAAAATTTCAGAATTGCACCTTGCAATGCGGAGAAATTACTGTTTGTGCATTTACAATATTCATTGATTTTTCCCATTGAAAAACATCGTTATTCATATACCAGAAATGATTGAAGCTACTGACTGAATGAAAGTAGCTGGCATCTCACTCTCTTTGAATCTTCTTTATCATGCTAAGAGGAGCAGGAAAAAGCAAAAAATTTCAGAATTGCACCTTGCAATGCGGAGAAATTACTGTTTGTGCATTTACAATATTCATTGATCTTTGCAATTGAAAAACATCCAGAAATGATTGAAGCTACTGACTGACTGAAAGGAGCTGGCATCTCACTCTCTTTGAATCTTCTTTATCATGCTAAGAGGAGCAGGAGAAAGCAAAAAATTTCAGAATTGCACCTTGCAATGCGGAGAAATTACTGTTTGTGCATTTACAATATTCATTGATTTTTGCCATTGAAAAACATCATGTTATTCATATACCAGAAATGTTTGAAGCTACTGACTGAATGAAAGGAACTGGCATCTCACTCTCTTTGAATCTTCTTTATCATGCTAAGAGGAGCAGGAAAAAGCAAAAAATTTCAGAATTGCACCTTGCAATGCGGAGAAATTACTGTTTGTGCATTTACAATATTCATTGATTTTTCCCATTGAAAAACGTCCAGAAATGATTGAAGCTACTGACTGAATGAAAGGAGCTGTTATCTCACTCTCTTTGAATCTTGTTTATCATGCTAAGAGGAGCAGGAAAAAGCAAAAAATTTCAGAATTGACCTTGCAATGCGGAGAAATTACTGTTTGTGCATTTACAATATTCATTGATTTTTGCCATTGAAAAACATCATGTTATTCATATACCAGAAATGATTGAAGCTACTGACTGAATGAAAGGAGCTGGCATCTCACTCTCTTTGAATCTTCTTTATCATGCTAAGAGGAGCAGGAAAAAGTAAAAAATTTCAGAATTGCACCTTGCAATGCGGAGAAATTACTGTTTGTGCATTTACAATATTCAATGATTTTTGCCATTGAAAAACGTCCAGAAATGATTGAAGCTACTGACTGAACGAAAGGAGCTGGCATCTCACTCTCTTTGAATCTTCTTTATCATGCTAAGAGGAGCAGGAAAAAGCAAAAAATTTCAGAATTGCACCTTGCAATGCGGAGAAATTACTGTTTGTGCATTTACAATATTCATTGATTTTTGCCATTGAAAAACATCTTGTTATTCATATACCAGAAATGTTTGAAGCTACTGACTGAATGAAAGGAGCTGGCATCTCACTCTCTTTGAATCTTCTTTATCATGCTAAGAGGAGCAGGAAAAAGCAAAAAATTTCAGAATTGCACCTTGCAATGCGGAGAAATTACTGTTTGTGCATTTACAATATTCATTGATTTTTGCCATTGAAAAACGTCCAGAAATGATTGAAGCTACTGACTGAATGAAAGGAGCTGGCATCTCACTCTCTTTGAATCTTCTTTATCATGCTAAGAGGAGCAGGAAAAAGCAAAAAATTTCAGAATTGCACCTTGCAATGCGGAGAAATTACTGTTTGTGCATTTACAATATTCATTGATTTTTGCCATTGAAAAACATCTTGTTATTCATATACCAGAAATGTTTGAAGCTACTGACTGAATGAAAGGAGCTGGCATCTCACTCTCTTTGAATCTTCTTTATCATGCTAAGAGGAGCAGGAAAAAGCAAAAAATTTCAGAATTGCACCTTGCAATGCGGAGAAATTACTGTTTGTGCATTTACAATATTCATTGATTTTTGCCATTGAAAAACGTCCAGAAATGATTGAAGCTACTGACTGAATGAAAGGAGCTGGCATCTCACTCTCTTTGAATCTTCTTTATCATGCTAAGAGGAGCAGGAAAAAGCAAAAAATTTCAGAATTGCAACTTGCAATGCGGAGAAATTACTGTTTGTGCATTTACAAAATTCATTGATTTTTGCCATTGAAAAACATAATGTTATTCATATACCAGAAATGATTGAAGCTACTGACTGAATGAAAGGAGCTGGCATCTCACTCTCTTTGAATCTTCTTTATCATGCTAAGAGGAGCAGGAAAAAGCAAAAAATTTCAGAATTGCACCTTGCAATGCGGAGAAATTACTGTTTGTGCATTTACAATATTCATTGATTTTTGCCATTGAAAAACTTCCAGAAATGATTGAAGCTACTGACTGAATGAAAGGAGCTGGCATCTCACTCTCTTTGAATCTTCTTTATCATGCTAAGAGGAGCAGGAAAAAGCAAAAAAATTCAGAATTGCACCTTGCAATGCGGAGAAATTACTGTTTGTGCATTTACAATATTCATTGATTTTTGCCATTGAAAAACATCATGTTATTCATATACCAGAAATGTTTGAAGCTACTGACTGAATGAAAGGAGCTGGCATCTCACTCTCTTTGAATCTTCTTTATCATGCTAAGAGGAGCAGGAAAAAGCAAAAAATTTCAGAATTGCACCTTGCAATGCGGAGAAATTACTGTTTGTGCATTTACAATATTCAATGATATTTGCCATTGAAAAACATCATGTTATTCATATACCAGAAATGTTTGAAGCTACTGACTGAATGAAAGGAGCTGGCATCTCACTCTCTTTGAATCTTCTTTATGAGGCTAAGAGGAGCAGGAAAAAGCAAAAAATTTCAGAATTGCACCTTGCAATGCGGATAAATTACTGTTTGTGCATTTACAATATTCATTGATTTTTGCCATTGAAAAACATCATGTTATTCATATACCAGAAATGATTGAAGCTACTGGCTGAATGAAAGGAGCTGGCATCTCACTCTCTTTGAATCTTCTTTATCATGCTAAGAGGAGCAGACAAAAGCAAAAAATTTCAGAATTGCACCTTGCAATGCGGAGAAATTACTGTTTGTGCATTTACAATATTCATTGATTTTTGCCATTGAAAAACATCGTTATTCATATACCAGAAATGATTGAAGCTACTGACTGAATGAAAGTAGCTGGCATCTCACTCTCTTTGAATCTTCTTTATCATGCTAAGAGGAGCAGGAAAAAGCAAAAAATTTCAGAATTGCACCTTGCAATGCGGAGAAATTACTGTTTGTGCATTTACAATATTCATTGATCTTTGCAATTGAAAAACATCCAGAAATGATTGAAGCTACTGACTGAATGAAAGGAGCTGGCATCTCACTCTCTTTGAATCTTCTTTATCATGCTAAGAGGAGCAGGAGAAAGCAAAAAATTTCAGAATTGCACCTTGCAATGCGGAGAAATTACTGTTTGTGCATTTACAATATTCATTGATTTTTGCCATTGAAAAACATCATGTTATTCATATACCAGAAATGTTTGAAGCTACTGACTGAATGAAAGGAGCTGGCATCTCACTCTCTTTGAATCTTCTTTATCATGCTAAGAGGAGCAGGAAAAAGCAAAAAATTTCAGAATTGCACCTTGCAATGCGGAGAAATTACTGTTTGTGCATTTACAATATTCATTGATTTTTCCCATTGAAAAACGTCCAGAAATGATTGAAGCTACTGACTGAATGAAAGGAGCTGTTATCTCACTCTCTTTGAATCTTGTTTATCATGCTAAGAGGAGCAGGAAAAAGCAAAAAATTTCAGAATTGACCTTGCAATGCGGAGAAATTACTGTTTGTGCATTTACAATATTCATTGATTTTTGCCATTGAAAAACATCATGTTATTCATATACCAGAAATGATTGAAGCTACTGACTGAATGAAAGGAGCTGGCATCTCACTCTCTTTGAATCTTCTTTATCATGCTAAGAGGAGCAGGAAAAAGTAAAAAATTTCAGAATTGCACCTTGCAATGCGGAGAAATTACTGTTTGTGCATTTACAATATTCAATGATTTTTGCCATTGAAAAACGTCCAGAAATGATTGAAGCTACTGACTGAACGAAAGGAGCTGGCATCTCACTCTCTTTGAATCTTCTTTATCATGCTAAGAGGAGCAGGAAAAAGCAAAAAATTTCAGAATTGCACCTTGCAATGCGGAGAAATTACTGTTTGTGCATTTACAATATTCATTGATTTTTGCCATTGAAAAACATCTTGTTATTCATATACCAGAAATGTTTGAAGCTACTGACTGAATGAAAGGAGCTGGCATCTCACTCTCTTTGAATCTTCTTTATCATGCTAAGAGGAGCAGGAAAAAGCAAAAAATTTCAGAATTGCACCTTGCAATGCGGAGAAATTACTGTTTGTGCATTTACAATATTCATTGATTTTTGCCATTGAAAAACGTCCAGAAATGATTGAAGCTACTGACTGAATGAAAGGAGCTGGCATCTCACTCTCTTTGAATCTTCTTTATCATGCTAAGAGGAGCAGGAAAAAGCAAAAAATTTCAGAATTGCACCTTGCAATGCGGAGAAATTACTGTTTGTGCATTTACAATATTCATTGATTTTTGCCATTGAAAAACATCATGTTATTCATATACCAGAATTGTTTGAAGCTACTGACTGAATGAAAGGAGCTGGCATCTCACTCTCTTTGAATCTTCTTTATCGTGCTAAGAGGAGCAGGAAAAAGCAAAGAATTTCAGAATTGCACCTTGCAATGCGGATAAATTACTGTTTGTGCATTTACAATATTCATTGATTTTTGCCATTGAAAAACATCATGTTATTCATATACCAGAAATGATTTAAGCTACTGACTGAATGAAAGGAGCTGGCATCTCACTCTCTTTGAATCTTCTTTATCATGCTAAGAGGAGTAGGATAAAGCAAAAAATTTCAGAATTGCACCTTGCAATGCGGAGAAATTACTGTTTGTGCATTTACAATATTCATTGATTTTTGCCATTGAAAAACATCATGTTATTCATATACCAGAAATGATTGAAGCTACTGACTGAATGAAAGTAGCTGGCATCTCACTCTCTTTGAATCTTCTTTATCATGCTAAGAGGAGCAGGAAAAAGCAAAAAATTTCAGAATTGCACCTTGCAATGCGGAGAAATTACTGTTTGTGCATTTACAATATTCATTGATTTTTGCAATTGAAAAACATCCAGAAATGATTGAAGCTACTGACTGAATGAAAGGAGCTGGCATCTCACTCTCTTTGAATCTTCTTTATCATGCTAAGAGGAGCAGGAAAAAGCAAAAAATTTCAGAATTGCACCTTGCAATGCGGAGAAATTACTGTTTGTGCATTTACAATATTCATTGATTTTTGCCATTGAAAAACATCATGTTATTCATATACCAGAAATGTTTGAAGCTACTGACTGAATGAAAGGAGCTGGCATCTCACTCTCTTTGAATCTTCTTTATCATGCTAAGAGGAGCAGGAAAAAGCAAAAAATTTCAGAATTGCAACTTGCAATGCGGAGAAATTACTGTTTGTGCATTTACAAAATTCATTGATTTTTGCCATTGAAAAACATAATGTTATTCATATACCAGAAATGATTGAAGCTACTGACTGAATGAAAGGAGCTGGCATCTCACTCTCTTTGAATCTTCTTTATCATGCTAAGAGGAGCAGGAAAAAGCAAAAAATTTCAGAATTGCACCTTGCAATGCGGAGAAATTACTGTTTGTGCATTTACAATATTCATTGATTTTTGCCATTGAAAAACTTCCAGAAATGATTGAAGCTACTGACTGAATGAAAGGAGCTGGCATCTCACTCTCTTTGAATCTTCTTTATCATGCTAAGAGGAGCAGGAAAAAGCAAAAAAATTCAGAATTGCACCTTGCAATGCGGAGAAATTACTGTTTGTGCATTTACAATATTCATTGATTTTTGCCATTGAAAAACATCATGTTATTCATATACCAGAAATGTTTGAAGCTACTGACTGAATGAAAGGAGCTGGCATCTCACTCTCTTTGAATCTTCTTTATCGTGCTAAGAGGAGCAGGAAAAAGCAAAGAATTTCAGAATTGCACCTTGCAATGCGGATAAATTACTGTTTGTGCATTTACAATATTCATTGATTTTTGCCATTGAAAAACATCATGTTATTCATATACCAGAAATGATTGAAGCTACTGACTGAATGAAAGGAGCTGGCATCTCACTCTCTTTGAATCTTCTTTATCATGCTAAGAGGAGCAGGAAAAAGCAAAAAATTTCAGAATTGCACCTTGCAATGCGGAGAAATTACTGTTTGTGCATTTACAATATTCAATGATATTTGCCATTGAAAAACATCATGTTATTCATATACCAGAAATGTTTGAAGCTACTGACTGAATGAAAGGAGCTGGCATCTCACTCTCTTTGAATCTTCTTTATGAGGCTAAGAGGAGCAGGAAAAAGCAAAAAATTTCAGAATTGCACCTTGCAATGCGGATAAATAACTGTTTGTGCATTTACAATATTCATTGATTTTTGCCATTGAAAAACATCATGTTATTCATATACCAGAAATGATTGAAGCTACTGGCTGAATGAAAGGAGCTGGCATCTCACTCTCTTTGAATCTTCTTTATCATGCTAAGAGGAGCAGACAAAAGCAAAAAATTTCAGAATTGCACCTTGCAATGCGGAGAAATTACTGTTTGTGCATTTACAATATTCATTGATTTTTGCCATTGAAAAACATCGTTATTCATATACCAGAAATGATTGAAGCTACTGACTGAATGAAAGTAGCTGGCATCTCACTCTCTTTGAATCTTCTTTATCATGCTAAGAGGAGCAGGAAAAAGCAAAAAATTTCAGAATTGCACCTTGCAATGCGGAGAAATTACTGTTTGTGCATTTACAATATTCATTGATTTTTGCCATTGAAAAACTTCCAGAAATGATTGAAGCTACTGACTGAATGAAAGGAGCTGGCATCTCACTCTCTTTGAATCTTCTTTATCATGCTAAGAGGAGCAGGAAAAAGCAAAAAAATTCAGAATTGCACCTTGCAATGCGGAGAAATTACTGTTTGTGCATTTACAATATTCATTGATTTTTGCCATTGAAAAACATCATGTTATTCATATACCAGAAATGTTTGAAGCTACTGACTGAATGAAAGGAGCTGGCATCTCACTCTCTTTGAATCTTCTTTATCGTGCTAAGAGGAGCAGGAAAAAGCAAAGAATTTCAGAATTGCACCTTGCAATGCGGATAAATTACTGTTTGTGCATTTACAATATTCATTGATTTTTGCCATTGAAAAACATCATGTTATTCATATACCAGAAATGATTGAAGCTACTGACTGAATGAAAGGAGCTGGCATCTCACTCTCTTTGAATCTTCTTTATCATGCTAAGAGGAGCAGGAAAAAGCAAAAAATTTCAGAATTGCACCTTGCAATGCGGAGAAATTACTGTTTGTGCATTTACAATATTCAATGATATTTGCCATTGAAAAACATCATGTTATTCATATACCAGAAATGTTTGAAGCTACTGACTGAATGAAAGGAGCTGGCATCTCACTCTCTTTGAATCTTCTTTATGAGGCTAAGAGGAGCAGGAAAAAGCAAAAAATTTCAGAATTGCACCTTGCAATGCGGATAAATAACTGTTTGTGCATTTACAATATTCATTGATTTTTGCCATTGAAAAACATCATGTTATTCATATACCAGAAATGATTGAAGCTACTGGCTGAATGAAAGGAGCTGGCATCTCACTCTCTTTGAATCTTCTTTATCATGCTAAGAGGAGCAGACAAAAGCAAAAAATTTCAGAATTGCACCTTGCAATGCGGAGAAATTACTGTTTGTGCATTTACAATATTCATTGATTTTTGCCATTGAAAAACATCGTTATTCATATACCAGAAATGATTGAAGCTACTGACTGAATGAAAGTAGCTGGCATCTCACTCTCTTTGAATCTTCTTTATCATGCTAAGAGGAGCAGGAAAAAGCAAAAAATTTCAGAATTGCACCTTGCAATGCGGAGAAATTACTGTTTGTGCATTTACAATATTCATTGATCTTTGCAATTGAAAAACATCCAGAAATGATTGAAGCTACTGACTGAATGAAAGGAGCTGGCATCTCACTCTCTTTGAATCTTCTTTATCATGCTAAGAGGAGCAGGAGAAAGCAAAAAATTTCAGAATTGCACCTTGCAATGCGGAGAAATTACTGTTTGTGCATTTACAATATTCATTGATTTTTGCCATTGAAAAACATCATGTTATTCATATACCAGAAATGTTTGAAGCTACTGACTGAATGAAAGGAGCTGGCATCTCACTCTCTTTGAATCTTCTTTATCATGCTAAGAGGAGCAGGAAAAAGCAAAAAATTTCAGAATTGCACCTTGCAATGCGGAGAAATTACTGTTTGTGCATTTACAATATTCATTGATTTTTCCCATTGAAAAACGTCCAGAAATGATTGAAGCTACTGACTGAATGAAAGGAGCTGTTATCTCACTCTCTTTGAATCTTGTTTATCATGCTAAGAGGAGCAGGAAAAAGCAAAAAATTTCAGAATTGACCTTGCAATGCGGAGAAATTACTGTTTGTGCATTTACAATATTCATTGATTTTTGCCATTGAAAAACATCATGTTATTCATATACCAGAAATGATTGAAGCTACTGACTGAATGAAAGGAGCTGGCATCTCACTCTCTTTGAATCTTCTTTATCATGCTAAGAGGAGCAGGAAAAAGTAAAAAATTTCAGAATTGCACCTTGCAATGCGGAGAAATTACTGTTTGTGCATTTACAATATTCAATGATTTTTGCCATTGAAAAACGTCCAGAAATGATTGAAGCTACTGACTGAACGAAAGGAGCTGGCATCTCACTCTCTTTGAATCTTCTTTATCATGCTAAGAGGAGCAGGAAAAAGCAAAAAATTTCAGAATTGCACCTTGCAATGCGGAGAAATTACTGTTTGTGCATTTACAATATTCATTGATTTTTGCCATTGAAAAACATCTTGTTATTCATATACCAGAAATGTTTGAAGCTACTGACTGAATGAAAGGAGCTGGCATCTCACTCTCTTTGAATCTTCTTTATCATGCTAAGAGGAGCAGGAAAAAGCAAAAAATTTCAGAATTGCACCTTGCAATGCGGAGAAATTACTGTTTGTGCATTTACAATATTCATTGATTTTTGCCATTGAAAAACGTCCAGAAATGATTGAAGCTACTGACTGAATGAAAGGAGCTGGCATCTCACTCTCTTTGAATCTTCTTTATCATGCTAAGAGGAGCAGGAAAAAGCAAAAAATTTCAGAATTGCACCTTGCAATGCGGAGAAATTACTGTTTGTGCATTTACAATATTCATTGATTTTTGCCATTGAAAAACATCATGTTATTCATATACCAGAATTGTTTGAAGCTACTGACTGAATGAAAGGAGCTGGCATCTCACTCTCTTTGAATCTTCTTTATCATGCTAAGAGGAGCAGGAAAAAGCAAAAAATTTCAGAATTGCAACTTGCAATGCGGAGAAATTACTGTTTGTGCATTTACAAAATTCATTGATTTTTGCCATTGAAAAACATAATGTTATTCATATACCAGAAATGATTGAAGCTACTGACTGAATGAAAGGAGCTGGCATCTCACTCTCTTTGAATCTTCTTTATCATGCTAAGAGGAGCAGGAAAAAGCAAAAAATTTCAGAATTGCACCTTGCAATGCGGAGAAATTACTGTTTGTGCATTTACAATATTCATTGATTTTTGCCATTGAAAAACTTCCAGAAATGATTGAAGCTACTGACTGAATGAAAGGAGCTGGCATCTCACTCTCTTTGAATCTTCTTTATCATGCTAAGAGGAACAGGAAAAAGCAAAAAAATTCAGAATTGCACCTTGCAAAGGGGAGAAATTACTGTTTGTGCATTTACAATATTCATTGATTTTTGCCATTGAAAAACATCATGTTATTCATATACCAGAAATGTTTGAAGCTACTGACTGAATGAAAGGAGCTGGCATCTCACTCTCTTTGAATCTTCTTTATCGTGCTAAGAGGAGCAGGAAAAAGCAAAGAATTTCAGAATTGCACCTTGCAATGCGGATAAATTACTGTTTGTGCATTTACAATATTCATTGATTTTTGCCATTGAAAAACATCATGTTATTCATATACCAGAAATGATTTAAGCTACTGACTGAATGAAAGGAGCTGGCATCTCACTCTCTTTGAATCTTCTTTATCATGCTAAGAGGAGTAGGATAAAGCAAAAAATTTCAGAATTGCACCTTGCAATGCGGAGAAATTACTGTTTGTGCATTTACAATATTCATTGATTTTTGCCATTGAAAAACATCATGTTATTCATATACCAGAAATGATTGAAGCTACTGACTGAATGAAAGTAGCTGGCATCTCACTCTCTTTGAATCTTCTTTATCATGCTAAGAGGAGCAGGAAAAAGCAAAAAATTTCAGAATTGCACCTTGCAATGCGGAGAAATTACTGTTTGTGCATTTACAATATTCATTGATTTTTGCAATTGAAAAACATCCAGAAATGATTGAAGCTACTGACTGAATGAAAGGAGCTGGCATCTCACTCTCTTTGAATCTTCTTTATCATGCTAAGAGGAGCAGGAAAAAGCAAAAAATTTCAGAATTGCACCTTGCAATGCGGAGAAATTACTGTTTGTGCATTTACAATATTCATTGATTTTTGCCATTGAAAAACATCATGTTATTCATATACCAGAAATGTTTGAAGCTACTGACTGAATGAAAGGAGCTGGCATCTCACTCTCTTTGAATCTTCTTTATCATGCTAAGAGGAGCAGGAAAAAGCAAAAAATTTCAGAATTGCACCTTGCAATGCGGAGAAATTACTGTTTGTGCATTTACAATATTCATTGATTTTTGCCATTGAAAAACGTCCAGAAATGATTGAAGCTACTGACTGAATGAAAGGAGCTGTTATCTCACTCTCTTTGAATCTTGTTTATCATGCTAAGAGGAGCAGGAAAAAGCAAAAAATTTCAGAATTGCACCTTGCAATGCGGAGAAATTACTGTTTGTGCATTTACAATATTCATTGATTTTTGCCATTGAAAAACATCATGTTATTCATATACCAGAAATGATTGAAGCTACTGACTGAATGAAAGGAGCTGGCATCTCAATCTCTTTGAATCTTCTTTATCATGCTAAGAGGAGCAGGAAAAAGTAAAAAATTTCAGAATTGCACCTTGCAATGCGGAGAAATTACTGTTTGTGCATTTACAATATTCAATGATTTTTGCCATTGAAAAACGTCCAGAAATGATTGAAGCTACTGACTGAACGAAAGGAGCTGGCATCTCACTCTCTTTGAATCTTCTTTATCATGCTAAGAGGAGCAGGAAAAAGCAAAAAATTTCAGAATTGCACCTTGCAATGCGGAGAAATTACTGTTTGTGCATTTACAATATTCATTGATTTTTGCCATTGAAAAACATCATGTTATTCATATACCAGAAATGTTTGAAGCTACTGACTGAATGAAAGGAGCTGGCATCTCACTCTCTTTGAATCTTCTTTATCATGCTAAGAGGAGCAGGAAAAAGCAAAAAATTTCAGAATTGCACCTTGCAATGCGGAGAAATTACTGTTTGTGCATTTACAATATTCATTGATTTTTGCCATTGAAAAACATCCAGAAATGATTGAAGTTACTGACTGAATGAAAGGAGCTGGCATCTCACTCTCTTTGAATCTTCTTTATCATGCTAAGAGGAGCAGGAAAAAGCAAAAAATTTCAGAATTGCACCTTGCAATGCGGAGAAATTACTGTTTGTGCATTTACAATATTCATTGATTTTTGCCATTGAAAAACATCATGTTATTCATATACCAGAAATGTTTGAAGCTACTGACTGAATGAAAGGAGCTGGCATCTCACTCTCTTTGAATCTTCTTTATCATGCTAAGAGGAGCAGGAAAAAGCAAAAAATTTCAGAATTGCACCTTGCAATGCAGAGAAATTACTGTTTGTGCATTTACAATATTCATTGATTTTTGCCATTGAAAAACATCATGTTATTCATATACCAGAAATGTTTGAAGCTACTGACTGAATGAAAGGAGCTGGCATCTCACTCTCTTTGAATCTTCTTTATCATGCTAAGAGGAGCAGGAAAAAGCAAAAAATTTCAGAATTGCACCTTGCAATGCGGAGAAATTACTGTTTGTGCATTTACAATATTCATTGATTTTTACCATTGAAAAACGTCCAGAAATGATTGAAGCTACTGACTGAACGAAAGGAGCTGGCATCTCACTCTCTTTGAATCTTCTTTATCATGCTAAGAGGAGCAGGAAAAAGCAAAAAATTTCAGAATTGCACCTTGCAATGCGGAGAAATTACTGTTTGTGCATTTACAATATTCATTGATTTTTGCCATTGAAAAACATCATGTTATTCATATACCAGAAATGATTGAAGCTACTGACTGAATGAAAGGAGCTGGCATCTCACTCTCTTTGAATCTTCTTTATCATGCTAAGAGGAGCAGGAAAAAGCAAAAAATTTCAGAATTGCACCTTGCAATGCGGAGAAATTACTGTTTGTGCATTTACAATATTCATTGATTTTTGCCATTGAAAAACTTCCAGAAATGATTGAAGCTACTGACTGAATGAAAGGAGCTGGCATCTCACTCTCTTTGAATCTTCTTTATCATGCTAAGAGGAGCAGGAAAAAGCAAAAAATTTCAGAATTGCACCTTGCAATGCGGAGAAATTACTGTTTGTGCATTTACAATATTCAATGATATTTGCCATTGAAAAACATCATGTTATTCATATACCAGAAATGTTTGAAGCTACTGACTGAATGAAAGGAGCTGGCATCTCACTCTCTTTGAATCTTCTTTATCATGCTAAGAGGAGCAGACAAAAGCAAAAAATTTCAGAATTGCACCTTGCAATGCGGAGAAATTACTGTTTGTGCATTTACAATATTCATTGATTTTTGCCATTGAAAAACATCGTTATTCATATACCAGAAATGATTGAAGCTACTGACTGAATGAAAGTAGCTGGCATCTCACTCTCTTTGAATCTTCTTTATCATGCTAAGAGGAGCAGGAAAAAGCAAAAAATTTCAGAATTGCACCTTGCAATGCGGAGAAATTACTGTTTGTGCATTTACAATATTCAATGATTTTTGCCATTGAAAAACGTCCAGAAATGATTGAAGCTACTGACTGAACGAAAGGAGCTGGCATCTCACTCTATTTGAATCTTCTTTATCATGCTAAGAGGAGCAGGAAAAAGCAAAAAATTTCAGAATTGCACCTTGCAATGCGGAGAAATTACTGTTTGTGCATTTACAATATTCATTGATTTTTGCCATTGAAAAACATCATGTTATTCATATACCAGAAATGTTTGAAGCTACTGACTGAATGAAAGGAGCTGGCATCTCACTCTCTTTGAATCTTCTTTATCATGCTAAGAGGAGCAGGAAAAAGCAAAAAATTTCAGAATTGCACCTTGCAATGCGGAGAAATTACTGTTTGTGCATTTACAATATTCATTGATTTTTGCCATTGAAAAACGTCCAGAAATGATTGAAGCTACTGACTGAATGAAAGGAGCTGGCATCTCACTCTCTTTGAATCTTCTTTATCATGCTAAGAGGAGCAGGAAAAAGCAAAAAATTTCAGAATTGCACCTTGCAATGCGGAGAAATTACTGTTTGTGCATTTACAATATTCATTGATTTTTGCCATTGAAAAACATCATGTTATTCATATACCAAAAATGTTTGAAGCTACTGACTGAATGAAAGGAGCTGGCATCTCACTCTCTTTGAATCTTCTTTATCATGCTTAGAGGAGCAGGAAAAAGCAAAAAATTTCAGAATTGCACCTTGCAATGCGGAGAAATTACTGTTTGTGCATTTACAATATTCATTGATTTTTGCCATTGAAAAACGTCCAGAAATGATTGAAGCTACTGACTGAATGAAAGGAGCTGGCATCTCACTCTCTTTGAATCTTCTTTATCATGCTAAGAGGAGCAGGAAAAAGCAAAAAATTTCAGAATTGCACCTTGCAATGCGGAGAAATTACTGTTTGTGCATTTACAATATTCATTGATTTTTGCCATTGAAAAACATCATGTTATTCATATACCAGAAATGTTTGAAGCTACTGACTGAATGAAAGGAGCTGGCATCTCACTCTCTTTGAATCTTCTTTATCATGCTAAGAGGAGCAGGAAAAAGCAAAAAAATTCAGAATTGCACCTTGCAATGCGGAGAAATTACTGTTTGTGCATTTACAATATTCATTGATTTTTGCCATTGAAAAACATCATGTTATTCATATACCAGAAATGATTGAAGCTACTGACTGAATGAAAGGAGCTGGCATCTCACTCTCTTTGAATCTTCTTTATCATGCTAAGAGGAGCAGGAAAAAGTAAAAAATTTCAGAATTGCACCTTGCAATGCGGAGAAATTACTGTTTGTGCATTTACAATATTCAATGATTTTTGCCATTGAAAAACGTCCAGAAATGATTGAAGCTACTGACTGAACGAAAGGAGCTGGCATCTCACTCTATTTGAATCTTCTTTATCATGCTAAGAGGAGCAGGAAAAAGCAAAAAATTTCAGAATTGCACCTTGCAATGCGGAGAAATTACTGTTTGTGCATTTACAATATTCATTGATTTTTGCCATTGAAAAACATCATGTTATTCATATACCAGAAATGTTTGAAGCTACTGACTGAATGAAAGGAGCTGGCATCTCACTCTCTTTGAATCTTCTTTATCATGCTAAGAGGAGCAGGAAAAAGCAAAAAATTTCAGAATTGCACCTTGCAATGCGGAGAAATTACTGTTTGTGCATTTACAATATTCATTGATTTTTGCCATTGAAAAACGTCCAGAAATGATTGAAGCTACTGACTGAATGAAAGGAGCTGGCATCTCACTCTCTTTGAATCTTCTTTATCATGCTAAGAGGAGCAGGAAAAAGCAAAAAATTTCAGAATTGCACCTTGCAATGCGGAGAAATTACTGTTTGTGCATTTACAATATTCATTGATTTTTGCCATTGAAAAACATCATGTTATTCATATACCAAAAATGTTTGAAGCTACTGACTGAATGAAAGGAGCTGGCATCTCACTCTCTTTGAATCTTCTTTATCATGCTTAGAGGAGCAGGAAAAAGCAAAAAATTTCAGAATTGCACCTTGCAATGCGGAGAAATTACTGTTTGTGCAATTACAATATTCATTGATTTTTGCCATTGAAAAACATCATGTTATTCATATACCAGAAATGTTTGAAGCTACTGACTGAATGAAAGGAGCTGGCATCTCACTCTCTTTGAATCTTCTTTATCATGCTAAGAGGAGCAGGAAAAAGCAAAAAAATTCAGAATTGCACCTTGCAATGCGGAGAAATTACTGTTTGTGCATTTACAATATTCATTGATTTTTGCCATTGAAAAACATCATGTTATTCATATACCAGAAATGTTTGAAGCTACTGACTGAATGAAAGGAGCTGGCATCTCACTCTCTTTGAATCTTCTTTATCATGCTAAGAGGAGCAGGAAAAAGCAAAAAATTTCAGAATTGCACCTTGCAATGCGGAGAAATTACTGTTTGTGCATTTACAATATTCATTGATTTTTGCCATTGAAAAACGTCCAGAAATGATTGAAGCTACTGACTGAATGAAAGGAGCTGGCATCTCACTCTCTTTGAATCTTCTTTATCATGCTAAGAGGAGCAGGAAAAAGCAAAAAATTTCAGAATTGCACCTTGCAATGCGGAGAAATTACTGTTTGTGCATTTACAATATTCATTGATTTTTGCCATTGAAAAACATCATGTTATTCATATACCAGAAATGTTTGAAGCTACTGACTGAATGAAAGGAGCTGGCATCTCACTCTCTTTGAATCTTCTTTATCATGCTAAGAGGAGCAGGAAAAAGCAAAAAATTTCAGAATTGCACCTTGCAATGCGGAGAAATTACTGTTTGTGCATTTACAATATTCATTGATTTTTGCCATTGAAAAACATCATGTTATTCATATACCAGAAATGTTTGAAGCTACTGACTGAATGAAAGGAGCTGGCATCTCACTCTCTTTGAATCTTCTTTATCATGCTAAGAGGAGCAGGAAAAAGCAAAAAATTTCAGAATTGCACCTTGCAATGCGGAGAAATTACTGTTTGTGCATTTACAATATTCATTGATTTTTGCCATTGAAAAACGTCCAGAAATGATTGAAGCTACTGACTGAATGAAAGGAGCTGGCATCTCACTCTCTTTGAATCTTCTTTATCATGCTAAGAGGAGCAGGAAAAAGCAAAAAATTTCAGAATTGCACCTTGCAATGCGGAGAAATTACTGTTTGTGCATTTACAAAATTCATTGATTTTTGCCATTGAAAAACATCATGTTATTCATATACCAGAAATGATTGAAGCTACTGACTGAATGAAAGGAGCTGGCATCTCACTCTCTTTGAATCTTCTTTATCATGCTAAGAGGAGCAGGAAAAAGCAAAAAATTTCAGAATTGCACCTTGCAATGCGGAGAAATTACTGTTTGTGCATTTACAATATTCATTGATTTTTGCCATTGAAAAACTTCCAGAAATGATTGAAGCTACTGACTGAATGAAAGGAGCTGGCATCTCACTCTCTTTGAATCTTCTTTATCATGCTAAGAGGAGCAGGAAAAAGCAAAAAATTTCAGAATTGCACCTTGCAATGCGGAGAAATTACTGTTTGTGCATTTACAATATTCATTGATATTTGCCATTGAAAAACATCATGTTATTCATATACCAGAAATGTTTGAAGCTACTGACTGAATGAAAGGAGCTGGCATCTCACTCTCTTTGAATCTTCTTTATCATGCTAAGAGGAGCAGGAAAAAGCAAAAAATTTCAGAATTGCACCTTGCAATGCGGATAAATTACTGTTTGTGCATTTACAATATTCATTGATTTTTGCCATTGAAAAACATCATGTTATTCATATACCAGAAATGATTGAAGCTACTTGCTGAATGAAAGGAGCTGGCATCTCACTCTCTTTGAATCTTCTTTATCATGCTAAGAGGAGCAGACAAAAGCAAAAAATTTCAGAATTGCACCTTGCAATGCGGAGAAATTACTGTTTGTGCATTTACAATATTCATTGATTTTTGCCATTGAAAAACATCATGTTATTCATATACCAGAAATGATTGAAGCTACTGACTGAATGAAAGTGGCTGGCATCTCACTCTCTTTGAATCTTCTTTATCATGCTAAGAGGAGCAGGAAAAAGCAAAAAATTTCAGAATTGCACCTTGCAATGCGGAGAAATTACTGTTTGTGCATTTACAATATTCATTGATTTTTGCAATTGAAAAACGTCCATAAATGATTGAAGCTACTGACTGAATGAAAGGAGCTGGCATCTCACTCTCTTTGAATCTTCTTTATCATGCTAAGAGGAGCAGGAGAAAGCAAAAAATTTCAGAATTGCACCTTGCAATGCGGAGAAATTACTGTTTGTGCATTTACAATATTCATTGATTTTTGCCATTGAAAAACATCATGTTATTCATATACCAGAAATGTTTGAAGCTACTGACTGAATGAAAGGAGCTGGCATCTCACTCTCTTTGAATCTTCTTTATCATGCTAAGAGGAGCAGGAAAAAGCAAAAAATTTCAGAATTGCACCTTGCAATGCGGAGAAATTACTGTTTGTGCATTTACAATATTCATTGATTTTTGCCATTGAAAAACATCATGTTATTCATATACCAGAAATGATTGAAGCTACTGACTGAATGAAAGTAGCTGGCATCTCACTCTCTTTGAATCTTCTTTATCATGCTAAGAGGAGCAGGAAAAAGCAAAAAATTTCAGAATTGCACCTTGCAATGCGGAGAAATTACTGTTTGTGCATTTACAATATTCATTGATCTTTGCAATTGAAAAACGTCCAGAAATGATTGAAGCTACTGACTGAATGAAAGGAGCTGGCATCTCACTCTCTTTGAATCTTCTTTATCATGCTAAGAGGAGCAGGAGAAAGCAAAAAATTTCAGAATTGCACCTTGCAATGCGGAGAAATTACTGTTTGTGCATTTACAATATTCATTGATTTTTCCCATTGAAAAACGTCCAGAAATGATTGAAGCTACTGACTGAATGAAAGGAGCTGTTATCTCACTCTCTTTGAATCTTGTTTATCATGCTAAGAGGAGCAGGAAAAAGCAAAAAATTTCAGAATTGACCTTGCAATGCGGAGAAATTACTGTATGTGCATTTACAATATTCATTGATTTTTGCCATTGAAAAACATCATGTTATTCATATACCAGAAATGATTGAAGCTACTGACTGAATGAAAGGAGCTGGCATCTCACTCTCTTTGAATCTTCTTTATCATGCTAAGAGGAGCAGGAAAAAGTAAAAAATTTCAGAATTGCACCTTGCAATGCGGAGAAATTACTGTTTGTGCATTTACAATATTCAATGATTTTTGCCATTGAAAAACGTCCAGAAATGATTGAAGCTACTGACTGAACGAAAGGAGCTGGCATCTCACTCTCTTTGAATCTTCTTTATCATGCTAAGAGGAGCAGGAAAAAGCAAAAAATTTCAGAATTGCACCTTGCAATGCGGAGAAATTACTGTTTGTGCATTTACAATATTCATTGATTTTTGCCATTGAAAAACATCATGTTATTCATATACCAGAAATGTTTGAAGCTACTGACTGAATGAAAGGAGCTGGCATCTCACTCTCTTTGAATCTTCTTTATCATGCTAAGAGGAGCAGGAAAAAGCAAAAAATTTCAGAATTGCACCTTGCAATGCAGAGAAATTACTGTTTGTGCATTTACAATATTCATTGATTTTTGCCATTGAAAAACGTCCAGAAATGATTGAAGCTACTGACTGAATGAAAGGAGCTGGCATCTCACTCTCTTTGAATCTTCTTTATCATGCTAAGAGGAGCAGGAAAAAGCAAAAAATTTCAGAATTGCACCTTGCAATGCGGAGAAATTACTGTTTGTGCATTTACAATATTCATTGATTTTTGCCATTGAAAAACATCATGTTATTCATATACCAGAAATATTTGAAGCTACTGACTGAATGAAAGGAGCTGGCATCTCACTCTCTTTGAATCTTCTTTATCATGCTAAGAGGAGCAGGAAAAAGCAAAAAATTTCAGAATTGCACCTTGCAATGCGGAGAAATTACTGTTTGTGCATTTACAATATTCATTGATTTTTGCCATTGAAAAACGTCCAGAAATGATTGAAGCTACTGACTGAATGAAAGGAGCTGGCATCTCACTCTCTTTGAATCTTCTTTATCATGCTAAGAGGAGCAGGAAAAAGCAAAAAATTTCAGAATTGCACCTTGCAATGCGGAGAAATTACTGTTTGTGCATTTACAATATTCATTGATTTTTGCCATTGAAAAACATCATGTTATTCATATACCAGAAATGTTTGAAGCTACTGACTGAATGAAAGGAGCTGGCATCTCACTCTCTTTGAATCTTCTTTATCATGCTAAGAGGAGCAGGAAAAAGCAAAAAATTTCAGAATTGCACCTTGCAATGCGGAGAAATTACTGTTTGTGCATTTACAATATTCATTGATTTTTGCCATTGAAAAACATCATGTTATTCATATACCAGAAATGTTTGAAGCTACTGACTGAATGAAAGGAACTGGCATCTCACTCTCTTTGAATCTTCTTTATCATGCTAAGAGGAGCAGGAGAAAGCAAAAAATTTCAGAATTGCACCTTGCAATGCGGAGAAATTACTGTTTGTGCATTTACAATATTCATTGATTTTTGCCATTGAAAAACATCATGTTATTCATATACCAGAAATGTTTGACGCTACTGACTGAATGAAAGGAGCTGGCATCTCACTCTCTTTGAATCTTCTTTATCATGCTAAGAGGAGCAGGAAAAAGCAAAAAATTTCAGAATTGCACCTTGCAATGCGGAGAAATTACTGTTTGTGCATTTACAATATTCATTGATTTTTGCCATTGAAAAACATCATGTTATTCATATACCAGAAATGATTGAAGCTACTGACTGAATGAAAGTAGCTGGCATCTCACTCTCTTTGAATCTTCTTTATCATGCTAAGAGGAGCAGGAAAAAGCAAAAAATTTCAGAATTGCACCTTGCAATGCGGAGAAATTACTGTTTGTGCATTTACAATATTCATTGATCTTTGCAATTGAAAAACGTCCAGAAATGATTGAAGCTACTGACTGAATGAAAGGAGCTGGCATCTCACTCTCTTTGAATCTTCTTTATCATGCTAAGAGGAGCAGGAGAAAGCAAAAAATTTCAGAATTGCACCTTGCAATGCGGAGAAATTACTGTTTGTGCATTTACAATATTCATTGATTTTTGCCATTGAAAAACATCATGTTATTCATATACCAGAAATGTTTGAAGCTACTGACTGAATGAAAGGAGCTGGCATCTCACTCTCTTTGAATCTTCTTTATCATGCTAAGAGGAGCAGGAAAAAGCAAAAAATTTCAGAATTGCACCTTGCAATGCGGAGAAATTACTGTTTGTGCATTTACAATATTCATTGATTTTTCCCATTGAAAAACGTCCAGAAATGATTGAAGCTACTGACTGAATGAAAGGAGCTGTTATCTCACTCTCTTTGAATCTTGTTTATCATGCTAAGAGGAGCAGGAAAAAGCAAAAAATTTCAGAATTGACCTTGCAATGCGGAGAAATTACTGTTTGTGCATTTACAATATTCATTGATTTTTGCCATTGAAAAACATCATGTTATTCATATACCAGAAATGATTGAAGCTACTGACTGAATGAAAGGAGCTGGCATCTCACTCTCTTTGAATCTTCTTTATCATGCTAAGAGGAGCAGGAAAAAGTAAAAAATTTCAGAATTGCACCTTGCAATGCGGAGAAATTACTGTTTGTGCATTTACAATATTCAATGATTTTTGCCATTGAAAAACGTCCAGAAATGATTGAAGCTACTGACTGAACGAAAGGAGCTGGCATCTCACTCTCTTTGAATCTTCTTTATCATGCTAAGAGGAGCAGGAAAAAGCAAAAAATTTCAGAATTGCACCTTGCAATGCGGAGAAATTACTGTTTGTGCATTTACAATATTCATTGATTTTTGCCATTGAAAAACATCATGTTATTCATATACCAGAAATGTTTGAAGCTACTGACTGAATGAAAGGAGCTGGCATCTCACTCTCTTTGAATCTTCTTTATCATGCTAAGAGGAGCAGGAAAAAGCAAAAAATTTCAGAATTGCACCTTGCAATGCGGAGAAATTACTGTTTGTGCATTTACAATATTCATTGATTTTTGCCATTGAAAAACGTCCAGAAATGATTGAAGCTACTGACTGAATGAAAGGAGCTGGCATCTCACTCTCTTTGAATCTTCTTTATCATGCTAAGAGGAGCAGGAAAAAGCAAAAAATTTCAGAATTGCACCTTGCAATGCGGAGAAATTACTGTTTGTGCATTTACAATATTCATTGATTTTTGCCATTGAAAAACATCATGTTATTCATATACCAGAAATGTTTGAAGCTACTGACTGAATGAAAGGAGCTGGCATCTCACTCTCTTTGAATCTTCTTTATCATGCTAAGAGGAGCAGGAAAAAGCAAAAAATTTCAGAATTGCACCTTGCAATGCGGAGAAATTACTGTTTGTGCATTTACAATATTCATTGATTTTTGCCATTGAAAAACGTCCAGAAATGATTGAAGCTACTGACTGAATGAAAGGAGCTGGCATCTCACTCTCTTTGAATCTTCTTTATCATGCTAAGAGGAGCAGGAAAAAGCAAAAAATTTCAGAATTGCACCTTGCAATGCGGAGAAATTACTGTTTGTGCATTTACAATATTCATTGATTTTTGCCTTTGAAAAACATCATGTTATTCATATACCAGAAATGTTTGAAGCTACTGACTGAATAAAAGGAGCTGGCATCTCACTCTCTTTGAATCTTCTTTATCATGCTAAGAGGAGCAGGGAAAAGCAAAAAATTTCAGAATTGCACCTTGCAATGCGGAGAAATTACTGTTTGTGCATTTACAATATTCATTGATTTTTGCCATTGAAAAACATCATGTTATTCATATACCAGAAATGTTTGAAGCTACTGACTGAATGAAAGGAGCTGGCATCTCACTCTCTTTGAATCTTCTTTATCATGCTAAGAGGAGCAGGAAAAAGCAAAAAATTTCAGAATTGCACCTTGCAATGCGGAGAAATTACTGTTTGTGCATTTACAATATTCATTGATTTTTGCCATTGAAAAACGTCCAGAAATGATTGAAGCTACTGACTGAATGAAAGGAGCTGGCATCTCACTCTCTTTGAATCTTCTTTATCATGCTAAGAGGAGCAGGAAAAAGCAAAAAAATTCAGAATTGCACCTTGCAATGCGGAGAAATTACTGTTTGTGCATTTACAATATTCATTGATTTTTGCCATTGAAAAACATCATGTTATTCATATACCAGAAATGTTTGAAGCTACTGACTGAATGAAAGGAGCTGGCATCTCACTCTCTTTGAATCTTCTTTATCATGCTAAGAGGAGCAGGAAAAAGCAAAAAATTTCAGAATTGCACCTTGCAATGCGGAGAAATTACTGTTTGTGCATTTACAATATTCATTGATTTTTGCCATTGAAAAACGTCCAGAAATGATTGAAGCTACTGACTGAATGAAAGGAGCTGGCATCTCACTCTCTTTGAATCTTCTTTATCATGCTAAGAGGAGCAGGAAAAAGCAAAAATTTTCAGAATTGCACCTTGCAATGCGGAGAAATTACTGTTTGTGCATTTACAATATTCATTGATTTTTGCCATTGAAAAACATCATGTTATTCATATACCAGAAATGTTTGAAGCTACTGACTGAATGAAAGGAGCTAGCATCTCACTCTCTTTGAATCTTCTTTATCATGCTAAGAGGAGCAGGAAAAAGCAAAAAATTTCAGAATTGCACCTTGCAATGCGGAGAAATTACTGTTTGTGCATTTACAATATTCATTGATTTTTGCCATTGAAAAACGTCCAGAAATGATTGAAGCTACTGACTGAATGAAAGGAGCTGGCATCTCACTCTCTTTGAATCTTCTTTATCATGCTAAGAGGAGCAGGAAAAAGCAAAAAATTTCAGAATTGCACCTTGCAATGCGGAGAAATTACTGTTTGTGCATTTACAATATTCATTGATTTTTGCCATTGAAAAACATCATGTTATTCATATACCAGAAATGTTTGAAGCTACTGACTGAATGAAAGGAGCTGGCATCTCACTCTCTTTGAATCTTCTTTATCATGCTAAGAGGAGCAGGGAAAAGCAAAAAATTTCAGAATTGCACCTTGCAATGCGGAGAAATTACTGTTTGTGCATTTACAATATTCATTGATTTTTGCCATTGAAAAACATCATGTTATTCATATACCAGAAATGTTTGAAGCTACTGACTGAATGAAAGGAGCTGGCATCTCACTCTCTTTGAATCTTCTTTATCATGCTAAGAGGAGCAGGAAAAAGCAAAAAATTTCAGAATTGCACCTTGCAATGCGGAGAAATTACTGTTTGTGCATTTACAATATTCATTGATTTTTGCCATTGAAAAACGTCCAGAAATGATTGAAGCTACTGACTGAATGAAAGGAGCTGGCATCTCACTCTCTTTGAATCTTCTTTATCATGCTAAGAGGAGCAGGAAAAAGCAAAAAATTTCAGAATTGCACCTTGCAATGCGGAGAAATTACTGTTGGTGCATTTACAATAATCATTGATTTTTGCCATTGAAAAACATCATGTTATTCATATACCAGAAATGTTTGAAGCTACTGACTGAATGAAAGGAGCTGGCATCTCACTCTCTTTGAATCTTCTTTATCATGCTAAGAGGAGCAGGAAAAAGCAAAAAATTTCAGAATTGCACCTTGCAATGCGGAGAAATTACTGTTTGTGCATTTACAATATTCATTGATTTTTGCCATTGAAAAACATCATGTTATTCATATACCAGAAATGTTTGAAGCTACTGACTGAATGAAAGGAGCTGGCATCTCACTCTCTTTGAATCTTCTTTATCATGCTAAGAGGAGCAGGAAAAAGCAAAAAATTTCAGAATTGCACCTTGCAATGCGGAGAAATTACTGTTTGTGCATTTACAATATTCATTGATTTTTACCATTGAAAAACGTCCAGAAATGATTGAAGCTACTGACTGAACGAAAGGAGCTGGCATCTCACTCTCTTTGAATCTTCTTTATCATGCTAAGAGGAGCAGGAAAAAGCAAAAAATTTCAGAATTGCACCTTGCAATGCGGAGAAATTACTGTTTGTGCATTTACAATATTCATTGATTTTTGCCATTGAAAAACATCATGTTATTCATATACCAGAAATGTTTGAAGCTACTGACTGAATGAAAGGAGCTGGCATCTCACTCTCTTTGAATCTTCTTTATCATGCTAAGAGGAGCAGGAAAAAGCAAAAAATTTCAGAATTGCACCTTGCAATGCGGAGAAATTACTGTTTGTGCATTTACAATATTCATTGATTTTTGCCATTGAAAAACGTCCAGAAATGATTGAAGCTACTGACTGAATGAAAGGAGCTGGCATCTCACTCTCTTTGAATCTTCTTTATCATGCTAAGAGGAGCAGGAAAAAGCAAAAAATTTCAGAATTGCACCTTGCAATGCGGAGAAATTACTGTTTGTGCATTTACAATATTCATTGATTTTTGCCATTGAAAAACATCATGTTATTCATATACCAGAAATGTTTGAAGCTACTGACTGAATGAAAGGAGCTGGCATCTCACTCTCTTTGAATCTTCTTTATCATGCTAAGAGGAGCAGGAAAAAGCAAAAAATTTCAGAATTGCACCTTGCAATGCGGAGAAATTACTGTTTGTGCATTTACAATATTCATTGATTTTTACCATTGAAAAACGTCCAGAAATGATTGAAGCTACTGACTGAACGAAAGGAGCTGGCATCTCACTCTCTTTGAATCTTCTTTATCATGCTAAGAGGAGCAGGAAAAAGCAAAAAATTTCAGAATTGCACCTTGCAATGCGGAGAAATTACTGTTTGTGCATTTACAATATTCATTGATTTTTGCCATTGAAAAACATCATGTTATTCATATACCAGAAATGTTTGAAGCT
Source organism: Phyllobates terribilis (assembly GCF_046119375.1). NCBI lineage: Eukaryota > Metazoa > Chordata > Amphibia > Anura > Dendrobatidae > Phyllobates > Phyllobates terribilis. The sequence goes on along the minus strand of NW_027363558.1, from coordinate 463,852 downwards.
ACTGACTGAATGAAAGGAGCTGGCATCTCACTCTCTTTGAATCTTCTTTATCATGCTAAGAGGAGCAGGAAAAAGCAAAAAATTTCAGAATTGCACCTTGCAATGCGGAGAAATTACTGTTTGTGCATTTACAATATTCATTGATTTTTGCCATTGAAAAACGTCCAGAAATGATTGAAGCTACTGACTGAATGAAAGGAGCTGGCATCTCACTCTCTTTGAATCTTCTTTATCATGCTAAGAGGAGCAGGAAAAAGCAAAAAATTTCAGAATTGCACCTTGCAATGCGGAGAAATTACTGTTTGTGCATTTACAAAATTCATTGATTTTTGCCATTGAAAAACATGTTATTCATATACCAGAAATGATTGAAGCTACTGACTGAATGAAAGGAGCTGGCATCTCACTCTCTTTGAATCTTCTTTATCATGCTAAGAGGAGCAGGAAAAAGCAAAAAATTTCAGAATTGCACCTTGCAATGCGGAGAAATTACTGTTTGTGCATTTACAATATTCATTGATTTTTGCCATTGAAAAACTTCCAGAAATGATTGAAGCTACTGACTGAATGAAAGGAGCTGGCATCTCACTCTCTTTGAATCTTCTTTATCATGCTAAGAGGAGCAGGAAAAAGCAAAAAATTTCAGAATTGCACCTTGCAATGTGGAGAAATTACTGTTTGTGCATTTACAATATTCATTGATTTTTGCCATTGAAAAACATCATGTTATTCATATACCAGAAATGTTTGAAGCTACTGACTGAATGAAAGGAGCTGGCATCTCACTCTCTTTGAATCTTCTTTATCATGCTAAGAGGAGCAGGAAAAAGCAAAAAATTTCAGAATTGCACCTTGCAATGCGGAGAAATTACTGTTTGTGCATTTACAATATTCATTGATTTTTACCATTGAAAAACGTCCAGAAATGATTGAAGCTACTGACTGAACGAAAGGAGCTGGCATCTCACTCTCTTTGAATCTTCTTTATCATGCTAAGAGGAGCAGGAAAAAGCAAAAAATTTCAGAATTGCACCTTGCAATGCGGAGAAATTACTGTTTGTGCATTTACAATATTCATTGATTTTTGCCATTGAAAAACATCATGTTATTCATATACCAGAAATGTTTGAAGCTACTGACTGAATGAAAGGAGCTGGCATCTCACTCTCTTTGAATCTTCTTTATCATGCTAAGAGGAGCAGGAAAAAGCAAAAAATTTCAGAATTGCACCTTGCAATGCGGAGAAATTACTGTTTGTGCATTTACAATATTCATTGATTTTTGCCATTGAAAAACGTCCAGAAATGATTGAAGCTACTGACTGAATGAAAGGAGCTGGCATCTCACTCTCTTTGAATCTTCTTTATCATGCTAAGAGGAGCAGGAAAAAGCAAAAAATTTCAGAATTGCACCTTGCAATGCGGAGAAATTACTGTTTGTGCATTTACAAAATTCATTGATTTTTGCCATTGAAAAACATCATGTTATTAATATACCAGAAATGATTGAAGCTACTGACTGAATGAAAGGAGCTGGCATCTCACTCTCTTTGAATCTTCTTTATCATGCTAAGAGGAGCAGGAAAAAGCAAAAAATTTCAGAATTGCACCTTGCAATGCGGAGAAATTACTGTTTGTGCATTTACAATATTCATTGATTTTTGCCATTGAAAAACTTCCAGAAATGATTGAAGCTACTGACTGAATGAAAGGAGCTGGCATCTCACTCTCTTTGAATCTTCTTTATCATGCTAAGAGGAGCAGGAAAAAGCAAAAAATTTCAGAATTGCACCTTGCAATGCGGAGAAATTACTGTTTGTGCATTTACAATATTCATTGATATTTGCCATTGAAAAACTTCATGTTATTCATATACCAGAAATGTTTGAAGCTACTGACTGAATGAAAGGAGCTGGCATCTCACTCTCTTTGAATCTTCTTTATCATGCTAAGAGGAGCAGGAAAAAGCAAAAAATTTCAGAATTGCACCTTGCAATGCGGATAAATTACTGTTTGTGCATTTACAATATTCATTGATTTTTGCCATTGAAAAACATCATGTTATTCATATACCAGAAATGATTTAAGCTACTGGCTGAATGAAAGGAGCTGGCATCTCACTCTCTTTGAATCTTCTTTATCATGCTAAGAGGAGCAGACAAAAGCAAAAAATTTCAGAATTGCACCTTGCAATGCGGAGAAATTACTGTTTGTGCATTTACAATATTCATTGATTTTTGCCATTGAAAAACATCATGTTATTCATATACCAGAAATGATTGAAGCTACTGACTGAATGAAAGTAGCTGGCATCTCACTCTCTTTGAATCTTCTTTATCATGCTAAGAGGAGCAGGAAAAAGCAAAAAATTTCAGAATTGCACCTTGCAATGCGGAGAAATTACTGTTTGTGCATTTACAATATTCATTGATTTTTGCAATTGAAAAACGTCCAGAAATGATTGAAGCTACTGACTGAATGAAAGGAGCTGGCATCTCACTCTCTTTGAATCTTCTTTATCATGCTAAGAGGAGCAGGAGAAAGCAAAAAATTTCAGAATTGCACCTTGCAATGCGGAGAAATTACTGTTTGTGCATTTACAATATTCATTGATTTTTGCCATTGAAAAACATCATGTTATTCATATACCAGAAATGTTTGAAGCTACTGACTGAATGAAAGGAGCTGGCATCTCACTCTCTTTGAATCTTCTTTATCATGCTAAGAGGAGCAGGAAAAAGCAAAAAATTTCAGAATTGCACCTTGCAATGCGGAGAAATTACTGTTTGTGCATTTACAATATTCATTGATTTTTCCCATTGAAAAACGTCCAGAAATGATTGAAGCTACTGACTGAATGAAAGGAGCTGTTATCTCACTCTCTTTGAATCTTGTTTATCATGCTAAGAGGAGCAGGAAAAAGCAAAAAATTTCTGAATTGACCTTGCAATGCGGAGAAATTACTGTTTGTGCATTTACAATATTCATTGATTTTTCCCATTGAAAAACGTCCAGAAATGATTGAAGCTACTGACTGAATGAAAGGAGCTGTTATCTCACTCTCTTTGAATCTTGTTTATCATGCTAAGAGGAGCAGGAAAAAGCAAAAAATTTCTGAATTGACCTTGCAATGCGGAGAAATTACTGTTTGTGCATTTACAATATTCATTGATTTTTGCCATTGAAAAACATCATGTTATTCATATACCAGAAATGATTGAAGCTACTGACTGAATGAAAGGAGCTGGCATCTCACTCTCTTTGAATCTTCTTTATCATGCTAAGAGGAGCAGGAAAAAGCAAAAAATTTCAGAATTGCACCTTGCAATGCGGAGAAATTACTGTTTGTGCATTTACAAAATTCATTGATTTTTGCCATTGAAAAACATGTTATTCATATACCAGAAATGATTGAAGCTACTGACTGATTGAAAGGAGCTGGCATCTCACTCTCTTTGAATCTTCTTTATCATGCTAAGAGGAGCAGGAAAAAGCAAAAAATTTCAGAATTGCACCTTGCAATGCGGAGAAATTACTGTTTGTGCATTTACAATATTCATTGATTTTTGCCATTGAAAAACTTCCAGAAATGATTGAAGCTACTGACTGAATGAAAGGAGCTGGCATCTCACTCTCTTTGAATCTTCTTTATCATGCTAAGAGGAGCAGGAAAAAGCAAAAAATTTCAGAATTGCACCTTGCAATGTGGAGAAATTACTGTTTGTGCATTTACAATATTCATTGATTTTTGCCATTGAAAAACATCATGTTATTCATATACCAGAAATGTTTGAAGCTACTGACTGAATGAAAGGAGCTGGCATCTCACTCTCTTTGAATCTTCTTTATCATGCTAAGAGGAGCAGGAAAAAGCAAAAAATTTCAGAATTGCACCTTGCAATGCGGAGAAATTACTGTTTGTGCATTTACAATATTCATTGATTTTTACCATTGAAAAACGTCCAGAAATGATTGAAGCTACTGACTGAACGAAAGGAGCTGGCATCTCACTCTCTTTGAATCTTCTTTATCATGCTAAGAGGAGCAGGAAAAAGCAAAAAATTTCAGAATTGCACCTTGCAATGCGGAGAAATTACTGTTTGTGCATTTACAATATTCATTGATTTTTGCCATTGAAAAACATCATGTTATTCATATACCAGAAATGTTTGAAGCTACTGACTGAATGAAAGGAGCTGGCATCTCACTCTCTTTGAATCTTCTTTATCATGCTAAGAGGAGCAGGAAAAAGCAAAAAATTTCAGAATTGCACCTTGCAATGCGGAGAAATTACTGTTTGTGCATTTACAATATTCATTGATTTTTGCCATTGAAAAACGTCCAGAAATGATTGAAGCTACTGACTGAATGAAAGGAGCTGGCATCTCACTCTCTTTGAATCTTCTTTATCATGCTAAGAGGAGCAGGAAAAAGCAAAAAATTTCAGAATTGCACCTTGCAATGCGGAGAAATTACTGTTTGTGCATTTACAAAATTCATTGATTTTTGCCATTGAAAAACATCATGTTATTAATATACCAGAAATGATTGAAGCTACTGACTGAATGAAAGGAGCTGGCATCTCACTCTCTTTGAATCTTCTTTATCATGCTAAGAGGAGCAGGAAAAAGTAAAAAATTTCAGAATTGCACCTTGCAATGCGGAGAAATTACTGTTTGTGCATTTACAATATTCAATGATTTTTGCCATTGAAAAACGTCCAGAAATGATTGAAGCTACTGACTGAACGAAAGGAGCTGGCATCTCACTCTCTTTGAATCTTCTTTATCATGCTAAGAGGAGCAGGAAAAAGCAAAAAATTTCAGAATTGCACCTTGCAATGCGGAGAAATTACTGTTTGTGCATTTACAATATTCATTGATTTTTGCCATTGAAAAACATCATGTTATTCATATACCAGAAATGTTTGAAGCTACTGACTGAATGAAAGGAGCTGGCATCTCACTCTCTTTGAATCTTCTTTATCATGCTAAGAGGAGCAGACAAAAGCAAAAAATTTCAGAATTGCACCTTGCAATGCGGAGAAATTACTGTTTGTGCATTTACAATATTCATTGATTTTTGCCATTGAAAAACATCATGTTATTCATATACCAGAAATGATTGAAGCTACTGACTGAATGAAAGTAGCTGGCATCTCACTCTCTTTGAATCTTCTTTATCATGCTAAGAGGAGCAGGAAAAAGCAAAAAATTTCAGAATTGCACCTTGCAATGCGGAGAAATTACTGTTTGTGCATTTACAATATTCATTGATTTTTGCAATTGAAAAACGTCCAGAAATGATTGAAGCTACTGACTGAATGAAAGGAGCTGGCATCTCACTCTCTTTGAATCTTCTTTATCATGCTAAGAGGAGCAGGAGAAAGCAAAAAATTTCAGAATTGCACCTTGCAATGCGGAGAAATTACTGTTTGTGCATTTACAATATTCATTGATTTTTGCCATTGAAAAACATCATGTTATTCATATACCAGAAATGTTTGAAGCTACTGACTGAATGAAAGGAGCTGGCATCTCACTCTCTTTGAATCTTCTTTATCATGCTAAGAGGAGCAGGAAAAAGCAAAAAATTTCAGAATTGCACCTTGCAATGCGGAGAAATTACTGTTTGTGCATTTACAATATTCATTGATTTTTCCCATTGAAAAACGTCCAGAAATGATTGAAGCTACTGACTGAATGAAAGGAGCTGTTATCTCACTCTCTTTGAATCTTGTTTATCATGCTAAGAGGAGCAGGAAAAAGCAAAAAATTTCAGAATTGACCTTGCAATGCGGAGAAATTACTGTTTGTGCATTTACAATATTCATTGATTTTTGCCATTGAAAAGCATCATGTTATTCATATACCAGAAATGATTGAAGCTACTGACTGAATGAAAGGAGCTGGCATCTCACTCTCTTTGAATCTTCTTTATCATGCTAAGAGGAGCAGGAAAAAGTAAAAAATTTCAGAATTGCACCTTGCAATGCGGAGAAATTACTGTTTGTGCATTTACAATATTCAATGATTTTTGCCATTGAAAAACGTCCAGAAATGATTGAAGCTACTGACTGAACGAAAGGAGCTGGCATCTCACTCTCTTTGAATCTTCTTTATCATGCTAAGAGGAGCAGGAAAAAGCAAAAAATTTCAGAATTGCACCTTGCAATGCGGAGAAATTAGTTTGTGCATTTACAATATTCATTGATTTTTGCCATTGAAAAACATCATGTTATTCATATACCAGAAATGTTTGAAGCTACTGACTGAATGAAAGGAGCTGGCATCTCACTCTCTTTGAATCTTCTTTATCATGCTAAGAGGAGCAGGAAAAAGCAAAAAATTTCAGAATTGCACCTTGCAATGCGGAGAAATTACTGTTTGTGCATTTACAATATTCATTGATTTTTGCCATTGAAAAACGTCCAGAAATGATTGAAGCTACTGACTGAATGAAAGGAGCTGGCATCTCACTCTCTTTGAATCTTCTTTATCATGCTAAGAGGAGCAGGAAAAAGCAAAAAATTTCAGAATTGCACCTTGCAATGCGGAGAAATTACTGTTTGTGCATTTACAATATTCATTGATTTTTGCCATTGAAAAACATCATGTTATTCATATACCAGAAATGTTTGAAGCTACTGACTGAATGAAAGGAGCTGGCATCTCACTCTCTTTGAATCTTCTTTATCATGCTAAGAGGAGCAGACAAAAGCAAAAAATTTCAGAATTGCACCTTGCAATGCGGAGAAATTACTGTTTGTGCATTTACAATATTCATTGATTTTTGCCATTGAAAAACATCATGTTATTCATATACCAGAAATGATTGAAGCTACTGACTGAATGAAAGTAGCTGGCATCTCACTCTCTTTGAATCTTCTTTATCATGCTAAGAGGAGCAGGAAAAAGCAAAAAATTTCAGAATTGCACCTTGCAATGCGGAGAAATTACTGTTTGTGCATTTACAATATTCATTGATTTTTGCAATTGAAAAACGTCCAGAAATGATTGAAGCTACTGACTGAATGAAAGGAGCTGGCATCTCACTCTCTTTGAATCTTCTTTATCATGCTAAGAGGAGCAGGAGAAAGCAAAAAATTTCAGAATTGCACCTTGCAATGCGGACAAATTACTGTTTGTGCATTTACAATATTCATTGATTTTTGCCATTGAAAAACATCATGTTATTCATATACCAGAAATGTTTGAAGCTACTGACTGAATGAAAGGAGCTGGCATCTCACTCTCTTTGAATCTTCTTTATCATGCTAAGAGGAGCAGGAAAAAGCAAAAAATTTCAGAATTGCACCTTGCAATGCGGAGAAATTAGTTTGTGCATTTACAATATTCATTGATTTTTGCCATTGAAAAACATCATGTTATTCATATACCAGAAATGTTTGAAGCTACTGACTGAATGAAAGGAGCTGGCATCTCACTCTCTTTGAATCTTCTTTATCATGCTAAGAGGAGCAGGAAAAAGCAAAAAATTTCAGAATTGCACCTTGCAATGCGGAGAAATTACTGTTTGTGCATTTACAATATTCATTGATTTTTGCCATTGAAAAACGTCCAGAAATGATTGAAGCTACTGACTGAATGAAAGGAGCTGGCATCTCACTCTCTTTGAATCTTCTTTATCATGCTAAGAGGAGCAGGAAAAAGCAAAAAATTTCAGAATTGCACCTTGCAATGCGGATAAATTACTGTTTGTGCATTTACAATATTCATTGATTTTTGCCATTGAAAAACATCATGTTATTCATATACCAGAAATGTTTGAAGCTACTGACTGAATGAAAGGAGCTGGCATCTCACTCTCTTTGAATCTTCTTTATCATGCTAAGAGGAGCAGGAAAAAGCAAAAAATTTCAGAATTGCACCTTGCAATGCGGAGAAATTACTGTTTGTGCATTTACAATATTCATTGATTTTTGCCATTGAAAAACGTCCAGAAATGATTGAAGCTACTGATTGAATGAAAGGAGCTGGCATCTCACTCTCTTTGAATCTTCTTTATCATGCTAAGAGGAGCAGGAAAAAGCAAAAAATTTCAGAATTGCACCTTGCAATGCGGAGAAATTACTGTTTGTGCATTTACAATATTCATTGATTTTTGCCATTGAAAAACATCATGTTATTCATATACCAGAAATGTTTGAAGCTACTGACTGAATGAAAGGAGCTGGCATCTCACTCTCTTTGAATCTTCTTTATCATGCTAAGAGGAGCAGGAAAAAGCAAAAAATTTCAGAATTGCACCTTGCAATGCGGAGAAATTAGTTTGTGCAATTACAATATTCATTGATTTTTCCATTGAAAAACGTCCAGAAATGATTGAAGCTACTGACTGAATGAAAGGAGCTGGCATCTCACTCTCTTTGAATCTTCTTTATCATGCTAAGAGGAGCAGGAAAAAGCAAAAAATTTCAGAATTGCACCTTGCAATGCGGAGAAATTACTGTTTGTGCATTTACAATATTCATTGATTTTTGCCATTGAAAAACATCATGTTATTCATATACCAGAAATGTTTGAAGCTACTGACTGAATGAAAGGAGCTGGCATCTCACTCTCTTTGAATCTTCTTTATCATGCTAAGAGGAGCAGGAAAAAGCAAAAAATTTCAGAATTGCACCTTGCAATGCGGAGAAATTACTGTTTGTGCATTTACAATATTCATTGATTTTTGCCATTGAAAAACGTCCAGAAATGATTGAAGCTACTGACTGAATGAAAGGAGCTGGCATCTCACTCTCTTTGAATCTTCTTTATCATGCTAAGAGGAGCAGGAAAAAGCAAAACATTTCAGAATTGCACCTTGCAATGCGGAGAAATTACTGTTTGTGCATTTACAATATTCATTGATTTTTGCCATTGAAAAACATCATGTTATTCATATACCAGAAATGTTTGAAGCTACTGACTGAATGAAAGGAGCTGGCATCTCACTCTCTTTGAATCTTCTTTATCATGCTAAGAGGAGCAGGAAAAAGCAAAAAATTTCAGAATTGCACCTTGCAATGCGGAGAAATTAGTTTGTGCATTTACAATATTCATTGATTTTTGCCATTGAAAAACATCATGTTATTCATATACCAGAAATGTTTGAAGCTACTGACTGAATGAAAGGAGCTGGCATCTCACTCTCTTTGAATCTTCTTTATCATGCTAAGAGGAGCAGGAAAAAGCAAAAAATTTCAGAATTGCACCTTGCAATGCGGAGAAATTACTGTTTGTGCATTTACAATATTCATTGATTTTTGCCATTGAAAAATGTCCAGAAATGATTGAAGCTACTGACTGAATGAAAGGAGCTGGCATCTCACTCTCTTTGAATCTTCTTTATCATGCTAAGAGGAGCAGGAAAAAGCAAAAAATTTCAGAATTGCACCTTGCAATGCGGAGAAATTACTGTTTGTGCATTTACAATATTCATTGATTTTTGCCATTGAAAAACGTCCAGAAATGATTGAAGCTACTGACTGAATGAAAGGAGCTGGCATCTCACTCTCTTTGAATCTTCTTTATCATGCTAAGAGGAGCTGGAAAAAGCAAAAAATTTCAGAATTGCACCTTGCAATGCGGAGAAATTACTGTTTGTGCATTTACAATATTCATTGATTTTTGCCATTGAAAAACATCATGTTATTCATATACCAGAAATGTTTGAAGCTACTGACTGAATGAAAGGAGCTGGCATCTCACTCTCTTTGAATCTTCTTTATCATGCTAAGAGGAGCAGGAAAAAGCAAAAAATTTCAGAATTGCACCTTGCAATGCGGAGAAATTAGTTTGTGCATTTACAATATTCATTGATTTTTGCCATTGAAAAACATCATGTTATTCATGTACCAGAAATGTTTGAAGCTACTGACTGAATGAAAGGAGCTGGCATCTCACTCTCTTTGAATCTTCTTTATCATGCTAAGAGGAGCAGGAAAAAGCAAAAAATTTCAGAATTGCACCTTGCAATGCGGAGAAATTACTGTTTGTGCATTTACAATATTCATTGATTTTTGCCATTGAAAAATGTCCAGAAATGATTGAAGCTACTGACTGAATGAAAGGAGCTGGCATCTCACTCTCTTTGAATCTTCTTTATCATGCTAAGAGGAGCAGGAAAAAGCAAAAAATTTCAGAATTGCACCTTGCAATGCGGAGAAATTACTGTTTGTGCATTTACAATATTCATTGATTTTTGCCATTGAAAAACATCATGTTATTCATATACCAGAAATGTTTGAAGCTACTGACTGAATGAAAGGAGCTGGCATCTCACTCTCTTTGAATCTTCTTTATCATGCTAAGAGGAGCAGGAAAAAGCAAAAAATTTCAGAATTGCACCTTGCAATGCGGAGAAATTACTGTTTGTGCATTTACAATATTCATTGATTTTTGCCATTGAAAAACGTCCAGAAATGATTGAAGCTACTGACTGAATGAAAGGAGCTGGCATCTCACTCTCTTTGAATCTTCTTTATCATGCTAAGAGGAGCAGGAAAAAGCAAAAAATTTCAGAATTGCACCTTGCAATGCGGAGAAATTACTGTTTGTGCATTTACAATATTCATTGATTTTTGCCATTGAAAAACATCATGTTATTCATATACCAGAAATGTTTGAAGCTACTGACTGAATGAAAGGAGCTGGCATCTCACTCTCTTTGAATCTTCTTTATCATGCTAAGAGGAGCAGGAAAAAGCAAAAAATTTCACAATTGCACCTTGCAATGCGGAGAAATTACTGTTTGTGCATTTACAATATTCATTGATTTTTGCCATTGAAAAACGTCCAGAAATGATTGAAGATACTGACTGAATGAAAGGAGCTGGCATCTCACTCTCTTTGAATCTTCTTTATCATGCTAAGAGGAGCAGGAAAAAGCAAAAAATTTCAGAATTGCACCTTGCAATGCGGAGAAATTACTGTTTGTGCATTTACAAAATTCATTGATTTTTGCCATTGAAAAACATCATGTTATTCATATACCAGAAATGATTGAAGCTACTGACTGAATGAAAGGAGCTGGCATCTCACTCTCTTTGAATCTTCTTTATCATGCTAAGAGGAGCAGGAAAAAGCAAAAAATTTCAGAATTGCACCTTGCAATGCGGAGAAATTACTGTTTGTGCATTTACAATATTCATTGATTTTTGCCATTGAAAAACGTCCAGAAATGATTGAAGCTACTGACTGAATGAAAGGAGCTGGCATCTCACTCTCTTTGAATCTTCTTTATCATGCTAAGAGGAGCAGGAAAAAGCAAAAAATTTCAGAATTGCACCTTGCAATGCGGAGAAATTACTGTTTGTGCATTTACAAAATTCATTGATTTTTGCCATTGAAAAACATCATGTTATTCATATACCAGAAATGATTGAAGCTACTGACTGAATGAAAGGAGCTGGCATCTCACTCTCTTTGAATCTTCTTTATCATGCTAAGAGGAGCAGGAAAAAGCAAAAAATTTCAGAATTGCACCTTGCAATGCGGAGAAATTACTGTTTGTGCATTTGCAATATTCATTGATTTTTGCAATTGAAAAACGTCCAGAAATGATTGAAGCTACTGACTGAATGAAAGGAGCTGGCATCTCACTCTCTTTGAATCTTCTTTATCATGCTAAGAGGAGCAGGAGAAAGCAAAAAATTTCAGAATTGCACCTTGCAATGCGGAGAAATTACTGTTTGTGCATTTACAATATTCATTGATTTTTGCCATTGAAAAACATCATGTTATTCATATACCAGAAATGATTGAAGCTACTGACTGAATGAAAGTAGCTGGCATCTCACTCTCTTTGAATCTTCTTTATCATGCTAAGAGGAGCAGGAAAAAGCAAAAAATTTCAGAATTGCACCTTGCAATGCGGAGAAATTACTGTTTGTGCATTTACAATATTCATTGATTTTTGCAATTGAAAAACGTCCAGAAATGATTGAAGCTACTGACTGAATGAAAGGAGCTGGCATCTCACTCTCTTTGAATCTTCTTTATCATGCTAAGAGGAGCAGGAGAAAGCAAAAAATTTCAGAATTGCACCTTGCAATGCGGAGAAATTACTGTTTGTGCATTTACAATATTCATTGATTTTTGCCATTGAAAAACATCATGTTATTCATATACCAGAAATGTTTGAAGCTACTGACTGAATGAAAGGAGCTGGCATCTCACTCTCTTTGAATCTTCTTTATCATGCTAAGAGGAGCAGGAAAAAGCAAAAAATTTCAGAATTGCACCTTGCAATGCGGAGAAATTACTGTTTGTGCATTTACAATATTCATTGATTTTTCCCATTGAAAAACGTCCAGAAATGATTGAAGCTACTGACTGAATGAAAGGAGCTGTTATCTCACTCTCTTTGAATCTTGTTTATCATGCTAAGAGGAGCAGGAAAAAGCAAAAAATTTCAGAATTGACCTTGCAATGCGGAGAAATTACTGTTTGTGCATTTACAATATTCATTGATTTTTGCCATTGAAAAGCATCATGTTATTCATATACCAGAAATGATTGAAGCTACTGACTGAATGAAAGGAGCTGGCATCTCACTCTCTTTGAATCTTCTTTATCATGCTAAGAGGAGCAGGAAAAAGTAAAAAATTTCAGAATTGCACCTTGCAATGCGGAGAAATTACTGTTTGTGCATTTACAATATTCAATGATTTTTGCCATTGAAAAACGTCCAGAAATGATTGAAGCTACTGACTGAACGAAAGGAGCTGGCATCTCACTCTCTTTGAATCTTCTTTATCATGCTAAGAGGAGCAGGAAAAAGCAAAAAATTTCAGAATTGCACCTTGCAATGCGGAGAAATTAGTTTGTGCATTTACAATATTCATTGATTTTTGCCATTGAAAAACATCATGTTATTCATATACCAGAAATGTTTGAAGCTACTGACTGAATGAAAGGAGCTGGCATCTCACTCTCTTTGAATCTTCTTTATCATGCTAAGAGGAGCAGGAAAAAGCAAAAAATTTCAGAATTGCACCTTGCAATGCGGAGAAATTACTGTTTGTGCATTTACAATATTCATTGATTTTTGCCATTGAAAAACGTCCAGAAATGATTGAAGCTACTGACTGAATGAAAGGAGCTGGCATCTCACTCTCTTTGAATCTTCTTTATCATGCTAAGAGGAGCAGGAAAAAGCAAAAAATTTCAGAATTGCACCTTGCAATGCGGAGAAATTACTGTTTGTGCATTTACAATATTCATTGATTTTTGCCATTGAAAAACATCATGTTATTCATATACCAGAAATGTTTGAAGCTACTGACTGAATGAAAGGAGCTGGCATCTCACTCTCTTTGAATCTTCTTTATCATGCTAAGAGGAGCAGACAAAAGCAAAAAATTTCAGAATTGCACCTTGCAATGCGGAGAAATTACTGTTTGTGCATTTACAATATTCATTGATTTTTGCCATTGAAAAACATCATGTTATTCATATACCAGAAATGATTGAAGCTACTGACTGAATGAAAGTAGCTGGCATCTCACTCTCTTTGAATCTTCTTTATCATGCTAAGAGGAGCAGGAAAAAGCAAAAAATTTCAGAATTGCACCTTGCAATGCGGAGAAATTACTGTTTGTGCATTTACAATATTCATTGATTTTTGCAATTGAAAAACGTCCAGAAATGATTGAAGCTACTGACTGAATGAAAGGAGCTGGCATCTCACTCTCTTTGAATCTTCTTTATCATGCTAAGAGGAGCAGGAGAAAGCAAAAAATTTCAGAATTGCACCTTGCAATGCGGACAAATTACTGTTTGTGCATTTACAATATTCATTGATTTTTGCCATTGAAAAACATCATGTTATTCATATACCAGAAATGTTTGAAGCTACTGACTGAATGAAAGGAGCTGGCATCTCACTCTCTTTGAATCTTCTTTATCATGCTAAGAGGAGCAGGAAAAAGCAAAAAATTTCAGAATTGCACCTTGCAATGCGGAGAAATTAGTTTGTGCATTTACAATATTCATTGATTTTTGCCATTGAAAAACATCATGTTATTCATATACCAGAAATGTTTGAAGCTACTGACTGAATGAAAGGAGCTGGCATCTCACTCTCTTTGAATCTTCTTTATCATGCTAAGAGGAGCAGGAAAAAGCAAAAAATTTCAGAATTGCACCTTGCAATGCGGAGAAATTACTGTTTGTGCATTTACAATATTCATTGATTTTTGCCATTGAAAAACGTCCAGAAATGATTGAAGCTACTGACTGAATGAAAGGAGCTGGCATCTCACTCTCTTTGAATCTTCTTTATCATGCTAAGAGGAGCAGGAAAAAGCAAAAAATTTCAGAATTGCACCTTGCAATGCGGATAAATTACTGTTTGTGCATTTACAATATTCATTGATTTTTGCCATTGAAAAACATCATGTTATTCATATACCAGAAATGTTTGAAGCTACTGACTGAATGAAAGGAGCTGGCATCTCACTCTCTTTGAATCTTCTTTATCATGCTAAGAGGAGCAGGAAAAAGCAAAAAATTTCAGAATTGCACCTTGCAATGCGGAGAAATTACTGTTTGTGCATTTACAATATTCATTGATTTTTGCCATTGAAAAACGTCCAGAAATGATTGAAGCTACTGATTGAATGAAAGGAGCTGGCATCTCACTCTCTTTGAATCTTCTTTATCATGCTAAGAGGAGCAGGAAAAAGCAAAAAATTTCAGAATTGCACCTTGCAATGCGGAGAAATTACTGTTTGTGCACTTACAATATTCATTGATTTTTGCCATTGAAAAACATCATGTTATTCATATACCAGAAATGTTTGAAGCTACTGACTGAATGAAAGGAGCTGGCATCTCACTCTCTTTGAATCTTCTTTATCATGCTAAGAGGAGCAGGAAAAAGCAAAAAATTTCAGAATTGCACCTTGCAATGCGGAGAAATTAGTTTGTGCAATTACAATATTCATTGATTTTTCCATTGAAAAACGTCCAGAAATGATTGAAGCTACTGACTGAATGAAAGGAGCTGGCATCTCACTCTCTTTGAATCTTCTTTATCATGCTAAGAGGAGCAGGAAAAAGCAAAAAATTTCAGAATTGCACCTTGCAATGCGGAGAAATTACTGTTTGTGCATTTACAATATTCATTGATTTTTGCCATTGAAAAACATCATGTTATTCATATACCAGAAATGTTTGAAGCTACTGACTGAATGAAAGGAGCTGGCATCTCACTCTCTTTGAATCTTCTTTATCATGCTAAGAGGAGCAGGAAAAAGCAAAAAATTTCAGAATTGCACCTTGCAATGCGGAGAAATTACTGTTTGTGCATTTACAATATTCATTGATTTTTGCCATTGAAAAACGTCCAGAAATGATTGAAGCTACTGACTGAATGAAAGGAGCTGGCATCTCACTCTCTTTGAATCTTCTTTATCATGCTAAGAGGAGCAGGAAAAAGCAAAACATTTCAGAATTGCACCTTGCAATGCGGAGAAATTACTGTTTGTGCATTTACAATATTCATTGATTTTTGCCATTGAAAAACATCATGTTATTCATATACCAGAAATGTTTGAAGCTACTGACTGAATGAAAGGAGCTGGCATCTCACTCTCTTTGAATCTTCTTTATCATGCTAAGAGGAGCAGGAAAAAGCAAAAAATTTCAGAATTGCACCTTGCAATGCGGAGAAATTAGTTTGTGCATTTACAATATTCATTGATTTTTGCCATTGAAAAACATCATGTTATTCATATACCAGAAATGTTTGAAGCTACTGACTGAATGAAAGGAGCTGGCATCTCACTCTCTTTGAATCTTCTTTATCATGCTAAGAGGAGCAGGAAAAAGCAAAAAATTTCAGAATTGCACCTTGCAATGCGGAGAAATTACTGTTTGTGCATTTACAATATTCATTGATTTTTGCCATTGAAAAATGTCCAGAAATGATTGAAGCTACTGACTGAATGAAAGGAGCTGGCATCTCACTCTCTTTGAATCTTCTTTATCATGCTAAGAGGAGCAGGAAAAAGCAAAAAATTTCAGAATTGCACCTTGCAATGCGGAGAAATTACTGTTTGTGCATTTACAATATTCATTGATTTTTGCCATTGAAAAACGTCCAGAAATGATTGAAGCTACTGACTGAATGAAAGGAGCTGGCATCTCACTCTCTTTGAATCTTCTTTATCATGCTAAGAGGAGCTGGAAAAAGCAAAAAATTTCAGAATTGCACCTTGCAATGCGGAGAAATTACTGTTTGTGCATTTACAATATTCATTGATTTTTGCCATTGAAAAACATCATGTTATTCATATACCAGAAATGTTTGAAGCTACTGACTGAATGAAAGGAGCTGGCATCTCACTCTCTTTGAATCTTCTTTATCATGCTAAGAGGAGCAGGAAAAAGCAAAAAATTTCAGAATTGCACCTTGCAATGCGGAGAAATTAGTTTGTGCATTTACAATATTCATTGATTTTTGCCATTGAAAAACATCATGTTATTCATATACCAGAAATGTTTGAAGCTACTGACTGAATGAAAGGAGCTGGCATCTCACTCTCTTTGAATCTTCTTTATCATGCTAAGAGGAGCAGGAAAAAGCAAAAAATTTCAGAATTGCACCTTGCAATGCGGAGAAATTACTGTTTGTGCATTTACAATATTCATTGATTTTTGCCATTGAAAAATGTCCAGAAATGATTGAAGCTACTGACTGAATGAAAGGAGCTGGCATCTCACTCTCTTTGAATCTTCTTTATCATGCTAAGAGGAGCAGGAAAAAGCAAAAAATTTCAGAATTGCACCTTGCAATGCGGAGAAATTACTGTTTGTGCATTTACAATATTCATTGATTTTTGCCATTGAAAAACATCATGTTATTCATATACCAGAAATGTTTGAAGCTACTGACTGAATGAAAGGAGCTGGCATCTCACTCTCTTTGAATCTTCTTTATCATGCTAAGAGGAGCAGGAAAAAGCAAAAAATTTCAGAATTGCACCTTGCAATGCGGAGAAATTACTGTTTGTGCATTTACAATATTCATTGATTTTTGCCATTGAAAAACGTCCAGAAATGATTGAAGCTACTGACTGAATGAAAGGAGCTGGCATCTCACTCTCTTTGAATCTTCTTTATCATGCTAAGAGGAGCAGGAAAAAGCAAAAAATTTCAGAATTGCACCTTGCAATGCGGAGAAATTACTGTTTGTGCATTTACAATATTCATTGATTTTTGCCATTGAAAAACATCATGTTATTCATATACCAGAAATGTTTGAAGCTACTGACTGAATGAAAGGAGCTGGCATCTCACTCTCTTTGAATCTTCTTTATCATGCTAAGAGGAGCAGGAAAAAGCAAAAAATTTCAGAATTGCACCTTGCAATGCGGAGAAATTACTGTTTGTGCATTTACAATATTCATTGATTTTTACCATTGAAAAACGTCCAGAAATGATTGAAGCTACTGACTGAACGAAAGGAGCTGGCATCTCACTCTCTTTGAATCTTCTTTATCATGCTAAGAGGAGCAGGAAAAAGCAAAAAATTTCAGAATTGCACCTTGCAATGCGGAGAAATTACTGTTTGTGCATTTACAATATTCATTGATTTTTGCCATTGAAAAACATCATGTTATTCATATACCAGAAATGTTTGAAGCTACTGACTGAATGAAAGGAGCTGGCATCTCACTCTCTTTGAATCTTCTTTATCATGCTAAGAGGAGCAGGAAAAAGCAAAAAATTTCAGAATTGCACCTTGCAATGCGGAGAAATTACTGTTTGTGCATTTACAATATTCATTGATTTTTGCCATTGAAAAACGTCCAGAAATGATTGAAGCTACTGACTGAATGAAAGGAGCTGGCATCTCACTCTCTTTGAATCTTCTTTATCATGCTAAGAGGAGCAGGAAAAAGCAAAAAATTTCAGAATTGCACCTTGCAATGCGGAGAAATTACTGTTTGTGCATTTACAAAATTCATTGATTTTTGCCATTGAAAAACATCATGTTATTCATATACCAGAAATGATTGAAGCTACTGACTGAATGAAAGGAGCTGGCATCTCACTCTCTTTGAATCTTCTTTATCATGCTAAGAGGAGCAGGAAAAAGCAAAAAATTTCAGAATTGCACCTTGCAATGCGGAGAAATTACTGTTTGTGCATTTACAATATTCATTGATTTTTGCCATTGAAAAACGTCCAGAAATGATTGAAGCTACTGACTGAATGAAAGGAGCTGGCATCTCACTCTCTTTGAATCTTCTTTATCATGCTAAGAGGAGCAGGAAAAAGCAAAAAATTTCAGAATTGCACCTTGCAATGCGGAGAAATTACTGTTTGTGCATTTACAAAATTCATTGATTTTTGCCATTGAAAAACATCATGTTATTCATATACCAGAAATGATTGAAGCTACTGACTGAATGAAAGGAGCTGGCATCTCACTCTCTTTGAATCTTCTTTATCATGCTAAGAGGAGCAGGAAAAAGCAAAAAATTTCAGAATTGCACCTTGCAATGCGGAGAAATTACTGTTTGTGCATTTACAATATTCATTGATTTTTGCAATTGAAAAACGTCCAGAAATGATTGAAGCTACTGACTGAATGAAAGGAGCTGGCATCTCACTCTCTTTGAATCTTCTTTATCATGCTAAGAGGAGCAGGAGAAAGCAAAAAATTTCAGAATTGCACCTTGCAATGCGGAGAAATTACTGTTTGTGCATTTACAATATTCATTGATTTTTGCCATTGAAAAACATCATGTTATTCATATACCAGAAATGTTTGAAGCTACTGACTGAATGAAAGGAGCTGGCATCTCACTCTCTTTGAATCTTCTTTATCATGCTAAGAGGAGCAGGAAAAAGCAAAAAATTTCAGAATTGCACCTTGCAATGCGGAGAAATTACTGTTTGTGCATTTACAATATTCATTGATTTTTCCCATTGAAAAACGTCCAGAAATGATTGAAGCTACTGACTGAATGAAAGGAGCTGTTATCTCACTCTCTTTGAATCTTGTTTATCATGCTAAGAGGAGCAGGAAAAAGCAAAAAATTTCAGAATTGACCTTGCAATGCGGAGAAATTACTGTTTGTGCATTTACAATATTCATTGATTTTTGCCATTGAAAAACATCATGTTATTCATATACCAGAAATGATTGAAGCTACTGACTGAATGAAAGGAGCTGGCTTCTCTCTCTCTTTGAATCTTCTTTATCATGCTAAGAGGAGCAGGAAAAAGTAAAAAATTTCAGAATTGCACCTTGCAATGCGGAGAAATTACTGTTTGTGCATTTACAATATTCAATGATTTTTGCCATTGAAAAACGTCCAGAAATGATTGAAGCTACTGACTGAACGAAAGGAGCTGGCATCTCACTCTCTTTGAATCTTCTTTACCATGCTAAGAGGAGCAGGAAAAAGCAAAAAATTTCAGAATTGCACCTTGCAATGCGGAGAAATTACTGTTTGTGCATTTACAATATTCATTGATTTTTGCCATTGAAAAACATCATGTTATTCATATACCAGAAATGTTTGAAGCTACTGACTGAATGAAAGGAGCTGGCATCTCACTCTCTTTGAATCTTCTTTATCATGCTAAGAGGAGCAGACAAAAGCAAAAAATTTCAGAATTGCATCTTGCAATGCGGAGAAATTACTGTTTGTGCATTTACAATATTCATTGATTTTTGCCATTGAAAAACATCATGTTATTCATATACCAGAAATGATTGAAGCTACTGACTGAATGAAAGTAGCTGGCATCTCACTCTCTTTGAATCTTCTTTATCATGCTAAGAGGAGCAGGAAAAAGCAAAAAATTTCAGAATTGCACCTTGCAATGCGGAGAAATTACTGTTTGTGCATTTACAATATTCATTGATTTTTGCAATTGAAAAACGTCCAGAAATGATTGAAGCTACTGACTGAATGAAAGGAGCTGGCATCTCACTCTCTTTGAATCTTCTTTATCATGCTAAGAGGAGCAGGAGAAATCAAAAAATTTCAGAATTGCACCTTGCAATGCGGAGAAATTACTGTTTGTGCATTTACAATATTCATTGATTTTTGCCATTGAAAAACATCATGTTATTCATATACCAGAAATGTTTGAAGCTACTGACTGAATGAAAGGAGCTGGCATCTCACTCTCTTTGAATCTTCTTTATCATGCTAAGAGGAGCAGGAAAAAGCAAAAAATTTCAGAATTGCACCTTGCAATGCGGAGAAATTACTGTTTGTGCATTTACAATATTCATTGATTTTTCCCATTGAAAAACTTCCAGAAATGATTGAAGCTACTGACTGAATGAAAGGAGCTGTTATCTCACTCTCTTTGAATCTTGTTTATCATGCTAAGAGGAGCAGGAAAAAGCAAAAAATTTCAGAATTGACCTTGCAATGCGGAGAAATTACTGTTTGTGCATTTACAATATTCATTGATTTTTGCCATTGAAAAGCATCATGTTATTCATATACCAGAAATGATTGAAGCTACTGACTGAATGAAAGGAGCTGGCATCTCACTCTCTTTGAATCTTCTTTATCATGCTAAGAGGAGCAGGAAAAAGTAAAAAATTTCAGAATTGCACCTTGCAATGCGGAGAAATTACTGTTTGTGCATTTACAATATTCAATGATTTTTGCCATTGAAAAACGTCCAGAAATGATTGAAGCTACTGACTGAACGAAAGGAGCTGGCATCTCACTCTCTTTGAATCTTCTTTATCATGCTAAGAGGAGCAGGAAAAAGCAAAAAATTTCAGAATTGCACCTTGCAATGCGGAGAAATTAGTTTGTGCATTTACAATATTCATTGATTTTTGCCATTGAAAAACATCATGTTATTCATATACCAGAAATGTTTGAAGCTACTGACTGAATGAAAGGAGCTGGCATCTCACTCTCTTTGAATCTTCTTTATCATGCTAAGAGGAGCAGGAAAAAGCAAAAAATTTCAGAATTGCACCTTGCAATGCGGAGAAATTACTGTTTGTGCATTTACAATATTCATTGATTTTTGCCATTGAAAAACGTCCAGAAATGATTGAAGCTACTGACTGAATGAAAGGAGCTGGCATCTCACTCTCTTTGAATCTTCTTTATCATGCTAAGAGGAGCAGGAAAAAGCAAAAAATTTCAGAATTGCCCCTTTCAATGCGGAGAAATTACTGTTTGTGCATTTACAATATTCATTGATTTTTGCCATTGAAAAACATCATGTTATTCATATACCAGAAATGTTTGAAGCTACTGACTGAATGAAAGGAGCTGGCATCTCACTCTCTTTGAATCTTCTTTATCATGCTAAGAGGAGCAGACAAAAGCAAAAAATTTCAGAATTGCACCTTGCAATGCGGAGAAATTACTGTTTGTGCATTTACAATATTCATTGATTTTTGCCATTGAAAAACATCATGTTATTCATATACCAGAAATGATTGAAGCTACTGACTGAATGAAAGTAGCTGGCATCTCACTCTCTTTGAATCTTCTTTATCATGCTAAGAGGAGCAGGAAAAAGCAAAAAATTTCAGAATTGCACCTTGCAATGCGGAGAAATTACTGTTTGTGCATTTACAATATTCATTGATTTTTGCAATTGAAAAACGTCCAGAAATGATTGAAGCTACTGACTGAATGAAAGGAGCTGGCATCTCACTCTCTTTGAATCTTCTTTATCATGCTAAGAGGAGCAGGAGAAAGCAAAAAATTTCAGAATTGCACCTTGCAATGCGGACAAATTACTGTTTGTGCATTTACAATATTCATTGATTTTTGCCATTGAAAAACATCATGTTATTCATATACCAGAAATGTTTGAAGCTACTGACTGAATGAAAGGAGCTGGCATCTCACTCTCTTTGAATCTTCTTTATCATGCTAAGAGGAGCAGGAAAAAGCAAAAAATTTCAGAATTGCACCTTGCAATGCGGAGAAATTAGTTTGTGCATTTACAATATTCATTGATTTTTGCCATTGAAAAACATCATGTTATTCATATACCAGAAATGTTTGAAGCTACTGACTGAATGAAAGGAGCTGGCATCTCACTCTCTTTGAATCTTCTTTATCATGCTAAGAGGAGCAGGAAAAAGCAAAAAATTTCAGAATTGCACCTTGCAATGCGGAGAAATTACTGTTTGTGCATTTACAATATTCATTGATTTTTGCCATTGAAAAACGTCCAGAAATGATTGAAGCTACTGACTGAATGAAAGGAGCTGGCATCTCACTCTCTTTGAATCTTCTTTATCATGCTAAGAGGAGCAGGAAAAAGCAAAAAATTTCAGAATTGCACCTTGCAATGCGGATAAATTACTGTTTGTGCATTTACAATATTCATTGATTTTTGCCATTGAAAAACATCATGTTATTCATATACCAGAAATGTTTGAAGCTACTGACTGAATGAAAGGAGCTGGCATCTCACTCTCTTTGAATCTTCTTTATCATGCTAAGAGGAGCAGGAAAAAGCAAAAAATTTCAGAATTGCACCTTGCAATGCGGAGAAATTACTGTTTGTGCATTTACAATATTCATTGATTTTTGCCATTGAAAAACGTCCAGAAATGATTGAAGCTACTGACTGAATGAAAGGAGCTGGCATCTCACTCTCTTTGAATCTTCTTTATCATGCTAAGAGGAGCAGGAAAAAGCAAAAAATTTCAGAATTGCACCTTGCAATGCGGAGAAATTACTGTTTGTGCATTTACAATATTCATTGATTTTTGCCATTGAAAAACATCATGTTATTCATATACCAGAAATGTTTGAAGCTACTGACTGAATGAAAGGAGCTGGCATCTCACTCTCTTTGAATCTTCTTTATCATGCTAAGAGGAGCAGGAAAAAGCAAAAAATTTCAGAATTGCACCTTGCAATGCGGAGAAATTACTGTTTGTGCATTTACAATATTCATTGATTTTTGCCATTGAAAAACGTCCAGAAATGATTGAAGCTACTGACTGAATGAAAGGAGCTGGCATCTCACTCTCTTTGAATCTTCTTTATCATGCTAAGAGGAGCAGGAAAAAGCAAAAAATTTCAGAATTGCACCTTGCAATGCGGAGAAATTACTGTTTGTGCATTTACAATATTCATTGATTTTTGCCATTGAAAAACATCATGTTATTCATATACCAGAAATGTTTGAAGCTACTGACTGAATGAAAGGAGCTGGCATCTCACTCTCTTTGAATCTTCTTTATCATGCTAAGAGGAGCAGGAAAAAGCAAAAAATTTCAGAATTGCACCTTGCAATGCGGAGAAATTAGTTTGTGCATTTACAATATTCATTGATTTTTGCCATTGAAAAACATCATGTTATTCATATACCAGAAATGTTTGAAGCTACTGACTGAATGAAAGGAGCTGGCATCTCACTCTCTTTGAATCTTCTTTATCATGCTAAGAGGAGCAGGAAAAAGCAAAAAATTTCAGAATTGCACCTTGCAATGCGGAGAAATTACTGTTTGTGCATTTACAATATTCATTGATTTTTGCCATTGAAAAATGTCCAGAAATGATTGAAGCTACTGACTGAATGAAAGGAGCTGGCATCTCACTCTCTTTGAATCTTCTTTATCATGCTAAGAGGAGCAGGAAAAAGCAAAAAATTTCAGAATTGCACCTTGCAATGCGGAGAAATTACTGTTTGTGCATTTACAATATTCATTGATTTTTGCCATTGAAAAACATCATGTTATTCATATACCAGAAATGTTTGAAGCTACTGACTGAATGAAAGGAGCTGGCATCTCACTCTCTTTGAATCTTCTTTATCATGCTAAGAGGAGCAGGAAAAAGCAAAAAATTTCAGAATTGCACCTTGCAATGCGGAGAAATTAGTTTGTGCATTTACAATATTCATTGATTTTTGCCATTGAAAAACATCATGTTATTCATATACCAGAAATGTTTGAAGCTACTGACTGAATGAAAGGAGCTGGCATCTCACTCTCTTTGAATCTTCTTTATCATGCTAAGAGGAGCAGGAAAAAGCAAAAAATTTCAGAATTGCACCTTGCAATGCGGAGAAATTACTGTTTGTGCATTTACAATATTCATTGATTTTTGCCATTGAAAAATGTCCAGAAATGATTGAAGCTACTGACTGAATGAAAGGAGCTGGCATCTCACTCTCTTTGAATCTTCTTTATCATGCTAAGAGGAGCAGGAAAAAGCAAAAAATTTCAGAATTGCACCTTGCAATGCGGAGAAATTACTGTTTGTGCATTTACAATATTCATTGATTTTTGCCATTGAAAAACATCATGTTATTCATATACCAGAAATGTTTGAAGCTACTGACTGAATGAAAGGAGCTGGCATCTCACTCTCTTTGAATCTTCTTTATCATGCTAAGAGGAGCAGGAAAAAGCAAAAAATTTCAGAATTGCACCTTGCAATGCGGAGAAATTACTGTTTGTGCATTTACAATATTCATTGATTTTTGCCATTGAAAAACGTCCAGAAATGATTGAAGCTACTGACTGAATGAAAGGAGCTGGCATCTCACTCTCTTTGAATCTTCTTTATCATGCTAAGAGGAGCAGGAAAAAGCAAAAAATTTCAGAATTGCACCTTGCAATGCGGAGAAATTACTGTTTGTGCATTTACAATATTCATTGATTTTTGCCATTGAAAAACATCATGTTATTCATATACCAGAAATGTTTGAAGCTACTGACTGAATGAAAGGAGCTGGCATCTCACTCTCTTTGAATCTTCTTTATCATGCTAAGAGGAGCAGGAAAAAGCAAAAAATTTCAGAATTGCACCTTGCAATGCGGAGAAATTACTGTTTGTGCATTTACAATATTCATTGATTTTTGCCATTGAAAAACTTCCAGAAATGATTGAAGCTACTGACTGAATGAAAGGAGCTGGCATCTCACTCTCTTTGAATCTTCTTTATCATGCTAAGAGGAGCAGGAAAAAGCAAAAAATTTCAGAATTGCACCTTGCAATGTGGAGAAATTACTGTTTGTGCATTTACAATATTCATTGATTTTTGCCATTGAAAAACATCATGTTATTCATATACCAGAAATGTTTGAAGCTACTGACTGAATGAAAGGAGCTGGCATCTCACTCTCTTTGAATCTTCTTTATCATGCTAAGAGGAGCAGGAAAAAGCAAAAAATTTCAGAATTGCACCTTGCAATGCGGAGAAATTACTGTTTGTGCATTTACAATATTCATTGATTTTTACCATTGAAAAACGTCCAGAAATGATTGAAGCTACTGACTGAACGAAAGGAGCTGGCATCTCACTCTCTTTGAATCTTCTTTATCATGCTAAGAGGAGCAGGAAAAAGCAAAAAATTTCAGAATTGCACCTTGCAATGCGGAGAAATTACTGTTTGTGCATTTACAATATTCATTGATTTTTGCCATTGAAAAACATCATGTTATTCATATACCAGAAATGTTTGAAGCTACTGACTGAATGAAAGGAGCTGGCATCTCACTCTCTTTGAATCTTCTTTATCATGCTAAGAGGAGCAGGAAAAAGCAAAAAATTTCAGAATTGCACCTTGCAATGCGGAGAAATTACTGTTTGTGCATTTACAATATTCATTGATTTTTGCCATTGAAAAACGTCCAGAAATGATTGAAGCTACTGACTGAATGAAAGGAGCTGGCATCTCACTCTCTTTGAATCTTCTTTATCATGCTAAGAGGAGCAGGAAAAAGCAAAAAATTTCAGAATTGCACCTTGCAATGCGGAGAAATTACTGTTTGTGCATTTACAAAATTCATTGATTTTTGCCATTGAAAAACATCATGTTATTAATATACCAGAAATGATTGAAGCTACTGACTGAATGAAAGTAGCTGGCATCTCACTCTCTTTGAATCTTCTTTATCATGCTAAGAGGAGCAGGAAAAAGCAAAAAATTTCAGAATTGCACCTTGCAATGCGGAGAAATTACTGTTTGTGCATTTACAATATTCATTGATTTTTGCCATTGAAAAACTTCCAGAAATGATTGAAGCTACTGACTGAATGAAAGGAGCTGGCATCTCACTCTCTTTGAATCTTCTTTATCATGCTAAGAGGAGCAGGAAAAAGCAAAAAATTTCAGAATTGCACCTTGCAATGCGGAGAAATTACTGTTTGTGCATTTACAATATTCATTGATATTTGCCATTGAAAAACATCATGTTATTCATATACCAGAAATGTTTGAAGCTACTGACTGAATGAAAGGAGCTGGCATCTCACTCTCTTTGAATCTTCTTTATCATGCTAAGAGGAGCAGGAAAAAGCAAAAAATTTCAGAATTGCACCTTGCAATGCGGATAAATTACTGTTTGTGCATTTACAATATTCATTGATTTTTGCCATTGAAAAACATCATGTTATTCATATACCAGAAATGATTGAAGCTACTGGCTGAATGAAAGGAGCTGGCATCTCACTCTCTTTGAATCTTCTTTATCATGCTAAGAGGAGCAGACAAAAGCAAAAAATTTCAGAATTGCACCTTGCAATGCGGAGAAATTACTGTTTGTGCATTTACAATATTCATTGATTTTTGCCATTGAAAAACATCATGTTATTCATATACCAGAAATGATTGAAGCTACTGACTGAATGAAAGTAGCTGGCATCTCACTCTCTTTGAATCTTCTTTATCATGCTAAGAGGAGCAGGAAAAAGCAAAAAATTTCAGAATTGCACCTTGCAATGCGGAGAAATTACTGTTTGTGCATTTACAATATTCATTGATTTTTGCAATTGAAAAACGTCCAGAAATGATTGAAGCTACTGACTGAATGAAAGGAGCTGGCATCTCACTCTCTTTGAATCTTCTTTATCATGCTAAGAGGAGCAGGAGAAAGCAAAAAATTTCAGAATTGCACCTTGCAATGCGGAGAAATTACTGTTTGTGCATTTACAATATTCATTGATTTTTGCCATTGAAAAACAACATGTTATTCATATACCAGAAATGTTTGAAGCTACTGACTGAATGAAAGGAGCTGGCATCTCACTCTCTTTGAATCTTCTTTATCATGCTAAGAGGAGCAGGAAAAAGCAAAAAATTTCAGAATTGCACCTTGCAATGCGGAGAAATTACTGTTTGTGCATTTACAATATTCATTGATTTTTGCCATTGAAAAACGTCCAGAAATGATTGAAGCTACTGACTGAATGAAAGGAGCTGGCATCTCACTCTCTTTGAATCTTCTTTATCATGCTAAGAGGAGCAGGAAAAAGCAAAAAATTTCAGAATTGCACCTTGCAATGCGGAGAAATTACTGTTTGTGCATTTACAATATTCATTGATTTTTGCCATTGAAAAACATCATGTTATTCATATACCAGAAATGTTTGAAGCTACTGACTGAATGAAAGGAGCTGGCATCTCACTCTCTTTGAATCTTCTTTATCATGCTAAGAGGAGCAGGAAAAAGCAAAAAATTTCAGAATTGCACCTTGCAATGCGGAGAAATTACTGTTTGTGCATTTACAATATTCATTGATTTTTACCATTGAAAAACGTCCAGAAATGATTGAAGCTACTGACTGAACGAAAGGAGCTGGCATCTCACTCTCTTTGAATCTTCTTTATCATGCTAAGAGGAGCAGGAAAAAGCAAAAAATTTCAGAATTGCACCTTGCAATGCGGAGAAATTACTGTTTGTGCATTTACAATATTCATTGATTTTTGCCATTGAAAAACATCATGTTATTCATATACCAGAAATGTTTGAAGCTACTGACTGAATGAAAGGAGCTGGCATCTCACTCTCTTTGAATCTTCTTTATCATGCTAAGAGGAGCAGGAAAAAGCAAAAAATTTCAGAATTGCACCTTGCAATGCGGAGAAATTACTGTTTGTGCATTTACAATATTCATTGATTTTTGCCATTGAAAAACGTCCAGAAATGATTGAAGCTACTGACTGAATGAAAGGAGCTGGCATCTCACTCTCTTTGAATCTTCTTTATCATGCTAAGAGGAGCAGGAAAAAGCAAAAAATTTCAGAATTGCACCTTGCAATGCGGAGAAATTACTGTTTGTGCATTTACAAAATTCATTGATTTTTGCCATTGAAAAACATCATGTTATTCATATACCAGAAATGATTGAAGCTACTGACTGAATGAAAGGAGCTGGCATCTCACTCTCTTTGAATCTTCTTTATCATGCTAAGAGGAGCAGGAAAAAGCAAAAAATTTCAGAATTGCACCTTGCAATGCGGAGAAATTACTGTTTGTGCATTTACAATATTCATTGATTTTTGCCATTGAAAAACTTCCAGAAATGATTGAAGCTACTGACTGAATGAAAGGAGCTGGCATCTCACTCTCTTTGAATCTTCTTTATCATGCTAAGAGGAGCAGGAAAAAGCAAAAAATTTCAGAATTGCACCTTGCAATGTGGAGAAATTACTGTTTGTGCATTTACAATATTCATTGATTTTTGCCATTGAAAAACATCATGTTATTCATATACCAGAAATGTTTGAAGCTACTGACTGAATGAAAGGAGCTGGCATCTCACTCTCTTTGAATCTTCTTTATCATGCTAAGAGGAGCAGGAAAAAGCAAAAAATTTCAGAATTGCACCTTGCAATGCGGAGAAATTACTGTTTGTGCATTTACAATATTCATTGATTTTTACCATTGAAAAACGTCCAGAAATGATTGAAGCTACTGACTGAACGAAAGGAGCTGGCATCTCACTCTCTTTGAATCTTCTTTATCATGCTAAGAGGAGCAGGAAAAAGCAAAAAATTTCAGAATTGCACCTTGCAATGCGGAGAAATTACTGTTTGTGCATTTACAATATTCATTGATTTTTGCCATTGAAAAACATCATGTTATTCATATACCAGAAATGTTTGAAGCTACTGACTGAATGAAAGGAGCTGGCATCTCACTCTCTTTGAATCTTCTTTATCATGCTAAGAGGAGCAGGAAAAAGCAAAAAATTTCAGAATTGCACCTTGCAATGCGGAGAAATTACTGTTTGTGCATTTACAATATTCATTGATTTTTGCCATTGAAAAACGTCCAGAAATGATTGAAGCTACTGACTGAATGAAAGGAGCTGGCATCTCACTCTCTTTGAATCTTCTTTATCATGCTAAGAGGAGCAGGAAAAAGCAAAAAATTTCAGAATTGCACCTTGCAATGCGGAGAAATTACTGTTTGTGCATTTACAAAATTCATTGATTTTTGCCATTGAAAAACATCATGTTATTAATATACCAGAAATGATTGAAGCTACTGACTGAATGAAAGTAGCTGGCATCTCACTCTCTTTGAATCTTCTTTATCATGCTAAGAGGAGCAGGAAAAAGCAAAAAATTTCAGAATTGCACCTTGCAATGCGGAGAAATTACTGTTTGTGCATTTACAATATTCATTGATTTTTGCCATTGAAAAACTTCCAGAAATGATTGAAGCTACTGACTGAATGAAAGGAGCTGGCATCTCACTCTCTTTGAATCTTCTTTATCATGCTAAGAGGAGCAGGAAAAAGCAAAAAATTTCAGAATTGCACCTTGCAATGCGGAGAAATTACTGTTTGTGCATTTACAATATTCATTGATATTTGCCATTGAAAAACATCATGTTATTCATATACCAGAAATGTTTGAAGCTACTGACTGAATGAAAGGAGCTGGCATCTCACTCTCTTTGAATCTTCTTTATCATGCTAAGAGGAGCAGGAAAAAGCAAAAAATTTCAGAATTGCACCTTGCAATGCGGATAAATTACTGTTTGTGCATTTACAATATTCATTGATTTTTGCCATTGAAAAACATCATGTTATTCATATACCAGAAATGATTGAAGCTACTGGCTGAATGAAAGGAGCTGGCATCTCACTCTCTTTGAATCTTCTTTATCATGCTAAGAGGAGCAGACAAAAGCAAAAAATTTCAGAATTGCACCTTGCAATGCGGAGAAATTACTGTTTGTGCATTTACAATATTCATTGATTTTTGCCATTGAAAAACATCATGTTATTCATATACCAGAAATGATTGAAGCTACTGACTGAATGAAAGTAGCTGGCATCTCACTCTCTTTGAATCTTCTTTATCATGCTAAGAGGAGCAGGAAAAAGCAAAAAATTTCAGAATTGCACCTTGCAATGCGGAGAAATTACTGTTTGTGCATTTACAATATTCATTGATTTTTGCAATTGAAAAACGTCCAGAAATGATTGAAGCTACTGACTGAATGAAAGGAGCTGGCATCTCACTCTCTTTGAATCTTCTTTATCATGCTAAGAGGAGCAGGAAAAAGCAAAAAATTTCAGAATTGCACCTTGCAATGCGGAGAAATTACTGTTTGTGCATTTACAATATTCATTGATTTTTGCCATTGAAAAACATCATGTTATTCATATACCAGAAATGTTTGAAGCTACTGACTGAATGAAAGGAGCTGGCATCTCACTCTCTTTGAATCTTCTTTATCATGCTAAGAGGAGCAGGAAAAAGCAAAAAATTTCAGAATTGCACCTTGCAATGCGGAGAAATTACTGTTTGTGCATTTACAATATTCATTGATTTTTCCCATTGAAAAACGTCCAGAAATGATTGAAGCTACTGACTGAATGAAAGGAGCTGTTATCTCACTCTCTTTGAATCTTGTTTATCATGCTAAGAGGAGCAGGAAAAAGCAAAAAATTTCAGAATTGACCTTGCAATGCGGAGAAATTACTGTTTGTGCATTTACAATATTCATTGATTTTTGCCATTGAAAAACATCATGTTATTCATATACCAGAAATGATTGAAGCTACTGACTGAATGAAAGGAGCTGGCTTCTCTCTCTCTTTGAATCTTCTTTATCATGCTAAGAGGAGCAGGAAAAAGTAAAAAATTTCAGAATTGCACCTTGCAATGCGGAGAAATTACTGTTTGTGCATTTACAATATTCAATGATTTTTGCCATTGAAAAACGTCCAGAAATGATTGAAGCTACTGACTGAACGAAAGGAGCTGGCATCTCACTCTCTTTGAATCTTCTTTATCATGCTAAGAGGAGCAGGAAAAAGCAAAAAATTTCAGAATTGCACCTTGCAATGCGGAGAAATTACTGTTTGTGCATTTACAATATTCATTGATTTTTGCCATTGAAAAACATCATGTTATTCATATACCAGAAATGTTTGAAGCTACTGACTGAATGAAAGGAGCTGGCATCTCACTCTCTTTGAATCTTCTTTATCATGCTAAGAGGAGCAGACAAAAGCAAAAAATTTCAGAATTGCACCTTGCAATGCGGAGAAATTACTGTTTGTGCATTTACAATATTCATTGATTTTTGCCATTGAAAAACATCATGTTATTCATATACCAGAAATGATTGAAGCTACTGACTGAATGAAAGTAGCTGGCATCTCACTCTCTTTGAATCTTCTTTATCATGCTAAGAGGAGCAGGAAAAAGCAAAAAATTTCAGAATTGCACCTTGCAATGCGGAGAAATTACTGTTTGTGCATTTACAATATTCATTGATTTTTGCAATTGAAAAACGTCCAGAAATGATTGAAGCTACTGACTGAATGAAAGGAGCTGGCATCTCACTCTCTTTGAATCTTCTTTATCATGCTAAGAGGAGCAGGAGAAAGCAAAAAATTTCAGAATTGCACCTTGCAATGCGGATAAATTACTGTTTGTGCATTTACAATATTCATTGATTTTTGCCATTGAAAAACATCATGTTATTCATATACCAGAAATGATTGAAGCTACTGGCTGAATGAAAGGAGCTGGCATCTCACTCTCTTTGAATCTTCTTTATCATGCTAAGAGGAGCAGACAAAAGCAAAAAATTTCAGAATTGCACCTTGCAATGCGGAGAAATTACTGTTTGTGCATTTACAATATTCATTGATTTTTGCCATTGAAAAACATCATGTTATTCATATACCAGAAATGATTGAAGCTACTGACTGAATGAAAGTAGCTGGCATCTCACTCTCTTTGAATCTTCTTTATCATGCTAAGAGGAGCAGGAAAAAGCAAAAAATTTCAGAATTGCACCTTGCAATGTGGAGAAATTACTGTTTGTGCATTTACAATATTCATTGATTTTTGCAATTGAAAAACGTCCAGAAATGATTGAAGCTACTGACTGAATGAAAGGAGCTGGCATCTCACTCTCTTTGAATCTTCTTTATCATGCTAAGAGGAGCAGGAAAAAGCAAAAAATTTCAGAATTGCACCTTGCAATGCGGAGAAATTACTGTTTGTGCATTTACAATATTCATTGATTTTTGCCATTGAAAAACATCATGTTATTCATATACCAGAAATGTTTGAAGCTACTGACTGAATGAAAGGAGCTGGCATCTCACTCTCTTTGAATCTTCTTTATCATGCTAAGAGGAGCAGGAAAAAGCAAAAAATTTCAGAATTGCACCTTGCAATGCGGAGAAATTACTGTTTGTGCATTTACAATATTCATTGATTTTTCCCATTGAAAAACGTCCAGAAATGATTGAAGCTACTGACTGAATGAAAGGAGCTGTTATCTCACTCTCTTTGAATCTTGTTTATCATGCTAAGAGGAGCAGGAAAAAGCAAAAAATTTCAGAATTGACCTTGCAATGCGGAGAAATTACTGTTTGTGCATTTACAATATTCATTGATTTTTGCCATTGAAAAACATCATGTTATTCATATACCAGAAATGATTGAAGCTACTGACTGAATGAAAGGAGCTGGCTTCTCTCTCTCTTTGAATCTTCTTTATCATGCTAAGAGGAGCAGGAAAAAGTAAAAAATTTCAGAATTGCACCTTGCAATGCGGAGAAATTACTGTTTGTGCATTTACAATATTCAATGATTTTTGCCATTGAAAAACGTCCAGAAATGATTGAAGCTACTGACTGAACGAAAGTAGCTGGCATCTCACTCTCTTTGAATCTTCTTTATCATGCTAAGAGGAGCAGGAAAAAGCAAAAAATTTCAGAATTGCACCTTGCAATGCGGAGAAATTACTGTTTGTGCATTTACAATATTCATTGATTTTTGCCATTGAAAAACATCATGTTATTCATATACCAGAAATGTTTGAAGCTACTGACTGAATGAAAGGAGCTGGCATCTCACTCTCTTTGAATCTTCTTTATCATGCTAAGAGGAGCAGACAAAAGCAAAAAATTTCAGAATTGCACCTTGCAATGCGGAGAAATTACTGTTTGTGCATTTACAATTTTCATTGATTTTTGCCATTGAAAAACATCATGTTATTCATATACCAGAAATGATTGAAGCTACTGACTGAATGAAAGTAGCTGGCATCTCACTCTCTTTGAATCTTCTTTATCATGCTAAGAGGAGCAGGAAAAAGCAAAAAATTTCAGAATTGCACCTTGCAATGCGGAGAAATTACTGTTTGTGCATTTACAATATTCATTGATTTTTGCAATTGAAAAACGTCCAGAAATGAATGAAGCTACTGACTGAATGAAAGGAGCTGGCATCTCACTCTCTTTGAATCTTCTTTATCATGCTAAGAGGAGCAGGAGAAAGCAAAAAATTTCAGAATTGCACCTTGCAATGCGGAGAAATTACTGTTTGTGCATTTACAATATTCATTGATTTTTGCCATTGAAAAACATCATGTTATTCATATACCAGAAATGTTTGAAGCTACTGACTGAATGAAAGGAGCTGGCATCTCACTCTCTTTGAATCTTCTTTATCATGCTAAGAGGAGCAGGAAAAAGCAAAAAATTTCAGAATTGCACCTTGCAATGTGGAGAAATTACTGTTTGTGCATTTACAATATTCATTGATTTTTCCCATTGAAAAACGTCCAGAAATGATTGAAGCTACTGACTGAATGAAAGGAGCTGTTATCTCACTCTCTTTGAATCTTGTTTATCATGCTAAGAGGAGCAGGAAAAAGCAAAAAATTTCAGAATTGACCTTGCAATGCGGAGAAATTACTGTTTGTGCATTTACAATATTCATTGATTTTTGCCATTGAAAAGCATCATGTTATTCATATACCAGAAATGATTGAAGCTACTGACTGAATGAAAGGAGCTGGCATCTCACTCTCTTTGAATCTTCTTTATCATGCTAAGAGGAGCAGGAAAAAGTAAAAAATTTCAGAATTGCACCTTGCAATGCGGAGAAATTACTGTTTGTGCATTTACAATATTCAATGATTTTTGCCATTGAAAAACGTCCAGAAATGATTGAAGCTACTGACTGAACGAAAGGAGCTGGCATCTCACTCTCTTTGAATCTTCTTTATCATGCTAAGAGGAGCAGGAAAAAGCAAAAAATTTCAGAATTGCACCTTGCAATGCGGAGAAATTAGTTTGTGCATTTACAATATTCATTGATTTTTGCCATTGAAAAACATCATGTTATTCATATACCAGAAATGTTTGAAGCTACTGACTGAATGAAAGGAGCTGGCATCTCACTCTCTTTGAATCTTCTTTATCATGCTAAGAGGAGCAGGAAAAAGCAAAAAATTTCAGAATTGCACCTTGCAATGCGGAGAAATTACTGTTTGTGCATTTACAATATTCATTGATTTTTGCCATTGAAAAACGTCCAGAAATGATTGAAGCTACTGACTGAATGAAAGGAGCTGGCATCTCACTCTCTTTGAATCTTCTTTATCATGCTAAGAGGAGCAGGAAAAAGCAAAAAATTTCAGAATTGCACCTTGCAATGCGGAGAAATTACTGTTTGTGCATTTACAATATTCATTGATTTTTGCCATTGAAAAACATCATGTTATTCATATACCAGAAATGTTTGAAGCTACTGACTGAATGAAAGGAGCTGGCATCTCACTCTCTTTGAATCTTCTTTATCATGCTAAGAGGAGCAGACAAAAGCAAAAAATTTCAGAATTGCACCTTGCAATGCGGAGAAATTACTGTTTGTGCATTTACAATATTCATTGATTTTTGCCATTGAAAAACATCATGTTATTCATATACCAGAAATGATTGAAGCTACTGACTGAATGAAAGTAGCTGGCATCTCACTCTCTTTGAATCTTCTTTATCATGCTAAGAGGAGCAGGAAAAAGCAAAAAATTTCAGAATTGCACCTTGCAATGCGGAGAAATTACTGTTTGTGCATTTACAATATTCATTGATTTTTGCAATTGAAAAACGTCCAGAAATGATTGAAGCTACTGACTGAATGAAAGGAGCTGGCATCTCACTCTCTTTGAATCTTCTTTATCATGCTAAGAGGAGCAGGAGAAAGCAAAAAATTTCAGAATTGCACCTTGCAATGCGGACAAATTACTGTTTGTGCATTTACAATATTCATTGATTTTTGCCATTGAAAAACATCATGTTATTCATATACCAGAAATGTTTGAAGCTACTGACTGAAATAAAGGAGCTGGCATCTCACTCTCTTTGAATCTTCTTTATCATGCTAAGAGGAGCAGGAAAAAGCAAAAAATTTCAGAATTGCACCTTGCAATGCGGAGAAATTAGTTTGTGCATTTACAATATTCATTGATTTTTGCCATTGAAAAATATCATGTTATTCATATACCAGAAATGTTTGAAGCTACTGACTGAATGAAAGGAGCTGGCATCTCACTCTCTTTGAATCTTCTTTATCATGCTAAGAGGAGCAGGAAAAAGCAAAAAATTTCAGAATTGCACCTTGCAATGCGGAGAAATTACTGTTTGTGCATTTACAATATTCATTGATTTTTGCCATTGAAAAACGTCCAGAAATGATTGAAGCTACTGACTGAATGAAAGGAGCTGGCATCTCACTCTCTTTGAATCTTCTTTATCATGCTAAGAGGAGCAGGAAAAAGCAAAAAATTTCAGAATTGCACCTTGCAATGCGGATAAATTACTGTTTGTGCATTTACAATATTCATTGATTTTTGCCATTGAAAAACATCATGTTATTCATATACCAGAAATGTTTGAAGCTACTGACTGAATGAAAGGAGCTGGCATCTCACTCTCTTTGAATCTTCTTTATCATGCTAAGAGGAGCAGGAAAAAGCAAAAAATTTCAGAATTGCACCTTGCAATGCGGAGAAATTACTGTTTGTGCATTTACAATATTCATTGATTTTTGCCATTGAAAAACGTCCAGAAATGATTGAAGCTACTGATTGAATGAAAGGAGCTGGCATCTCACTCTCTTTGAATCTTCTTTATCATGCTAAGAGGAGCAGGAAAAAGCAAAAAATTTCAGAATTGCACCTTGCAATGCGGAGAAATTACTGTTTGTGCATTTACAATATTCATTGATTTTTGCCATTGAAAAACATCATGTTATTCATATACCAGAAATGTTTGAAGCTACTGACTGAATGAAAGGAGCTGGCATCTCACTCTCTTTGAATCTTCTTTATCATGCTAAGAGGAGCAGGAAAAAGCAAAAAATTTCAGAATTGCACCTTGCAATGCGGAGAAATTAGTTTGTGCAATTACAATATTCATTGATTTTTGCCATTGAAAAACGTCCAGAAATGATTGAAGCTACTGACTGAATGAAAGGAGCTGGCATCTCACTCTCTTTGAATCTTCTTTATCATGCTAAGAGGAGCAGGAAAAAGCAAAAAATTTCAGAATTGCACCTTGCAATGCGGAGAAATTACTGTTTGTGCATTTACAATATTCATTGATTTTTGCCATTGAAAAACATCATGTTATTCATATACCAGAAATGTTTGAAGCTACTGACTGAATGAAAGGAGCTGGCATCTCACTCTCTTTGAATCTTCTTTATCATGCTAAGAGGAGCAGAAAAAAGCAAAAAATTTCAGAATTGCACCTTGCAATGCGGAGAAATTACTGTTTGTGCATTTACAATATTCATTGATTTTTGCCATTGAAAAACGTCCAGAAATGATTGAAGCTACTGACTGAATGAAAGGAGCTGGCATCTCACTCTCTTTGAATCTTCTTTATCATGCTAAGAGGAGCAGGAAAAAGCAAAAAATTTCAGAATTTCACCTTGCAATGCGGAGAAATTACTGTTTGTGCATTTACAATATTCATTGATTTTTGCCATTGAAAAACATCATGTTATTCATATACCAGAAATGTTTGAAGCTACTGACTGAATGAAAGGAGCTGGCATCTCACTCTCTTTGAATCTTCTTTATCATGCTAAGAGGAGCAGGAAAAAGCAAAAAATTTCAGAATTGCACCTTGCAATGCGGAGAAATTAGTTTGTGCATTTACAATATTCATTGATTTTTGCCATTGAAAAACATCATGTTATTCATATACCAGAAATGTTTGAAGCTACTGACTGAATGAAAGGAGCTGGCATCTCACTCTCTTTGAATCTTCTTTATCATGCTAAGAGGAGCAGGAAAAAGCAAAAAATTTCAGAATTGCACCTTGCAATGCGGAGAAATTACTGTTTGTGCATTTACAATATTCATTGATTTTTGCCATTGAAAAATGTCCAGAAATGATTGAAGCTACTGACTGAATGAAAGGAGCTGGCATCTCACTCTCTTTGAATCTTCTTTATCATGCTAAGAGGAGCAGGAAAAAGCAAAAAATTTCAGAATTGCACCTTGCAATGCGGAGAAATTACTGTTTGTGCATTTACAATATTCATTGATTTTTGCCATTGAAAAACGTCCAGAAATGATTGAAGCTACTGACTGAATGAAAGGAGCTGGCATCTCACTCTCTTTGAATCTTCTTTATCATGCTAAGAGGAGCAGGAAAAAGCAAAAAATTTCAGAATTGCACCTTGCAATGCGGATAAATTACTGTTTGTGCATTTACAATATTCATTGATTTTTGCCATTGAAAAACATCATGTTATTCATATACCAGAAATGTTTGAAGCTACTGACTGAATGAAAGGAGCTGGCATCTCACTCTCTTTGAATCTTCTTTATCATGCTAAGAGGAGCAGGAAAAAGCAAAAAATTTCAGAATTGCACCTTGCAATGCGGAGAAATTACTGTTTGTGCATTTACAATATTCATTGATTTTTGCCATTGAAAAACGTCCAGAAATGATTGAAGCTACTGATTGAATGAAAGGAGCTGGCATCTCACTCTCTTTGAATCTTCTTTATCATGCTAAGAGGAGCAGGAAAAAGCAAAAAATTTCAGAATTGCACCTTGCAATGCGGAGAAATTACTGTTTGTGCATTTACAATATTCATTGATTTTTGCCATTGAAAAACATCATGTTATTCATATACCAGAAATGTTTGAAGCTACTGACTGAATGAAAGGAGCTGGCATCTCACTCTCTTTGAATCTTCTTTATCATGCTAAGAGGAGCAGGAAAAAGCAAAAAATTTCAGAATTGCACCTTGCAATGCGGAGAAATTAGTTTGTGCAATTACAATATTCATTGATTTTTGCCATTGAAAAACGTCCAGAAATGATTGAAGCTACTGACTGAATGAAAGGAGCTGGCATCTCACTCTCTTTGAATCTTCTTTATCATGCTAAGAGGAGCAGGAAAAAGCAAAAAATTTCAGAATTGCACCTTGCAATGCGGAGAAATTACTGTTTGTGCATTTACAATATTCATTGATTTTTGCCATTGAAAAACATCATGTTATTCATATACCAGAAATGTTTGAAGCTACTGACTGAATGAAAGGAGCTGGCATCTCACTCTCTTTGAATCTTCTTTATCATGCTAAGAGGAGCAGGAAAAAGCAAAAAATTTCAGAATTGCACCTTGCAATGCGGAGAAATTACTGTTTGTGCATTTACAATATTCATTGATTTTTGCCATTTAAAAACGTCCAGAAATGATTGAAGCTACTGACTGAATGAAAGGAGCTGGCATCTCACTCTCTTTGAATCTTCTTTATCATGCTAAGAGGAGCAGGAAAAAGCAAAAAATTTCAGAATTTCACCTTGCAATGCGGAGAAATTACTGTTTGTGCATTTACAATATTCATTGATTTTTGCCATTGAAAAACATCATGTTATTCATATACCAGAAATGTTTGAAGCTACTGACTGAATGAAAGGAGCTGGCATCTCACTCTCTTTGAATCTTCTTTATCATGCTAAGAGGAGCAGGAAAAAGCAAAAAATTTCAGAATTGCACCTTGCAATGCGGAGAAATTAGTTTGTGCATTTACAATATTCATTGATTTTTGCCATTGAAAAACATCATGTTATTCATATACCAGAAATGTTTGAAGCTACTGACTGAATGAAAGGAGCTGGCATCTCACTCTCTTTGAATCTTCTTTATCATGCTAAGAGGAGCAGGAAAAAGCAAAAAATTTCAGAATTGCACCTTGCAATGCGGAGAAATTACTGTTTGTGCATTTACAATATTCATTGATTTTTGCCATTGAAAAATGTCCAGAAATGATTGAAGCTACTGACTGAATGAAAGGAGCTGGCATCTCACTCTCTTTGAATCTTCTTTATCATGCTAAGAGGAGCAGGAAAAAGCAAAAAATTTCAGAATTGCACCTTGCAATGCGGAGAAATTACTGTTTGTGCATTTACAATATTCATTGATTTTTGCCATTGAAAAACGTCCAGAAATGATTGAAGCTACTGACTGAATGAAAGGAGCTGGCATCTCACTCTCTTTGAATCTTCTTTATCATGCTAAGAGGAGCAGGAAAAAGCAAAAAATTTCAGAATTGCACCTTGCAATGCGGAGAAATTACTGTTTGTGCATTTACAATATTCATTGATTTTTGCCATTGAAAAACATCATGTTATTCATATACCAGAAATGTTTGAAGCTACTGACTGAATGAAAGGAGCTGGCATCTCACTCTCTTTGAATCTTCTTTATCATGCTAAGAGGAGCAGGAAAAAGCAAAAAATTTCAGAATTGCACCTTGCAATGCGGAGAAATTAGTTTGTGCATTTACAATATTCATTGATTTTTGCCATTGAAAAACATCATGTTATTCATATACCAGAAATGTTTGAAGCTACTGACTGAATGAAAGGAACTGGCATCTCACTCTCTTTGAATCTTCTTTATCATGCTAAGAGGAGCAGGAAAAAGCAAAAAATTTCAGAATTGCACCTTGCAATGTGGAGAAATTACTGTTTGTGCATTTACAATATTCATTGATTTTTGCCATTGAAAAATGTCCAGAAATGATTGAAGCTACTGACTGAATGAAAGGAGCTGGCATCTCACTCTCTTTGAATCTTCTTTATCATGCTAAGAGGAGCAGGAAAAAGCAAAAAATTTCAGAATTGCACCTTGCAATGCGGAGAAATTACTGTTTGTGCATTTACAATATTCATTGATTTTTGCCATTGAAAAACATCATGTTATTCATATACCAGAAATGTTTGAAGCTACTGACTGAATGAAAGGAGCTGGCATCTCACTCTCTTTGAATCTTCTTTATCATGCTAAGAGGAGCAGGAAAAAGCAAAAAATTTCAGAATTGCACCTTGCAATGCGGAGAAATTACTGTTTGTGCATTTACAATATTCATTGATTTTTGCCATTGAAAAACGTCCAGAAATGATTGAAGCTACTGACTGAATGAAAGGAGCTGGCATCTCACTCTCTTTGAATCTTCTTTACCATGCTAAGAGGAGCAGGAAAAAGCAAAAAATTTCAGAATTGCACCTTGCAATGCGGAGAAATTACTGTTTGTGCATTTACAATATTCATTGATTTTTGCCATTGAAAAACATCATGTTATTCATATACCAGAAATGTTTGAAGCTACTGACTGAATGAAAGGAGCTGGCATCTCACTCTCTTTGAATCTTCTTTATCATGCTAAGAGGAGCAGGAAAAAGCAAAAAATTTCAGAATTGCACCTTGCAATGCGGAGAAATTACTGTTTGTGCATTTACAATATTCATTGATTTTTGCCATTGAAAAACGTCCAGAAATGATTGAAGCTACTGACTGAATGAAAGGAGCTGGCATCTCACTCTCTTTGAATCTTCTTTATCATGCTAAGAGGAGCAGGAAAAAGCAAAAAATTTCAGAATTGCACCTTGCAATGCGGAGAAATTACTGTTTGTGCATTTACAATATTCATTGATTTTTGCCATTGAAAAACATCATGTTATTCATATACCAGAAATGTTTGAAGCTACTGACTGAATGAAAGGAGCTGGCATCTCACTCTCTTTGAATCTTCTTTATCATGCTAAGAGGAGCAGGAAAAAGCAAAAAATTTCAGAATTGCACCTTGCAATGCGGAGAAATTACTGTTTGTGCATTTACAATATTCATTGATTTTTGCCATTGAAAAACATCATGTTATTCATATACCAGAAATGTTTGAAGCTACTGACTGAATGAAAGGAGCTGGCATCTCACTCTATTTGAATCTTCTTTATCATGCTAAGAGGAGCAGACAAAAGCAAAAAATTTCAGAATTGCACCTTGCAATGCGGAGAAATTACTGTTTGTGCATTTACAATATTCATTGATTTTTGCCATTGAAAAACATCATGTTATTCATATACCAGAAATGATTGAAGCTACTGACTGAATGAAAGTAGCTGGCATCTCACTCTCTTTGAATCTTCTTTATCATGCTAAGAGGAGCAGGAAAAAGCAAAAAATTTCAGAATTGCACCTTGCAATGCAGAGAAATTACTGTTTGTGCATTTACAATATTCATTGATTTTTGCAATTGAAAAACGTCCAGAAATGATTGAAGCTACTGACTGAATGAAAGGAGCTGGCATCTCACTCTCTTTGAATCTTCTTTATCATGCTAAGAGGAGCAGGAGAAAGCAAAAAAATTCAGAATTGCACCTTGCAATGCGGACAAATTACTGTTTGTGCATTTACAATATTCATTGATTTTTGCCATTGAAAAACATCATGTTATTCATATACCAGAAATGTTTGAAGCTACTGACTGAATGAAAGGAGCTGGCATCTCACTCTCTTTGAATCTTCTTTATCATGCTAAGAGGAGCAGGAAAAAGCAAAAAATTTCAGAATTGCACCTTGCAATGCGGAGAAATTACTGTTTGTGCATTTACAATATTCATTGATTTTTCCCATTGAAAAACGTCCAGAAATGATTGAAGCTACTGACTGAATGAAAGGAGCTGTTATCTCACTCTCTTTGAATCTTGTTTATCATGCTAAGAGGAGCAGGAAAAAGCAAAAAATTTCAGAATTGACCTTGCAATGCGGAGAAATTACTGTTTGTGCATTTACAATATTCATTGATTTTTGCCATTGAAAAACATCATGTTATTCATATACCAGAAATGATTGAAGCTACTGACTGAATGAAAGGAGCTGGCATCTCACTCTCTTTGAATCTTCTTTATCATGCTAAGAGGAGCAGGAAAAAGTAAAAAATTTCAGAATTGCACCTTGCAATGCGGAGAAATTACTGTTTGTGCATTTACAATATTCAATGATTTTTGCCATTGAAAAACGTCCAGAAATGATTGAAGCTACTGACTGAACGAAAGGAGCTGGCATCTCACTCTCTTTGAATCTTCTTTATCATGCTAAGAGGAGCAGGAAAAAGCAAAAAATTTCAGAATTGCACCTTGCAATGCGGAGAAATTAGTTTGTGCATTTACAATATTCATTGATTTTTGCCATTGAAAAACATCA
Organism: Phyllobates terribilis; assembly: GCF_046119375.1. Taxonomy (NCBI): domain Eukaryota; kingdom Metazoa; phylum Chordata; class Amphibia; order Anura; family Dendrobatidae; genus Phyllobates; species Phyllobates terribilis. Next base: position 421,302 of record NW_027363558.1, on the reverse strand, counting down.
TGTTATTCATATACCAGAAATGTTTGAAGCTACTGACTGAATGAAAGGAGCTGGCATCTCACTCTCTTTGAATCTTCTTTATCATGCTAAGAGGAGCAGGAAAAAGCAAAAAATTTCAGAATTGCACCTTGCAATGCGGAGAAATTACTGTTTGTGCATTTACAATATTCATTGATTTTTGCCATTGAAAAACGTCCAGAAATGATTGAAGCTACTGACTGAATGAAAGGAGCTGGCATCTCACTCTCTTTGAATCTTCTTTATCATGCTAAGAGGAGCAGGAAAAATCAAAAAATTTCAGAATTGCACCTTGCAATGCGGAGAAATTACTGTTTGTGCATTTACAATATTCATTGATTTTTGCCATTGAAAAACATCATGCTATTCATATACCAGAAATGTTTGAAGCTACTGACTGAATGAAAGGAGCTGGCATCTCACTCTCTTTGAATCTTCTTTATCATGCTAAGAGGAGCAGGAAAAAGCAAAAAATTTCAGAATTGCACCTTGCAATGCGGAGAAATTACTGTTTGTGCATTTACAATATTCATTGATTTTTGCCATTGAAAAACGTCCAGAAATGATTGAAGCTACTGACTGAATGAAAGTAGCTGGCATCTCACTCTCTTTGAATCTTCTTTATCATGCTAAGAGGAGCAGGAAAAAGCAAAAAATTTCAGAATTGCACCTTGCAATGCGGAGAAATTACTGTTTGTGCATTTACAATATTCATTGATTTTTGCCATTGAAAAACATCATGTTATTCATATACCAGAAATGTTTGAAGCTACTGACTGAATGAAAGGAGCTGGCATCTCACTCTCTTTGAATCTTCTTTATCATGCTAAGAGGAGCAGGAAAAAGCAAAAAATTTCAGAATTGCACCTTGCAATGCGGAGAAATTACTGTTTGTGCATTTACAATATTCATTGATTTTTACCATTGAAAAACGTCCAGAAATGATTGAAGCTACTGACTGAATGAAAGTAGCTGGCATGTCACTCTCTTTGAATCTTCTTTATCATGCTAAGAGGAGCAGGAAAAAGCAAAAAATTATAGACTTGCACCTTGCAATGCGGAGAAATTACTGTTTGTGCATTTACAATATTCATTGATTTTTGCCATTGAAAAACATCATGTTATTCATATACCAGAAATGTTTGAAGCTACTGACTGAATGAAAGGAGCTGGCATCTCACTCTCTTTGAATCTTCTTTATCATGCTAAGAGGAGCAGGAAAAAGCAAAAAATTTCAGAATTGCACCTTGCAATGCGGAGAAATTACTGTTTGTGCATTTACAATATTCATTGATTTTTGCCATTGAAAAACGTCCAGAAATGATTGAAGCTACTGACTGAATGAAAGGAGCTGGCATCTCACGCTCTTTGAATATTCTTTATCATGCTAAGAGGAGCAGGAAAAAGCAAAAAATTTCAGAATTGCACCTTGCAATGCGGAGAAATTACAGTTTGTGCATTTACAATATTCATTGATTTTTGCCATTGAAAAACGTCCAGAAATGATTGAAGCTACTGACTGAATGAAAGGAGCTGGCATCTCACTCTCTTTGAATCTTCTTTATCATGCTAAGAGGAGCAGGAAAAAGCAAAAAATTTCAGAATTGCACCTTGCAATGCGGAGAAATTACTGTTTGTGCATTTACAATATTCATTGATTTTTGCCATTGAAAAACGTCCAGAAATGATTGAAGCTACTGACTGAATGAAAGGAGCTGGCATCTCACTCTCTTTGAATCTTCTTTATCATGCTAAGAGGAGCAGGAAAAAGCAAAAAATTTCAGAATTGCACCTTGCAATGCGGAGAAATTACTGTTTGTGCATTTACAATATTCATTGATTTTTGCCATTGAAAAACATCCAGAAATGATTGAAGCTACTGACTGAATGAAAGGAGCTGGCATCTCACTCTCTTTGAATCTTTATCATGCTAAGAGGAGCAGGAAAAAGCAAATAATTTCAGAATTGGGCCTTGCAATGCGGAGAAATTACTGTTTGTGCATTTACAAAATTCATTGATTTTTGTCATTGAAAAACATCATGTTATCCATTTACCAGAAATGATTGAAGCTACTGACTGAATGAAAGGAGCTGGCATCTCACTCTCTTTGAATCTTATTTATCATGCTAAGAGGAGCAGGAAAAAGCAAAAAATTTCAGAATTGCACCTTGCAATGCGGAGAAATTACTGCTTGTGCATTTACAATATTCATTGATTTTTGCCATTGAAAAACATCCAGAAATGATTGAAGCTACTGACTGAATGAAAGGAGCTGGCATCTCACTCTCTTTGAATCTTCTTAATCATGCTAAGAGGAGCAGGAAAAAGCAAAAAATTTCAGAATTGCACCTTGCAATGCGGAGAAATTACTGTTTGTGCATTTACAATATTCATTGATTTTTGCCATTGAAAAACATCATGTTATTCATATACCAGAAATGATTGAAGCTACTGACTGAATGAAAGGAGCTGGCATCTCACTCTCTTTGAATCTTCTTTATCATGCTAAGAGGAGCAGGAAAAAGTAAAAAATTTCAGAATTGCACCTTGCAATGCGGAGAAATTACTGTTTGTGCATTTACAATATTCAATGATTTTTGCCATTGAAAAACGTCCAGAAATGATTGAAGCTACTGACTGAATGAAAGGAGCTGGCATCTCACTCTCTTTGAATCTTCTTTATCATGCTAAGAGGAGCAGGAAAAAGCAAAAAATTTCAGAATTGCACCTTGCAATGCGGAGAAATTACTGTTTGTGCATTTACAATATTCATTGATTTTTGCCATTGAAAAACGTCCAGAAATGATTGAAGCTACTGACTGAATGAAAGGAGCAGGCATCTCACTCTCTTTGAATCTTCTTTATCATGCTAAGAGGAGCAGGAAAAAGCAAAAAATTTCAGAATTGCACCTTGCAATGCGGAGAAATTACTGTTTGTGCATTTACAATATTCATTGATTTTTGCCATTGAAAAACATCATGTTATTCATATACCAGAAATGATTGAAGCTACTGACTGAATGAAAGGAGCTGGCATCTCACTCTCTTTGAATCTTCTTTATCATGCTAAGAGGAGCAGGAAAAAGCAAAAAATTTCAGAATTGCGCCTTGCAATGCGGAGAAATTACTGTTTGTGCATTTACAATATTCATTGATTTTTGCCATTGAAAAACATCATGTTATTCATTTACCAGAAATGATTGAAGCTACTGACTGAATGAAAGGAGCTGGCATCTCACTCTCTTTGAATCTTCTTTATCATGCTAAGAGGAGCAGGAAAAAGCAAAAAATTTCAGAATTGCACCTTGCAATGCGGAGAAATTACTGTTTGTGCATTTACAATATTCATTGATTTTTGCCATTGAAAAACATCCAGAAATGATTGAAGCTACTGACTGAATGAAAGGAGCTGGCATCTCACTCTCTTTGAATCTTCTTTATCATGCTAAGAGGAGCAGGAAAAAGCTAAAAATTTCAGAATTGCACCTTGCAATGCGGAGAAATTACTGTTTGTGCATTTACAATATTCATTGATTTTTGCCATTGAAAAACATCATGTTATTCATATACCAGAAATGATTGAAGCTACTGACTGAATGAAAGGAGCTGGCATCTCACTCTCTTTGAATCTTCTTTATCATGCTAAGAGGAGCAGGAAAAAGTAAAAAATTTCAGAATTGCACCTTGCAATGCGGAGAAATTACTGTTTGTGCATTTACAATATTCAATGATTTTTGCCATTGAAAAACGTCCAGAAATGATTGAAGCTACTGACTGAACGAAAGGAGCTGGCATCTCACTCTCTTTGAATCTTCTTTATCATGCTAAGAGGAGCAGGAAAAAGCAAAAAATTTCAGAATTGCACCTTGCAATGCGGAGAAATTACTGTTTGTGCATTTACAATATTCATTGATTTTTGCCATTGAAAAACTTCATGTTATTCATATACCAGAAATGTTTGAAGCTACTGACTGAATGAAAGGAGCTGGCATCTCACTCTCTTTGAATCTTCTTTATCATGCTAAGAGGAGCAGGAAAAAGCAAAAAATTTCAGAATTGCACCTTGCAATGCGGAGAAATTACTGTTTGTGCATTTACAATATTCATTGATTTTTGCCATTGAAAAACGTCCAGAAATGATTGAAGCTACTGACTGAACGAAAGGAGCTGGCATCTCACTCTCTTTGAATCTTCTTTATCATGCTAAGAGGAGCAGGAAAAAGCAAAAAATTTCAGAATTGCACCTTGCAATGCGGAGAAATTACTGTTTGTGCATTTACAATATTCATTGATTTTTGCCATTGAAAAACGTCCAGAAATGATTGAAGCTACTGACTGAATGAAAGGAGCAGGCATCTCAATCTCTTTGAATCTTCTTTATCATGCTAAGAGGAGCAGGAAAAAGCAAAAAATTTCAGAATTGCACCTTGCAATGCGGAGAAATTACTGTTTGTGCATTTACAATATTCATTGATTTTTGCCATTGAAAAACATCATGTTATTCATATACCAGAAATGTTTGAAGCTACTGACTGAATGAAAGGAGCTGGCATCTCACTCTCTTTGAATCTTCTTTATCATGCTAAGAGGAGCAGGAAAAAGCAAAAAATTTCAGAATTGCACCTTGCAATGCGGATAAATTACTGTTTGTGCATTTACAATATTCATTGATTTTTGCCATTGAAAAACATCATGTTATTCATATACCAGAAATGATTGAAGCTACTGACTGAATGAAAGGAGCTGGCATCGCACTCTCTTTGAATCTTCTTTATCATGCTAAGAGGAGCAGGAAAAAGCAAAAAATTTCAGAATTGCACCTTGCAATGCGGAGAAATTACTGTTTGTGCATTTACAATATTCATTGATTTTTGCCATTGAAAAACATCATGTTATTCATATACCAGGAATGTTTGAAGCTACTGACTGAATGAAAGGAGCTGGCATCTCACTCTCTTTGAATCTTCTTTATCATGCTAAGAGGAGCAGGAAAAAGCAAAAAATTTCAGAATTGCACCTTGCAATGCGGAGAAATTACTGTTTGTGCATATACAATATTCATTGATTTTTGCCATTGAAAAACGTCCAGAAATGATTGAAGCTACTGACTGAATGAAAGGAGCTGGCATCTCACTCTCTTTGAATCTTGTTTATCATGCTAAGAGGAGCAGGAAAAAGCAAAAAATTTCAGAATTGCACCTTGCAATGCGGAGAAATTACTGTTTGTGCATTTACAATATTCATTGATTTTTGCCATTGAAAAACATCATGTTATTCATATACCAGAAATGATTGAAGCTACTGACTGAATGAAAGGAGCTGGCATCTCACTCTCTTTGAATCTTCTTTATCATGCTAAGAGGAGCAGGAAAAAGTAAAAAATTTCAGAATTGCACCTTGCAATGCGGAGAAATTACTGTTTGTGCATTTACAATATTCAATGATTTTTGCCATTGAAAAACGTCCAGAAATGATTGAAGCTACTGACTGAACGAAAGGAGCTGGCATCTCACTCTCTTTGAATCTTCTTTATCATGCTAAGAGGAGCAGGAAAAAGCAAAAAATTTCAGAATTGCACCTTGCAATGCGGAGAAATTACTGTTTGTGCATTTACAATATTCATTGATTTTTGCCATTGAAAAACATCATGTTATTCATATACCAGAAATGTTTGAAGCTACTGACTGAATGAAAGGAGCTGGCATCTCACTCTCTTTGAATCTTCTTTATCATGCTAAGAGGAGCAGGAAAAAGCAAAAAAATTCAGAATTGCACCTTGCAATGCGGAGAAATTACTGTTTGTGCATTTACAATATTCATTGATTTTTGCAATTGAAAAACGTCCAGAAATGATTGAAGCTACTGACTGAATGAAAGGAGCTGGCATCTCACTCTCTTTGAATCTTCATTATCATGCTAAGAGGAGCAGGAAAAAGCAAAAAATTTCAGAATTGAACCTTGCAATGCGGAGAAATTACTGTTTGTGCATTTACAATATTCATTGATTTTTGCCATTGAAAAACATCATGTTATTCATATACCAGGAATGTTTGAAGCTACTGACTGAATGAAAGGAGCTGGCATCTCACTCTCTTTGAATCTTCTTTATCATGCTAAGAGGAGCAGGAAAAAGCAAAAAATTTCAGAATTGCACCTTGCAATGCGGAGAAATTACTGTTTGTGCATATACAATATTCATTGATTTTTGCCATTGAAAAACGTCCAGAAATGATTGAAGCTACTGACTGAATGAAAGGAGCTGGCATCTCACTCTCTTTGAATCTTGTTTATCATGCTAAGAGGAGCAGGAAAAAGCAAAAAATTTCAGAATTGCACCTTGCAATGCGGAGAAATTACTGTTTGTGCATTTACAATATTCATTGATTTTTGCCATTGAAAAACATCATGTTATTCATATACCAGAAATGATTGAAGCTACTGACTGAATGAAAGGAGCTGGCATCTCACTCTCTTTGAATCTTCTTTATCATGCTAAGAGGAGCAGGAAAAAGTAAAAAATTTCAGAATTGCACCTTGCAATGCGGAGAAATTACTGTATGTGCATTTACAATATTCAATGATTTTTGCCATTGAAAAACGTCCAGAAATGATTGAAGCTACTGACTGAACGAAAGGAGCTGGCATCTCACTCTCTTTGAATCTTCTTTATCATGCTAAGAGGAGCAGGAAAAAGCAAAAAATTTCAGAATTGCACCTTGCAATGCGGAGAAATTACTGTTTGTGCATTTACAATATTCATTGATTTTTGCCATTGAAAAACATCATGTTATTCATATACCAGAAATGTTTGAAGCTACTGACTGAATGAAAGGAGCTGGCATCTCACTCTCTTTGAATCTTCTTTATCATGCTAAGAGGAGCAGGAAAAAGCAAAAAAATTCAGAATTGCACCTTGCAATGCGGAGAAATTACTGTTTGTGCATTTACAATATTCATTGATTTTTACCATTGAAAAACGTCCAGAAATGATTGAAGCTACTGACTGAATGAAAGTAGCTGGCATCTCACTCTCTTTGAATCTTCTTTATCATGCTAAGAGGAGCAGGAAAAAGCAAAAAATTTCAGACTTGCACCTTGCAATGCGGAGAAATTACTGTTTGTGCATTTACAATATTCATTGATTTTTGCCATTGAAAAACATCATGTTATTCATATACCAGAAATGATTGAAGCTACTGACTGAATGAAAGGAGCTGGCATCTCACTCTCTTTGAATCTTCTTTATCATGCTAAGAGGAGCAGGAAAAAGCAAAAAATTTCAGAATTGCACCTTGCAATGCGGAGAAATTACTGTTTGTGCATTTACAATATTCATTGATTTTTGCCATTGAAAAACATCATGTTATTCATATACCAGAAATGATTGAAGCTACTGACTGAATGAAAGGAGCTGGCATCTCACTCTCTTTGAATCTTCTTTATCATGCTAAGAGGAGCAGGAAAAAGCAAAAAATTTCAGAATTGCACCTTGCAATGCGGAGAAATTACTGTTTGTGCATTTACAATATTCATTGATTTTTGCAATTGAAAAACGTCCAGAAATGATTGAAGCTACTGACTGAATGAAAGGAGCTGGCATCTCACTCTCTTTGAATCTTCTTTATCATGCTAAGAGGAGCAGGAAAAAGCAAAAAATTTCAGAATTGCACCTTGCAATGCGGAGAAATTACTGTTTGTGCATTTACAATATTCATTGATTTTTGCCATTGAAAAACGTCCAGAAATGATTGAAGCTACTGACTGAATGAAAGGAGCTGGCATCTCACTCTCTTTGAATCTTGTTTATCATGCTAAGAGGAGCAGGAAAAAGCAAAAAATTTCAGAATTGCACCTTGCAATGCGGAGAAATTACTGTTTGTGCATTTACAATATTCATTGATTTTTGCCATTGAAAAACATCATGTTATTCATATACCAGAAATGATTGAAGCTACTGACTGAATGAAAGGAGCTGGCATCTCACTCTCTTTGAATCTTCTTTATCATGCTAAGAGGAGCAGGAAAAAGTAAAAAATTTCAGAATTGCACCTTGCAATGCGGAGAAATTACTGTTTGTGCATTTACAATATTCAATGATTTTTGCCATTGAAAAACGTCCAGAAATGATTGAAGCTACTGACTGAACGAAAGGAGCTGGCTTCTCACTCTCTTTGAATCTTCTTTATCATGCTAAGAGGAGCAGGAAAAAGCAAAAAATTTCAGAATTGCACCTTGCAATGCGGAGAAATTACTGTTTGTGCATTTACAATATTCATTGATTTTTGCCATTGAAAAACATCATGTTATTCATATACCAGAAATGTTTGAAGCTACTGACTGAATGAAAGGAGCTGGCATCTCACTCTCTTTGAATCTTCTTTATCATGCTAAGAGGAGCAGGAAAAAGCAAAAAATTTCAGAATTGCACCTTGCAATGCGGAGAAATTACTGTTTGTGCATTTACAATATTCATTGATTTTTGCCATTGAAAAACGTCCAGAAATGATTGAAGCTACTGACTGAATGAAAGGAGCTGGCATCTCACTCTCTTTGAATCTTCTTTATCATGCTAAGAGGAGCAGGAAAAAGCAAAAAATTTCAGAATTGCACCTTGCAATGCGGAGAAATTACTGTTTGTGCATTTACAATATTCATTGATTTTTGCCATTGAAAAACATCCAGAAATGATTGAAGCTACTGACTGAATGAAAGGAGCTGGCATCTCACTCTCTTTGAATCTTTATCATGCTAAGAGGAGCAGGAAAAAGCAAATAATTTCAGAATTGCGCCTTGCAATGCGGAGAAATTACTGTTTGTGCATTTACAAAATTCATTGATTTTTGCCATTGAAAAACATCATGTTATCCATTTACCAGAAATGATTGAAGCTACTGACTGAATGAAAGGAGCTGGCATCTCACTCTCTTTGAATCTTCTTTATCATGCTAAGAGGAGCAGGAAAAAGCAAAAAAATTTCAGAATTGCACCTTGCAATGCGGAGAAATTACTGCTTGTGCATTTACAATATTCATTGATTTTTGCCATTGAAAAACATCCAGAAATGATTGAAGCTACTGACTGAATGAAAGGAGCTGGCATCTCACTCTCTTTGAATCTTCTTTATCATGCTAAGAGGAGCAGGAAAAAGCAAAAAATTTCAGAATTGCACCTTGCAATGCGGAGAAATTACTGTTTGTGCATTTACAATATTCATTGATTTTTGCCATTGAAAAACATCATGTTATTCATATACCAGAAATGATTGAAGCTACTGACTGAATGAAAGGAGCTGGCATCTCACTCTCTTTGAATCTTCTTTATCATGCTAAGAGGAGCAGGAAAAAGTAAAAAATTTCAGAATTGCACCTTGCAATGCGGAGAAATTACTGTTTGTGCATTTACAATATTCATTGATTTTTGCAATTGAAAAACGTCCAGAAATGATTGAAGCTACTGACTGAATGAAAGGAGCTGGCATCTCACTCTCTTTGAATCTTCATTATCATGCTAAGAGGAGCAGGAAAAAGCAAAAAATTTCAGAATTGAACCTTGCAATGCGGAGAAATTACTGTTTGTGCATTTACAATATTCATTGATTTTTGCCATTGAAAAACATCATGTTATTCATATACCAGGAATGTTTGAAGCTACTGACTGAATGAAAGGAGCTGGCATCTCACTCTCTTTGAATCTTCTTTATCATGCTAAGAGGAGCAGGAAAAAGCAAAAAATTTCCGAATTGCACCTTGCAATGCGGAGAAATTACTGTTTGTGCATATACAATATTCATTGATTTTTGCCATTGAAAAACGTCCAGAAATGATTGAAGCTACTGACTGAATGAAAGGAGCTGGCATCTCACTCTCTTTGAATCTTGTTTATCATGCTAAGAGGAGCAGGAAAAAGCAAAAAATTTCAGAATTGCACCTTGCAATGCGGAGAAATTACTGTTTGTGCATTTACAATATTCATTGATTTTTGCCATTGAAAAACATCATGTTATTCATATACCAGAAATGATTGAAGCTACTGACTGAATGAAAGGAGCTGGCATCTCACTCTCTTTGAATCTTTATCATGCTAAGAGGAGCAGGAAAAAGCAAATAATTTCAGAATTGGGCCTTGCAATGCGGAGAAATTACTGTTTGTGCATTTACAAAATTCATTGATTTTTGCCATTGAAAAACATCATGTTATCCATTTACCAGAAATGATTGAAGCTACTGACTGAATGAAAGGAGCTGGCATCTCACTCTCTTTGAATCTTATTTATCATGCTAAGAGGAGCAGGAAAAAGCAAAAAATTTCAGAATTGCACCTTGCAATGCGGAGAAATTACTGCTTGTGCATTTACAATATTCATTGATTTTTGCCATTGAAAAACATCCAGAAATGATTGAAGCTACTGACTGAATGAAAGGAGCTGGCATCTCACTCTCTTTGAATCTTCTTAATCATGCTAAGAGGAGCAGGAAAAAGCAAAAAATTTCAGAATTGCACCTTGCAATGCGGAGAAATTACTGTTTGTGCATTTACAATATTCATTGATTTTTGCCATTGAAAAACATCATGTTATTCATATACCAGAAATGATTGAAGCTACTGACTGAATGAAAGGAGCTGGCATCTCACTCTCTTTGAATCTTCTTTATCATGCTAAGAGGAGCAGGAAAAAGTAAAAAATTTCAGAATTGCACCTTGCAATGCGGAGAAATTACTGTTTGTGCATTTACAATATTCAATGATTTTTGCCATTGAAAAACGTCCAGAAATGATTGAAGCTACTGACTGAATGAAAGGAGCTGGCATCTCACTCTCTTTGAATCTTCTTTATCATGCTAAGAGGAGCAGGAAAAAGCAAAAAATTTCAGAATTGCACCTTGCAATGCGGAGAAATTACTGTTTGTGCATTTACAATATTCATTGATTTTTGCCATTGAAAAACGTCCAGAAATGATTGAAGCTACTGACTGAATGAAAGGAGCAGGCATCTCACTCTCTTTGAATCTTCTTTATCATGCTAAGAGGAGCAGGAAAAAGCAAAAAATTTCAGAATTGCACCTTGCAATGCGGAGAAATTACTGTTTGTGCATTTACAATATTCATTGATTTTTGCCATTGAAAAACATCATGTTATTCATATACCAGAAATGATTGAAGCTACTGACTGAATGAAAGGAGCTGGCATCTCACTCTCTTTGAATCTTCTTTATCATGCTAAGAGGAGCAGGAAAAAGCAAAAAATTTCAGAATTGCGCCTTGCAATGCGGAGAAATTACTGTTTGTGCATTTACAATATTCATTGATTTTTGCCATTGAAAAACATCATGTTATTCATTTACCAGAAATGATTGAAGCTACTGACTGAATGAAAGGAGCTGGCATCTCACTCTCTTTGAATCTTCTTTATCATGCTAAGAGGAGCAGGAAAAAGCAAAAAATTTCAGAATTGCACCTTGCAATGCGGAGAAATTACTGTTTGTGCATTTACAATATTCATTGATTTTTGCCATTGAAAAACATCCAGAAATGATTGAAGCTACTGACTGAATGAAAGGAGCTGGCATCTCACTCTCTTTGAATCTTCTTTATCATGCTAAGAGGAGCAGGAAAAAGCTAAAAATTTCAGAATTGCACCTTGCAATGCGGAGAAATTACTGTTTGTGCATTTACAATATTCATTGATTTTTGCCATTGAAAAACATCATGTTATTCATATACCAGAAATGATTGAAGCTACTGACTGAATGAAAGGAGCTGGCATCTCACTCTCTTTGAATCTTCTTTATCATGCTAAGAGGAGCAGGAAAAAGTAAAAAATTTCAGAATTGCACCTTGCAATGCGGAGAAATTACTGTTTGTGCATTTACAATATTCAATGATTTTTGCCATTGAAAAACGTCCAGAAATGATTGAAGCTACTGACTGAACGAAAGGAGCTGGCATCTCACTCTCTTTGAATCTTCTTTATCATGCTAAGAGGAGCAGGAAAAAGCAAAAAATTTCAGAATTGCACCTTGCAATGCGGAGAAATTACTGTTTGTGCATTTACAATATTCATTGATTTTTGCCATTGAAAAACATCATGTTATTCATATACCAGAAATGTTTGAAGCTACTGACTGAATGAAAGGAGCTGGCATCTCACTCTCTTTGAATCTTCTTTATCATGCTAAGAGGAGCAGGAAAAAGCAAAAAAATTTCAGAATTGCACCTTGCAATGCGGAGAAATTACTGTTTGTGCATTTACAATATTCATTGATTTTTGCCATTGAAAAACGTCCAGAAATGATTGAAGCTACTGACTGAACGAAAGGAGCTGGCATCTCACTCTCTTTGAATCTTCTTTATCATGCTAAGAGGAGCAGGAAAAAGCAAAAAATTTCAGAATTGCACCTTGCAATGCGGAGAAATTACTGTTTGTGCATTTACAATATTCATTGATTTTTGCCATTGAAAAACGTCCAGAAATGATTGAAGCTACTGACTGAATGAAAGGAGCAGGCATCTCAATCTCTTTGAATCTTCTTTATCATGCTAAGAGGAGCAGGAAAAAGCAAAAAATTTCAGAATTGCACCTTGCAATGCGGAGAAATTACTGTTTGTGCATTTACAATATTCATTGATTTTTGCCATTGAAAAACATCATGTTATTCATATACCAGAAATGTTTGAAGCTACTGACTGAATGAAAGGAGCTGGCATCTCACTCTCTTTGAATCTTCTTTATCATGCTAAGAGGAGCAGGAAAAAGCAAAAAATTTCAGAATTGCACCTTGCAATGCGGATAAATTACTGTTTGTGCATTTACAATATTCATTGATTTTTGCCATTGAAAAACATCATGTTATTCATATACCAGAAATGATTGAAGCTACTGACTGAATGAAAGGAGCTGGCATCGCACTCTCTTTGAATCTTCTTTATCATGCTAAGAGGAGCAGGAAAAAGCAAAAAATTTCAGAATTGCACCTTGCAATGCGGAGAAATTACTGTTTGTGCATTTACAATATTCATTGATTTTTGCCATTGAAAAACATCATGTTATTCATATACCAGAAATGATTGAAGCTACTGACTGAATGAAAGGAGCTGGCATCTCACTCTCTTTGAATCTTCTTTATCATGCTAAGTGGAGCAGGAAAAAGCAAAAAATTTCAGAATTGCACCTTGCAATGCGGAGAAATTACTGTTTGTGCATTTACAATATTCATTGATTTTTGCAATTGAAAAACGTCCAGAAATGATTGAAGCTACTGACTGAATGAAAGGAGCTGGCATCTCACTCTCTTTGAATCTTCATTATCATGCTAAGAGGAGCAGGAAAAAGCAAAAAATTTCAGAATTGAACCTTGCAATGCGGAGAAATTACTGTTTGTGCATTTACAATATTCATTGATTTTTGCCATTGAAAAACATCATGTTATTCATATACCAGGAATGTTTGAAGCTACTGACTGAATGAAAGGAGCTGGCATCTCACTCTCTTTGAATCTTCTTTATCATGCTAAGAGGAGCAGGAAAAAGCAAAAAATTTCAGAATTGCACCTTGCAATGCGGAGAAATTACTGTTTGTGCATATACAATATTCATTGATTTTTGCCATTGAAAAACGTCCAGAAATGATTGAAGCTACTGACTGAATGAAAGGAGCTGGCATCTCACTCTCTTTGAATCTTGTTTATCATGCTAAGAGGAGCAGGAAAAAGCAAAAAATTTCAGAATTGCACCTTGCAATGCGGAGAAATTACTGTTTGTGCATTTACAATATTCATTGATTTTTGCCATTGAAAAACATCATGTTATTCATATACCAGAAATGATTGAAGCTACTGACTGAATGAAAGGAGCTGGCATCTCACTCTCTTTGAATCTTCTTTATCATGCTAAGAGGAGCAGGAAAAAGTAAAAAATTTCAGAATTGCACCTTGCAATGCGGATAAATTACTGTTTGTGCATTTACAATATTCAATGATTTTTGCCATTGAAAAACGTCCAGAAATGATTGAAGCTACTGACTGAACGAAAGGAGCTGGCATCTCACTCTCTTTGAATCTTCTTTATCATGCTAAGAGGAGCAGGAAAAAGCAAAAAATTTCAGAATTGCACCTTGCAATGCGGAGAAATTACTGTTTGTGCATTTACAATATTCATTGATTTTTGCCATTGAAAAACATCATGTTATTCATATACCAGAAATGTTTGAAGCTACTGACTGAATGAAAGGAGCTGGCATCTCACTCTCTTTGAATCTTCTTTATCATGCTAAGAGGAGCAGGAAAAAGCAAAAAAATTCAGAATTGCACCTTGCAATGCGGAGAAATTACTGTTTGTGCATTTACAATATTCATTGATTTTTACCATTGAAAAACGTCCAGAAATGATTGAAGCTACTGACTGAATGAAAGTAGCTGGCATCTCACTCTCTTTGAATCTTCTTTATCATGCTAAGAGGAGCAGGAAAAAGCAAAAAATTTCAGACTTGCACCTTGCAATGCGGAGAAATTACTGTTTGTGCATTTACAATATTCATTGATTTTTGCCATTGAAAAACATCATGTTATTCATATACCAGAAATGATTGAAGCTACTGACTGAATGAAAGGAGCTGGCATCTCACTCTCTTTGAATCTTCTTTATCATGCTAAGAGGAGCAGGAAAAAGCAAAAAATTTCAGAATTGCACCTTGCAGTGCGGAGAAATTACTGTTTGTGCATTTACAATATTCATTGATTTTTGCCATTGAAAAACATCATGTTATTCATATACCAGAAATGATTGAAGCTACTGACTGAATGAAAGGAGCTGGCATCTCACTCTCTTTGAATCTTCTTTATCATGCTAAGAGGAGCAGGAAAAAGCAAAAAATTTCAGAATTGCACCTTGCAATGCGGAGAAATTACTGTTTGTGCATTTACAATATTCATTGATTTTTGCAATTGAAAAACGTCCAGAAATGATTGAAGCTACTGACTGAATGAAAGGAGCTGGCATCTCACTCTCTTTTAATCTTCTTTATCATGCTAAGAGGAGCAGGAAAAAGCAAAAAATTTCAGAATTGCACCTTGCAATGCGGAGAAATTACTGTTTGTGCATTTACAATATTCATTGATTTTTGCCATTGAAAAACGTCCAGAAATGATTGAAGCTACTGACTGAATGAAAGGAGCTGGCATCTCACTCTCTTTGAATCTTGTTTATCATGCTAAGAGGAGCAGGAAAAAGCAAAAAATTTCAGAATTGCACCTTGCAATGCGGAGAAATTACTGTTTGTGCATTTACAATATTCATTGATTTTTGCCATTGAAAAACATCATGTTATTCATATACCAGAAATGATTGAAGCTACTGACTGAATGAAAGGAGCTGGCATCTCACTCTCTTTGAATCTTCTTTATCATGCTAAGAGGAGCAGGAAAAAGTAAAAAATTTCAGAATTGCACCTTGCAATGCGGAGAAATTACTGTTTGTGCATTTACAATATTCAATGATTTTTGCCATTGAAAAACGTCCAGAAATGATTGAAGCTACTGACTGAACGAAAGGAGCTGGCATCTCACTCTCTTTGAATCTTCTTTATCATGCTAAGAGGAGCAGGAAAAAGCAAAAAATTTCAGAATTGCACCTTGCAATGCGGAGAAATTACTGTTTGTGCATTTACAATATTCATTGATTTTTGCCATTGAAAAACATCATGTTATTCATATACCAGAAATGTTTGAAGCTACTGACTGAATGAAAGGAGCTGGCATCTCACTCTCTTTGAATCTTCTTTATCATGCTAAGAGGAGCAGGAAAAAGCAAAAAATTTCAGAATTGCACCTTGCAATGCGGAGAAATTACTGTTTGTGCATTTACAATATTCATTGATTTTTGCCATTGAAAAACGTCCAGAAATGATTGAAGCTACTGACTGAATGAAAGGAGCTGGCATCTCACTCTCTTTGAATCTTCTTTATCATGCTAAGAGGAGCAGGAAAAAGCAAAAAATTTCAGAATTGCACCTTGCAATGCGGAGAAATTACTGTTTGTGCATTTACAATATTCATTGATTTTTGCCATTGAAAAACATCCAGAAATGATTGAAGCTACTGACTGAATGAAAGGAGCTGGCATCTCACTCTCTTTGAATCTTTATCATGCTAAGAGGAGCAGGAAAAAGCAAATAATTTCAGAATTGCGCCTTGCAATGCGGAGAAATTACTGTTTGTGCATTTACAAAATTCATTGATTTTTGCCATTGAAAAACATCATGTTATCCATTTACCAGAAATGATTGAAGCTACTGACTGAATGAAAGGAGCTGGCATCTCACTCTCTTTGAATCTTCTTTATCATGCTAAGAGGAGCAGGAAAAAGCAAAAAAATTTCAGAATTGCACCTTGCAATGCGGAGAAATTACTGCTTGTGCATTTACAATATTCATTGATTTTTGCCATTGAAAAACATCCAGAAATGATTGAAGCTACTGACTGAATGAAAGGAGCTGGCATCTCACTCTCTTTGAATCTTCTTTATCATGCTAAGAGGAGCAGGAAAAAGCAAAAAATTTCAGAATTGCACCTTGCAATGCGGAGAAATTACTGTTTGTGCATTTACAATATTCATTGATTTTTGCCATTGAAAAACATCATGTTATTCATATACCAGAAATGATTGAAGCTACTGACTGAATGAAAGGAGCTGGCATCTCACTCTCTTTGAATCTTCTTTATCATGCTAAGAGGAGCAGGAAAAAGTAAAAAATTTCAGAATTGCACCTTGCAATGCGGAGAAATTACTGTTTGTGCATTTACAATATTCATTGATTTTTGCAATTGAAAAACGTCCAGAAATGATTGAAGCTACTGACTGAATGAAAGGAGCTGGCATCTCACTCTCTTTGAATCTTCATTATCATGCTAAGAGGAGCAGGAAAAAGCAAAAAATTTCAGAATTGAACCTTGCAATGCGGAGAAATTACTGTTTGTGCATTTACAATATTCATTGATTTTTGCCATTGAAAAACATCATGTTATTCATATACCAGGAATGTTTGAAGCTACTGACTGAATGAAAGGAGCTGGCATCTCACTCTCTTTGAATCTTCTTTATCATGCTAAGAGGAGCAGGAAAAAGCAAAAAATTTCAGAATTGCACCTTGCAATGCGGAGAAATTACTGTTTGTGCATATACAATATTCATTGATTTTTGCCATTGAAAAACGTCCAGAAATGATTGAAGCTACTGACTGAATGAAAGGAGCTGGCATCTCACTCTCTTTGAATCTTGTTTATCATGCTAAGAGGAGCAGGAAAAAGCAAAAAATTTCAGAATTGCACCTTGCAATGCGGAGAAATTACTGTTTGTGCATTTACAATATTCATTGATTTTTGCCATTGAAAAACATCATGTTATTCATATACCAGAAATGATTGAAGCTACTGACTGAATGAAAGGAGCTGGCATCTCACTCTCTTTGAATCTTCTTTATCATGCTAAGAGGAGCAGGAAAAAGTAAAAAATTTCAGAATTGCACCTTGCAATGCGGAGAAATTACTGTTTGTGCATTTACAATATTCAATGATTTTTGCCATTGAAAAACGTCCAGAAATGATTGAAGCTACTGACTGAACGAAAGGAGCTGGCATCTCACTCTCTTTGAATCTTCTTTATCATGCTAAGAGGAGCAGGAAAAAGCAAAAAATTTCAGAATTGCACCTTGCAATGCGGAGAAATTACTGTTTGTGCATTTACAATATTCATTGATTTTTGCCATTGAAAAACATCATGTTATTCATATACCAGAAATGTTTGAAGCTACTGACTGAATGAAAGGAGCTGGCATCTCACTCTCTTTGAATCTTCTTTATCATGCTAAGAGGAGCAGGAAAAAGCAAAAAAATTCAGAATTGCACCTTGCAATGCGGAGAAATTACTGTTTGTGCATTTACAATATTCATTGATTTTTACCATTGAAAAACGTCCAGAAATGATTGAAGCTACTGACTGAATGAAAGTAGCTGGCATCTCACTCTCTTTGAATCTTCTTTATCATGCTAAGAGGAGCAGGAAAAAGCAAAAAATTTCAGACTTGCACCTTGCAATGCGGAGAAATTACTGTTTGTGCATTTACAATATTCATTGATTTTTGCCATTGAAAAACATCATGTTATTCATATACCAGAAATGATTGAAGCTACTGACTGAATGAAAGGAGCTGGCATCTCACTCTCTTTGAATCTTCTTTATCATGCTAAGAGGAGCAGGAAAAAGCAAAAAATTTCAGAATTGCACCTTGCAATGCGGAGAAATTACTGTTTGTGCATTTACAATATTCATTGATTTTTGCCATTGAAAAACATCATGTTATTCATATACCAGAAATGATTGAAGCTACTGACTGAATGAAAGGAGCTGGCATCTCACTCTCTTTGAATCTTCTTTATCATGCTAAGAGGAGCAGGAAAAAGCAAAAAATTTCAGAATTGCACCTTGCAATGCGGAGAAATTACTGTTTGTGCATTTACAATATTCATTGATTTTTGCAATTGAAAAACGTCCAGAAATGATTGAAGCTACTGACTGAATGAAAGGAGCTGGCATCTCACTCTCTTTGAATCTTCTTTATCATGCTAAGAGGAGCAGGAAAAAGCAAAAAATTTCAGAATTGCACCTTGCAATGCGGAGAAATTACTGTTTGTGCATTTACAATATTCATTGATTTTTGCCATTGAAAAACGTCCAGAAATGATTGAAGCTACTGACTGAATGAAAGGAGCTGGCATCTCACTCTCTTTGAATCTTGTTTATCATGCTAAGAGGAGCAGGAAAAAGCAAAAAATTTCAGAATTGCACCTTGCAATGCGGAGAAATTACTGTTTGTGCATTTACAATATTCATTGATTTTTGCCATTGAAAAACATCATGTTATTCATATACCAGAAATGATTGAAGCTACTGACTGAATGAAAGGAGCTGGCATCTCACTCTCTTTGAATCTTCTTTATCATGCTAAGAGGAGCAGGAAAAAGTAAAAAATTTCAGAATTGCACCTTGCAATGCGGAGAAATTACTGTTTGTGCATTTACAATATTCAATGATTTTTGCCATTGAAAAACGTCCAGAAATGATTGAAGCTACTGACTGAACGAAAGGAGCTGGCATCTCACTCTCTTTGAATCTTCTTTATCATGCTAAGAGGAGCAGGAAAAAGCAAAAAATTTCAGAATTGCACCTTGCAATGCGGAGAAATTACTGTTTGTGCATTTACAATATTCATTGATTTTTGCCATTGAAAAACATCATGTTATTCATATACCAGAAATGTTTGAAGCTACTGACTGAATGAAAGGAGCTGGCATCTCACTCTCTTTGAATCTTCTTTATCATGCTAAGAGGAGCAGGAAAAAGCAAAAAATTTCAGAATTGCACCTTGCAATGCGGAGAAATTACTGTTTGTGCATTTACAATATTCATTGATTTTTGCCATTGAAAAACGTCCAGAAATGATTGAAGCTACTGACTGAATGAAAGGAGCTGGCATCTCACTCTCTTTGAATCTTCTTTATCATGCTAAGAGGAGCAGGAAAAAGCAAAAAATTTCAGAATTGCACCTTGCAATGCGGAGAAATTACTGTTTGTGCATTTACAATATTCATTGATTTTTGCCATTGAAAAACATCCAGAAATGATTGAAGCTACTGACTGAATGAAAGGAGCTGGCATCTCACTCTCTTTGAATCTTTATCATGCTAAGAGGAGCAGGAAAAAGCAAATAATTTCAGAATTGCGCCTTGCAATGCGGAGAAATTACTGTTTGTGCATTTACAAAATTCATTGATTTTTGCCATTGAAAAACATCATGTTATCCATTTACCAGAAATGATTGAAGCTACTGACTGAATGAAAGGAGCTGGCATCTCACTCTCTTTGAATCTTCTTTATCATGCTAAGAGGAGCAGGAAAAAGCAAAAAAATTTCAGAATTGCACCTTGCAATGCGGAGAAATTACTGCTTGTGCATTTACAATATTCATTGATTTTTGCCATTGAAAAACATCCAGAAATGATTGAAGCTACTGACTGAATGAAAGGAGCTGGCATCTCACTCTCTTTGAATCTTCTTTATCATGCTAAGAGGAGCAGGAAAAAGAAAAAATTTCAGAATTGCACCTTGCAATGCGGAGAAATTACTGTTTGTGCATTTACAATATTCATTGATTTTTGCCATTGAAAAACATCATGTTATTCATATACCAGAAATGATTGAAGCTACTGACTGAATGAAAGGAGCTGGCATCTCACTCTCTTTGAATCTTCTTTATCATGCTAAGAGGAGCAGGAAAAAGTAAAAAATTTCAGAATTGCACCTTGCAATGCGGAGAAATTACTGTTTGTGCATTTACAATATTCAATGATTTTTGCCATTGAAAAACGTCCAGAAATGATTGAAGCTACTGACTGAATGAAAGGAGCTGGCATCTCACTCTCTTTGAATCTTCTTTATCATGCTAAGAGGAGCAGGAAAAAGCAAAAAATTTCAGAATTGCACCTTGCAATGCGGAGAAATTACTGTTTGTGCATTTACAATATTCATTGATTTTTGCCATTGAAAAACGTCCAGAAATGATTGAAGCTACTGACTGAATGAAAGGAGCAGGCATCTCACTCTCTTTGAATCTTCTTTATCATGCTAAGAGGAGCAGGAAAAAGCAAAAAATTTCAGAATTGCACCTTGCAATGCGGAGAAATTACTGTTTGTGCATTTACAATATTCATTGATTTTTGCCATTGAAAAACATCATGTTATTTATATACCAGAAATGATTGAAGCTACTGACTGAATGAAAGGAGCTGGCATCTCACTCTCTTTGAATCTTCTTTATCATGCTAAGAGGAGCAGGAAAAAGCAAAAAATTTCAGAATTGCGCCTTGCAATGCGGAGAAATTACTGTTTGTGCATTTACAATATTCATTGATTTTTGCCATTGAAAAACATCATGTTATTCATTTACCAGAAATGATTGAAGCTACTGACTGAATGAAAGGAGCTGGCATCTCACTCTCTTTGAATCTTCTTTATCATGCTAAGAGGAGCAGGAAAAAGCAAAAAATTTCAGAATTGCACCTTGCAATGCGGAGAAATTACTGTTTGTGCATTTACTATATTCATTGATTTTTGCCATTGAAAAACATCCAGAAATGATTGAAGCTACTGACTGAATGAAAGGAGCTGGCATCTCACTCTCTTTGAATCTTCTTTATCATGCTAAGAGGAGCAGGAAAAAGCTAAAAATTTCAGAATTGCACCTTGCAATGCGGAGAAATTACTGTTTGTGCATTTACAATATTCATTGATTTTTGCCATTGAAAAACATCATGTTATTCATATACCAGAAATGATTGAAGCTACTGACTGAATGAAAGGAGCTGGCATCTCACTCTCTTTGAATCTTCTTTATCATGCTAAGAGGAGCAGGAAAAAGTAAAAAATTTCAGAATTGCACCTTGCAATGCGGAGAAATTACTGTTTGTGCATTTACAATATTCAATGATTTTTGCCATTGAAAAACGTCCAGAAATGATTGAAGCTACTGACTGAACGGAAGGAGCTGGCATCTCACTCTCTTTGAATCTTCTTTATCATGCTAAGAGGAGCAGGAAAAAGCAAAAAATTTCAGAATTGCACCTTGCAATGCGGAGAAATTACTGTTTGTGCATTTACAATATTCATTGATTTTTGCCATTGAAAAACATCATGTTATTCATATACCAGAAATGTTTGAAGCTACTGACTGAATGAAAGGAGCTGGCATCTCACTCTCTTTGAATCTTCTTTATCATGCTAAGAGGAGCAGGAAAAAGCAAAAAATTTCAGAATTGCACCTTGCAATGCGGAGAAATTACTGTTTGTGCATTTACAATATTCATTGATTTTTGCCATTGAAAAACGTCCAGAAATGATTGAAGCTACTGACTGAATGAAAGGAGCTGGCATCTCACTCTCTTTGAATCTTCTTTATCATGCTAAGAGGAGCAGGAAAAAGCAAAAAATTTCAGAATTGCACCTTGCAATGCGGAGAAATTACTGTTTGTGCATTTACAATATTCATTGATTTTTGCCATTGAAAAACGTCCAGAAATGATTGAAGCTACTGACTGAATGAAAGGAGCAGGCATCTCAATCTCTTTGAATCTTCTTTATCATGCTAAGAGGAGCAGGAAAAAGCAAAAAATTTCAGAATTGCACCTTGCAATGCGGAGAAATTACTGTTTGTGCATTTACAATATTCATTGATTTTTGCCATTGAAAAACATCATGTTATTCATATACCAGAAATGTTTGAAGCTACTGACTGAATGAAAGGAGCTGGCATCTCACTCTCTTTGAATCTTCTTTATCATGCTAAGAGGAGCAGGAAAAAGCAAAAAATTTCAGAATTGCACCTTGCAATGCGGATAAATTACTGTTTGTGCATTTACAATATTCATTGATTTTTGCCATTGAAAAACATCATGTTATTCATATACCAGAAATGATTGAAGCTACTGACTGAATGAAAGGAGCTGGCATCGCACTCTCTTTCAATCTTCTTTATCATGCTAAGAGGAGCAGGAAAAAGCAAAAAATTTCAGAATTGCACCTTGCAATGCGGAGAAATTACTGTTTGTGCATTTACAATATTCATTGATTTTTGCCATTGAAAAACATCATGTTATTCATATACCAGAAATGATTAAAGCTACTGACTGAATGAAAGGAGCTGGCATCTCACTCTCTTTGAATCTTCTTTATCATGCTAAGAGGAGCAGGAAAAAGCAAAAAATTTCAGAATTGCACCTTGCAATGCGGAGAAATTACTGTTTGTGCATTTACAATATTCATTGATTTTTGCAATTGAAAAACGTCCAGAAATGATTGAAGCTACTGACTGAATGAAAGGAGCTGGCATCTCACTCTCTTTGAATCTTCATTATCATGCTAAGAGGAGCAGGAAAAAGCAAAAAATTTCAGAATTGAACCTTGCAATGCGGAGAAATTACTGTTTGTGCATTTACAATATTCATTGATTTTTGCCATTGAAAAACATCATGTTATTCATATACCAGGAATGTTTGAAGCTACTGACTGAATGAAAGGAGCTGGCATCTCACTCTCTTTGAATCTTCTTTATCATGCTAAGAGGAGCAGGAAAAAGCAAAAAATTTCAGAATTGCACCTTGCAATGCGGAGAAATTACTGTTTGTGCATATACAATATTCATTGATTTTTGCCATTGAAAAACGTCCAGAAATGATTGAAGCTACTGACTGAATGAAAGGAGCTGGCATCTCACTCTCTTTGAATCTTGTTTATCATGCTAAGAGGAGCAGGAAAAAGCAAAAAATTTCAGAATTGCACCTTGCAATGCGGAGAAATTACTGTTTGTGCATTTACAATATTCATTGATTTTTGCCATTGAAAAACTTCATGTTATTCATATACCAGAAATGATTGAAGCTACTGACTGAATGAAAGGAGCTGGCATCTCACTCTCTTTGAATCTTCTTTATCATGCTAAGAGGAGCAGGAAAAAGTAAAAAATTTCAGAATTGCACCTTGCAATGCGGAGAAATTACTGTTTGTGCATTTACAATATTCAATGATTTTTGCCATTGAAAAACGTCCAGAAATGATTGAAGCTACTGACTGAACGAAAGGAGCTGGCATCTCACTCTCTTTGAATCTTCTTTATCATGCTAAGAGGAGCAGGAAAAAGCAAAAAATTTCAGAATTGCACCTTGCAATGCGGAGAAATTACTGTTTGTGCATTTACAATATTCATTGATTTTTGCCATTGAAAAACATCATGTTATTCATATACCAGAAATGTTTGAAGCTACTGACTGAATGAAAGGAGCTGGCATCTCACTCTCTTTGAATCTTCTTTATCATGCTAAGAGGAGCAGGAAAAAGCAAAAAAATTCAGAATTGCACCTTGCAATGCGGAGAAATTACTGTTTGTGCATTTACAATATTCATTGATTTTTACCATTGAAAAACGTCCAGAAATGATTGAAGCTACTGACTGAATGAAAGTAGCTGGCATCTCACTCTCTTTGAATCTTCTTTATCATGCTAAGAGGAGCAGGAAAAAGCAAAAAATTTCAGACTTGCACCTTGCAATGCGGAGAAATTACTGTTTGTGCATTTACAATATTCATTGATTTTTGCCATTGAAAAACATCATGTTATTCATATACCAGAAATGATTGAAGCTACTGACTGAATGAAAGGAGCTGGCATCTCACTCTCTTTGAATCTTCTTTATCATGCTAAGAGGAGCAGGAAAAAGCAAAAAATTTCAGAATTGCACCTTGCAATGCGGAGAAATTACTGTTTGTGCATTTACAATATTCATTGATTTTTGCCATTGAAAAACATCATGTTATTCATATACCAGAAATGATTGAAGCTACTGACTGAATGAAAGGAGCTGGCATCTCACTCTCTTTGAATCTTCTTTATCATGCTAAGAGGAGCAGGAAAAAGTAAAAAATTTCAGAATTGCACCTTGCAATGCGGAGAAATTACTGTTTGTGCATTTACAATATTCAATGATTTTTGCCATTGAAAAACGTCCAGAAATGATTGAAGCTACTGACTGAACGAAAGGAGCTGGCATCTCACTCTCTTTGAATCTTCTTTATCATGCTAAGAGGAGCAGGAAAAAGCAAAAAATTTCAGAATTGCACCTTGCAATGCGGAGAAATTACTGTTTGTGCATTTACAATATTCATTGATTTTTGCCATTGAAAAACATCATGTTATTCATATACCAGAAATGTTTGAAGCTACTGACTGAATGAAAGGAGCTGGCATCTCACTCTCTTTGAATCTTCTTTATCATGCTAAGAGGAGCAGGAAAAAGCAAAAAATTTCAGAATTGCACCTTGCAATGCGGAGAAATTACTGTTTGTGCATTTACAATATTCATTGATTTTTGCAATTGAAAAACGTCCAGAAATGATTGAAGCTACTGACTGAATGAAAGGAGCTGGCATCTCACTCTCTTTGAATCTTCTTTATCATGCTAAGAGGAGCAGGAAAAAGCAAAAAATTTCAGAATTGCACCTTGCAATGCGGAGAAATTACTGTTTGTGCATTTACAATATTCATTGATTTTTGCCATTGAAAAACATCATGTTATTCATATACCTGAAATGTTTGAAGCTACTGACTGAATGAAAGGAGCTGGCATCTCACTCTCTTTGAATCTTCTTTATCATGCTAAGAGGAGCAGGAAAAAGCAAAAAATTTCAGAATTGCACCTTGCAATGCGGAGAAATTACTGTTTGTGCATTTACAATATTCATTGATTTTTGCCATTGAAAAACATCATGTTATTCATATACCAGAAATGTTTGAAGCTTCTGACTGAATGAAAGGAGCTGGCATCTCACTCTCTTTGAATCTTCTTTATCATGCTAAGAGGAGCAGGAAAAAGCAAAAAATTTCAGAATTGCGCCTTGCAATGCGGAGAAATTACTGTTTGTGCATTTACAATATTCATTGATTTTTGCCATTGAAAAACATCATGTTATTCATTTACCAGAAATGATTGAAGCTACTGACTGAATGAAAGGAGCTGGCATCTCACTCTCTTTGAATCTTCTTTATCATGCTAAGAGGAGCAGGAAAAAGCAAAAAATTTCAGAATTGCACCTTGCAATGCGGAGAAATTACTGTTTGTGCATTTACTATATTCATTGATTTTTGCCATTGAAAAACATCCAGAAATGATTGAAGCTACTGACTGAATGAAAGGAGCTGGCATCTCACTCTCTTTGAATCTTCTTTATCATGCTAAGAGGAGCAGGAAAAAGCTAAAAATTTCAGAATTGCACCTTGCAATGCGGAGAAATTACTGTTTGTGCATTTACAATATTCATTGATTTTTGCCATTGAAAAACATCATGTTATTCATATACCAGAAATGATTGAAGCTACTGACTGAATGAAAGGAGCTGGCATCTCACTCTCTTTGAATCTTCTTTATCATGCTAAGAGGAGCAGGAAAAAGTAAAAAATTTCAGAATTGCACCTTGCAATGCGGAGAAATTACTGTTTGTGCATTTACAATATTCAATGATTTTTGCCATTGAAAAACGTCCAGAAATGATTGAAGCTACTGACTGAACGGAAGGAGCTGGCATCTCACTCTCTTTGAATCTTCTTTATCATGCTAAGAGGAGCAGGAAAAAGCAAAAAATTTCAGAATTGCACCTTGCAATGCGGAGAAATTACTGTTTGTGCATTTACAATATTCATTGATTTTTGCCATTGAAAAACATCATGTTATTCATATACCAGAAATGTTTGAAGCTACTGACTGAATGAAAGGAGCTGGCATCTCACTCTCTTTGAATCTTCTTTATCATGCTAAGAGGAGCAGGAAAAAGCAAAAAATTTCAGAATTGCACCTTGCAATGCGGAGAAATTACTGTTTGTGCATTTACAATATTCATTGATTTTTGCCATTGAAAAACGTCCAGAAATGATTGAAGCTACTGACTGAATGAAAGGAGCTGGCATCTCACTCTCTTTGAATCTTCTTTATCATGCTAAGAGGAGCAGGAAAAAGCAAAAAATTTCAGAATTGCACCTTGCAATGCGGAGAAATTACTGTTTGTGCATTTACAATATTCATTGATTTTTGCCATTGAAAAACGTCCAGAAATGATTGAAGCTACTGACTGAATGAAAGGAGCAGGCATCTCAATCTCTTTGAATCTTCTTTATCATGCTAAGAGGAGCAGGAAAAAGCAAAAAATTTCAGAATTGCACCTTGCAATGCGGAGAAATTACTGTTTGTGCATTTACAATATTCATTGATTTTTGCCATTGAAAAACATCATGTTATTCATATACCAGAAATGTTTGAAGCTACTGACTGAATGAAAGGAGCTGGCATCTCACTCTCTTTGAATCTTCTTTATCATGCTAAGAGGAGCAGGAAAAAGCAAAAAATTTCAGAATTGCACCTTGCAATGCGGATAAATTACTGTTTGTGCATTTACAATATTCATTGATTTTTGCCATTGAAAAACATCATGTTATTCATATACCAGAAATGATTGAAGCTACTGACTGAATGAAAGGAGCTGGCATCGCACTCTCTTTCAATCTTCTTTATCATGCTAAGAGGAGCAGGAAAAAGCAAAAAATTTCAGAATTGCACCTTGCAATGCGGAGAAATTACTGTTTGTGCATTTACAATATTCATTGATTTTTGCCATTGAAAAACATCATGTTATTCATATACCAGAAATGATTAAAGCTACTGACTGAATGAAAGGAGCTGGCATCTCACTCTCTTTGAATCTTCTTTATCATGCTAAGAGGAGCAGGAAAAAGCAAAAAATTTCAGAATTGCACCTTGCAATGCGGAGAAATTACTGTTTGTGCATTTACAATATTCATTGATTTTTGCAATTGAAAAACGTCCAGAAATGATTGAAGCTACTGACTGAATGAAAGGAGCTGGCATCTCACTCTCTTTGAATCTTCTTTATCATGCTAAGAGGAGCAGGAAAAAGCAAAAAATTTCAGAATTGCACCTTGCAATGCGGAGAAATTACTGTTTGTGCATTTACAATATTCATTGATTTTTGCCATTGAAAAACATCATGTTATTCATATACCTGAAATGTTTGAAGCTACTGACTGAATGAAAGGAGCTGGCATCTCACTCTCTTTGAATCTTCTTTATCATGCTAAGAGGAGCAGGAAAAAGCAAAAAATTTCAGAATTGCACCTTGCAATGCGGAGAAATTACTGTTTGTGCATTTACAATATTCATTGATTTTTGCCATTGAAAAACATCATGTTATTCATATACCAGAAATGTTTGAAGCTTCTGACTGAATGAAAGGAGCTGGCATCTCACTCTCTTTGAATCTTCTTTATCATGCTAAGAGGAGCAGGAAAAAGCAAAAAATTTCAGAATTGCGCCTTGCAATGCGGAGAAATTACTGTTTGTGCATTTACAATATTCATTGATTTTTGCCATTGAAAAACATCATGTTATTCATTTACCAGAAATGATTGAAGCTACTGACTGAATGAAAGGAGCTGGCATCTCACTCTCTTTGAATCTTCTTTATCATGCTAAGAGGAGCAGGAAAAAGCAAAAAATTTCAGAATTGCACCTTGCAATGCGGAGAAATTACTGTTTGTGCATTTACTATATTCATTGATTTTTGCCATTGAAAAACATCCAGAAATGATTGAAGCTACTGACTGAATGAAAGGAGCTGGCATCTCACTCTCTTTGAATCTTCTTTATCATGCTAAGAGGAGCAGGAAAAAGCTAAAAATTTCAGAATTGCACCTTGCAATGCGGAGAAATTACTGTTTGTGCATTTACAATATTCATTGATTTTTGCCATTGAAAAACATCATGTTATTCATATACCAGAAATGATTGAAGCTACTGACTGAATGAAAGGAGCTGGCATCTCACTCTCTTTGAATCTTCTTTATCATGCTAAGAGGAGCAGGAAAAAGTAAAAAATTTCAGAATTGCACCTTGCAATGCGGAGAAATTACTGTTTGTGCATTTACAATATTCAATGATTTTTGCCATTGAAAAACGTCCAGAAATGATTGAAGCTACTGACTGAACGGAAGGAGCTGGCATCTCACTCTCTTTGAATCTTCTTTATCATGCTAAGAGGAGCAGGAAAAAGCAAAAAATTTCAGAATTGCACCTTGCAATGCGGAGAAATTACTGTTTGTGCATTTACAATATTCATTGATTTTTGCCATTGAAAAACATCATGTTATTCATATACCAGAAATGTTTGAAGCTACTGACTGAATGAAAGGAGCTGGCATCTCACTCTCTTTGAATCTTCTTTATCATGCTAAGAGGAGCAGGAAAAAGCAAAAAATTTCAGAATTGCACCTTGCAATGCGGAGAAATTACTGTTTGTGCATTTACAATATTCATTGATTTTTGCCATTGAAAAACGTCCAGAAATGATTGAAGCTACTGACTGAATGAAAGGAGCTGGCATCTCACTCTCTTTGAATCTTCTTTATCATGCTAAGAGGAGCAGGAAAAAGCAAAAAATTTCAGAATTGCACCTTGCAATGCGGAGAAATTACTGTTTGTGCATTTACAATATTCATTGATTTTTGCCATTGAAAAACGTCCAGAAATGATTGAAGCTACTGACTGAATGAAAGGAGCAGGCATCTCAATCTCTTTGAATCTTCTTTATCATGCTAAGAGGAGCAGGAAAAAGCAAAAAATTTCAGAATTGCACCTTGCAATGCGGAGAAATTACTGTTTGTGCATTTACAATATTCATTGATTTTTGCCATTGAAAAACATCATGTTATTCATATACCAGAAATGTTTGAAGCTACTGACTGAATGAAAGGAGCTGGCATCTCACTCTCTTTGAATCTTCTTTATCATGCTAAGAGGAGCAGGAAAAAGCAAAAAATTTCAGAATTGCACCTTGCAATGCGGATAAATTACTGTTTGTGCATTTACAATATTCATTGATTTTTGCCATTGAAAAACATCATGTTATTCATATACCAGAAATGATTGAAGCTACTGACTGAATGAAAGGAGCTGGCATCGCACTCTCTTTCAATCTTCTTTATCATGCTAAGAGGAGCAGGAAAAAGCAAAAAATTTCAGAATTGCACCTTGCAATGCGGAGAAATTACTGTTTGTGCATTTACAATATTCATTGATTTTTGCCATTGAAAAACATCATGTTATTCATATACCAGAAATGATTAAAGCTACTGACTGAATGAAAGGAGCTGGCATCTCACTCTCTTTGAATCTTCTTTATCATGCTAAGAGGAGCAGGAAAAAGCAAAAAATTTCAGAATTGCACCTTGCAATGCGGAGAAATTACTGTTTGTGCATTTACAATATTCATTGATTTTTGCAATTGAAAAACGTCCAGAAATGATTGAAGCTACTGACTGAATGAAAGGAGCTGGCATCTCACTCTCTTTGAATCTTCATTATCATGCTAAGAGGAGCAGGAAAAAGCAAAAAATTTCAGAATTGAACCTTGCAATGCGGAGAAATTACTGTTTGTGCATTTACAATATTCATTGATTTTTGCCATTGAAAAACATCATGTTATTCATATACCAGGAATGTTTGAAGCTACTGACTGAATGAAAGGAGCTGGCATCTCACTCTCTTTGAATCTTCTTTATCATGCTAAGAGGAGCAGGAAAAAGCAAAAAATTTCAGAATTGCACCTTGCAATGCGGAGAAATTACTGTTTGTGCATATACAATATTCATTGATTTTTGCCATTGAAAAACGTCCAGAAATGATTGAAGCTACTGACTGAATGAAAGGAGCTGGCATCTCACTCTCTTTGAATCTTGTTTATCATGCTAAGAGGAGCAGGAAAAAGCAAAAAATTTCAGAATTGCACCTTGCAATGCGGAGAAATTACTGTTTGTGCATTTACAATATTCATTGATTTTTGCCATTGAAAAACTTCATGTTATTCATATACCAGAAATGATTGAAGCTACTGACTGAATGAAAGGAGCTGGCATCTCACTCTCTTTGAATCTTCTTTATCATGCTAAGAGGAGCAGGAAAAAGTAAAAAATTTCAGAATTGCACCTTGCAATGCGGAGAAATTACTGTTTGTGCATTTACAATATTCAATGATTTTTGCCATTGAAAAACGTCCAGAAATGATTGAAGCTACTGACTGAACGAAAGGAGCTGGCATCTCACTCTCTTTGAATCTTCTTTATCATGCTAAGAGGAGCAGGAAAAAGCAAAAAATTTCAGAATTGCACCTTGCAATGCGGAGAAATTACTGTTTGTGCATTTACAATATTCATTGATTTTTGCCATTGAAAAACATCATGTTATTCATATACCAGAAATGTTTGAAGCTACTGACTGAATGAAAGGAGCTGGCATCTCACTCTCTTTGAATCTTCTTTATCATGCTAAGAGGAGCAGGAAAAAGCAAAAAAATTCAGAATTGCACCTTGCAATGCGGAGAAATTACTGTTTGTGCATTTACAATATTCATTGATTTTTACCATTGAAAAACGTCCAGAAATGATTGAAGCTACTGACTGAATGAAAGTAGCTGGCATCTCACTCTCTTTGAATCTTCTTTATCATGCTAAGAGGAGCAGGAAAAAGCAAAAAATTTCAGACTTGCACCTTGCAATGCGGAGAAATTACTGTTTGTGCATTTACAATATTCATTGATTTTTGCCATTGAAAAACATCATGTTATTCATATACCAGAAATGATTGAAGCTACTGACTGAATGAAAGGAGCTGGCATCTCACTCTCTTTGAATCTTCTTTATCATGGTAAGAGGAGCAGGAAAAAGCAAAAAATTTCAGAATTGCACCTTGCAATGCGGAGAAATTACTGTTTGTGCATTTACAATATTCATTGATTTTTGCCATTGAAAAACATCATGTTATTCATATACCAGAAATGATTGAAGCTACTGACTGAATGAAAGGAGCTGGCATCTCACTCTCTTTGAATCTTCTTTATCATGCTAAGAGGAGCAGGAAAAAGTAAAAAATTTCAGAATTGCACCTTGCAATGCGGAGAAATTACTGTTTGTGCATTTACAATATTCAATGATTTTTGCCATTGAAAAACGTCCAGAAATGATTGAAGCTACTGACTGAACGAAAGGAGCTGGCATCTCACTCTCTTTGAATCTTCTTTATCATGCTAAGAGGAGCAGGAAAAAGCAAAAAATTTCAGAATTGCACCTTGCAATGCGGAGAAATTACTGTTTGTGCATTTACAATATTCATTGATTTTTGCCATTGAAAAACATCATGTTATTCATATACCAGAAATGTTTGAAGCTACTGACTGAATGAAAGGAGCTGGCATCTCACTCTCTTTGAATCTTCTTTATCATGCTAAGAGGAGCAGGAAAAAGCAAAAAATTTCAGAATTGCACCTTGCAATGCGGAGAAATTACTGTTTGTGCATTTACAATATTCATTGATTTTTGCAATTGAAAAACGTCCAGAAATGATTGAAGCTACTGACTGAATGAAAGGAGCTGGCATCTCACTCTCTTTGAATCTTCTTTATCATGCTAAGAGGAGCAGGAAAAAGCAAAAAATTTCAGAATTGCACCTTGCAATGCGGAGAAATTACTGTTTGTGCATTTACAATATTCATTGATTTTTGCCATTGAAAAACATCATGTTATTCATATACCTGAAATGTTTGAAGCTACTGACTGAATGAAAGGAGCTGGCATCTCACTCTCTTTGAATCTTCTTTATCATGCTAAGAGGAGCAGGAAAAAGCAAAAAATTTCAGAATTGCACCTTGCAATGCGGAGAAATTACTGTTTGTGCATTTACAATATTCATTGATTTTTGCCATTGAAAAACATCATGTTATTCATATACCAGAAATGTTTGAAGCTTCTGACTGAATGAAAGGAGCTGGCATCTCACTCTCTTTGAATCTTCTTTATCATGCTAAGAGGAGCAGGAAAAAGCAAAAAATTTCAGAATTGCACCTTGCAATGCGGAGAAATTACTGTTTGTGCATTTACAATATTCATTGATTTTTACCATTGAAATACGTCCAGAAATGATTGAAGCTACTGACTGAATGAAAGTAGCTGGCATCTCACTCTCTTTGAATCTTCTTTATCATGCTAAGAGGAGCAGGAAAAAGCAAAAAATTTCAGACTTGCACCTTGCAATGCGGAGAAATTACTGTTTGTGCATTTACAATATTCATTGATTTTTGCCATTGAAAAACATCATGTTATTCATATACCAGAAATGTTTGAAGCTACTGACTGAATGAAAGGAGCTGGCATCTCACTCTCTTTGAATCTTCTTTATCATGCTAAGAGGAGCAGGAAAAAGCAAAAAATTTCAGAATTGCACCTTGCAATGCGGAGAAATTACTGTTTGTGCATTTACAATATTCATTGATTTTTACCATTGAAAAACATCCAGAAATGATTGAAGCTATTGACTGAATGAAAGTAGCTGGCATCTCACTCTCTTTGAATCTTTATCATGCTAAGAGGAGCAGGAAAAAGCAAAAAATTTCAGACTTGCACCTTGCAATGCGGAGAAATTACTGTTTGTGCATTTACAATATTCATTGATTTTTGCCATTGAAAAACATCATGTTATTCATATACCAGAAATGTTTGAAGCTACTGACTGAATGAAAGGAGCTGGCATCTCACTCTCTTTGAATCTTCTTTATCATGCTAAGAGGAGCAGGAAAAAGCAAAAAATTTCAGAATTGCACCTTGCAATGCGGAGAAATTACTGTTTGTGCATTTACAATATTCATTGATTTTTGCCATTGAAAAACGTCCAGAAATGATTGAAGCTACTGACTGAATGAAAGGAGCTGGCATCTCACTCTCTTTGAATCTTCTTTATCATGCTAAGAGGAGCAGGAAAAAGCAAAAAATTTCAGAATTGCACCTTGCAATGCGGAGAAATTACTGTTTGTGCATTTACAATATTCATTGATTTTTGCCATTGAAAAACGTCCAGAAATGATTGAAGCTACTGACTGAATGAAAGGAGCTGGCATCTCACTCTCTTTGAATCTTGTTTATCATGCTAAGAGGAGAAGGAAAAAGCAAAAAATTTCAGAATTGCACCTTGCAATGCGGAGAAATTACTGTTTGTGCATTTACAATATTCATTGATTTTTGCCATTGAAAAACATCATGTTATTCATATACCAGAAATGATTGAAGCTACTGACTGAATGAAAGGAGCTGGCATCTCACTCTCTTTGAATCTTCTTTATCATGCTAAGAGGAGCAGGAAAAAGTAAAAAATTTCAGAATTGCACCTTGCAATGCGGAGAAATTACTGTTTGTGCATTTACAATATTCAATGATTTTTGCCATTGAAAAACGTCCAGAAATGATTGAAGCTACTGACTGAACGAAAGGAGCTGGCATCTCACTCTCTTTGAATCTTCTTTATCATGCTAAGAGGAGCAGGAAAAAGCAAAAAATTTCAGAATTGCACCTTGCAATGCGGAGAAATTACTGTTTGTGCATTTACAATATTCATTGATTTTTGCCATTGAAAAACATCATGTTATTCATATACCAGAAATGTTTGAAGCTACTGACTGAATGAAAGGAGCTGGCATCTCACTCTCTTTGAATCTTCTTTATCATGCTAAGAGGAGCAGGAAAAAGCAAAAAATTTCAGAATTGCACCTTGCAATGCGGAGAAATTACTGTTTGTGCATTTACAATATTCATTGATTTTTGCAATTGAAAAACGTCCAGAAATGATTGAAGCTACTGACTGAATGAAAGGAGCTGGCATCTCACTCTCTTTGAATCTTCTTTATCATGCTAAGAGGAGCAGGAAAAAGCAAAAAATTTCAGAATTGCACCTTGCAATGCGGAGAAATTACTGTTTGTGCATTTACAATATTCATTGATTTTTGCCATTGAAAAACATCATGTTATTCATATACCTGAAATGTTTGAAGCTACTGACTGAATGAAAGGAGCTGGCATCTCACTCTCTTTGAATCTTCTTTATCATGCTAAGAGGAGCAGGAAAAAGCAAAAAATTTCAGAAATGCACCTTGCAATGCGGAGAAATTACTGTTTGTGCATTTACAATATTCATTGATTTTTGCCATTGAAAAACATCATGTTATTCATATACCAGAAATGTTTGAAGCTTCTGACTGAATGAAAGGAGCTGGCATCTCACTCTCTTTGAATCTTCTTTATCATGCTAAGAGGAGCAGGAAAAAGCAAAAAATTTCAGAATTGCACCTTGCAATGCGGAGAAATTATTGTTTGTGCATTTACAATATTCATTGATTTTTACCATTGAAAAACGTCCAGAAATGATTGAAGCTACTGACTGAATGAAAGTAGCTGGCATCTCACTCTCTTTGAATCTTCTTTATCATGCTAAGAGGAGCAGGAAAAAGCAAAAAATTTCAGACTTGCACCTTGCAATGCGGAGAAATTACTGTTTGTGCATTTACAATATTCATTGATTTTTGCCATTGAAAAACATCATGTTATTCATATACCAGAAATGTTTGAAGCTACTGACTGAATGAAAGGAGCTGGCATCTCACTCTCTTTGAATCTTCTTTATCATGCTAAGAGGAGCAGGAAAAAGCAAAAAATTTCAGACTTGCACCTTGCAATGCGGAGAAATTACTGTTTGTGCATTTACAATATTCAATGATTTTTGCCATTGAAAAACGTCCAGAAATGATTGAAGCTACTGACTGAACGAAAGGAGCTGGCATCTCACTCTCTTTGAATCTTCTTTATCATGCTAAGAGGAGCAGGAAAAAGCAAAAAATTTCAGAATTGCACCTTGCAATGCGGAGAAATTACTGTTTGTGCATTTACAATATTCATTGATTTTTGCCATTGAAAAACATCATGTTATTCATATACCAGAAATGTTTGAAGCTACTGACTGAATGAAAGGAGCTGGCATCTCACTCTCTTTGAATCTTCTTTATCGTGCTAAGAGGAGCAGGAAAAAGCAAAAAATTTCAGAATTGCACCTTGCAATGCGGAGAAATTACTGTTTGTGCATTTACAATATTCATTGATTTTTGCCATTGAAAAACATCATGTTATTCATATACCTGAAATGTTTGAAGCTACTGACTGAATGAAAGGAGCTGGCATCTCACTCTCTTTGAATCTTCTTTATCATGCTAAGAGGAGCAGGAAAAAGCAAAAAATTTCAGAATTGCACCTTGCAATGCGGAGAAATTACTGTTTGTGCATTTACAATATTCATTGATTTTTGCCATTGAAAAACATCATGTTATTCATATACCAGAAATGTTTGAAGCTACTGACTGAATGAAAGGAGCTGGCATCTCACTCTCTTTGAATCTTCTTTATCATGCTAAGAGGAGCAGGAAAAAGCAAAAAATTTCAGAATTGCACCTTGCAATGCGGATAAATTACTGTTTGTGCATTTACAATATTCATTGATTTTTGCCATTGAAAAACATCATGTTATTCATATACCAGAAATGATTGAAGCTACTGACTGAATGAAAGGAGCTGGCATCGCACTCTCTTTCAATCTTCTTTATCATGCTAAGAGGAGCAGGAAAAAGCAAAAAATTTCAGAATTGCACCTTGCAATGCGGAGAAATTACTGTTTGTGCATTTACAATATTCATTGATTTTTGCCATTGAAAAACATCATGTTATTCATATACCAGAAATGATTGAAGCTACTGACTGAATGAAAGGAGCTGGCATCTCACTCTCTTTGAATCTTCTTTATCATGCTAAGAGGAGCAGGAAAAAGCAAAAAATTTCAGAATTGCACCTTGCAATGCGGAGAAATTACTGTTTGTGCATATACAATATTCATTGATTTTTGCCATTGAAAAACGTCCAGAAATGATTGAAGCTACTGACTGAATGAAAGGAGCTGGCATCTCACTCTCTTTGAATCTTGTTTATCATGCTAAGAGGAGCAGGAAAAAGCAAAAAATTTCAGAATTGCACCTTTCAATGCGGAGAAATTACTGTTTGTGCATTTACAATATTCATTGATTTTTGCCATTGAAAAACATCATGTTATTCATATACGAGAAATGATTGAAGCTACTGACTGAATGAAAGGAGCTGGCATCTCACTCTCTTTGAATCTTGTTTATCATGCTAAGAGGAGCAGGAAAAAGCAAAAAATTTCAGAATTGCACCTTGCAATGCGGAGAAATTACTGTTTGTGCATTTACAATATTCATTGATTTTTACCATTGAAAAACATCCAGAAATGATTGAAGCTATTGACTGAATGAAAGTAGCTGGCATCTCACTCTCTTTGAATCTTTATCATGCTAAGAGGAGCAGGAAAAAGCAAAAAATTTCAGACTTGCACCTTGCAATGCGGAGAAATTACTGTTTGTGCATTTACAATATTCATTGATTTTTGCAATTGAAAAACGTCCAGAAATGATTGAAGCTACTGACTGAATGAAAGGAGCTGGCATCTCACTCTCTTTGAATCTTCTTTATCATGCTAAGAGGAGCAGGAAAAAGCAAAAAATTTCAGAATTGCACCTTGCAATGCGGAGAAATTTCTGTTTGTGCATTTACAATATTCATTGATTTTTGCCATTGAAAAACATCATGTTATTCATATACCTGAAATGTTTGAAGCTACTGACTGAATGAAAGGAGCTGGCATCTCACTCTCTTTGAATCTTCTTTATCATGCTAAGAGGAGCAGGAAAAAGCAAAAAATTTCAGAAATGCACCTTGCAATGCGGAGAAATTACTGTTTGTGCATTTACAATATTCATTGATTTTTGCCATTGAAAAACATCATGTTATTCATATACCAGAAATGTTTGAAGCTTCTGACTGAATGAAAGGAGCTGGCATCTCACTCTCTTTGAATCTTCTTTATCATGCTAAGAGGAGCAGGAAAAAGCAAAAAATTTCAGAATTGCACCTTGCAATGCGGAGAAATTATTGTTTGTGCATTTACAATATTCATTGATTTTTACCATTGAAAAACGTCCAGAAATGATTGAAGCTACTGACTGAATGAAAGTAGCTGGCATCTCACTCTCTTTGAATCTTCTTTATCATGCTAAGAGGAGCAGGAAAAAGCAAAAAATTTCAGACTTGCACCTTGCAATGCGGAGAAATTACTGTTTGTGCATTTACAATATTCATTGATTTTTGCCATTGAAAAACATCATGTTATTCATATACCAGAAATGTTTGAAGCTACTGACTGAATGAAAGGAGCTGGCATCTCACTCTCTTTGAATCTTCTTTATCATGCTAAGAGGAGCAGGAAAAAGCAAAAAATTTCAGACTTGCACCTTGCAATGCGGAGAAATTACTGTTTGTGCATTTACAATATTCAATGATTTTTGCCATTGAAAAACGTCCAGAAATGATTGAAGCTACTGACTGAACGAAAGGAGCTGGCATCTCACTCTCTTTGAATCTTCTTTATCATGCTAAGAGGAGCAGGAAAAAGCAAAAAA
This sequence comes from Phyllobates terribilis, assembly GCF_046119375.1. Classification (NCBI taxonomy): domain Eukaryota; kingdom Metazoa; phylum Chordata; class Amphibia; order Anura; family Dendrobatidae; genus Phyllobates; species Phyllobates terribilis. The sequence continues at coordinate 383,232 of NW_027363558.1, read as the reverse complement.
TTTCAGAATTGCACCTTGCAATGCGGAGAAATTACTGTTTGTGCATTTACAATATTCATTGATTTTTGCCATTGAAAAACATCATGTTATTCATATACCAGAAATGTTTGAAGCTACTGACTGAATGAAAGGAGCTGGCATCTCACTCTCTTTGAATCTTCTTTATCATGCTAAGAGGAGCAGGAAAAAGCAAAAAATTTCAGAATTGCACCTTGCAATGCGGAGAAATTACTGTTTGTGCATTTACAATATTCATTGATTTTTGCCATTGAAAAACATCATGTTATTCATATACCTGAAATGTTTGAAGCTACTGACTGAATGAAAGGAGCTGGCATCTCACTCTCTTTGAATCTTCTTTATCATGCTAAGAGGAGCAGGAAAAAGCAAAAAATTTCAGAATTGCACCTTGCAATGCGGAGAAATTACTGTTTGTGCATTTACAATATTCATTGATTTTTGCCATTGAAAAACATCATGTTATTCATATACCAGAAATGTTTGAAGCTACTGACTGAATGAAAGGAGCTGGCATCTCACTCTCTTTGAATCTTCTTTATCATGCTAAGAGGAGCAGGAAAAAGCAAAAAATTTCAGAATTGCACCTTGCAATGCGGATAAATTACTGTTTGTGCATTTACAATATTCATTGATTTTTGCCATTGAAAAACATCATGTTATTCATATACCAGAAATGATTGAAGCTACTGACTGAATGAAAGGAGCTGGCATCGCACTCTCTTTCAATCTTCTTTATCATGCTAAGAGGAGCAGGAAAAAGCAAAAAATTTCAGAATTGCACCTTGCAATGCGGAGAAATTACTGTTTGTGCATTTACAATATTCATTGATTTTTGCCATTGAAAAACATCATGTTATTCATATACCAGAAATGATTGAAGCTACTGACTGAATGAAAGGAGCTGGCATCTCACTCTCTTTGAATCTTCTTTATCATGCTAAGAGGAGCAGGAAAAAGCAAAAAATTTCAGAATTGCACCTTGCAATGCGGAGAAATTACTGTTTGTGCATATACAATATTCATTGATTTTTGCCATTGAAAAACGTCCAGAAATGATTGAAGCTACTGACTGAATGAAAGGAGCTGGCATCTCACTCTCTTTGAATCTTGTTTATCATGCTAAGAGGAGCAGGAAAAAGCAAAAAATTTCAGAATTGCACCTTTCAATGCGGAGAAATTACTGTTTGTGCATTTACAATATTCATTGATTTTTGCCATTGAAAAACATCATGTTATTCATATACGAGAAATGATTGAAGCTACTGACTGAATGAAAGGAGCTGGCATCTCACTCTCTTTGAATCTTGTTTATCATGCTAAGAGGAGCAGGAAAAAGCAAAAAATTTCAGAATTGCACCTTGCAATGCGGAGAAATTACTGTTTGTGCATTTACAATATTCATTGATTTTTACCATTGAAAAACATCCAGAAATGATTGAAGCTATTGACTGAATGAAAGTAGCTGGCATCTCACTCTCTTTGAATCTTTATCATGCTAAGAGGAGCAGGAAAAAGCAAAAAATTTCAGACTTGCACCTTGCAATGCGGAGAAATTACTGTTTGTGCATTTACAATATTCATTGATTTTTGCCATTGAAAAACATCATGTTATTCATATACCAGAAATGTTTGAAGCTACTGACTGAATGAAAGGAGCTGGCATCTCACTCTCTTTGAATCTTCTTTATCATGCTAAGAGGAGCAGGAAAAAGCAAAAAATTTCAGAATTGCACCTTGCAATGCGGAGAAATTACTGTTTGTGCATTTACAATATTCATTGATTTTTGCCATTGAAAAACATCATGTTATTCATATACCAGAAATGATTGAAGCTACTGACTGAATGAAAGGAGCTGGCATCTCACTCTCTTTGAATCTTCTTTATCATGCTAAGAGGAGCAGGAAAAAGCAAAAAATTTCAGAATTGCACCTTGCAATGCGGAGAAATTACTGTTTGTGCATTTACAATATTCATTGATTTTTGCAATTGAAAAACGTCCAGAAATGATTGAAGCTACTGACTGAATGAAAGGAGCTGGCATCTCACTCTCTTTGAATCTTCATTATCATGCTAAGAGGAGCAGGAAAAAGCAAAAAATTTCAGAATTGAACCTTGCAATGCGGAGAAATTACTGTTTGTGCATTTACAATATTCATTGATTTTTGCCATTGAAAAACATCATGTTATTCATATACCAGGAATGTTTGAAGCTACTGACTGAATGAAAGGAGCTGGCATCTCACTCTCTTTGAATCTTCTTTATCATGCTAAGAGGAGCAGGAAAAAGCAAAAAATTTCAGAATTGCACCTTGCAATGCGGAGAAATTACTGTTTGTGCATATACAATATTCATTGATTTTTGCCATTGAAAAACGTCCAGAAATGATTGAAGCTACTGACTGAATGAAAGGAGCTGGCATCTCACTCTCTTTGAATCTTGTTTATCATGCTAAGAGGAGCAGGAAAAAGCAAAAAATTTCAGAATTGCACCTTGCAATGCGGAGAAATTACTGTTTGTGCATTTACAATATTCATTGATTTTTGCCATTGAAAAACATCATGTTATTCATATACCAGAAATGATTGAAGCTACTGACTGAATGAAAGGAGCTGGCATCTCACTCTCTTTGAATCTTGTTTATCATGCTAAGAGGAGCAGGAAAAAGCAAAAAATTTCAGAATTGCACCTTGCAATGCGGAGAAATTACTGTTTGTGCATTTACAATATTCATTGATTTTTACCATTGAAAAACATCCAGAAATGATTGAAGCTATTGACTGAATGAAAGTAGCTGGCATCTCACTCTCTTTGAATCTTTATCATGCTAAGAGGAGCAGGAAAAAGCAAAAAATTTCAGACTTGCACCTTGCAATGCGGAGAAATTACTGTTTGTGCATTTACAATATTCATTGATTTTTGCCATTGAAAAACATCATGTTATTCATATACCAGAAATGTTTGAAGCTACTGACTGAATGAAAGGAGCTGGCATCTCACTCTCTTTGAATCTTCTTTATCATGCTAAGAGGAGCAGGAAAAAGCAAAAAATTTCAGAATTGCACCTTGCAATGCGGAGAAATTACTGTTTGTGCATTTACAATATTCATTGATTTTTGCCATTGAAAAACGTCCAGAAATGATTGAAGCTACTGACTGAATGAAAGGAGCTGGCATCTCACTCTCTTTGAATCTTCTTTATCATGCTAAGAGGAGCAGGAAAAAGCAAAAAATTTCAGAATTGCACCTTGCAATGCGGAGAAATTACTGTTTGTGCATTTACAATATTCATTGATTTTTACCATTGAAAAACATCCAGAAATGATTGAAGCTATTGACTGAATGAAAGTAGCTGGCATCTCACTCTCTTTGAATCTTTATCATGCTAAGAGGAGCAGGAAAAAGCAAAAAATTTCAGACTTGCACCTTGCAATGCGGAGAAATTACTGTTTGTGCATTTACAATATTCATTGATTTTTGCCATTGAAAAACATCATGTTATTCATATACCAGAAATGTTTGAAGCTACTGACTGAATGAAAGGAGCTGGCATCTCACTCTCTTTGAATCTTCTTTATCATGCTAAGAGGAGCAGGAAAAAGCAAAAAATTTCAGAATTGCACCTTGCAATGCGGAGAAATTACTGTTTGTGCATTTACAATATTCATTGATTTTTGCCATTGAAAAACGTCCAGAAATGATTGAAGCTACTGACTGAATGAAAGGAGCTGGCATCTCACTCTCTTTGAATCTTCTTTATCATGCTAAGAGGAGCAGGAAAAAGCAAAAAATTTCAGAATTGCACCTTGCAATGCGGAGAAATTACTGTTTGTGCATTTACAATATTCATTGATTTTTGCCATTGAAAAACGTCCAGAAATGATTGAAGCTACTGACTGAATGAAAGGAGCTGGCATCTCACTCTCTTTGAATCTTGTTTATCATGCTAAGAGGAGAAGGAAAAAGCAAAAAATTTCAGAATTGCACCTTGCAATGCGGAGAAATTACTGTTTGTGCATTTACAATATTCATTGATTTTTGCCATTGAAAAACATCATGTTATTCATATACCAGAAATGATTGAAGCTACTGACTGAATGAAAGGAGCTGGCATCTCACTCTCTTTGAATCTTCTTTATCATGCTAAGAGGAGCAGGAAAAAGTAAAAAATTTCAGAATTGCACCTTGCAATGCGGAGAAATTACTGTTTGTGCATTTACAATATTCAATGATTTTTGCCATTGAAAAACGTCCAGAAATGATTGAAGCTACTGACTGAACGAAAGGAGCTGGCATCTCACTCTCTTTGAATCTTCTTTATCATGCTAAGAGGAGCAGGAAAAAGCAAAAAATTTCAGAATTGCACCTTGCAATGCGGAGAAATTACTGTTTGTGCATTTACAATATTCATTGATTTTTGCCATTGAAAAACATCATGTTATTCATATACCAGAAATGTTTGAAGCTACTGACTGAATGAAAGGAGCTGGCATCTCACTCTCTTTGAATCTTCTTTATCATGCTAAGAGGAGCAGGAAAAAGCAAAAAATTTCAGAATTGCACCTTGCAATGCGGAGAAATTACTGTTTGTGCATTTACAATATTCATTGATTTTTGCAATTGAAAAACGTCCAGAAATGATTGAAGCTACTGACTGAATGAAAGGAGCTGGCATCTCACTCTCTTTGAATCTTCTTTATCATGCTAAGAGGAGCAGGAAAAAGCAAAAAATTTCAGAATTGCACCTTGCAATGCGGAGAAATTACTGTTTGTGCATTTACAATATTCATTGATTTTTGCCATTGAAAAACATCATGTTATTCATATACCTGAAATGTTTGAAGCTACTGACTGAATGAAAGGAGCTGGCATCTCACTCTCTTTGAATCTTCTTTATCATGCTAAGAGGAGCAGGAAAAAGCAAAAAATTTCAGAATTGCACCTTGCAATGCGGAGAAATTACTGTTTGTGCATTTACAATATTCATTGATTTTTGCCATTGAAAAACATCATGTTATTCATATACCATAAATGTTTGAAGCTTCTGACTGAATGAAAGGAGCTGGCATCTTACTCTCTTTGAATCTTCTTTATCATGCTAAGAGGAGCAGGAAAAAGCAAAAAATTTCAGAATTGCACCTTGCAATGCGGAGAAATTACTGTTTGTGCATTTACAATATTCATTGATTTTTACCATTGAAAAACGTCCAGAAATGATTGAAGCTACTGACTGAATGAAAGTAGCTGGCATCTCACTCTCTTTGAATCTTCTTTATCATGCTAAGAGGAGCAGGAAAAAGCAAAAAATTTCAGACTTGCACCTTGCAATGCGGAGAAATTACTGTTTGTGCATTTACAATATTCATTGATTTTTGCCATTGAAAAACATCATGTTATTCATATACCAGAAATGTTTGAAGCTACTGACTGAATGAAAGGAGCTGGCATCTCACTCTCTTTGAATCTTCTTTATCATGCTAAGAGGAGCAGGAAAAAGCAAAAAATTTCAGACTTGCACCTTGCAATGCGGAGAAATTACTGTTTGTGCATTTACAATATTCAATGATTTTTGCCATTGAAAAACGTCCAGAAATGATTGAAGCTACTGACTGAACGAAAGGAGCTGGCATCTCACTCTCTTTGAATCTTCTTTATCATGCTAAGAGGAGCAGGAAAAAGCAAAAAATTTCAGAATTGCACCTTGCAATGCGGAGAAATTACTGTTTGTGCATTTACAATATTCATTGATTTTTGCCATTGAAAAACATCATGTTATTCATATACCAGAAATGTTTGAAGCTACTGACTGAATGAAAGGAGCTGGCATCTCACTCTCTTTGAATCTTCTTTATCATGCTAAGAGGAGCAGGAAAAAGCAAAAAATTTCAGAATTGCACCTTGCAATGCGGAGAAATTACTGTTTGTGCATTTACAATATTCATTGATTTTTGCCATTGAAAAACATCATGTTATTCATATACCTGAAATGTTTGAAGCTACTGACTGAATGAAAGGAGCTGGCATCTCACTCTCTTTGAATCTTCTTTATCATGCTAAGAGGAGCAGGAAAAAGCAAAAAATTTCAGAATTGCACCTTGCAATGCGGAGAAATTACTGTTTGTGCATTTACAATATTCATTGATTTTTGCCATTGAAAAACATCATGTTATTCATATACCAGAAATGTTTGAAGCTACTGACTGAATGAAAGGAGCTGGCATCTCACTCTCTTTGAATCTTCTTTATCATGCTAAGAGGAGCAGGAAAAAGCAAAAAATTTCAGAATTGCACCTTGCAATGCGGATAAATTACTGTTTGTGCATTTACAATATTCATTGATTTTTGCCATTGAAAAACATCATGTTATTCATATACCAGAAATGATTGAAGCTACTGACTGAATGAAAGGAGCTGGCATCGCACTCTCTTTCAATCTTCTTTATCATGCTAAGAGGAGCAGGAAAAAGCAAAAAATTTCAGAATTGCACCTTGCAATGCGGAGAAATTACTGTTTGTGCATTTACAATATTCATTGATTTTTGCCATTGAAAAACATCATGTTATTCATATACCAGAAATGATTGAAGCTACTGACTGAATGAAAGGAGCTGGCATCTCACTCTCTTTGAATCTTCTTTATCATGCTAAGAGGAGCAGGAAAAAGCAAAAAATTTCAGAATTGCACCTTGCAATGCGGAGAAATTACTGTTTGTGCATTTACAATATTCATTGATTTTTGCAATTGAAAAACGTCCAGAAATGATTGAAGCTACTGACTGAATGAAAGGAGCTGGCATCTCACTCTCTTTGAATCTTCATTATCATGCTAAGAGGAGCAGGAAAAAGCAAAAAATTTCAGAATTGAACCTTGCAATGCGGAGAAATTACTGTTTGTGCATTTACAATATTCATTGATTTTTGCCATTGAAAAACATCATGTTATTCATATACCAGGAATGTTTGAAGCTACTGACTGAATGAAAGGAGCTGGCATCTCACTCTCTTTGAATCTTCTTTATCATGCTAAGAGGAGCAGGAAAAAGCAAAAAATTTCAGAATTGCACCTTGCAATGCGGAGAAATTACTGTTTGTGCATATACAATATTCATTGATTTTTGCCATTGAAAAACGTCCAGAAATGATTGAAGCTACTGACTGAATGAAAGGAGCTGGCATCTCACTCTCTTTGAATCTTGTTTATCATGCTAAGAGGAGCAGGAAAAAGCAAAAAATTTCAGAATTGCACCTTGCAATGCGGAGAAATTACTGTTTGTGCATTTACAATATTCATTGATTTTTGCCATTGAAAAACATCATGTTATTCATATACCAGAAATGATTGAAGCTACTGACTGAATGAAAGGAGCTGGCATCTCACTCTCTTTGAATCTTCTTTATCATGCTAAGAGGAGCAGGAAAAAGTAAAAAATTTCAGAATTGCACCTTGCAATGCGGAGAAATTACTGTTTGTGCATTTACAATATTCAATGATTTTTGCCATTGAAAAACGTCCAGAAATGATTGAAGCTACTGACTGAACGAAAGGAGCTGGCATCTCACTCTCTTTGAATCTTCTTTATCATGCTAAGAGGAGCAGGAAAAAGCAAAAAATTTCAGAATTGCACCTTGCAATGCAGAGAAATTACTGTTTGTGCATTTACAATATTCATTGATTTTTGCCATTGAAAAACATCATGTTATTCATATACCAGAAATGTTTGAAGCTACTGACTGAATGAAAGGAGCTGGCATCTCACTCTCTTTGAATCTTCTTTATCATGCTAAGAGGAGCAGGAAAAAGCAAAAAAATTCAGAATTGCACCTTGCAATGCGGAGAAATTACTGTTTGTGCATTTACAATATTCATTGATTTTTACCATTGAAAAACGTCCAGAAATGATTGAAGCTACTGACTGAATGAAAGTAGCTGGCATCTCACTCTCTTTGAATCTTCTTTATCATGCTAAGAGGAGCAGGAAAAAGCAAAAAATTTCAGACTTGCACCTTGCAATGCGGAGAAATTACTGTTTGTGCATTTACAATATTCATTGATTTTTGCCATTGAAAAACATCATGTTATTCATATACCAGAAATGATTGAAGCTACTGACTGAATGAAAGGAGCTGGCATCTCACTCTCTTTGAATCTTCTTTATCATGCTAAGAGGAGCAGGAAAAAGCAAAAAATTTCAGAATTGCACCTTGCAATGCGGAGAAATTACTGTTTGTGCATTTACAATATTCATTGATTTTTGCCATTGAAAAACATCATGTTATTCATATACCAGAAATGATTGAAGCTACTGACTGAATGAAAGGAGCTGGCATCTCACTCTCTTTGAATCTTCTTTATCATGCTAAGAGGAGCAGGAAAAAGCAAAAAATTTCAGAATTGCACCTTGCAATGCGGAGAAATTACTGTTTGTGCATTTACAATATTCATTGATTTTTGCAATTGAAAAACGTCCAGAAATGATTGAAGCTACTGACTGAATGAAAGGAGCTGGCATCTCACTCTCTTTGAATCTTCTTTATCATGCTAAGAGAAGCAGGAAAAAGCAAAAAATTTCAGAATTGCACCTTGCAATGCGGAGAAATTACTGTTTGTGCATTTACAATATTCATTGATTTTTGCAATTGAAAAACGTCCAGAAATGATTGAAGCTACTGACTGAATGAAAGGAGCTGGCATCTCACTCTCTTTGAATCTTCATTATCATGCTAAGAGGAGCAGGAAAAAGCAAAAAATTTCAGAATTGAACCTTGCAATGCGGAGAAATTACTGTTTGTGCATTTACAATATTCATTGATTTTTGCCATTGAAAAACATCATGTTATTCATATACCAGGAATGTTTGAAGCTACTGACTGAATGAAAGGAGCTGGCATCTCACTCTCTTTGAATCTTCTTTATCATGCTAAGAGGAGCAGGAAAAAGCAAAAAATTTCAGAATTGCACCTTGCAATGCGGAGAAATTACTGTTTGTGCATATACAATATTCATTGATTTTTGCCATTGAAAAACGTCCAGAAATGATTGAAGCTACTGACTGAATGAAAGGAGCTGGCATCTCACTCTCTTTGAATCTTGTTTATCATGCTAAGAGGAGCAGGAAAAAGCAAAAAATTTCAGAATTGCACCTTGCAATGCGGAGAAATTACTGTTTGTGCATTTACAATATTCATTGATTTTTGCCATTGAAAAACATCATGTTATTCATATACCAGAAATGATTGAAGCTACTGACTGAATGAAAGGAGCTGGCATCTCACTCTCTTTGAATCTTCTTTATCATGCTAAGAGGAGCAGGAAAAAGTAAAAAATTTCAGAATTGCACCTTGCAATGCGGAGAAATTACTGTTTGTGCATTTACAATATTCAATGATTTTTGCCATTGAAAAACGTCCAGAAATGATTGAAGCTACTGACTGAACGAAAGGAGCTGGCATCTCACTCTCTTTGAATCTTCTTTATCATGCTAAGAGGAGCAGGAAAAAGCAAAAAATTTCAGAATTGCACCTTGCAATGCGGAGAAATTACTGTTTGTGCATTTACAATATTCATTGATTTTTGCCATTGAAAAACATCATGTTATTCATATACCAGAAATGTTTGAAGCTACTGACTGAATGAAAGGAGCTGGCATCTCACTCTCTTTGAATCTTCTTTATCATGCTAAGAGGAGCAGGAAAAAGCAAAAAAATTCAGAATTGCACCTTGCAATGCGGAGAAATTACTGTTTGTGCATTTACAATATTCATTGATTTTTACCATTGAAAAACGTCCAGAAATGATTGAAGCTACTGACTGAATGAAAGTAGCTGGCATCTCACTCTCTTTGAATCTTCTTTATCATGCTAAGAGGAGCAGGAAAAAGCAAAAAATTTCAGACTTGCACCTTGCAATGCGGAGAAATTACTGTTTGTGCATTTACAATATTCATTGATTTTTGCCATTGAAAAACATCATGTTATTCATATACCAGAAATGATTGAAGCTACTGACTGAATGAAAGGAGCTGGCATCTCACTCTCTTTGAATCTTCTTTATCATGCTAAGAGGAGCAGGAAAAAGCAAAAAATTTCAGAATTGCACCTTGCAATGCGGAGAAATTACTGTTTGTGCATTTACAATATTCATTGATTTTTGCCATTGAAAAACATCATGTTATTCATATACCAGAAATGATTGAAGCTACTGACTGAATGAAAGGAGCTGGCATCTCACTCTCTTTGAATCTTCTTTATCATGCTAAGAGGAGCAGGAAAAAGCAAAAAATTTCAGAATTGCACCTTGCAATGCGGAGAAATTACTGTTTGTGCATTTACAATATTCATTGATTTTTGCAATTGAAAAACGTCCAGAAATGATTGAAGCTACTGACTGAATGAAAGGAGCTGGCATCTCACTCTCTTTGAATCTTCTTTATCATGCTAAGAGGAGCAGGAAAAAGCAAAAAATTTCAGAATTGCACCTTGCAATGCGGAGAAATTACTGTTTGTGCATTTACAATATTCATTGATTTTTGCCATTGAAAAACGTCCAGAAATGATTGAAGCTACTGACTGAATGAAAGGAGCTGGCATCTCACTCTCTTTGAATCTTGTTTATCATGCTAAGAGGAGCAGGAAAAAGCAAAAAATTTCAGAATTGCACCTTGCAATGCGGAGAAATTACTGTTTGTGCATTTACAATATTCATTGATTTTTGCCATTGAAAAACATCATGTTATTCATATACCAGAAATGATTGAAGCTACTGACTGAATGAAAGGAGCTGGCATCTCACTCTCTTTGAATCTTCTTTATCATGCTAAGAGGAGCAGGAAAAAGTAAAAAATTTCAGAATTGCACCTTGCAATTCGGAGAAATTACTGTTTGTGCATTTACAATATTCAATGATTTTTGCCATTGAAAAACGTCCAGAAATGATTGAAGCTACTGACTGAACGAAAGGAGCTGGCATCTCACTCTCTTTGAATCTTCTTTATCATGCTAAGAGGAGCAGGAAACAGCAAAAAATTTCAGATTTGCACCTTGCAATGCGGAGAAATTACTGTTTGTGCATTTACAATATTCATTGATTTTTGCCATTGAAAAACATCATGTTATTCATATACCAGAAATGTTTGAAGCTACTGACTGAATGAAAGGAGCTGGCATCTCACTCTCTTTGAATCTTCTTTATCATGCTAAGAGGAGCAGGAAAAAGCAAAAAATTTCAGAATTGCACCTTGCAATGCGGAGAAATTACTGTTTGTGCATTTACAATATTCATTGATTTTTGCCATTGAAAAACATCATGTTATTCATATACCTGAAATGTTTGAAGCTACTGACTGAATGAAAGGAGCTGGCATCTCACTCTCTTTGAATCTTCTTTATCATGCTAAGAGGAGCAGGAAAAAGCAAAAAATTTCAGAATTGCACCTTGCAATGCGGAGAAATTACTGTTTGTGCATTTACAATATTCATTGATTTTTGCCATTGAAAAACATCATGTTATTCATATACCAGAAATGTTTGAAGCTACTGACTGAATGAAAGGAGCTGGCATCTCACTCTCTTTGAATCTTCTTTATCATGCTAAGAGGAGCAGGAAAAAGCAAAAAATTTCAGAATTGCACCTTGCAATGCGGATAAATTACTGTTTGTGCATTTACAATATTCATTGATTTTTGCCATTGAAAAACATCATGTTATTCATATACCAGAAATGATTGAAGCTACTGACTGAATGAAAGGAGCTGGCATCGCACTCTCTTTCAATCTTCTTTATCATGCTAAGAGGAGCAGGAAAAAGCAAAAAATTTCAGAATTGCACCTTGCAATGCGGAGAAATTACTGTTTGTGCATTTACAATATTCATTGATTTTTGCCATTGAAAAACATCATGTTATTCATATACCAGAAATGATTGAAGCTACTGACTGAATGAAAGGAGCTGGCATCTCACTCTCTTTGAATCTTCTTTATCATGCTAAGAGGAGCAGGAAAAAGCAAAAAATTTCAGAATTGCACCTTGCAATGCGGAGAAATTACTGTTTGTGCATTTACAATATTCATTGATTTTTGCAATTGAAAAACGTCCAGAAATGATTGAAGCTACTGACTGAATGAAAGGAGCTGGCATCTCACTCTCTTTGAATCTTCATTATCATGCTAAGAGGAGCAGGAAAAAACAAAAAATTTCAGAATTGAACCTTGCAATGCGGAGAAATTACTGTTTGTGCATTTACAATATTCATTGATTTTTGCCATTGAAAAACATCATGTTATTCATATACCAGGAATGTTTGAAGCTACTGACTGAATGAAAGGAGCTGGCATCTCACTCTCTTTGAATCTTCTTTATCATGCTAAGAGGAGCAGGAAAAAGTAAAAAATTTCAGAATTGCACCTTGCAATGCGGAGAAATTACTGTTTGTGCATTTACAATATTCAATGATTTTTGCCATTGAAAAACGTCCAGAAATGATTGAAGCTACTGACTGAACGAAAGGAGCTGGCATCTCACTCTCTTTGAATCTTCTTTATCATGCTAAGAGGAGCAGGAAAAAGCAAAAAATTTCAGAATTGCACCTTGCAATGCGGAGAAATTACTGTTTGTGCATTTACAATATTCATTGATTTTTGCCATTGAAAAACATCATGTTATTCATATACCAGAAATGTTTGAAGCTACTGACTGAATGAAAGGAGCTGGCATCTCACTCTCTTTGAATCTTCTTTATCATGCTAAGAGGAGCAGGAAAAAGCAAAAAATTTCAGAATTGCACCTTGCAATGCGGAGAAATTACTGTTTGTGCATTTACAATATTCATTGATTTTTGCCATTGAAAAACATCATGTTATTCATATACCTGAAATGTTTGAAGCTACTGACTGAATGAAAGGAGCTGGCATCTCACTCTCTTTGAATCTTCTTTATCATGCTAAGAGGAGCAGGAAAAAGCAAAAAATTTCAGAATTGCACCTTGCAATGCGGAGAAATTACTGTTTGTGCATTTACAATATTCATTGATTTTTGCCATTGAAAAACATCATGTTATTCATATACCAGAAATGTTTGAAGCTACTGACTGAATGAAAGGAGCTGGCATCTCACTCTCTTTGAATCTTCTTTATCATGCTAAGAGGAGCAGGAAAAAGCAAAAAATTTCAGAATTGCACCTTGCAATGCGGATAAATTACTGTTTGTGCATTTACAATATTCATTGATTTTTGCCATTGAAAAACATCATGTTATTCATATACCAGAAATGATTGAAGCTACTGACTGAATGAAAGGAGCTGGCATCGCACTCTCTTTCAATCTTCTTTATCATGCTAAGAGGAGCAGGAAAAAGCAAAAAATTTCAGAATTGCACCTTGCAATGCGGAGAAATTACTGTTTGTGCATTTACAATATTCATTGATTTTTGCCATTGAAAAACATCATGTTATTCATATACCAGAAATGATTGAAGCTACTGACTGAATGAAAGGAGCTGGCATCTCACTCTCTTTGAATCTTCTTTATCATGCTAAGAGGAGCAGGAAAAAGCAAAAAATTTCAGAATTGCACCTTGCAATGCGGAGAAATTACTGTTTGTGCATTTACAATATTCATTGATTTTTGCAATTGAAAAACGTCCAGAAATGATTGAAGCTACTGACTGAATGAAAGGAGCTGGCATCTCACTCTCTTTGAATCTTCATTATCATGCTAAGAGGAGCAGGAAAAAGCAAAAAATTTCAGAATTGAACCTTGCAATGCGGAGAAATTACTGTTTGTGCATTTACAATATTCATTGATTTTTGCCATTGAAAAACATCATGTTATTCATATACCAGGAATGTTTGAAGCTACTGACTGAATGAAAGGAGCTGGCATCTCACTCTCTTTGAATCTTCTTTATCATGCTAAGAGGAGCAGGAAAAAGCAAAAAATTTCAGAATTGCACCTTGCAATGCGGAGAAATTACTGTTTGTGCATATACAATATTCATTGATTTTTGCCATTGAAAAACGTCCAGAAATGATTGAAGCTACTGACTGAATGAAAGGAGCTGGCATCTCACTCTCTTTGAATCTTGTTTATCATGCTAAGAGGAGCAGGAAAAAGCAAAAAATTTCAGAATTGCACCTTGCAATGCGGAGAAATTACTGTTTGTGCATTTACAATATTCATTGATTTTTGCCATTGAAAAACATCATGTTATTCATATACCAGAAATGATTGAAGCTACTGACTGAATGAAAGGAGCTGGCATCTCACTCTCTTTGAATCTTCTTTATCATGCTAAGAGGAGCAGGAAAAAGTAAAAAATTTCAGAATTGCACCTTGCAATGCGGAGAAATTACTGTTTGTGCATTTACAATATTCAATGATTTTTGCCATTGAAAAACGTCCAGAAATGATTGAAGCTACTGACTGAACGAAAGGAGCTGGCATCTCACTCTCTTTGAATCTTCTTTATCATGCTAAGAGGAGCAGGAAAAAGCAAAAAATTTCAGAATTGCACCTTGCAATGCGGAGAAATTACTGTTTGTGCATTTACAATATTCATTGATTTTTGCCATTGAAAAACATCATGTTATTCATATACCAGAAATGTTTGAAGCTACTGACTGAATGAAAGGAGCTGGCATCTCACTCTCTTTGAATCTTCTTTATCATGCTAAGAGGAGCAGGAAAAAGCAAAAAAATTCAGAATTGCACCTTGCAATGCGGAGAAATTACTGTTTGTGCATTTACAATATTCATTGATTTTTACCATTGAAAAACGTCCAGAAATGATTGAAGCTACTGACTGAATGAAAGTAGCTGGCATCTCACTCTCTTTGAATCTTCTTTATCATGCTAAGAGGAGCAGGAAAAAGCAAAAAATTTCAGACTTGCACCTTGCAATGCGGAGAAATTACTGTTTGTGCATTTACAATATTCATTGATTTTTGCCATTGAAAAACATCATGTTATTCATATACCAGAAATGATTGAAGCTACTGACTGAATGAAAGGAGCTGGCATCTCACTCTCTTTGAATCTTCTTTATCATGCTAAGAGGAGCAGGAAAAAGCAAAAAATTTCAGAATTGCACCTTGCAATGCGGAGAAATTACTGTTTGTGCATTTACAATATTCATTGATTTTTGCCATTGAAAAACATCATGTTATTCATATACCAGAAATGATTGAAGCTACTGACTGAATGAAAGGAGCTGGCATCTCACTCTCTTTGAATCTTCTTTATCATGCTAAGAGGAGCAGGAAAAAGCAAAAAATTTCAGAATTGCACCTTGCAATGCGGAGAAATTACTGTTTGTGCATTTACAATATTCATTGATTTTTGCAATTGAAAAACGTCCAGAAATGATTGAAGCTACTGACTGAATGAAAGGAGCTGGCATCTCACTCTCTTTGAATCTTCTTTATCATGCTAAGAGGAGCAGGAAAAAGCAAAAAATTTCAGAATTGCACCTTGCAATGCGGAGAAATTACTGTTTGTGCATTTACAATATTCATTGATTTTTGCCATTGAAAAACGTCCAGAAATGATTGAAGCTACTGACTGAATGAAAGGAGCTGGCATCTCACTCTCTTTGAATCTTGTTTATCATGCTAAGAGGAGCAGGAAAAAGCAAAAAATTTCAGAATTGCACCTTGCAATGCGGAGAAATTACTGTTTGTGCATTTACAATATTCATTGATTTTTGCCATTGAAAAACATCATGTTATTCATATACCAGAAATGATTGAAGCTACTGACTGAATGAAAGGAGCTGGCATCTCACTCTCTTTGAATCTTCTTTATCATGCTAAGAGGAGCAGGAAAAAGTAAAAAATTTCAGAATTGCACCTTGCAATGCGGAGAAATTACTGTTTGTGCATTTACAATATTCAATGATTTTTGCCATTGAAAAACGTCCAGAAATGATTGAAGCTACTGACTGAACGAAAGGAGCTGGCATCTCACTCTCTTTGAATCTTCTTTATCATGCTAAGAGGAGCAGGAAAAAGCAAAAAATTTCAGAATTGCACCTTGCAATGCGGAGAAATTACTGTTTGTGCATTTACAATATTCATTGATTTTTGCCATTGAAAAACATCATGTTATTCATATACCAGAAATGTTTGAAGCTACTGACTGAATGAAAGGAGCTGGCATCTCACTCTCTTTGAATCTTCTTTATCATGCTAAGAGGAGCAGGAAAAAGCAAAAAATTTCAGAATTGCACCTTGCAATGCGGAGAAATTACTGTTTGTGCATTTACAATATTCATTGATTTTTGCAATTGAAAAACGTCCAGAAATGATTGAAGCTACTGACTGAATGAAAGGAGCTGGCATCTCACTCTCTTTGAATCTTCTTTATCATGCTAAGAGGAGCAGGAAAAAGCAAAAAATTTCAGAATTGCACCTTGCAATGCGGAGAAATTACTGTTTGTGCATTTACAATATTCATTGATTTTTGCCATTGAAAAACATCATGTTATTCATATACCTGAAATGTTTGAAGCTACTGACTGAATGAAAGGAGCTGGCATCTCACTCTCTTTGAATCTTCTTTATCATGCTAAGAGGAGCAGGAAAAAGCAAAAAATTTCAGAATTGCACCTTGCAATGCGGAGAAATTACTGTTTGTGCATTTACAATATTCATTGATTTTTGCCATTGAAAAACATCATGTTATTCATATACCAGAAATGTTTGAAGCTTCTGACTGAATGAAAGGAGCTGGCATCTCACTCTCTTTGAATCTTCTTTATCATGCTAAGAGGAGCAGGAAAAAGCAAAAAATTTCAGAATTGCACCTTGCAATGCGGAGAAATTACTGTTTGTGCATTTACAATATTCATTGATTTTTACCATTGAAAAACGTCCAGAAATGATTGAAGCTACTGACTGAATGAAAGTAGCTGGCATCTCACTCTCTTTGAATCTTCTTTATCATGCTAAGAGGAGCAGGAAAAAGCAAAAAATTTCAGACTTGCACCTTGCAATGCGGAGAAATTACTGTTTGTGCATTTACAATATTCATTGATTTTTGCCATTGAAAAACATCATGTTATTCATATACCAGAAATGTTTGAAGCTACTGACTGAATGAAAGGAGCTGGCATCTCACTCTCTTTGAATCTTCTTTATCATGCTAAGAGGAGCAGGAAAAAGCAAAAAATTTCAGAATTGCACCTTGCAATGCGGAGAAATTACTGTTTGTGCATTTACAATATTCATTGATTTTTACCATTGAAAAACATCCAGAAATGATTGAAGCTATTGACTGAATGAAAGTAGCTGGCATCTCACTCTCTTTGAATCTTTATCATGCTAAGAGGAGCAGGAAAAAGCAAAAAATTTCAGACTTGCACCTTGCAATGCGGAGAAATTACTGTTTGTGCATTTACAATATTCATTGATTTTTGCCATTGAAAAACATCATGTTATTCATATACCAGAAATGTTTGAAGCTACTGACTGAATGAAAGGAGCTGGCATCTCACTCTCTTTGAATCTTCTTTATCATGCTAAGAGGAGCAGGAAAAAGCAAAAAATTTCAGAATTGCACCTTGCAATGCGGAGAAATTACTGTTTGTGCATTTACAATATTCATTGATTTTTGCCATTGAAAAACGTCCAGAAATGATTGAAGCTACTGACTGAATGAAAGGAGCTGGCATCTCACTCTCTTTGAATCTTCTTTATCATGCTAAGAGGAGCAGGAAAAAGCAAAAAATTTCAGAATTGCACCTTGCAATGTGGAGAAATTACTGTTTGTGCATTTACAATATTCATTGATTTTTGCCATTGAAAAACGTCCAGAAATGATTGAAGCTACTGACTGAATGAAAGGAGCTGGCATCTCACTCTCTTTGAATCTTGTTTATCATGCTAAGAGGAGAAGGAAAAAGCAAAAAATTTCAGAATTGCACCTTGCAATGCGGAGAAATTACTGTTTGTGCATTTACAATATTCATTGATTTTTGCCATTGAAAAACATCATGTTATTCATATACCAGAAATGATTGAAGCTACTGACTGAATGAAAGGAGCTGGCATCTCACTCTCTTTGAATCTTCTTTATCATGCTAAGAGGAGCAGGAAAAAGTAAAAAATTTCAGAATTGCACCTTGCAATGCGGAGAAATTACTGTTTGTGCATTTACAATATTCAATGATTTTTGCCATTGAAAAACGTCCAGAAATGATTGAAGCTACTGACTGAACGAAAGGAGCTGGCATCTCACTCTCTTTGAATCTTCTTTATCATGCTAAGAGGAGCAGGAAAAAGCAAAAAATTTCAGAATTGCACCTTGCAATGCGGAGAAATTACTGTTTGTGCATTTACAATATTCATTGATTTTTGCCATTGAAAAACATCATGTTATTCATATACCAGAAATGTTTGAAGCTACTGACTGAATGAAAGGAGCTGGCATCTCACTCTCTTTGAATCTTCTTTATCATGCTAAGAGGAGCAGGAAAAAGCAAAAAATTTCAGAATTGCACCTTGCAATGCGGAGAAATTACTGTTTGTGCATTTACAATATTCATTGATTTTTGCAATTGAAAAACGTCCAGAAATGATTGAAGCTACTGACTGAATGAAAGGAGCTGGCATCTCACTCTCTTTGAATCTTCTTTATCATGCTAAGAGGAGCAGGAAAAAGCAAAAAATTTCAGAATTGCACCTTGCAATGCGGAGAAATTACTGTTTGTGCATTTACAATATTCATTGATTTTTGCCATTGAAAAACATCATGTTATTCATATACCTGAAATGTTTGAAGCTACTGACTGAATGAAAGGAGCTGGCATCTCACTCTCTTTGAATCTTCTTTATCATGCTAAGAGGAGCAGGAAAAAGCAAAAAATTTCAGAATTGCACCTTGCAATGCGGAGAAATTACTGTTTGTGCATTTACAATATTCATTGATTTTTGCCATTGAAAAACATCATGTTATTCATATACCAGAAATGTTTGAAGCTTCTGACTGAATGAAAGGAGCTGGCATCTCACTCTCTTTGAATCTTCTTTATCATGCTAAGAGGAGCAGGAAAAAGCAAAAAATTTCAGAATTGCACCTTGCAATGCGGAGAAATTACTGTTTGTGCATTTACAATATTCATTGATTTTTACCATTGAAAAACGTTCAGAAATGATTGAAGCTACTGACTGAATGAAAGTAGCTGGCATCTCACTCTCTTTGAATCTTCTTTATCATGCTAAGAGGAGCAGGAAAAAGCAAAAAATTTCAGACTTGCACCTTGCAATGCGGAGAAATTACTGTTTGTGCATTTACAATATTCATTGATTTTTGCCATTGAAAAACATCATGTTATTCATATACCAGAAATGTTTGAAGCTACTGACTGAATGAAAGGAGCTGGCATCTCACTCTCTTTGAATCTTCTTTATCATGCTAAGAGGAGCAGGAAAAAGCAAAAAATTTCAGACTTGCACCTTGCAATGCGGAGAAATTACTGTTTGTGCATCTACAATATTCAATGATTTTTGCCATTGAAAAACGTCCAGAAATGATTGAAGCTACTGACTGAACGAAAGGAGCTGGCATCTCACTCTCTTTGAATCTTCTTTATCATGCTAAGAGGAGCAGGAAAAAGCAAAAAATTTCAGAATTGCACCTTGCAATGCGGAGAAATTACTGTTTGTGCATTTACAATATTCATTGATTTTTGCCATTGAAAAACATCATGTTATTCATATACCAGAAATGTTTGAAGCTACTGACTGAATGAAAGGAGCTGGCATCTCACTCTCTTTGAATCTTCTTTATCATGCTAAGAGGAGCAGGAAAAAGCAAAAAATTTCAGAATTGCACCTTGCAATGCGGAGAAATTACTGTTTGTGCATTTACAATATTCATTGATTTTTGCCATTGAAAAACATCATGTTATTCATATACCTGAAATGTTTGAAGCTACTGACTGAATGAAAGGAGCTGGCATCTCACTCTCTTTGAATCTTCTTTATCATGCTAAGAGGAGCAGGAAAAAGCAAAAAATTTCAGAATTGCACCTTGCAATGCGGAGAAATTACTGTTTGTGCATTTACAATATTCATTGATTTTTGCCATTGAAAAACATCATGTTATTCATATACCAGAAATGTTTGAAGCTTCTGACTGAATGAAAGGAGCTGGCATCTCACTCTCTTTGAATCTTCTTTATCATGCTAAGAGGAGCAGGAAAAAGCAAAAAATTTCAGAATTGCACCTTGCAATGCGGAGAAATTACTGTTTGTGCATTTACAATATTCATTGATTTTTACCATTGAAAAACGTCCAGAAATGATTGAAGCTACTGACTGAATGAAAGTAGCTGGCATCTCACTCTCTTTGAATCTTCTTTATCATGCTAAGAGGAGCAGGAAAAAGCAAAAAATTTCAGACTTGCACCTTGCAATGCGGAGAAATTACTGTTTGTGCATTTACAATATTCATTGATTTTTGCCATTGAAAAACATCATGTTATTCATATACCAGAAATGTTTGAAGCTACTGACTGAATGAAAGGAGCTGGCATCTCACTCTCTTTGAATCTTCTTTATCATGCTAAGAGGAGCAGGAAAAAGCAAAAAATTTCAGAATTGCACCTTGCAATGCGGAGAAATTACTGTTTGTGCATTTACAATATTCATTGATTTTTACCATTGAAAAACATCCAGAAATGATTGAAGCTATTGACTGAATGAAAGTAGCTGGCATCTCACTCTCTTTGAATCTTTATCATGCTAAGAGGAGCAGGAAAAAGCAAAAAATTTCAGACTTGCACCTTGCAATGCGGAGAAATTACTGTTTGTGCATTTACAATATTCATTGATTTTTGCCATTGAAAAACATCATGTTATTCATATACCAGAAATGTTTGAAGCTACTGACTGAATGAAAGGAGCTGGCATCTCACTCTCTTTGAATCTTCTTTATCATGCTAAGAGGAGCAGGAAAAAGCAAAAAATTTCAGAATTGCACCTTGCAATGCGGAGAAATTACTGTTTGTGCATTTACAATATTCATTGATTTTTGCCATTGAAAAACGTCCAGAAATGATTGAAGCTACTGACTGAATGAAAGGAGCTGGCATCTCACTCTCTTTGAATCTTCTTTATCATGCTAAGAGGAGCAGGAAAAAGCAAAAAATTTCAGAATTGCACCTTGCAATGCGGAGAAATTACTGTTTGTGCATTTACAATATTCATTGATTTTTGCCATTGAAAAACGTCCAGAAATGATTGAAGCTACTGACTGAATGAAAGGAGCTGGCATCTCACTCTCTTTGAATCTTGTTTATCATGCTAAGAGGAGAAGGAAAAAGCAAAAAATTTCAGAATTGCACCTTGCAATGCGGAGAAATTACTGTTTGTGCATTTACAATATTCATTGATTTTTGCAATTGAAAAACATCATGTTATTCATATACCAGAAATGATTGAAGCTACTGACTGAATGAAAGGAGCTGGCATCTCACTCTCTTTGAATCTTCTTTATCATGCTAAGAGGAGCAGGAAAAAGTAAAAAATTTCAGAATTGCACCTTGCAATGCGGAGAAATTACTGTTTGTGCATTTACAATATTCAATGATTTTTGCCATTGAAAAACGTCCAGAAATGATTGAAGCTACTGACTGAACGAAAGGAGCTGGCATCTCACTCTCTTTGAATCTTCTTTATCATGCTAAGAGGAGCAGGAAAAAGCAAAAAATTTCAGAATTGCACCTTGCAATGCGGAGAAATTACTGTTTGTGCATTTACAATATTCAATGATTTTTGCCATTGAAAAACGTCCAGAAATGATTGAAGCTACTGACTGAACGAAAGGAGCTGGCATCTCACTCTCTTTGAATCTTCTTTATCATGCTAAGAGGAGCAGGAAAAAGCAAAAAATTTCAGAATTGCACCTTGCAATGCGGAGAAATTACTGTTTGTGCATTTACAATATTCATTGATTTTTGCCATTGAAAAACATCATGTTATTCATATACCAGAAATGTTTGAAGCTACTGACTGAATGAAAGGAGCTGGCATCTCACTCTCTTTGAATCTTCTTTATCATGCTAAGAGGAGCAGGAAAAAGCAAAAAATTTCAGAATTGCACCTTGCAATGCGGAGAAATTACTGTTTGTGCATTTACAATATTCATTGATTTTTGCAATTGAAAAACGTCCAGAAATGATTGAAGCTACTGACTGAATGAAAGGAGCTGGCATCTCACTCTCTTTGAATCTTCTTTATCATGCTAAGAGGAGCAGGAAAAAGCAAAAAATTTCAGAATTGCACCTTGCAATGCGGAGAAATTACTGTTTGTGCATTTACAATATTCATTGATTTTTGCCATTGAAAAACATCATGTTATTCATATACCTGAAATGTTTGAAGCTACTGACTGAATGAAAGGAGCTGGCATCTCACTCTCTTTGAATCTTCTTTATCATGCTAAGAGGAGCAGGAAAAAGCAAAAAATTTCAGAATTGCACCTTGCAATGCGGAGAAATTACTGTTTGTGCATTTACAATATTCATTGATTTTTGCCATTGAAAAACATCATGTTATTCATATACCAGAAATGTTTGAAGCTTCTGACTGAATGAAAGGAGCTGGCATCTCACTCTCTTTGAATCTTCTTTATCATGCTAAGAGGAGCAGGAAAAAGCAAAAAATTTCAGAATTGCACCTTGCAATGCGGAGAAATTACTGTTTGTGCATTTACAATATTCATTGATTTTTACCATTGAAAAACGTCCAGAAATGATTGAAGCTACTGACTGAATGAAAGTAGCTGGCATCTCACTCTCTTTGAATCTTCTTTATCATGCTAAGAGGAGCAGGAAAAAGCAAAAAATTTCAGACTTGCACCTTGCAATGCGGAGAAATTACTGTTTGTGCATTTACAATATTCATTGATTTTTGCCATTGAAAAACATCATGTTATTCATATACCAGAAATGTTTGAAGCTACTGACTGAATGAAAGGAGCTGGCATCTCACTCTCTTTGAATCTTCTTTATCATGCTAAGAGGAGCAGGAAAAAGCAAAAAATTTCAGAATTGCACCTTGCAATGCGGAGAAATTACTGTTTGTGCATTTACAATATTCATTGATTTTTACCATTGAAAAACATCCAGAAATGATTGAAGCTATTGACTGAATGAAAGTAGCTGGCATCTCACTCTCTTTGAATCTTTATCATGCTAAGAGGAGCAGGAAAAAGCAAAAAATTTCAGACTTGCACCTTGCAATGCGGAGAAATTACTGTTTGTGCATTTACAATATTCATTGATTTTTGCCATTGAAAAACATCATGTTATTCATATACCAGAAATGTTTGAAGCTACTGACTGAATGAAAGGAGCTGGCATCTCACTCTCTTTGAATCTTCTTTATCATGCTAAGAGGAGCAGGAAAAAGCAAAAAATTTCAGAATTGCACCTTGCAATGCGGAGAAATTACTGTTTGTGCATTTACAATATTCATTGATTTTTGCCATTGAAAAACGTCCAGAAATGATTGAAGCTACTGACTGAATGAAAGGAGCTGGCATCTCACTCTCTTTGAATCTTCTTTATCATGCTAAGAGGAGCAGGAAAAAGCAAAAAATTTCAGAATTGCACCTTGCAATGCGGAGAAATTACTGTTTGTGCATTTACAATATTCATTGATTTTTGCCATTGAAAAACGTCCAGAAATGATTGAAGCTACTGACTGAATGAAAGGAGCTGGCATCTCACTCTCTTTGAATCTTGTTTATCATGCTAAGAGGAGCAGGAAAAAGCAAAAAATTTCAGAATTGCACCTTGCAATGCGGAGAAATTACTGTTTGTGCATTTACAATATTCATTGATTTTTGCCATTGAAAAACATCATGTTATTCATATACCAGAAATGATTGAAGCTACTGACTGAACGAAAGGAGCTGGCATCTCACTCTCTTTGAATCTTCTTTATCATGCTAAGAGGAGCAGGAAAAAGCAAAAAATTTCAGAATTGCACCTTGCAATGCGGAGAAATTACTGTTTGTGCATTTACAATATTCATTGATTTTTGCCATTGAAAAACATCATGTTATTCATATACCAGAAATGTTTGAAGCTTCTGACTGAATGAAAGGAGCTGGCATCTCACTCTCTTTGAATCTTCTTTATCATGCTAAGAGGAGCAGGAAAAAGCAAAAAATTTCAGAATTGCACCTTGCAATGCGGAGAAATTACTGTTTGTGCATTTACAATATTCATTGATTTTTACCATTGAAAAACGTCCAGAAATGATTGAAGCTACTGACTGAATGAAAGTAGCTGGCATCTCACTCTCTTTGAATCTTCTTTATCATGCTAAGAGGAGCAGGAAAAAGCAAAAAATTTCAGACTTGCACCTTGCAATGCGGAGAAATTACTGTTTGTGCATTTACAATATTCATTGATTTTTGCCATTGAAAAACATCATGTTATTCATATACCAGAAATGTTTGAAGCTACTGACTGAATGAAAGGAGCTGGCATCTCACTCTCTTTGAATCTTCTTTATCATGCTAAGAGGAGCAGGAAAAAGCAAAAAATTTCAGAATTGCACCTTGCAATGCGGAGAAATTACTGTTTATGCATTTACAATATTCATTGATTTTTGCCATTGAAAAACGTCCAGAAATGATTGAAGCTACTGACTGAATGAAAGGAGCTGGCATCTCACTCTCTTTGAATCTTCTTTATCATGCTAAGAGGAGCAGGAAAAAGCAAAAAATTTCAGACTTGCACCTTGCAATGCGGAGAAATTACTGTTTGTTCATTTACAATATTCATTGATTTTTGCCATTGAAAAACGTCCAGAAATGATTGAAGCTACTGACTGAATGAAAGGAGCTGGCATCTCACTCTCTTTGAATCTTCTTTATCATGCTAAGAGGAGCAGGAAAAAGCAAAAAATTTCAGAATTGCACCTTGCAATGCGGAGAAATTACTGTTTGTGCATTTACAATATTCATTGATTTTTACCATTGAAAAACGTCCAGAAATGATTGAAGCTACTGACTGAATGAAAGTAGCTGGCATCTCACTCTCTTTGAATCTTCTTTATCATGCTAAGAGGAGCAGGAAAAAGCAAAAAATTTCAGACTTGCACCTTGCAATGCGGAGAAATTACTGTTTGTGCATTTACAATATTCATTGATTTTTGCCATTGAAAAACATCATGTTATTCATATACCAGAAATGTTTGAAGCTACTGACTGAATGAAAGGAGCTGGCATCTCACTCTCTTTGAATCTTCTTTATCATGCTAAGAGGAGCAGGAAAAAGCAAAAAATTTCAGAATTGCACCTTGCAATGCGGAGAAATTACTGTTTGTGCATTTACAATATTCATTGATTTTTGCCATTGAAAAACGTCCAGAAATGATTGAAGCTACTGACTGAATGAAAGGAGCTGGCATCTCACTCTCTTTGAATCTTCTTTATCATGCTAAGAGGAGCAGGAAAAAGTAAAAAATTTCAGAATTGCACCTTGCAATGCGGAGAAATTACTGTTTGTGCATTTACAATATTCAATGATTTTTGCCATTGAAAAACGTCCAGAAATGATTGAAGCTACTGACTGAACGAAAGGAGCTGGCATCTCACTCTCTTTGAATCTTCTTTATCATGCTAAGAGGAGCAGGAAAAAGCAAAACATTTCAGAATTGCACCTTGCAATGCGGAGAAATTACTGTTTGTGCATTTACAATATTCATTGATTTTTGCCATTGAAAAACATCATGTTATTCATATACCAGAAATGTTTGAAGCTACTGACTGAATGAAAGGAGCTGGCATCTCACTCTCTTTGAATCTTCTTTATCATGCTAAGAGGAGCAGGAAAAAGCAAAAAATTTCAGAATTGCACCTTGCAATGCGGAGAAATTACTGTTTGTGCATTTACAATATTCATTGATTTTTGCCATTGAAAAACGTCCAGAAATGATTGAAGCTACTGACTGAATGAAAGTAGCTGGCATCTCACTCTCTTTGAATCTTCTTTATCATGCTAAGAGGAGCAGGAAAAAGCAAAAAATTTCAGACTTGCACCTTGCAATGCGGAGAAATTACTGTTTGTGCATTTACAATATTCATTGATTTTTGCCATTGAAAAACATCATGTTATTCATATACCAGAAATGTTTGAAGCTACTGACTGAATGAAAGGAGCTGGCATCTCACTCTCTTTGAATCTTCTTTATCATGCTAAGAGGAGCAGGAAAAAGCAAAAAATTTCAGAATTGCACCTTGCAATGCGGAGAAATTACTGTTTGTGCATTTACAATATTCATTGATTTTTGCCATTGAAAAACGTCCAGAAATGATTGAAGCTACTGACTGAATGAAAGGAGCTGGCATCTCACTCTCTTTGAATCTTGTTTATCATGCTAAGAGGAGCAGGAAAAAGCAAAAAATTTCAGAATTGCACCTTGCAATGCGGAGAAATTACTGTTTGTGCATTTACAATATTCATTGATTTTTGCCATTGAAAAACGTCCAGAAATGATTGAAGCTACTGACTGAATGAAAGTAGCTGGCATCTCACTCTCTTTGAATCTTCTTTATCATGCTAAGAGGAGCAGGAAAAAGCAAAAAATTTCAGAATTGCACCTTGCAATGCGGAGAAATTACTGTTTGTGCATTTACAATATTCATTGATTTTTGCCATTGAAAAACATCATGTTATTCATATACCAGAAATGTTTGAAGCTACTGACTGAATGAAAGGAGCTGGCATCTCACTCTCTTTGAATCTTCTTTATCATGCTAAGAGGAGCAGGAAAAAGCAAAAAATTTCAGAATTGCACCTTGCAATGCGGAGAAATTACTGTTTGTGCATTTACAATATTCATTGATTTTTGCAATTGAAAAACGTCCAGAAATGATTGAAGCTACTGACTGAATGAAAGGAGCTGGCATCTCACTCTCTTTGAATCTTCTTTATCATGCTAAGAGGAGCAGGAAAAAGCAAAAAATTTCAGAATTGCACCTTGCAATGCGGAGAAATTACTGTTTGTGCATTTACAATATTCATTGATTTTTGCCATTGAAAAACATCATGTTATTCATATACCTGAAATGTTTGAAGCTACTGACTGAATGAAAGGAGCTGGCATCTCACTCTCTTTGAATCTTCTTTATCATGCTAAGAGGAGCAGGAAAAAGCAAAAAATTTCAGAATTGCACCTTGCAATGCGGAGAAATTACTGTTTGTGCATTTACAATATTCATTGATTTTTGCCATTGAAAAACATCATGTTATTCATATACCAGAAATGTTTGAAGCTTCTGACTGAATGAAAGGAGCTGGCATCTCACTCTCTTTGAATCTTCTTTATCATGCTAAGAGGAGCAGGAAAAAGCAAAAAATTTCAGAATTGCACCTTGCAATGCGGAGAAATTACTGTTTGTGCATTTACAATATTCATTGATTTTTACCATTGAAAAACGTCCAGAAATGATTGAAGCTACTGACTGAATGAAAGTAGCTGGCATCTCACTCTCTTTGAATCTTCTTTATCATGCTAAGAGGAGCAGGAAAAAGCAAAAAATTTCAGACTTGCACCTTGCAATGCGGAGAAATTACTGTTTGTGCATTTACAATATTCATTGATTTTTGCCATTGAAAAACATCATGTTATTCATATACCAGAAATGTTTGAAGCTACTGACTGAATGAAAGGAGCTGGCATCTCACTCTCTTTGAATCTTCTTTATCATGCTAAGAGGAGCAGGAAAAAGCAAAAAATTTCAGAATTGCACCTTGCAATGCGGAGAAATTACTGTTTGTGCATTTACAATATTCATTGATTTTTACCATTGAAAAACATCCAGAAATGATTGAAGCTATTGACTGAATGAAAGTAGCTGGCATCTCACTCTCTTTGAATCTTTATCATGCTAAGAGGAGCAGGAAAAAGCAAAAAATTTCAGACTTGCACCTTGCAATGCGGAGAAATTACTGTTTGTGCATTTACAATATTCATTGATTTTTGCCATTGAAAAACATCATGTTATTCATATACCAGAAATGTTTGAAGCTACTGACTGAATGAAAGGAGCTGGCATCTCACTCTCTTTGAATCTTCTTTATCATGCTAAGAGGAGCAGGAAAAAGCAAAAAATTTCAGAATTGCACCTTGCAATGCGGAGAAATTACTGTTTGTGCATTTACAATATTCATTGATTTTTGCCATTGAAAAACGTCCAGAAATGATTGAAGCTACTGACTGAATGAAAGGAGCTGGCATCTCACTCTCTTTGAATCTTCTTTATCATGCTAAGAGGAGCAGGAAAAAGCAAAAAATTTCAGAATTGCACCTTGCAATGCGGAGAAATTACTGTTTGTGCATTTACAATATTCATTGATTTTTGCCATTGAAAAACGTCCAGAAATGATTGAAGCTACTGACTGAATGAAAGGAGCTGGCATCTCACTCTCTTTGAATCTTGTTTATCATGCTAAGAGGAGCAGGAAAAAGCAAAAAATTTCAGAATTGCACCTTGCAATGCGGAGAAATTACTGTTTGTGCATTTACAATATTCATTGATTTTTGCCATTGAAAAACATCATGTTATTCATATACCAGAAATGATTGAAGCTACTGACTGAACGAAAGGAGCTGGCATCTCACTCTCTTTGAATCTTCTTTATCATGCTAAGAGGAGCAGGAAAAAGCAAAAAATTTCAGAATTGCACCTTGCAATGCGGAGAAATTACTGTTTGTGCATTTACAATATTCATTGATTTTTGCCATTGAAAAACATCATGTTATTCATATACCAGAAATGTTTGAAGCTTCTGACTGAATGAAAGGAGCTGGCATCTCACTCTCTTTGAATCTTCTTTATCATGCTAAGAGGAGCAGGAAAAAGCAAAAAATTTCAGAATTGCACCTTGCAATGCGGAGAAATTACTGTTTGTGCATTTACAATATTCATTGATTTTTACCATTGAAAAACGTCCAGAAATGATTGAAGCTACTGACTGAATGAAAGTAGCTGGCATCTCACTCTCTTTGAATCTTCTTTATCATGCTAAGAGGAGCAGGAAAAAGCAAAAAATTTCAGACTTGCACCTTGCAATGCGGAGAAATTACTGTTTGTGCATTTACAATATTCATTGATTTTTGCCATTGAAAAACATCATGTTATTCATATACCAGAAATGTTTGAAGCTACTGACTGAATGAAAGGAGCTGGCATCTCACTCTCTTTGAATCTTCTTTATCATGCTAAGAGGAGCAGGAAAAAGCAAAAAATTTCAGAATTGCACCTTGCAATGCGGAGAAATTACTGTTTATGCATTTACAATATTCATTGATTTTTGCCATTGAAAAACGTCCAGAAATGATTGAAGCTACTGACTGAATGAAAGGAGCTGGCATCTCACTCTCTTTGAATCTTCTTTATCATGCTAAGAGGAGCAGGAAAAAGCAAAAAATTTCAGACTTGCACCTTGCAATGCGGAGAAATTACTGTTTGTTCATTTACAATATTCATTGATTTTTGCCATTGAAAAACGTCCAGAAATGATTGAAGCTACTGACTGAATGAAAGGAGCTGGCATCTCACTCTCTTTGAATCTTCTTTATCATGCTAAGAGGAGCAGGAAAAAGCAAAAAATTTCAGAATTGCACCTTGCAATGCGGAGAAATTACTGTTTGTGCATTTACAATATTCATTGATTTTTACCATTGAAAAACGTCCAGAAATGATTGAAGCTACTGACTGAATGAAAGTAGCTGGCATCTCACTCTCTTTGAATCTTCTTTATCATGCTAAGAGGAGCAGGAAAAAGCAAAAAATTTCAGACTTGCACCTTGCAATGCGGAGAAATTACTGTTTGTGCATTTACAATATTCATTGATTTTTGCCATTGAAAAACATCATGTTATTCATATACCAGAAATGTTTGAAGCTACTGACTGAATGAAAGGAGCTGGCATCTCACTCTCTTTGAATCTTCTTTATCATGCTAAGAGGAGCAGGAAAAAGCAAAAAATTTCAGAATTGCACCTTGCAATGCGGAGAAATTACTGTTTGTGCATTTACAATATTCATTGATTTTTGCCATTGAAAAACGTCCAGAAATGATTGAAGCTACTGACTGAATGAAAGGAGCTGGCATCTCACTCTCTTTGAATCTTCTTTATCATGCTAAGAGGAGCAGGAAAAAGTAAAAAATTTCAGAATTGCACCTTGCAATGCGGAGAAATTACTGTTTGTGCATTTACAATATTCAATGATTTTTGCCATTGAAAAACGTCCAGAAATGATTGAAGCTACTGACTGAACGAAAGGAGCTGGCATCTCACTCTCTTTGAATCTTCTTTATCATGCTAAGAGGAGCAGGAAAAAGCAAAACATTTCAGAATTGCACCTTGCAATGCGGAGAAATTACTGTTTGTGCATTTACAATATTCATTGATTTTTGCCATTGAAAAACATCATGTTATTCATATACCAGAAATGTTTGAAGCTACTGACTGAATGAAAGGAGCTGGCATCTCACTCTCTTTGAATCTTCTTTATCATGCTAAGAGGAGCAGGAAAAAGCAAAAAATTTCAGAATTGCACCTTGCAATGCGGAGAAATTACTGTTTGTGCATTTACAATATTCATTGATTTTTGCCATTGAAAAACGTCCAGAAATGATTGAAGCTACTGACTGAATGAAAGTAGCTGGCATCTCACTCTCTTTGAATCTTCTTTATCATGCTAAGAGGAGCAGGAAAAAGCAAAAAATTTCAGACTTGCACCTTGCAATGCGGAGAAATTACTGTTTGTGCATTTACAATATTCATTGATTTTTGCCATTGAAAAACATCATGTTATTCATATACCAGAAATGTTTGAAGCTACTGACTGAATGAAAGGAGCTGGCATCTCACTCTCTTTGAATCTTCTTTATCATGCTAAGAGGAGCAGGAAAAAGCAAAAAATTTCAGAATTGCACCTTGCAATGCGGAGAAATTACTGTTTGTGCATTTACAATATTCATTGATTTTTGCCATTGAAAAACGTCCAGAAATGATTGAAGCTACTGACTGAATGAAAGGAGCTGGCATCTCACTCTCTTTGAATCTTGTTTATCATGCTAAGAGGAGCAGGAAAAAGCAAAAAATTTCAGAATTGCACCTTGCAATGCGGAGAAATTACTGTTTGTGCATTTACAATATTCATTGATTTTTGCCATTGAAAAACGTCCAGAAATGATTGAAGCTACTGACTGAATGAAAGT
The DNA here is from genome assembly GCF_046119375.1 of Phyllobates terribilis. Taxonomy (NCBI): domain Eukaryota; kingdom Metazoa; phylum Chordata; class Amphibia; order Anura; family Dendrobatidae; genus Phyllobates; species Phyllobates terribilis. Next base: position 351,968 of record NW_027363558.1, on the reverse strand, counting down.
AGCTGGCATCTCACTCTCTTTGAATCTTCTTTATCATGCTAAGAGGAGCAGGAAAAAGCAAAAAATTTCAGACTTGCACCTTGCAATGCGGAGAAATTACTGTTTGTGCATTTACAATATTCATTGATTTTTGCCATTGAAAAACATCATGTTATTCATATACCAGAAATGTTTGAAGCTACTGACTGAATGAAAGGAGCTGGCATCTCACTCTCTTTGAATCTTCTTTATCATGCTAAGAGGAGCAGGAAAAAGCAAAAAATTTCAGAATTGCACCTTGCAATGCGGAGAAATTACTGTTTGTGCATTTACAATATTCATTGATTTTTGCCATTGAAAAACGTCCAGAAATGATTGAAGCTACTGACTGAATGAAAGGAGCTGGCATCTCACTCTCTTTGAATCTTCTTTATCATGCTAAGAGGAGCAGGAAAAAGCAAAAAATTTCAGAATTGCACCTTGCAATGCGGAGAAATTACTGTTTGTGCATTTACAATATTCATTGATTTTTGCCATTGAAAAACGTCCAGAAATGATTGAAGCTACTGACTGAATGAAAGGAGCTGGCATCTCACTCTCTTTGAATCTTGTTTATCATGCTAAGAGGAGCAGGAAAAAGCAAAAAATTTCAGAATTGCACCTTGCAATGCGGAGAAATTACTGTTTGTGCATTTACAATATTTATTGATTTTTGCCATTGAAAAACATCATGTTATTCATATACCAGAAATGATTGAAGCTACTGACTGAATGAAAGGAGCTGGCATCTCACTCTCTTTGAATCTTCTTTATCATGCTAAGAGGAGCAGGAAAAAGTAAAAAATTTCAGAATTGCACCTTGCAATGCGGAGAAATTACTGTTTGTGCATTTACAATATTCAATGATTTTTGCCATTGAAAAACGTCCAGAAATGATTGAAGCTACTGACTGAACGAAAGGAGCTGGCATCTCACTCTCTTTGAATCTTCTTTATCATGCTAAGAGGAGCAGGAAAAAGCAAAAAATTTCAGAATTGCACCTTGCAATGCGGAGAAATTACTGTTTGTGCATTTACAATATTCATTGATTTTTGCCATTGAAAAACATCATGTTATTCATATACCAGAAATGTTTGAAGCTACTGACTGAATGAAAGGAGCTGGCATCTCACTCTCTTTGAATCTTCTTTATCATGCTAAGAGGAGCAGGAAAAAGCAAAAAATTTCAGAATTGCACCTTGCAATGCGGAGAAATTACTGTTTGCGCATTTACAATATTCATTGATTTTTGCCATTGAAAAACGTCCAGAAATGATTGAAGCTACTGACTGAATGAAAGGAGCTGGCATCTCACTCTCTTTGAATCTTTTTTATCATGCTAAGAGGAGCAGGAAAAAGCAAAAAATTTCAGAATTGCACCTTGCAATGCGGAGAAATTACTGTTTGTGCATTTACAATATTCATTGATTTTTGCCATTGAAAAACATCATGTTATTCATATAGCAGAAATGTTTGAAGCTACTGACTGAATGAAAGGAGCTGGCATCTCACCCTCTTTGAATCTTCTTTATCATGCTAAGAGGAGCAGGAAAAAGCAAAAAATTTCAGAATTGCACCTTGCAATGCGGAGAAATTACTGTTTGTGCATTTACAATATTCATTGATTTTTGCAATTGAAAAACGTCCAGAAATGATTGAAGCTACTGACTGAATGAAAGGAGCTGCCATCTCACTCTCTTTGAATCTTCTTTATCATGCTAAGAGGAGCAGGAAAAAGCAAAAAATTTCAGAATTGCACCTTGCAATGCGGAGAAATTACTGTTTGTGCATTTACAATATTCATTGATTTTTGCCATTGAAAAACATCATGTTATTCATATACCTGAAATGTTTGAAGCTACTGACTGAATGAAAGGAGCTGGCATCTCACTCTCTTTGAATCTTCTTTATCATGCTAAGAGGAGCAGGAAAAAGCAAAAAATTTCAGACTTGCACCTTGCAATGCGGAGAAATTACTGTTTGTGCATTTACAATATTCATTGATTTTTGCCATTGAAAAACATCATGTTATTCATATACCAGAAATGTTTGAAGCTACTGACTGAATGAAAGGAGCTGGCATCTCACTCTCTTTGAATCTTCTTTATCATGCTAAGAGGAGCAGGAAAAAGCAAAAAATTTCAGAATTGCACCTTGCAATGCGGAGAAATTACTGTTTGTGCATTTACAATATTCATTGATTTTTACCATTGAAAAACGTCCAGAAATGATTGAAGCTACTGACTGAATGAAAGTAGCTGGCATCTCACTCTCTTTGAATCTTCTTTATCATGCTAAGAGGAGCAGGAAAAAGCAAAAAATTTCAGACTTGCACCTTGCAATGCGGAGAAATTACTGTTTGTGCATTTACAATATTCATTGATTTTTGCCATTGAAAAACGTCCAGAAATGATTGAAGCTACTGACTGAATGAAAGTAGCTGGCATCTCACTCTCTTTGAATCTTCTTTATCATGCTAAGAGGAGCAGGAAAAACCAAAAAATTTCAGACTTGCACCTTGCAATGCGGAGAAATTACTGTTTGTGCATTTACAATATTCATTGATTTTTGCCATTGAAAAACATCATGTTATTCATATACCAGAAATGTTTGAAGCTACTGACTGAATGAAAGGAGCTGGCATCTCACTCTCTTTGAATCTTCTTTATCATGCTAAGAGGAGCAGGAAAAAGCAAAAAATTTCAGAATTGCACCTTGCAATGCGGAGAAATTACTGTTTGTGCATTTACAATATTCATTGATTTTTGCCATTGAAAAACGTCCAGAAATGATTGAAGCTACTGACTGAATGAAAGGAGCTGGCATCTCACTCTCTTTGAATCTTCTTTATCATGCTAAGAGGAGCAGGAAAAAGCAAAAAATTTCAGAATTGCACCTTGCAATGCGGAGAAATTACTGTTTGTGCATTTACAATATTCATTGATTTTTGCCATTGAAAAACGTCCAGAAATGATTGAAGCTACTGACTGAATGAAAGGAGCTGGCATCTCACTCTCTTTGAATCTTGTTTATCATGCTAAGAGGAGCAGGAAAAAGCAAAAAATTTCAGAATTGCACCTTGCAATGCGGAGAAATTACTGTTTGTGCATTTACAATATTCATTGATTTTTGCCATTGAAAAACATCATGTTATTCATATACCAGAAATGATTGAAGCTACTGACTGAATGAAAGGAGCTGGCATCTCACTCTCTTTGAATCTTCTTTATCATGCTAAGAGGAGCAGGAAAAAGTAAAAAATTTCAGAATTGCACCTTGCAATGCGGAGAAATTACTGTTTGTGCATTTACAATATTCATTGATTTTTACCATTGAAAAACGTCCAGAAATGATTGAAGCTACTGACTGAATGAAAGTAGCTGGCATCTCACTCTCTTTGAATCTTCTTTATCATGCTAAGAGGAGCAGGAAAAAGCAAAAAATTTCAGACTTGCACCTTGCAATGCGGAGAAATTACTGTTTGTGCATTTACAATATTCATTGATTTTTGCCATTGAAAAACGTCCAGAAATGATTGAAGCTACTGACTGAATGAAAGTAGCTGGCATCTCACTCTCTTTGAATCTTCTTTATCATGCTAAGAGGAGCAGGAAAAAGCAAAAAATTTCAGACTTGCACCTTGCAATGCGGAGAAATTACTGTTTGTGCATTTACAATATTCATTGATTTTTGCCATTGAAAAACATCATGTTATTCATATACCAGAAATGTTTGAAGCTACTGACTGAATGAAAGGAGCTGGCATCTCACTCTCTTTGAATCTTCTTTATCATGCTAAGAGGAGCAGGAAAAAGCAAAAAATTTCAGAATTGCACCTTGCAATGCGGAGAAATTACTGTTTGTGCATTTACAATATTCATTGATTTTTGCCATTGAAAAACGTCCAGAAATGATTGAAGCTACTGACTGAATGAAAGGAGCTGGCATCTCACTCTCTTTGAATCTTCTTTATCATGCTAAGAGGAGCAGGAAAAAGCAAAAAATTTCAGAATTGCACCTTGCAATGCGGAGAAATTACTGTTTGTGCATTTACAATATTCATTGATTTTTGCCATTGAAAAACGTCCAGAAATGATTGAAGCTACTGACTGAATGAAAGGAGCTGGCATCTCACTCTCTTTGAATCTTGTTTATCATGCTAAGAGGAGCAGGAAAAAGCAAAAAATTTCAGAATTGCACCTTGCAATGCGGAGAAATTACTGTTTGTGCATTTACAATATTCATTGATTTTTGCCATTGAAAAACATCATGTTATTCATATACCAGAAATGATTGAAGCTACTGACTGAATGAAAGGAGCTGGCATCTCACTCTCTTTGAATCTTCTTTATCATGCTAAGAGGAGCAGGAAAAAGTAAAAAATTTCAGAATTGCACCTTGCAATGCGGAGAAATTACTGTTTGTGCATTTACAATATTCAATGATTTTTGCCATTGAAAAACGTCCAGAAATGATTGAAGCTACTGACTGAACGAAAGGAGCTGGCATCTCACTCTCTTTGAATCTTCTTTATCATGCTAAGAGGAGCAGGAAAAAGCAAAAAATTTCAGAATTGCACCTTGCAATGCGGAGAAATTACTGTTTGTGCATTTACAATATTCATTGATTTTTGCCATTGAAAAACATCATGTTATTCATATACCAGAAATGTTTGAAGCTACTGACTGAATGAAAGGAGCTGGCATCTCACTCTCTTTGAATCTTCTTTATCATGCTAAGAGGAGCAGGAAAAAGCAAAAAATTTCAGAATTGCACCTTGCAATGCGGAGAAATTACTGTTTGCGCATTTACAATATTCATTGATTTTTGCCATTGAAAAACGTCCAGAAATGATTGAAGCTACTGACTGAATGAAAGGAGCTGGCATCTCACTCTCTTTGAATCTTTTTTATCATGCTAAGAGGAGCAGGAAAAAGCAAAAAATTTCAGAATTGCACCTTGCAATGCGGAGAAATTACTGTTTGTGCATTTACAATATTCATTGATTTTTGCCATTGAAAAACATCATGTTATTCATATAGCAGAAATGTTTGAAGCTACTGACTGAATGAAAGGAGCTGGCATCTCACCCTCTTTGAATCTTCTTTATCATGCTAAGAGGAGCAGGAAAAAGCAAAAAATTTCAGAATTGCACCTTGCAATGCGGAGAAATTACTGTTTGTGCATTTACAATATTCATTGATTTTTGCAATTGAAAAACGTCCAGAAATGATTGAAGCTACTGACTGAATGAAAGGAGCTGTCATCTCACTCTCTTTGAATCTTCTTTATCATGCTAAGAGGAGCAGGAAAAAGCAAAAAATTTCAGAATTGCACCTTGCAATGCGGAGAAATTACTGTTTGTGCATTTACAATATTCATTGATTTTTGCCATTGAAAAACATCATGTTATTCATATACCTGAAATGTTTGAAGCTACTGACTGAATGAAAGGAGCTGGCATCTCACTCTCTTTGAATCTTCTTTATCATGCTAAGAGGAGCAGGAAAAAGCAAAAAATTTCAGACTTGCACCTTGCAATGCGGAGAAATTACTGTTTGTGCATTTACAATATTCATTGATTTTTGCCATTGAAAAACATCATGTTATTCATATACCAGAAATGTTTGAAGCTACTGACTGAATGAAAGGAGCTGGCATCTCACTCTCTTTGAATCTTCTTTATCATGCTAAGAGGAGCAGGAAAAAGCAAAAAATTTCAGAATTGCACCTTGCAATGCGGAGAAATTACTGTTTGTGCATTTACAATATTCATTGATTTTTACCATTGAAAAACGTCCAGAAATGATTGAAGCTACTGACTGAATGAAAGTAGCTGGCATCTCACTCTCTTTGAATCTTCTTTATCATGCTAAGAGGAGCAGGAAAAAGCAAAAAATTTCAGACTTGCACCTTGCAATGCGGAGAAATTACTGTTTGTGCATTTACAATATTCATTGATTTTTGCCATTGAAAAACGTCCAGAAATGATTGAAGCTACTGACTGAATGAAAGGAGCTGGCATCTCACTCCCTTTGAATCTTCTTTATCATGCTAAGAGGAGCAGGAAAAAGCAAAAAATTTCAGAATTGCACCTTGCAATGCGGAGAAATTACTGTTTGTGCATTTACAATATTCATTGATTTTTGCCATTGAAAAACATCATGTTATTCATATACCAGAAATGATTGAAGCTACTGACTGAATGAAAGGAGCTGGCATCTCACTCTCTTTGAATCTTCTTTATCATGCTAAGAGGAGCAGGAAAAAGCAAAAAATTTCAGAATTGCACCTTGCAATGCGGAGAAATTACTGTTTGTGCATTTACAATATTCATTGATTTTTGCCATTGAAAAACATCATGTTATTCATATACCAGAAATGTTTGAAGCTACTGACTGAATGAAAGGAGCTGGCATCTCACTCTCTTTGAATCTTCTTTATCATGCTAAGAGGAGCAGGAAAAAGCAAAAAATTTCAGAATTGCACCTTGCAATGCGGAGAAATTACTGTTTGTGCATTTACAATATTCATTGATTTTTGCCATTGAAAAACGTCCAGAAATGATTGAAGCTACTGACTGAATGAAAGTAGCTGGCATCTCACTCTCTTTGAATCTTCTTTATCATGCTAAGAGGAGCAGGAAAAAGCAAAAAATTTCAGACTTGCACCTTGCAATGCGGAGAAATTACTGTTTGTGCATTTACAATATTCATTGATTTTTGCCATTGAAAAACATCATGTTATTCATATACCAGAAATGTTTGAAGCTACTGACTGAATGAAAGGAGCTGGCATCTCACTCTCTTTGAATCTTCTTTATCATGCTAAGAGGAGCAGGAAAAAGCAAAAAATTTCAGAATTGCACCTTGCAATGCGGAGAAATTACTGTTTGTGCATTTACAATATTCATTGATTTTTGCCATTGAAAAACGTCCAGAAATGATTGAAGCTACTGACTGAATGAAAGGAGCTGGCATCTCACTCTCTTTGAATCTTCTTTATCATGCTAAGAGGAGCAGGAAAAAGCAAAAAATTTCAGAATTGCACCTTGCAATGCGGAGAAATTACTGTTTGTGCATTTACAATATTCATTGATTTTTGCCATTGAAAAACGTCCAGAAATGATTGAAGCTACTGACTGAATGAAAGGAGCTGGCATCTCACTCTCTTTGAATCTTGTTTATCATGCTAAGAGGAGCAGGAAAAAGCAAAAAATTTCAGAATTGCACCTTGCAATGCGGAGAAATTACTGTTTGTGCATTTACAATATTCATTGATTTTTGCCATTGAAAAACATCATGTTATTCATATACCAGAAATGATTGAAGCTACTGACTGAATGAAAGGAGCTGGCATCTCACTCTCTTTGAATCTTCTTTATCATGCTAAGAGGAGCAGGAAAAAGTAAAAAATTTCAGAATTGCACCTTGCAATGCGGAGAAATTACTGTTTGTGCATTTACAATATTCATTGATTTTTACCATTGAAAAACGTCCAGAAATGATTGAAGCTACTGACTGAATGAAAGTAGCTGGCATCTCACTCTCTTTGAATCTTCTTTATCATGCTAAGAGGAGCAGGAAAAAGCAAAAAATTTCAGACTTGCACCTTGCAATGCGGAGAAATTACTGTTTGTGCATTTACAATATTCATTGATTTTTGCCATTGAAAAACGTCCAGAAATGATTGAAGCTACTGACTGAATGAAAGTAGCTGGCATCTCACTCTCTTTGAATCTTCTTTATCATGCTAAGAGGAGCAGGAAAAAGCAAAAAATTTCAGACTTGCACCTTGCAATGCGGAGAAATTACTGTTTGTGCATTTACAATATTCATTGATTTTTGCCATTGAAAAACATCATGTTATTCATATACCAGAAATGTTTGAAGCTACTGACTGAATGAAAGGAGCTGGCATCTCACTCTCTTTGAATCTTCTTTATCATGCTAAGAGGAGCAGGAAAAAGCAAAAAATTTCAGAATTGCACCTTGCAATGCGGAGAAATTACTGTTTGTGCATTTACAATATTCATTGATTTTTGCCATTGAAAAACGTCCAGAAATGATTGAAGCTACTGACTGAATGAAAGGAGCTGGCATCTCACTCTCTTTGAATCTTCTTTATCATGCTAAGAGGAGCAGGAAAAAGCAAAAAATTTCAGAATTGCACCTTGCAATGCGGAGAAATTACTGTTTGTGCATTTACAATATTCATTGATTTTTGCCATTGAAAAACGTCCAGAAATGATTGAAGCTACTGACTGAATGAAAGGAGCTGGCATCTCACTCTCTTTGAATCTTGTTTATCATGCTAAGAGGAGCAGGAAAAAGCAAAAAATTTCAGAATTGCACCTTGCAATGCGGAGAAATTACTGTTTGTGCATTTACAATATTCATTGATTTTTGCCATTGAAAAACATCATGTTATTCATATACCAGAAATGATTGAAGCTACTGACTGAATGAAAGGAGCTGGCATCTCACTCTCTTTGAATCTTCTTTATCATGCTAAGAGGAGCAGGAAAAAGTAAAAAATTTCAGAATTGCACCTTGCAATGCGGAGAAATTACTGTTTGTGCATTTACAATATTCAATGATTTTTGCCATTGAAAAACGTCCAGAAATGATTGAAGCTACTGACTGAACGAAAGGAGCTGGCATCTCACTCTCTTTGAATCTTCTTTATCATGCTAAGAGGAGCAGGAAAAAGCAAAAAATTTCAGAATTGCACCTTGCAATGCGGAGAAATTACTGTTTGTGCATTTACAATATTCATTGATTTTTGCCATTGAAAAACATCATGTTATTCATATACCAGAAATGTTTGAAGCTACTGACTGAATGAAAGGAGCTGGCATCTCACTCTCTTTGAATCTTCTTTATCATGCTAAGAGGAGCAGGAAAAAGCAAAAAATTTCAGAATTGCACCTTGCAATGCGGAGAAATTACTGTTTGCGCATTTACAATATTCATTGATTTTTGCCATTGAAAAACGTCCAGAAATGATTGAAGCTACTGACTGAATGAAAGGAGCTGGCATCTCACTCTCTTTGAATCTTTTTTATCATGCTAAGAGGAGCAGGAAAAAGCAAAAAATTTCAGAATTGCACCTTGCAATGCGGAGAAATTACTGTTTGTGCATTTACAATATTCATTGATTTTTGCCATTGAAAAACATCATGTTATTCATATAGCAGAAATGTTTGAAGCTACTGACTGAATGAAAGGAGCTGGCATCTCACCCTCTTTGAATCTTCTTTATCATGCTAAGAGGAGCAGGAAAAAGCAAAAAATTTCAGAATTGCACCTTGCAATGCGGAGAAATTACTGTTTGTGCATTTACAATATTCATTGATTTTTGCAATTGAAAAACGTCCAGAAATGATTGAAGCTACTGACTGAATGAAAGGAGCTGTCATCTCACTCTCTTTGAATCTTCTTTATCATGCTAAGAGGAGCAGGAAAAAGCAAAAAATTTCAGAATTGCACCTTGCAATGCGGAGAAATTACTGTTTGTGCATTTACAATATTCATTGATTTTTGCCATTGAAAAACATCATGTTATTCATATACCTGAAATGTTTGAAGCTACTGACTGAATGAAAGGAGCTGGCATCTCACTCTCTTTGAATCTTCTTTATCATGCTAAGAGGAGCAGGAAAAAGCAAAAAATTTCAGACTTGCACCTTGCAATGCGGAGAAATTACTGTTTGTGCATTTACAATATTCATTGATTTTTGCCATTGAAAAACATCATGTTATTCATATACCAGAAATGTTTGAAGCTACTGACTGAATGAAAGGAGCTGGCATCTCACTCTCTTTGAATCTTCTTTATCATGCTAAGAGGAGCAGGAAAAAGCAAAAAATTTCAGAATTGCACCTTGCAATGCGGAGAAATTACTGTTTGTGCATTTACAATATTCATTGATTTTTACCATTGAAAAACGTCCAGAAATGATTGAAGCTACTGACTGAATGAAAGTAGCTGGCATCTCACTCTCTTTGAATCTTCTTTATCATGCTAAGAGGAGCAGGAAAAAGCAAAAAATTTCAGACTTGCACCTTGCAATGCGGAGAAATTACTGTTTGTGCATTTACAATATTCATTGATTTTTGCCATTGAAAAACGTCCAGAAATGATTGAAGCTACTGACTGAATGAAAGGAGCTGGCATCTCACTCCCTTTGAATCTTCTTTATCATGCTAAGAGGAGCAGGAAAAAGCAAAAAATTTCAGAATTGCACCTTGCAATGCGGAGAAATTACTGTTTGTGCATTTACAATATTCATTGATTTTTGCCATTGAAAAACATCATGTTATTCATATACCAGAAATGATTGAAGCTACTGACTGAATGAAAGGAGCTGGCATCTCACTCTCTTTGAATCTTCTTTATCATGCTAAGAGGAGCAGGAAAAAGCAAAAAATTTCAGAATTGCACCTTGCAATGCGGAGAAATTACTGTTTGTGCATTTACAATATTCATTGATTTTTGCCATTGAAAAACATCATGTTATTCATATACCAGAAATGTTTGAAGCTACTGACTGAATGAAAGGAGCTGGCATCTCACTCTCTTTGAATCTTCTTTATCATGCTAAGAGGAGCAGGAAAAAGCAAAAAATTTCAGAATTGCACCTTGCAATGCGGAGAAATTACTGTTTGTGCATTTACAATATTCATTGATTTTTGCCATTGAAAAACGTCCAGAAATGATTGAAGCTACTGACTGAATGAAAGTAGCTGGCATCTCACTCTCTTTGAATCTTCTTTATCATGCTAAGAGGAGCAGGAAAAAGCAAAAAATTTCAGACTTGCACCTTGCAATGCGGAGAAATTACTGTTTGTGCATTTACAATATTCATTGATTTTTGCCATTGAAAAACATCATGTTATTCATATACCAGAAATGTTTGAAGCTACTGACTGAATGAAAGGAGCTGGCATCTCACTCTCTTTGAATCTTCTTTATCATGCTAAGAGGAGCAGGAAAAAGCAAAAAATTTCAGAATTGCACCTTGCAATGCGGAGAAATTACTGTTTGTGCATTTACAATATTCATTGATTTTTGCCATTGAAAAACGTCCAGAAATGATTGAAGCTACTGACTGAATGAAAGGAGCTGGCATCTCACTCTCTTTGAATCTTCTTTATCATGCTAAGAGGAGCAGGAAAAAGCAAAAAATTTCAGAATTGCACCTTGCAATGCGGAGAAATTACTGTTTGTGCATTTACAATATTCATTGATTTTTGCCATTGAAAAACGTCCAGAAATGATTGAAGCTACTGACTGAATGAAAGGAGCTGGCATCTCACTCTCTTTGAATCTTGTTTATCATGCTAAGAGGAGCAGGAAAAAGCAAAAAATTTCAGAATTGCACCTTGCAATGCGGAGAAATTACTGTTTGTGCATTTACAATATTCATTGATTTTTGCCATTGAAAAACATCATGTTATTCATATACCAGAAATGATTGAAGCTACTGACTGAATGAAAGGAGCTGGCATCTCACTCTCTTTGAATCTTCTTTATCATGCTAAGAGGAGCAGGAAAAAGTAAAAAATTTCAGAATTGCACCTTGCAATGCGGAGAAATTACTGTTTGTGCATTTACAATATTCATTGATTTTTACCATTGAAAAACGTCCAGAAATGATTGAAGCTACTGACTGAATGAAAGTAGCTGGCATCTCACTCTCTTTGAATCTTCTTTATCATGCTAAGAGGAGCAGGAAAAAGCAAAAAATTTCAGACTTGCACCTTGCAATGCGGAGAAATTACTGTTTGTGCATTTACAATATTCATTGATTTTTGCCATTGAAAAACGTCCAGAAATGATTGAAGCTACTGACTGAATGAAAGTAGCTGGCATCTCACTCTCTTTGAATCTTCTTTATCATGCTAAGAGGAGCAGGAAAAAGCAAAAAATTTCAGACTTGCACCTTGCAATGCGGAGAAATTACTGTTTGTGCATTTACAATATTCATTGATTTTTGCCATTGAAAAACATCATGTTATTCATATACCAGAAATGTTTGAAGCTACTGACTGAATGAAAGGAGCTGGCATCTCACTCTCTTTGAATCTTCTTTATCATGCTAAGAGGAGCAGGAAAAAGCAAAAAATTTCAGAATTGCACCTTGCAATGCGGAGAAATTACTGTTTGTGCATTTACAATATTCATTGATTTTTGCCATTGAAAAACGTCCAGAAATGATTGAAGCTACTGACTGAATGAAAGGAGCTGGCATCTCACTCTCTTTGAATCTTCTTTATCATGCTAAGAGGAGCAGGAAAAAGCAAAAAATTTCAGAATTGCACCTTGCAATGCGGAGAAATTACTGTTTGTGCATTTACAATATTCATTGATTTTTGCCATTGAAAAACGTCCAGAAATGATTGAAGCTACTGACTGAATGAAAGGAGCTGGCATCTCACTCTCTTTGAATCTTGTTTATCATGCTAAGAGGAGCAGGAAAAAGCAAAAAATTTCAGAATTGCACCTTGCAATGCGGAGAAATTACTGTTTGTGCATTTACAATATTCATTGATTTTTGCCATTGAAAAACATCATGTTATTCATATACCAGAAATGATTGAAGCTACTGACTGAATGAAAGGAGCTGGCATCTCACTCTCTTTGAATCTTCTTTATCATGCTAAGAGGAGCAGGAAAAAGTAAAAAATTTCAGAATTGCACCTTGCAATGCGGAGAAATTACTGTTTGTGCATTTACAATATTCAATGATTTTTGCCATTGAAAAACGTCCAGAAATGATTGAAGCTACTGACTGAACGAAAGGAGCTGGCATCTCACTCTCTTTGAATCTTCTTTATCATGCTAAGAGGAGCAGGAAAAAGCAAAAAATTTCAGAATTGCACCTTGCAATGCGGAGAAATTACTGTTTGTGCATTTACAATATTCATTGATTTTTGCCATTGAAAAACATCATGTTATTCATATACCAGAAATGTTTGAAGCTACTGACTGAATGAAAGGAGCTGGCATCTCACTCTCTTTGAATCTTCTTTATCATGCTAAGAGGAGCAGGAAAAAGCAAAAAATTTCAGAATTGCACCTTGCAATGCGGAGAAATTACTGTTTGCGCATTTACAATATTCATTGATTTTTGCCATTGAAAAACGTCCAGAAATGATTGAAGCTACTGACTGAATGAAAGGAGCTGGCATCTCACTCTCTTTGAATCTTTTTTATCATGCTAAGAGGAGCAGGAAAAAGCAAAAAATTTCAGAATTGCACCTTGCAATGCGGAGAAATTACTGTTTGTGCATTTACAATATTCATTGATTTTTGCCATTGAAAAACATCATGTTATTCATATAGCAGAAATGTTTGAAGCTACTGACTGAATGAAAGGAGCTGGCATCTCACCCTCTTTGAATCTTCTTTATCATGCTAAGAGGAGCAGGAAAAAGCAAAAAATTTCAGAATTGCACCTTGCAATGCGGAGAAATTACTGTTTGTGCATTTACAATATTCATTGATTTTTGCAATTGAAAAACGTCCAGAAATGATTGAAGCTACTGACTGAATGAAAGGAGCTGCCATCTCACTCTCTTTGAATCTTCTTTATCATGCTAAGAGGAGCAGGAAAAAGCAAAAAATTTCAGAATTGCACCTTGCAATGCGGAGAAATTACTGTTTGTGCATTTACAATATTCATTGATTTTTGCCATTGAAAAACATCATGTTATTCATATACCTGAAATGTTTGAAGCTACTGACTGAATGAAAGGAGCTGGCATCTCACTCTCTTTGAATCTTCTTTATCATGCTAAGAGGAGCAGGAAAAAGCAAAAAATTTCAGACTTGCACCTTGCAATGCGGAGAAATTACTGTTTGTGCATTTACAATATTCATTGATTTTTGCCATTGAAAAACATCATGTTATTCATATACCAGAAATGTTTGAAGCTACTGACTGAATGAAAGGAGCTGGCATCTCACTCTCTTTGAATCTTCTTTATCATGCTAAGAGGAGCAGGAAAAAGCAAAAAATTTCAGAATTGCACCTTGCAATGCGGAGAAATTACTGTTTGTGCATTTACAATATTCATTGATTTTTACCATTGAAAAACGTCCAGAAATGATTGAAGCTACTGACTGAATGAAAGTAGCTGGCATCTCACTCTCTTTGAATCTTCTTTATCATGCTAAGAGGAGCAGGAAAAAGCAAAAAATTTCAGACTTGCACCTTGCAATGCGGAGAAATTACTGTTTGTGCATTTACAATATTCATTGATTTTTGCCATTGAAAAACGTCCAGAAATGATTGAAGCTACTGACTGAATGAAAGGAGCTGGCATCTCACTCCCTTTGAATCTTCTTTATCATGCTAAGAGGAGCAGGAAAAAGCAAAAAATTTCAGAATTGCACCTTGCAATGCGGAGAAATTACTGTTTGTGCATTTACAATATTCATTGATTTTTGCCATTGAAAAACATCATGTTATTCATATACCAGAAATGATTGAAGCTACTGACTGAATGAAAGGAGCTGGCATCTCACTCTCTTTGAATCTTCTTTATCATGCTAAGAGGAGCAGGAAAAAGCAAAAAATTTCAGAATTGCACCTTGCAATGCGGAGAAATTACTGTTTGTGCATTTACAATATTCATTGATTTTTGCCATTGAAAAACATCATGTTATTCATATACCAGAAATGTTTGAAGCTACTGACTGAATGAAAGGAGCTGGCATCTCACTCTCTTTGAATCTTCTTTATCATGCTAAGAGGAGCAGGAAAAAGCAAAAAATTTCAGAATTGCACCTTGCAATGCGGAGAAATTACTGTTTGTGCATTTACAATATTCATTGATTTTTGCCATTGAAAAACATCATGTTATTCATATACCAGAAATGATTGAAGCTACTGACTGAATGAAAGGAGCTGGCATCTCACTCTCTTTGAATCTTCTTTATCATGCTAAGAGGAGCAGGAAAAAGTAAAAAATTTCAGAATTGCACCTTGCAATGCGGAGAAATTACTGTTTGTGCATTTACAATATTCAATGATTTTTGCCATTGAAAAACGTCCAGAAATGATTGAAGCTACTGACTGAACGAAAGGAGCTGGCATCTCACTCTCTTTGAATCTTCTTTATCATGCTAAGAGGAGCAGGAAAAAGCAAAAAATTTCAGAATTGCACCTTGCAATGCGGAGAAATTACTGTTTGTGCATTTACAATATTCATTGATTTTTGCCATTGAAAAACATCATGTTATTCATATACCAGAAATGTTTGAAGCTACTGACTGAATGAAAGGAGCTGGCATCTCACTCTCTTTGAATCTTCTTTATCATGCTAAGAGGAGCAGGAAAAAGCAAAAAATTTCAGAATTGCACCTTGCAATGCGGAGAAATTACTGTTTGCGCATTTACAATATTCATTGATTTTTGCCATTGAAAAACGTCCAGAAATGATTGAAGCTACTGACTGAATGAAAGGAGCTGGCATCTCACTCTCTTTGAATCTTCTTTATCATGCTAAGAGGAGCAGGAAAAAGCAAAAAATTTCAGAATTGCACCTTGCAATGCGGAGAAATTACTGTTTGTGCATTTACAATATTCATTGATTTTTGCCATTGAAAAACATCATGTTATTCATATACCAGAAATGTTTGAGGCTACTGACTGAATGAAAGGAGCTGGCATCTCACCCTCTTTGAATCTTCTTTATCATGCTAAGAGGAGCAGGAAAAAGCAAAAAATTTCAGAATTGCACCTTGCAATGCGGAGAAATTACTGTTTGTGCATTTACAATATTCATTCATTTTTGCAATTGAAAAACGTCCAGAAATGATTGAAGCTACTGACTGAATGAAAGGAGCTGGCATCTCACTCTCTTTGAATCTTCTTTATCATGCTAAGAGGAGCAGGAAAAAGCAAAAAATTTCAGAATTGCACCTTGCAATGCGGAGAAATTACTGTTTGTGCATTTACAATATTCATTGATTTTTACCATTGAAAAACGTCCAGAAATGATTGAAGCTACTGACTGAATGAAAGTAGCTGGCATCTCACTCTCTTTGAATCTTCTTTACCATGCTAAGAGGAGCAGGAAAAAGCAAAAAATTTCAGACTTGCACCTTGCAATGCGGAGAAATTACTGTTTGTGCATTTACAATATTCATTGATTTTTGCCATTGAAAAACATCATGTTATTCATATACCAGAAATGTTTGAAGCTACTGACTGAATGAAAGGAGCTGGCATCTCACTCTCTTTGAATCTTCTTTATCATGCTAAGAGGAGCAGGAAAAAGCAAAAAATTTCAGAATTGCACCTTGCAATGCATAGAAATTACTGTTTGTGCATTTACAATATTCATTGATTTTTGCCATTGAAAAACGTCCATAAATGATTGAAGCTACTGACTGAATGAAAGGAGCTGGCATCTCACTCTCTTTGAATCTTCTTTATCATGCTAAGAGCAGGAAAAAGCAAAAAATTTCAGAATTGCACCTTGCAATGCGGAGAAATTACTGTTTGTGCATTTACAATATTCATTGATTTTTGCCATTGAAAAACGTCCAGAAATGATTGAAGCTACTGACTGAATGAAAGGAGCTGGCATCTCACTCTCTTTGAATCTTGTTTATCATGCTAAGAGGAGCAGGAAAAAGCAAAAAATTTCAGAATTGCACCTTGCAATGCGGAGAAATTACTGTTTGTGCATTTACAATATTCATTGATTTTTGCCATTGAAAAACATCATGTTATTCATATACCAGAAATGATTGAAGCTACTGACTGAATGAAAGGAGCTGGCATCTCACTCTCTTTGAATCTTCTTTATCATGCTAAGAGGAGCAGGAAAAAGCAAAAAATTTCAGAATTGCACCTTGCAATGCGGAGAAATTACTGTTTGTGCATTTACAATATTCAATGATTTTTGCCATTGAAAAACGTCCAGAAATGATTGAAGCTACTGACTGAACGAAAGGAGCTGGCATCTCACTCTCTTTGAATCTTCTTTATCATGCTAAGAGGAGCAGGAAAAAGCAAAAAATTTCAGAATTGCACCTTGCAATTCGGAGAAATTACTGTTTGTGCATTTACAATATTCATTGATTTTTGCCATTGAAAAACGTCCAGAAATGATTGAAGCTACTGACTGAATGAAAGGAGCTGGCATCTCACTCTCTTTGAATCTTGTTTATCATGCTAAGAGGAGCAGGAAAAAGCAAAAAATTTCAGAATTGCACGTTGCAATGCGGAGAAATTACTGTTTGTGCATTTACAATATTCATTGATTTTTGCCATTGAAAAACATCATGTTATTCATATACCAGAAATGATTGAAGCTACTGACTGAATGAAAGGAGCTGGCATCTCACTCTCTTTGAATCTTCTTTATCATGCTAAGAGGAGCAGGAAACAGTAAAAAATTTCAGAATTGCACCTTGCAATGCGGAGAAATTACTGTTTGTGCATTTACAATATTCAATGATTTTTGCCATTGAAAAACGTCCAGAAATGATTGAAGCTACTGACTGAACGAAAGGAGCTGGCATCTCACTCTCTTTGAATCTTCTTTATCATGCTAAGAGGAGCAGGAAAAAGCAAAAAATTTCAGAATTGCACCTTGCAATGCGGAGAAATTACTGTTTGTGCATTTACAATATTCATTGATTTTTGCCATTGAAAAACATCATGTTATTCATATAGCAGAAATGTTTGAAGCTACTGACTGAATGAAAGGAGCTGGCATCTCACCCTCTTTGAATCTTCTTTATCATGCTAAGAGGAGCAGGAAAAAGCAAAAAATTTCAGAATTGCACCTTGCAATGCGGAGAAATTACTGTTTGTGCATTTACAATATTCATTGATTTTTGCAATTGAAAAACGTCCAGAAATGATTGAAGCTACTGACTGAATGAAAGGAGCTGCCATCTCACTCTCTTTGAATCTTCTTTATCATGCTAAGAGGAGCAGGAAAAAGCAAAAAATTTCAGAATTGCACCTTGCAATGCGGAGAAATTACTGTTTGTGCATTTACAATATTCATTGATTTTTGCCATTGAAAAACATCATGTTATTCATATACCTGAAATGTTTGAAGCTACTGACTGAATGAAAGGAGCTGGCATCTCACTCTCTTTGAATCTTCTTTATCATGCTAAGAGGAGCAGGAAAAAGCAAAAAATTTCAGACTTGCACCTTGCAATGCGGAGAAATTACTGTTTGTGCATTTACAATATTCATTGATTTTTGCCATTGAAAAACATCATGTTATTCATATACCAGAAATGTTTGAAGCTACTGACTGAATGAAAGGAGCTGGCATCTCACTCTCTTTGAATCTTCTTTATCATGCTAAGAGGAGCAGGAAAAAGCAAAAAATTTCAGAATTGCACCTTGCAATGCGGAGAAATTACTGTTTGTGCATTTACAATATTCATTGATTTTTACCATTGAAAAACGTCCAGAAATGATTGAAGCTACTGACTGAATGAAAGTAGCTGGCATCTCACTCTCTTTGAATCTTCTTTATCATGCTAAGAGGAGCAGGAAAAAGCAAAAAATTTCAGAATTGCACCTTGCAATGCGGAGAAATTACTGTTTGTGCATTTACAATATTCATTGATTTTTGCCATTGAAAAACGTCCAGAAATGATTGAAGCTACTGACTGAATGAAAGGAGCTGGCATCTCACTCCCTTTGAATCTTCTTTATCATGCTAAGAGGAGCAGGAAAAAGCAAAAAATTTCAGAATTGCACCTTGCAATGCGGAGAAATTACTGTTTGTGCATTTACAATATTCATTGATTTTTGCCATTGAAAAACATCATGTTATTCATATACCAGAAATGTTTGAAGCTACTGACTGAATGAAAGGAGCTGGCATCTCACTCTCTTTGAATCTTCTTTATCATGCTAAGAGGAGCAGGAAAAAGCAAAAAATTTCAGAATTGCACCTTGCAATGCGGAGAAATTACTGTTTGCGCATTTACAATATTCATTGATTTTTGCCATTGAAAAACGTCCAGAAATGATTGAAGCTACTGACTGAATGAAAGGAGCTGGCATCTCACTCTCTTTGAATCTTCTTTATCATGCTAAGAGGAGCAGGAAAAAGCAAAAAATTTCAGAATTGCACCTTGCAATGCGGAGAAATTACTGTTTGTGCATTTACAATATTCATTGATTTTTGCCATTGAAAAACATCATGTTATTCATATACCAGAAATGTTTGAAGCTACTGACTGAATGAAAGGAGCTGGCATCTCACCCTCTTTGAATCTTCTTTATCATGCTAAGAGGAGCAGGAAAAAGCAAAAAATTTCAGAATTGCACCTTGCAATGCGGAGAAATTACTGTTTGTGCATTTACAATATTCATTCATTTTTGCAATTGAAAAACGTCCAGAAATGATTGAAGCTACTGACTGAATGAAAGGAGCTGGCATCTCACTCTCTTTGAATCTTCTTTATCATGCTAAGAGGAGCAGGAAAAAGCAAAAAATTTCAGAATTGCACCTTGCAATGCGGAGAAATTACTGTTTGTGCATTTACAATATTCATTGATTTTTGCCATTGAAAAACATCATGTTATTCATATACCTGAAATGTTTGAAGCTACTGACTGAATGAAAGGAGCTGGCATCTCACTCTCTTTGAATCTTCTTTATCATGCTAAGAGGAGCAGGAAAAAGCAAAAAATTTCAGAATTGCACCTTGCAATGCGGAGAAATTACTGTTTGTGCATTTACAATATTCATTGATTTTTGCCATTGAAAAACATCATGTTATTCATATACCAGAAATGTTTGAAGCTACTGACTGAATGAAAGGAGCTGGCATCTCACTCTCTTTGAATCTTCTTTATCATGCTAAGAGGAGCAGGAAAAAGCAAAAAATTTCAGAATTGCACCTTGCAATGCGGAGAAATTACTGTTTGTGCATTTACAATATTCATTGATTTTTACCCTTGAAAAACGTCCAGAAATGATTGAAGCTACTGACTGAATGAAAGTAGCTGGCATCTCACTCTCTTTGAATCTGCTTTATCATGCTAAGAGGAGCAGGAAAAAGCAAAAAATTCCAGACTTGCACCTTGCAATGCGGAGAAATTACTGTTTGTGCATTTACAATATTCATTGATTTTTGCCATTGAAAAACATCATGTTATTCATATACCAGAAATGTTTGAAGCTACTGACTGAATGAAAGGAGCTGGCATCTCACTCTCTTTGAATCTTCTTTATCATGCTAAGAGGAGCAGGAAAAAGCAAAAAATTTCAGAATTGCACCTTGCAATGCGGAGAAATTACTGTTTGTGCATTTACAATATTCATTGATTTTTGCCATTGAAAAAGTCCAGAAATGATTGAAGCTACTGACTGAATGAAAGGAGCTGGCATCTCACTCTCTTTAAATCTTCTTTATCATGCTAAGAGGAGCATGAAAAAGCAAAAAATTTCAGAATAGCACCTTGCAATGCGGAGAAATTACTGTTTGTGCATTTACAATATTCATTGATTTTTGCCATTGAAAAACGTCCAGAAATGATTGAAGCTACTGACTGAATGAAAGGAGCTGGCATCTCACTCTCTTTGAATCTTGATTATCATGCTAAGAGGAGCAGGAAAAAGCAAAAAATTTCAGAATTGCACCTTGCAATGCGGAGAAATTACTGTTTGTGCATTTACAATATTCATTGATTTTTGCCATTGAAAAACATCATGTTATTCATATACCAGAAATGATTGAAGCTACTGACTGAATGAAAGGAGCTGGCATCTCACGCTCTTTGAATCTTCTTTATCATGCTAAGAGGAGCAGGAAAAAGTAAAAAATTTCAGAATTGCACCTTGCAATGCGGAGAAATTACTGTTTGTGCATTTACAATATTCAATGATTTTTGCCATTGAAAAACGTCCAGAAATGATTGAAGCTACTGACTGAACGAAAGGAGCTGGCATCTCACTCTCTTTGAATCTTCTTTATCATGCTAAGAGGAGCAGGAAAAAGCAAAAAATTTCAGAATTGCACCTTGCAATGCGGAGAAATTACTGTTTGTGCATTTACAATATTCATTGATTTTTACCATTGAAAAACGTCCAGAAATGATTGAAGCTACTGACTGAATGAAAGTAGCTGGCATCTCACTCTCTTTGAATCTTCTTTACCATGCTAAGAGGAGCAGGAAAAAGCAAAAAATTTCAGACTTGCACCTTGCAATGCGGAGAAATTACTGTTTGTGCATTTACAATATTCATTTATTTTTGCCATTGAAAAACATCTTGTTATTCATATACCAGAAATGTTTGAAGCTACTGACTGAATGAAAGGAGCTGGCATCTCACTCTCTTTGAATCTTCTTTATCATGCTAAGAGGAGCAGGAAAAAGCAAAAAATTTCAGAATTGCACCTTGCAATGCATAGAAATTACTGTTTGTGCATTTACAATATTCATTGATTTTTGCCATTGAAAAACGTCCATAAATGATTGAAGCTACTGACTGAATGAAAGGAGCTGGCATCTCACTCTCTTTGAATCTTCTTTATCATGCTAAGAGCAGGAAAAAGCAAAAAATTTCAGAATTGCACCTTGCAATGCGGAGAAATTACTGTTTGTGCATTTACAATATTCATTGATTTTTGCCATTGAAAAACGTCCAGAAATGATTGAAGCTACTGACTGAATGAAAGGAGCTGGCATCTCACTCTCTTTGAATCTTGTTTATCATGCTAAGAGGAGCAGGAAAAAGCAAAAAATTTCAGAATTGCACCTTGCAATGCGGAGAAATTACTGTTTGTGCATTTACAATATTCATTGATTTTTGCCATTGAAAAACGTCCAGAAATGATTGAAGCTACTGACTGAATGAAAGGAGCTGGCATCTCACTCTCTTTGAATCTTCTTTATCATGCTAAGAGGAGCAGGAAAAAGTAAAAAATTTCAGAATTGCAACTTGCAATGCGGAGAAATTACTGTTTGTGCATTTACAATATTCAATGATTTTTGCCATTGAAAAACGTCCAGAAATGATTGAAGCTACTGACTGAACGAAAGGAGCTGGCATCTCACTCTCTTTGAATCTTCTTTATCATGCTAAGAGGAGCAGGAAAAAGCAAAAAATTTCAGAATTGCACCTTGCAATGCGGAGAAATTACTGTTTGTGCATTTACAATATTCATTGATTTTTGCCATTGAAAAACATCATGTTATTCATATAGCAGAAATGTTTGAAGCTACTGACTGAATGAAAGGAGCTGGCATCTCACCCTCTTTGAATCTTCTTTATCATGCTAAGAGGAGCAGGAAAAAGCAAGAAATTTCAGAATTGCACCTTGCAATGCGGAGAAATTACTGTTTGTGCATTTACAATATTCATTGATTTTTGCAATTGAAAAACGTCCAGAAATGATTGAAGCTACTGACTGAATGAAAGGAGCTGCCATCTCACTCTCTTTGAATCTTCTTTATCATGCTAAGAGGAGCAGGAAAAAGCAAAAAATTTCAGAATTGCACCTTGCAATGCGGAGAAATTACTGTTTGTGCATTTACAATATTCATTGATTTTTGCCATTGAAAAACATCATGTTATTCATATACCTGAAATGTTTGAAGCTACTGACTGAATGAAAGGAGCTGGCATCTCACTCTCTTTGAATCTTCTTTATCATGCTAAGAGGAGCAGGAAAAAGCAAAAAATTTCAGACTTGCACCTTGCAATGCGGAGAAATTACTGTTTGTGCATTTACAATATTCATTGATTTTTGCCATTGAAAAACATCATGTTATTCATATATCAGAAATGTTTGAAGCTACTGACTGAATGAAAGGAGCTGGCATCTCACTCTCTTTGAATCTTCTTTATCATGCTAAGAGGAGCAGGAAAAAGCAAAAAATTTCAGAATTGCACCTTGCAATGCGGAGAAATTACTGTTTGTGCATTTACAATATTCATTGATTTTTACCATTGAAAAACGTCCAGAAATGATTGAAGCTACTGACTGAATGAAAGTAGCTGGCATCTCACTCTCTTTGAATCTTCTTTATCATGCTAAGAGGAGCAGGAAAAAGCAAAAAATTTCAGACTTGCACCTTGCAATGCGGAGAAATTACTGTTTGTGCATTTACAATATTCATTGATTTTTGCCATTGAAAAACGTCCAGAAATGATTGAAGCTACTGACTGAATGAAAGGAGCTGGCATCTCACTCCCTTTGAATCTTCTTTATCATGCTAAGAGGAGCAGGAAAAAGCAAAAAATTTCAGAATTGCACCTTGCAATGCGGAGAAATTACTGTTTGTGCATTTACAATATTCATTGATTTTTGCCATTGAAAAACATCATGTTATTCATATACCAGAAATGATTGAAGCTACTGACTGAATGAAAGGAGCTGGCATCTCACTCTCTTTGAATCTTCTTTATCATGCTAAGAGGAGCAGGAAAAAGTAAAAAATTTCAGAATTGCACCTTGCAATGCGGAGAAATTACTGTTTGTGCATTTACAATATTCAATGATTTTTGCCATTGAAAAACGTCCAGAGATGATTGAAGCTACTGACTGAACGAAAGGAGCTGGCATCTCACTCTCTTTGAATCTTCTTTATCATGCTAAGAGGAGCAGGAAAAAGCAAAAAATTTCAGAATTGCACCTTGCAATGCGGAGAAATTACTGTTTGTGCATTTACAATATTCATTGATTTTTGCCATTGAAAAACATCATGTTATTCATATACCAGAAATGTTTGAAGCTACTGACTGAATGAAAGGAGCTGGCATCTCACTCTCTTTGAATCTTCTTTATCATGCTAAGAGGAGCAGGAAAAAGCAAAAAATTTCAGAATTGCACCTTGCAATGCGGAGAAATTACTGTTTGTGCATTTACAATATTCATTGATTTTTGCCATTGAAAAACGTCCAGAAATGATTGAAGCTACTGACTGAATGAAAGGAGCTGGCATCTCACTCTCTTTGAATCTTCTTTATCATGCTAAGAGGAGCAGGAAAAAGCAAAAAATTTCAGAATTGCACCTTGCAATGCGGAGAAATTACTGTTTGTGCATTTACAATATTCATTGATTTTTGCCATTGAAAAACATCATGTTATTCATATACCAGAAATGATTGAAGCTACTGACTGAATGAAAGGAGCTGGCATCTCACCCTCTTTGAATCTTCTTTATCATGCTAAGAGGAGCAGGAAAAAGCAAAAAATTTCAGAATTGCACCTTGCAATGCGGAGAAATTACTGTTTGTGCATTTACAATATTCATTGATTTTTGCAATTGAAAAACGTCCAGAAATGATTGAAGCTACTGACTGAATGAAAGGAGCTGCCATCTCACTCTCTTTGAATCTTCTTTATCATGCTAAGAGGAGCAGGAAAAAGCAAAAAATTTCAGAATTGCACCTTGCAATGCGGAGAAATTACTGTTTGTGCATTTACAATATTCATTGATTTTTGCCATTGAAAAACATCATGTTATTCATATACCTGAAATGTTTGAAGCTACTGACTGAATGAAAGGAGCTGGCATCTCACTCTCTTTGAATCTTCTTTATCATGCTAAGAGGAGCAGGAAAAAGCAAAAAATTTCAGAATTGCACCTTGCAATGCGGAGAAATTACTGTTTGTGCATTTACAATATTCATTGATTTTTACCATTGAAAAACGTCCAGAAATGATTGAAGCTACTGACTGAATGAAAGTAGCTGGCATCTCACTCTCTTTGAATCTTCTTTATCATGCTAAGAGGAGCAGGAAAAAGCAAAAAATTTCAGACTTGCATCTTGCAATGCGGAGAAATTACTGTTTGTGCATTTACAATATTCATTGATTTTTGCCATTGAAAAACGTCCAGAAATGATTGAAGCTACTGACTGAATGAAAGGAGCTGGCATCTCACTCCCTTTGAATCTTCTTTATCATGCTAAGAGGAGCAGGAAAAAGCAAAAAATTTCAGAATTGCACCTTGCAATGCGGAGAAATTACTGTTTGTGCATTTACAATATTCATTGATTTTTGCCATTGAAAAACATCATGTTATTCATATACCAGAAATGATTGAAGCTACTGACTGAATGAAAGGAGCTGGCATCTCACTCTCTTTGAATCTTCTTTATCATGCTAAGAGGAGCAGGAAAAAGTAAAAAATTTCAGAATTGCACCTTGCAATGCGGAGAAATTACTGTTTGTGCATTTACAATATTCAATGAATTTTGCCATTGAAAAACGTCCAGAGATGATTGAAGCTACTGACTGAACGAAAGGAGCTGGCATCTCACTCTCTTTGAATCTTCTTTATCATGCTAAGAGGAGCAGGAAAAAGCAAAAAATTTCAGAATTGCACCTTGCAATGCGGAGAAATTACTGTTTGTGCATTTACAATATTCATTGATTTTTGCCATTGAAAAACATCATGTTATTCATATACCAGAAATGTTTGAAGCTACTGACTGAATGAAAGGAGCTGGCATCTCACTCTCTTTGAATCTTCTTTATCATGCTAAGAGGAGCAGGAAAAAGCAAAAAATTTCAGAATTGCACCTTGCAATGCGGAGAAATTACTGTTTGTGCATTTACAATATTCATTGATTTTTGCCATTGAAAAACGTCCAGAAATGATTGAAGCTACTGACTGAATGAAAGGAGCTGGCATCTCACTCTCTTTGAATCTTCTTTATCATGCTAAGAGGAGCAGGAAAAAGCAAAAAATTTCAGAATTGCACCTTGCAATGAGGAGAAATTACTGTTTGTGCATTTACAATATTCATTGATTTTTGCCATTGAAAAACATCATGTTATTCATATACCAGAAATGATTGAAGCTACTGACTGAATGAAAGGAGCTGGCATCTCACTCTCTTTGAATCTTCTTTATCATGCTAAGAGGAGCAGGAAAAAGTAAAAAATTTCAGAATTGCACCTTGCAATGCGGAGAAATTACTGTTTGTGCATTTACAATATTCATTGATTTTTACCATTGAAAAACGTCCAGAAATGATTGAAGCTACTGACTGAATGAAAGTAGCTGGCATCTCACTCTCTTTGAATCTTCTTTATCATGCTAAGAGGAGCAGGAAAAAGCAAAAAATTTCAGACTTGCACCTTGCAATGCGGAGAAATTACTGTTTGTGCATTTACAATATTCATTGATTTTTGCCATTGAAAAACGTCCAGAAATGATTGAAGCTACTGACTGAATGAAAGGAGCTGGCATCTCACTCCCTTTGAATCTTCTTTATCATGCTAAGAGGAGCAGGAAAAAGCAAAAAATTTCAGAATTGCACCTTGCAATGCGGAGAAATTACTGTTTGTGCATTTACAATATTCATTGATTTTTGCCATTGAAAAACATCATGTTATTCATATACCAGAAATGATTGAAGCTACTGACTGAATGAAAGGAGCTGGCATCTCACTCTCTTTGAATCTTCTTTATCATGCTAAGAGGAGCAGGAAAAAGTAAAAAATTTCAGAATTGCACCTTGCAATGCGGAGAAATTACTGTTTGTGCATTTACAATATTCAATGATTTTTGCCATTGAAAAACGTCCAGAGATGATTGAAGCTACTGACTGAACGAAAGGAGCTGGCATCTCACTCTCTTTGAATCTTCTTTATCATGCTAAGAGGAGCAGGAAAAAGCAAAAAATTTCAGAATTGCACCTTGCAATGCGGAGAAATTACTGTTTGTGCATTTACAATATTCATTGATTTTTGCCATTGAAAAACATCATGTTATTCATATACCAGAAATGTTTGAAGCTACTGACTGAATGAAAGGAGCTGGCATCTCACTCTCTTTGAATCTTCTTTATCATGCTAAGAGGAGCAGGAAAAAGCAAAAAATTTCAGAATTGCACCTTGCAATGCGGAGAAATTACTGTTTGTGCATTTACAATATTCATTGATTTTTGCCATTGAAAAACGTCCAGAAATGATTGAAGCTACTGACTGAATGAAAGGAGCTGGCATCTCACTCTCTTTGAATCTTCTTTATCATGCTAAGAGGAGCAGGAAAAAGCAAAAAATTTCAGAATTGCACCTTGCAATGCGGAGAAATTACTGTTTGTGCATTTACAATATTCATTGATTTTTGCCATTGAAAAACATCATGTTATTCATATACCAGAAATGATTGAAGCTACTGACTGAATGAAAGGAGCTGGCATCTCACTCTCTTTGAATCTTCTTTATCATGCTAAGAGGAGCAGGAAAAAGTAAAAAATTTCAGAATTGCACCTTGCAATGCGGAGAAATTACTGTTTGTGCATTTACAATATTCAATGATTTTTAACATTGAAAACGTCTAGAAATGATTGAAGCTACTGACTGAACGAAAGGAGCTGGCATCTCACTCTCTTTGAATCTTCTTTATCATGCTAAGAGGAGCAGGAAAAAGCAAAAAATTTCAGAATTGCACCTTGCAATGCGGAGAAATTACTGTTTGTGCATTTACAATATTCATTGATTTTTGCCATTGAAAAACATCGTTATTCATATACCAGAAATGTTTGAAGCTACTGACTGAATGAAAGGAGCTGGCATCTCACTCTCTTTGAATCTTCTTTATCATGCTAAGAGGAGCAGGAAAAAGCAAAAAATTTCAGAATTGCACCTTGCAATGCGGAGAAATTACTGTTTGCGCATTTACAATATTCATTGATTTTTGCCATTGAAAAACGTCCAGAAATGATTGAAGCTACTGACTGAATGAAAGGAGCTGGCATCTCACTCTCTTTGAATCTTCTTTATCATGCTAAGAGGAGCAGGAAAAAGCAAAAAATTTCAGAATTGCACCTTGCAATGCGGAGAAATTACTGTTTGTGCATTTACAATATTCATTCATTTTTGCAATTGAAAAACGTCCAGAAATGATTGAAGCTACTGACTGAATGAAAGGAGCTGGCATCTCACTCTCTTTGAATCTTCTTTATCATGCTAAGAGGAGCAGGAAAAAGCAAAAAATTTCAGAATTGCACCTTGCAATGCGGAGAAATTACTGTTTGTGCATTTACAATATTCATTGATTTTTGCCATTGAAAAACATCATGTTATTCATATACCTGAAATGTTTGAAGCTACTGACTGAATGAAAGGAGCTGGCATCTCACTCTCTTTGAATCTTCTTTATCATGCTAAGAGGAGCAGGAAAAAGCAAAAAATTTCAGAATTGCACCTTGCAATGCGGAGAAATTACTGTTTGTGCATTTACAATATTCATTGATTTTTGCCATTGAAAAACATCATGTTATTCATATACCAGAAATGTTTGAAGCTACTGACTGAATGAAAGGAGCTGGCATCTCACTCTCTTTGAATCTTCTTTATCATGCTAAGAGGAGCAGGAAAAAGCAAAAAATTTCAGAATTGCACCTTGCAATGCGGAGAAATTACTGTTTGTGCATTTACAATATTCATTGATTTTTACCATTGAAAAACGTCCAGAAATGATTGAAGCTACTGACTGAATGAAAGTAGCTGGCATCTCACTCTCTTTGAATCTGCTTTATCATGCTAAGAGGAGCAGGAAAAAGCAAAAAATTTCAGACTTGCACCTTGCAATGCGGAGAAATTACTGTTTGTGCATTTACAATATTCATTGATTTTTGCCATTGAAAAACATCATGTTATTCATATACCAGAAATGTTTGAAGCTACTGACTGAATGAAAGGAGCTGGCATCTCACTCTCTTTGAATCTTCTTTATCATGCTAAGAGGAGCAGGAAAAAGCAAAAAATTTCAGAATTGCACCTTGCAATGCGGAGAAATTACTGTTTGTGCATTTACAATATTCATTGATTTTTGCCATTGAAAAACGTCCAGAAATGATTGAAGCTACTGACTGAATGAAAGGAGCTGGCATCTCACTCTCTTTGAATCTTCTTTATCATGCTAAGAGGAGCAGGAAAAAGCAAAAAATTTCAGAATTGCACCTTGCAATGCGGAGAAATTACTGTTTGTGCATTTACAATATTCATTGATTTTTGCCATTGAAAAACATCATGTTATTCATATACCAGAAATGATTGAAGCTACTGACTGAATGAAAGGAGCTGGCATCTCACCCTCTTTGAATCTTCTTTATCATGCTAAGAGGAGCAGGAAAAAGCAAAAAATTTCAGAATTGCACCTTGCAATGCGGAGAAATTACTGTTTGTGCATTTACAATATTCATTGATTTTTGCAATTGAAAAACGTCCAGAAATGATTGAAGCTACTGACTGAATGAAAGGAGCTGCCATCTCACTCTCTTTGAATCTTCTTTATCATGCTAAGAGGAGCAGGAAAAAGCAAAAAATTTCAGAATTGCACCTTGCAATGCGGAGAAATTACTGTTTGTGCATTTACAATATTCATTGATTTTTGCCATTGAAAAACATCATGTTATTCATATACCTGAAATGTTTGAAGCTACTGACTGAATGAAAGGAGCTGGCATCTCACTCTCTTTGAATCTTCTTTATCATGCTAAGAGGAGCAGGAAAAAGCAAAAAATTTCAGAATTGCACCTTGCAATGCGGAGAAATTACTGTTTGTGCATTTACAATATTCATTGATTTTTACCATTGAAAAACGTCCAGAAATGATTGAAGCTACTGACTGAATGAAAGTAGCTGGCATCTCACTCTCTTTGAATCTTCTTTATCATGCTAAGAGGAGCAGGAAAAAGCAAAAAATTTCAGACTTGCATCTTGCAATGCGGAGAAATTACTGTTTGTGCATTTACAATATTCATTGATTTTTGCCATTGAAAAACGTCCAGAAATGATTGAAGCTACTGACTGAATGAAAGGAGCTGGCATCTCACTCCCTTTGAATCTTCTTTATCATGCTAAGAGGAGCAGGAAAAAGCAAAAAATTTCAGAATTGCACCTTGCAATGCGGAGAAATTACTGTTTGTGCATTTACAATATTCATTGATTTTTGCCATTGAAAAACATCATGTTATTCATATACCAGAAATGATTGAAGCTACTGACTGAATGAAAGGAGCTGGCATCTCACTCTCTTTGAATCTTCTTTATCATGCTAAGAGGAGCAGGAAAAAGTAAAAAATTTCAGAATTGCACCTTGCAATGCGGAGAAATTACTGTTTGTGCATTTACAATATTCAATGAATTTTGCCATTGAAAAACGTCCAGAGATGATTGAAGCTACTGACTGAACGAAAGGAGCTGGCATCTCACTCTCTTTGAATCTTCTTTATCATGCTAAGAGGAGCAGGAAAAAGCAAAAAATTTCAGAATTGCACCTTGCAATGCGGAGAAATTACTGTTTGTGCATTTACAATATTCATTGATTTTTGCCATTGAAAAACATCATGTTATTCATATACCAGAAATGTTTGAAGCTACTGACTGAATGAAAGGAGCTGGCATCTCACTCTCTTTGAATCTTCTTTATCATGCTAAGAGGAGCAGGAAAAAGCAAAAAATTTCAGAATTGCACCTTGCAATGCGGAGAAATTACTGTTTGTGCATTTACAATATTCATTGATTTTTGCCATTGAAAAACGTCCAGAAATGATTGAAGCTACTGACTGAATGAAAGGAGCTGGCATCTCACTCTCTTTGAATCTTCTTTATCATGCTAAGAGGAGCAGGAAAAAGCAAAAAATTTCAGAATTGCACCTTGCAATGAGGAGAAATTACTGTTTGTGCATTTACAATATTCATTGATTTTTGCCATTGAAAAACATCATGTTATTCATATACCAGAAATGATTGAAGCTACTGACTGAATGAAAGGAGCTGGCATCTCACTCTCTTTGAATCTTCTTTATCATGCTAAGAGGAGCAGGAAAAAGTAAAAAATTTCAGAATTGCACCTTGCAATGCGGAGAAATTACTGTTTGTGCATTTACAATATTCATTGATTTTTACCATTGAAAAACGTCCAGAAATGATTGAAGCTACTGACTGAATGAAAGTAGCTGGCATCTCACTCTCTTTGAATCTTCTTTATCATGCTAAGAGGAGCAGGAAAAAGCAAAAAATTTCAGACTTGCACCTTGCAATGCGGAGAAATTACTGTTTGTGCATTTACAATATTCATTGATTTTTGCCATTGAAAAACGTCCGGAAATGATTGAAGCTACTGACTGAATGAAAGGAGCTGGCATCTCACTCCCTTTGAATCTTCTTTATCATGCTAAGAGGAGCAGGAAAAAGCAAAAAATTTCAGAATTGCACCTTGCAATGCGGAGAAATTACTGTTTGTGCATTTACAATATTCATTGATTTTTGCCATTGAAAAACATCATGTTATTCATATACCAGAAATGATTGAAGCTACTGACTGAATGAAAGGAGCTGGCATCTCACTCTCTTTGAATCTTCTTTATCATGCTAAGAGGAGCAGGAAAAAGTAAAAAATTTCAGAATTGCACCTTGCAATGCGGAGAAATTACTGTTTGTGCATTTACAATATTCAATGATTTTTGCCATTGAAAAACGTCCAGAGATGATTGAAGCTACTGACTGAACGAAAGGAGCTGGCATCTCACTCTCTTTGAATCTTCTTTATCATGCTAAGAGGAGCAGGAAAAAGCAAAAAATTTCAGAATTGCACCTTGCAATGCGGAGAAATTACTGTTTGTGCATTTACAATATTCATTGATTTTTGCCATTGAAAAACATCATGTTATTCATATACCAGAAATGTTTGAAGCTACTGACTGAATGAAAGGAGCTGGCATCTCACTCTCTTTGAATCTTCTTTATCATGCTAAGAGGAGCAGGAAAAAGCAAAAAATTTCAGAATTGCACCTTGCAATGCGGAGAAATTACTGTTTGTGCATTTACAATATTCATTGATTTTTGCCATTGAAAAACGTCCAGAAATGATTGAAGCTACTGACTGAATGAAAGGAGCTGGCATCTCACTCTCTTTGAATCTTCTTTATCATGCTAAGAGGAGCAGGAAAAAGCAAAAAATTTCAGAATTGCACCTTGCAATGCGGAGAAATTACTGTTTGTGCATTTACAATATTCATTGATTTTTGCCATTGAAAAACATCATGTTATTCATATACCAGAAATGATTGAAGCTACTGACTGAATGAAAGGAGCTGGCATCTCACTCTCTTTGAATCTTCTTTATCATGCTAAGAGGAGCAGGAAAAAGTAAAAAATTTCAGAATTGCACCTTGCAATGCGGAGAAATTACTGTTTGTGCATTTACAATATTCAATGATTTTTAACATTGAAAACGTCTAGAAATGATTGAAGCTACTGACTGAACGAAAGGAGCTGGCATCTCACTCTCTTTGAATCTTCTTTATCATGCTAAGAGGAGCAGGAAAAAGCAAAAAATTTCAGAATTGCACCTTGCAATGCGGAGAAATTACTGTTTGTGCATTTACAATATTCATTGATTTTTGCCATTGAAAAACATCGTTATTCATATACCAGAAATGTTTGAAGCTACTGACTGAATGAAAGGAGCTGGCATCTCACTCTCTTTGAATCTTCTTTATCATGCTAAGAGGAGCAGGAAAAAGCAAAAAATTTCAGAATTGCACCTTGCAATGCGGAGAAATTACTGTTTGCGCATTTACAATATTCATTGATTTTTGCCATTGAAAAACGTCCAGAAATGATTGAAGCTACTGACTGAATGAAAGGAGCTGGCATCTCACTCTCTTTGAATCTTCTTTATCATGCTAAGAGGAGCAGGAAAAAGCAAAAAATTTCAGAATTGCACCTTGCAATGCGGAGAAATTACTGTTTGTGCATTTACAATATTCATTCATTTTTGCAATTGAAAAACGTCCAGAAATGATTGAAGCTACTGACTGAATGAAAGGAGCTGGCATCTCACTCTCTTTGAATCTTCTTTATCATGCTAAGAGGAGCAGGAAAAAGCAAAAAATTTCAGAATTGCACCTTGCAATGCGGAGAAATTACTGTTTGTGCATTTACAATATTCATTGATTTTTGCCATTGAAAAACATCATGTTATTCATATACCTGAAATGTTTGAAGCTACTGACTGAATGAAAGGAGCTGGCATCTCACTCTCTTTGAATCTTCTTTATCATGCTAAGAGGAGCAGGAAAAAGCAAAAAATTTCAGAATTGCACCTTGCAATGCGGAGAAATTACTGTTTGTGCATTTACAATATTCATTGATTTTTGCCATTGAAAAACATCATGTTATTCATATACCAGAAATGTTTGAAGCTACTGACTGAATGAAAGGAGCTGGCATCTCACTCTCTTTGAATCTTCTTTATCATGCTAAGAGGAGCAGGAAAAAGCAAAAAATTTCAGAATTGCACCTTGCAATGCGGAGAAATTACTGTTTGTGCATTTACAATATTCATTGATTTTTACCATTGAAAAACGTCCAGAAATGATTGAAGCTACTGACTGAATGAAAGTAGCTGGCATCTCACTCTCTTT
Organism: Phyllobates terribilis; assembly: GCF_046119375.1. Taxonomy (NCBI): domain Eukaryota; kingdom Metazoa; phylum Chordata; class Amphibia; order Anura; family Dendrobatidae; genus Phyllobates; species Phyllobates terribilis. The sequence goes on along the minus strand of NW_027363558.1, from coordinate 318,546 downwards.
GAATCTGCTTTATCATGCTAAGAGGAGCAGGAAAAAGCAAAAAATTTCAGACTTGCACCTTGCAATGCGGAGAAATTACTGTTTGTGCATTTACAATATTCATTGATTTTTGCCATTGAAAAACATCATGTTATTCATATACCAGAAATGTTTGAAGCTACTGACTGAATGAAAGGAGCTGGCATCTCACTCTCTTTGAATCTTCTTTATCATGCTAAGAGGAGCAGGAAAAAGCAAAAAATTTCAGAATTGCACCTTGCAATGCGGAGAAATTACTGTTTGTGCATTTACAATATTCATTGATTTTTGCCATTGAAAAACGTCCAGAAATGATTGAAGCTACTGACTGAATGAAAGGAGCTGGCATCTCACTCTCTTTAAATCTTCTTTATCATGCTAAGAGGAGCAGGAAAAAGCAAAAAATTTCAGAATTGCACCTTGCAATGCGGAGAAATTACTGTTTGTGCATTTACAATATTCATTGATTTTTGCCATTGAAAAACGTCCAGAAATGATTGAAGCTACTGACTGAATGAAAGGAGCTGGCATCTCACTCTCTTTGAATCTTGTTTATCATGCTAAGAGGAGCAGGAAAAAGCAAAAAATTTCAGAATTGCACCTTGCAATGCGGAGAAATTACTGTTTGTGCATTTACAATATTCATTGATTTTTGCCATTGAAAAACATCATGTTATTCATATACCAGAAATGATTGAAGCTACTGACTGAATGAAAGGAGCTGGCATCTCACTCTCTTTGAATCTTCTTTATCATGCTAAGAGGAGCAGGAAAAAGTAAAAAATTTCAGAATTGCACCTTGCAATGCGGAGAAATTACTGTTTGTGCATTTACAATATTCAATGATTTTTGCCATTGAAAAACGTCCAGAAATGATTGAAGCTACTGACTGAACGAAAGGAGCTGGCATCTCACTGTCTTTGAATCTTCTTTATCATGCTAAGAGGAGCAGGAAAAAGCAAAAAATTTCAGAATTGCACCTTGCAATGCGGAGAAATTACTGTTTGTGCATTTACAATATTCATTGATTTTTACCATTGAAAAACGTCCAGAAATGATTGAAGCTACTGACTGAATGAAAGTAGCTGGCATCTCACTCTCTTTGAATCTTCTTTACCATGCTAAGAGGAGCAGGAAAAAGCAAAAAATTTCAGACTTGCACCTTGCAATGCGGAGAAATTACTGTTTGTGCATTTACAATATTCATTGATTTTTGCCATTGAAAAACATCATGTTATTCATATACCAGAAATGTTTGAAGCTACTGACTGAATGAAAGGAGCTGGCATCTCACTCTCTTTGAATCTTTATCATGCTAAGAGGAGCAGGAAAAAGCAAAAAATTTCAGAATTGCACCTTGCAATGCATAGAAATTACTGTTTGTGCATTTACAATATTCATTGATTTTTGCCATTGAAAAACGTCCATAAATGATTGAAGCTACTGACTGAATGAAAGGAGCTGGCATCTCACTCTCTTTGAATCTTCTTTATCATGCTAAGAGCAGGAAAAAGCAAAAAATTTCAGAATTGCACCTTGCAATGCGGAGAAATTACTGTTTGTGCATTTACAATATTCATTGATTTTTGCCATTGAAAAACGTCCAGAAATGATTGAAGCTACTGACTGAATGAAAGGAGCTGGCATCTCACTCTCTTTGAATCTTGTTTATCATGCTAAGAGGAGCAGGAAAAAGCAAAAAATTTCAGAATTGCACCTTGCAATGCGGAGAAATTACTGTTTGTGCATTTACAATATTCATTGATTTTTGCCATTGAAAAACATCATGTTATTCATATACCAGAAATGATTGAAGCTACTGACTGAATGAAAGGAGCTGGCATCTCACTCTCTTTGAATCTTCTTTATCATGCTAAGAGGAGCAGGAAAAAGCAAAAAATTTCAGAATTGCACCTTGCAATGCGGAGAAATTACTGTTTGTGCATTTACAATATTCAATGATTTTTGCCATTGAAAAACGTCCAGAAATGATTGAAGCTACTGACTGAACGAAAGGAGCTGGCATCTCACTCTCTTTGAATCTTCTTTATCATGCTAAGAGGAGCAGGAAAAAGCAAAAAATTTCAGAATTGCACCTTGCAATTCGGAGAAATTACTGTTTGTGCATTTACAATATTCATTGATTTTTGCCATTGAAAAACGTCCAGAAATGATTGAAGCTACTGACTGAATGAAAGGAGCTGGCATCTCACTCTCTTTGAATCTTGTTTATCATGCTAAGAGGAGCAGGAAAAAGCAAAAAATTTCAGAATTGCACCTTGCAATGCGGAGAAATTACTGTTTGTGCATTTACAATATTCATTGATTTTTGCCATTGAAAAACATCGTTATTCATATACCAGAAATGATTGAAGCTACTGACTGAATGAAAGGAGCTGGCATCTCACTCTCTTTGAATCTTCTTTATCATGCTAAGAGGAGCAGGAAAAAGTAAAAAATTTCAGAATTGCACCTTGCAATGCGGAGAAATTACTGTTTGTGCATTTACAATATTCAATGATTTTTGCCATTGAAAAACGTCCAGAAATGATTGAAGCTACTGACTGAACGAAAGGAGCTGGCATCTCACTCTCTTTGAATCTTCTTTATCATGCTAAGAGGAGCAGGAAAAAGCAAAAAATTTCAGAATTGCACCTTGCAATGCGGAGAAATTACTGTTTGTGCATTTACAATATTCATTGATTTTTGCCATTGAAAAACATCATGTTATTCATATACCAGAAATGTTTGAAGCTACTGACTGAATGAAAGGAGCTGGCATCTCACTCTCTTTGAATCTTCTTTATCATGCTAAGAGGAGCAGGAAAAAGCAAAAAATTTCAGAATTGCACCTTGCAATGCGGAGAAATTACTGTTTGCGCATTTACAATATTCATTGATTTTTGCCATTGAAAAACGTCCAGAAATGATTGAAGCTACTGACTGAATGAAAGGAGCTGGCATCTCACTCTCTTTGAATCTTCTTTATCATGCTAAGAGGAGCAGGAAAAAGCAAAAAATTTCAGAATTGCAGCTTGCAATGCGGAGAAATTACTGTTTGTGCATTTACAATATTCATTGATTTTTGCCATTGAAAAACATCATGTTATTCATATACCAGAAATGTTTGAAGCTACTGACTGAATGAAAGGAGCTGGCATCTCACCCTCTTTGAATCTTCTTTATCATGCTAAGAGGAGCAGGAAAAAGCAAAAAATTTCAGAATTGCACCTTGCAATGTGGAGAAATTACTGTTTGTGCATTTACAATATTCATTGATTTTTGCAATTGAAAAACGTCCAGAAATGATTGAAGCTACTGACTGAATGAAAGGAGCTGGCATCTCACTCTCTTTGAATCTTCTTTATCATGCTAAGAGGAGCAGGAAAAAGCAAAAAATTTCAGAATTGCACCTTGCAATGCGGAGAAATTACTGTTTGTGCATTTACAATATTCATTGATTTTTGCCATTGAAAAACATCATGTTATTCATATACCTGAAATGTTTGAAGCTACTGACTGAATGAAAGGAGCTGGCATCTCACTCTCTTTGAATCTTCTTTATCATGCTAAGAGGAGCAGGAAAAAGCAAAAAATTTCAGAATTGCACCTTGCAATGCGGAGAAATTACTGTTTGTGCATTTACAATATTCATTGATTTTTGCCATTGAAAAACATCATGTTATTCATATACCAGAAATGTTTGAAGCTACTGACTGAATGAAAGGAGCTGGCATCTCACTCTCTTTGAATCTTCTTTATCATGCTAAGAGGAGCAGGAAAAAGCAAAAAATTTCAGAATTGCACCTTGCAATGCGGAGAAATTACTGTTTGTGCATTTACAATATTCATTGATTTTTACCATTGAAAAACGTCCAGAAATGATTGAAGCTACTGACTGAATGAAAGTAGCTGGCATCTCACTCTCTTTGAATCTTCTTTATCATTCTAAGAGGAGCAGGAAAAAGCAAAAAATTTCAGACTTGCACCTTGCAATGCGGAGAAATTACTGTTTGTGCATTTACAATATTCATTGATTTTTGCCATTGAAAAACATCATGTTATTCATATACCAGAAATGTTTGAAGCTACTGACTGAATGAAAGGAGCTGGCATCTCACTCTCTTTGAATCTTCTTTATCATGCTAAGAGGAGCAGGAAAAAGCAAAAATTTCAGAATTGCACCTTGCAATGCGGAGAAATTACTGTTTGTGCATTTACAATATTCATTGATTTTTGCCATTGAAAAACGTCCAGAAATGATTGAAGCTACTGACTGAATGAAAGGAGCTGGCATCTCACTCTCTTTGAATCTTCTTTATCATGCTAAGAGGAGCAGGAAAAACCAAAAAATTTCAGAATTGCACCTTGCAATGCGGAGAAATTACTGTTTGTGCATTTACAATATTCATTGATTTTTGCCATTGAAAAACATGTTATTCATATGCCAGAAATGTTTGAAGCTACTGACTGAATGAAAGGAGCTGGCACCTCACTCTCTTTGAATCTTCTTTATCATGCTAAGAGGAGCAGGAAAAAGCAAAAAATTTCAGAATTGCACCTTGCAATGCGGAGAAATTACTGTTTGTGCATTTACAATATTCATTTATTTTTGCCATTGAAAAACGTCCAGAAATGATTGAAGCTACTGACTGAATGAAAGGAGCTGGCATCTCACTCTCTTTGAATGTTCTTTATCATGCTAAGAGGAGCAGGAAAAAGTAAAAAATTTCAGAATTGCACCTTGCAATGCGGAGAAATTACTGTTTGTGCATTTACAATATTCATTGATTTTTGCCATTGAAAAACGTCCAGAAATGATTGAAGCTACTGACTGAACGAAAGGAGCTGGCATCTCACTCTCTTTGAATCTTCTTTATCATGCTAAGAGGAGCAGGAAAAAGCAAAAAATTTCAGAATTGCACCTTGCAATGCGGAGAAATTACTGTTTGTGCATTTACAATATTCATTGATTTTTGCCATTGAAAAACATCATGTTATTCATATACCAGAAATGATTGAAGCTACTGACTGAATGAAAGGAGCTGGCATCTCACTCTCTTTGAATCTTCTTTATCATGCTAAGAGGAGCAGGAAAAAGCAAAAAATTTCAGAATTGCACCTTGCAATGCGGAGAAATTACTGTTTGTGCATTTACAATATTCATTGATTTTTGCAATTGAAAAACGTCCAGAAATGATTGAAGCTACTGACTGAATGAAAGGAGCTGGCATCTCACTCTCTTTGAATCTTCTTTATCATGCTAAGAGGAGCAGGAAAAAGCAAAAAATTTCAGAATTGAACCTTGCAATGCGGAGAAATTACTGTTTGTGCATTTACAATATTCATTGATTTTTGCCATTGAAAAACATCATGTTATTCATATACCAGGAATGTTTGAAGTTACTGACTGAATGAAAGGAGCTGGCATCTCACTCTCTTTGAATCTTCTTTATCATGCTAAGAGGAGCAGGAAAAAGCAAAAAATTTCAGAATTGCACCTTGCAATGCGGAGAAATTACTGTTTGTGCATTTACAATATTCATTGATTTTTGCCATTGAAAAACGTCCAGAAATGATTGAAGCTACTGACTGAATGAAAGGAGCTGGCATCTCACTCTCTTTGAATCTTGTTTATCATGCTAAGAGGAGCAGGAAAAAGCAAAAATTTCAGAATTGCACCTTGCAATGCGGAGAAATTACTGTTTGTGCATTTACAATATTCATTGATTTTTGCCATTGAAAAACATCATGTTATTCATATACCAGAAATGATTGAAGCTACTGACTGAATGAAAGGAGCTGGCATCTCACTCTCTTTGAATCTTCTTTATCATGCTAAGAGGAGCAGGAAAAAGTAAAAAATTTCAGAATTGCACCTTGCAATGCGGAGAAATTACTGTTTGTGCATTTACAATATTCAATGATTTTTGCCATTGAAAAACGTCCAGAAATGATTGAAGCTATTGACTGAACGAAAGGAGCTGGCATCTCACTCTCTTTGAATCTTCTTTATCATGCTAAGAGGAGCAGGAAAAAGCAAAAAAATTCAGAATTGCACCTTGCAATGCGGAGAAATTACTGTTTGTGCATTTACAATATTCATTGATTTTTGCCATTGAAAAACATCATGTTATTCATATACCAGAAATGTTTGAAGCTACTGACTGAATGAAAGGAGCTGGCATCTCACTCTCTTTGAATCTTCTTTATCATGCTAAGAGGAGCAGGAAAAAGCAAAAAATTTCAGAATTGCACCTTGCAATGCGGAGAAATTACTGTTTGTGCATTTACAATATTCATTGATTTTTGCCATTGAAAAACGTCCAGAAATGATTGAAGCTACTGACTGAATGAAAGGAGCTGGCATCTCACTCTCTTTGAATCTTCTTTATCATGCTAAGAGGAGCAGGAAAAAGCAAAAAATTTCAGAATTGCACCTTGCAATGCGGAGAAATTACAGTTTGTGCATTTACAATATTCATTGATTTTTGCCATTGAAAAACGTCCAGAAATGATTGAAGCTACTGACTGAATGAAAGGAGCTGGCATCTCACTCTCTTTGAATCTTCTTTATCATGCTAAGAGGAGCAGGAAAGAGCAAAAAATTTCAGAATTGCACCTTGCAATGCGGAGAAATTACTGTTTGTGCATTTACAATATTCATTGATTTTTGCCATTGAAAAACGTCCAGAAATGAATGAAGCTACTGACTGAATGAAAGGAGCTGGCATCTCACTCTCTTTGAATCTTCTTTATCATGCTAAGAGGAGCAGGAAAAAGCAAAAAATTTCAGAATTGCACCTTGCAATGCGGAGAAATTACTGTTTGTGCATTTACAATATTCATTGATTTTTGCCATTGAAAAACATGTTATTCATATACCAGAAATGTTTGAAGCTACTGACTGAATGAAAGGAGCTGGCACCTCACTCTCTTTGAATCTTCTTTATCATGCTAAGAGGAGCAGGAAAAAGCAAAAAATTTCAGAATTGCACCTTGCAATGCGGAGAAATTACTGTTTGTGCATTTACAATATTCATTGATTTTTGCCATTGAAAAACGTCCAGAAATGATTGAAGCTACTGACTGAATGAAAGGAGCTGGCATCTCACTCTCTTTGAATCTTCTTTATCATGCTAAGAGGAGCAGGAAAAAGCAAAAAATTTCAGAATTGCACCTTGCAATGCGGAGAAATTACTGTTTGTGCATTTACAATATTCATTGATTTTTGCCATTGAAAAACATCATGTTATTCATATACCAGAAATGATTGAAGCTACTGACTGAATGAAAGGAGCTGGCATCTCACTCTCTTTGAATCTTCTTTATCATGCTAAGAGGAGCAGGAAAAAGTAAAAAATTTCAGAATTGCACCTTGCAATGCGGAGAAATTACTGTTTGTGCATTTACAATATTCATTGATTTTTGCCATTGAAAAACGTCCAGAAATGATTGAAGCTACTGACTGAACGAAAGGAGCTGGCATCTCACTCTCTTTGAATCTTCTTTATCATGCTAAGAGGAGCAGGAAAAAGCAAAAAATTTCAGAATTGCACCTTGCAATGCGGAGAAATTACTGTTTGTGCATTTACAATATTCATTGATTTTTGCCATTGAAAAACATCATGTTATTCTTATACCAGAAATGTTTGAAGCTACTGACTGAATGAAAGGAGCTTGCATCTCACTCTCTTTGAATCTTCTTTATCATGCTAAGAGGAGCAGGAAAAAGCAAAAAATTTCAGAATTGCACCTTGCAATGCGGAGAAATTACTGTTTGTGCATTTACAATATTCATTGATTTTTGCCATTGAAAAACGTCCAGAAATGATTGAAGCTACTGACTGAATGAAAGGAGCTGGCATCTCACTCTCTTTGAATCTTCTTTATCATGCTAAGAGGAGCAGGAAAAAGCAAAAAATTTCAGAATTGCACCTTGCAATGCGGAGAAATTACTGTTTGTGCATTTACAATATTCATTGATTTTTGAAATTGAAAAACATCATGTTATTCATATACCAGAAATGATTGAAGCTACTGACTGAATGAAAGGAGCTGGCATCTCACTCTCTTTGAATCTTCTTTATCATGCTAAGAGGAGCAGGAAAAAGCAAAAAATTTCAGAATTGCACCTTGCAATGCGGAGAAATTACTGTTTGTGCATTTACAATATTCATTGATTTTTGCAATTGAAAAACGTCCAGAAATGATTGAAGCTACTGACTGAATGAAAGGAGCTGGCATCTCACTCTCTTTGAATCTTCTTTATCATGCTAAGAGGAGCAGGAAAAAGCAAAAAATTTCAGAATTGAACCTTGCAATGCGGAGAAATTACTGTTTGTGCATTTACAATATTCATTGATTTTTGCCATTGAAACACATCATGTTATTCATATACCAGGAATGTTTGAAGTTACTGACTGAATGAAAGGAGCTGGCATCTCACTCTCTTTGAATCTTCTTTATCATGCTAAGAGGAGCAGGAAAAAGCAAAAAATTTCAGAATTGCACCTTGCAATGCGGAGAAATTACTGTTTGTGCATTTACAATATTCATTGATTTTTGCCATTGAAAAACGTCCAGAAATGATTGAAGCTACTGACTGAATGAAAGGAGCTGGCATCTCACTCTCTTTGAATCTTGTTTATCATGCTAAGAGGAGCAGGAAAAAGCAAAAATTTCAGAATTGCACCTTGCAATGCGGAGAAATTACTGTTTGTGCATTTACAATATTCATTGATTTTTGCCATTGAAAAACATCATGTTATTCATATACCAGAAATGATTGAAGCTACTGACTGAATGAAAGGAGCTGGCATCTCACTCTCTTTGAATCTTCTTTATCATGCTAAGAGGAGCAGGAAAAAGTAAAAAATTTCAGAATTGCACCTTGCAATGCGGAGAAATTACTGTTTGTGCATTTACAATATTCAATGATTTTTGCCATTGAAAAATGTCCAGAAATGATTGAAGCTACTGACTGAACGAAAGGAGCTGGCATCTCACTCTCTTTGAATCTTCTTTATCATGCTAAGAGGAGCAGGAAAAAGCAAAAAATTTCAGAATTGCACCTTGCAATGCGGAGAAATTACTGTTTGTGCATTTACAATATTCATTGATTTTTGCCATTGAAAAACATCATGTTATTCATATACCAGAAATGTTTGAAGCTACTGACTGAATGAAAGAAGCTGGCATCTCACTCTCTTTGAATCTTCTTTATCGTGCTAAGAGGAGCAGGAAAAAGCAAAAAATTTCAGAATTGCACCTTGCAATGCGGAGAAATTACTGTTTGTGCATTTACAATATTCATTGATTTTTGCCATTGAAAAACGTCCAGAAATGATTGAAGCTACTGACTGAATGAAAGGAGCTGGCATCTCACTCTCTTTGAATCTTGTTTATCATGCTAAGAGGAGCAGGAAAAAGCAAAAATTTCAGAATTGCACCTTGCAATGCGGAGAAATTACTGTTTGTGCATTTACAATATTCATTGATTTTTGCCATTGAAAAACATCATGTTATTCATATACCAGAAATGATTGAAGCTACTGACTGAATGAAAGGAGCTGGCATCTCACTCTCTTTGAATCTTCTTTATCATGCTAAGAGGAGCAGGAAAAAGTAAAAAATTTCAGAATTGCACCTTGCAATGCGGAGAAATTACTGTTTGTGCATTTACAATATTCAATGATTTTTGCCATTGAAAAACGTCCAGAAATGATTGAAGCTACTGACTGAACGAAAGGAGCTGGCATCTCACTCTCTTTGAATCTTCTTTATCATGCTAAGAGGAGCAGGAAAAAGCAAAAAATTTCAGAATTGCACCTTGCAATGCGGAGAAATTACTGTTTGTGCATTTACAATATTCATTGATTTTTGCCATTGAAAAACATCATGTTATTCATATACCAGAAATGTTTGAAGCTACTGACTGAATGAAAGGAGCTGGCATCTCACTCTCTTTGAATCGTCTTTATCATGCTAAGAGGAGCAGGAAAAAGCAAAAAATTTCAGAATTGCACCTTGCAATGCGGAGAAATTACTGTTTGTGCATTTACAATATTCATTGATTTTTGCCATTGAAAAACGTCCAGAAATGATTGAAGCTACTGACTGAATGAAAGGAGCTGGCATCTCACTCTCTTTGAATCTTCTTTATCATGCTAAGAGGAGCAGGAAAAAGCAAAAAATTTCAGAATTGCACCTTGCAATGCGGAGAAATTACTGTTTGTGCATTTACAATATTCATTGATTTTTGCCATTGAAAAACATCATGTTATTCATATACCAGAAATGTTTGAAGCTACTGACTGAATGAAAGGAGCTGGCATCTCACTCTCTTTGAATCTTCTTTATCATGCTAAGAGGAGCAGGAAAAAGCAAAAAATTTCAGAATTGCACCTTGCAATGCGGAGAAATTACTGTTTGTGCATTTACAATATTCATTGATTTTTGCCATTGAAAAACATCATGTTATTCATATACCTGAAATGTTTGAAGCTACTGACTGAATGAAAGGAGCTGGCATCTCACTCTCTTTGAATCTTCTTTATCATGCTAAGAGGATCAGGAAAAAGCAAAAAATTTCAGAATTGCACCTTGCAATGCGGAGAAATTACTGTTTGTGCATTTACAATATTCATTGATTTTTGCCATTGAAAAACATCATGTTATTCATATACCAGAAATGTTTGAAGCTACTGACTGAATGAAAGGAGCTGGCATCTCACTCTCTTTGAATCTTCTTTATCATGCTAAGAGGAGCAGGAAAAAGCAAAAAATTTCAGAATTGCACCTTGCAATGCGGAGAAATTACTGTTTGTGCATTTACAATATTCATTGATTTTTGCCATTGAAAAACATCATGTTATTCATATACCAGAAATGTTTGAAGCTACTGACTGAATGAAAGGAGCTGGCATCTCACTCTCTTTGAATCTTCTTTATCATGCTAAGAGGAGCAGGAAAAAGCAAAAAATTTCAGAATTGCACCTTGCAATGCGGAGAAATTACTGTTTGTGCATTTACAATATTCATTGATTTTTACCATTGAAAAACGTCCAGAAATGATTGAAGCTACTGACTGAATGAAAGTAGCTGGCATCTCACTCTCTTTGAATCTTCTTTATCATTCTAAGAGGAGCAGGAAAAAGCAAAAAATTTCAGACTTGCACCTTGCAATGCGGAGAAATTACTGTTTGTGCATTTACAATATTCATTGATTTTTGCCATTGAAAAACATCATGTTATTCATATACCAGAAATGTTTGAAGCTACTGACTGAATGAAAGGAGCTGGCATCTCACTCTCTTTGAATCTTCTTTATCATGCTAAGAGGAGCAGGAAAAAGCAAAAATTTCAGAATTGCACCTTGCAATGCGGAGAAATTACTGTTTGTGCATTTACAATATTCATTGATTTTTGCCATTGAAAAACGTCCAGAAATGATTGAAGCTACTGACTGAATGAAAGGAGCTGGCATCTCACTCTCTTTGAATCTTCTTTATCATGCTAAGAGGAGCAGGAAAAACCAAAAAATTTCAGAATTGCACCTTGCAATGCGGAGAAATTACTGTTTGTGCATTTACAATATTCATTGATTTTTGCCATTGAAAAACATGTTATTCATATACCAGAAATGTTTGAAGCTACTGACTGAATGAAAGGAGCTGGCACCTCACTCTCTTTGAATCTTCTTTATCATGCTAAGAGGAGCAGGAAAAAGTAAAAAATTTCAGAATTGCACCTTGCAATGCGGAGAAATTACTGTTTGTGCATTTACAATATTCATTGATTTTTGCCATTGAAAAACGTCCAGAAATGATTGAAGCTACTGACTGAACGAAAGGAGCTGGCATCTCACTCTCTTTGAATCTTCTTTATCATGCTAAGAGGAGCAGGAAAAAGCAAAAAATTTCAGAATTGCACCTTGCAATGCGGAGAAATTACTGTTTGTGCATTTACAATATTCATTGATTTTTGCCATTGAAAAACATCATGTTATTCATATACCAGAAATGATTGAAGCTACTGACTGAATGAAAGGATCTGGCATCTCACTCTCTTTGAATCTTCTTTATCATGCTAAGAGGAGCAGAAAAAAGCAAAAAATTTCAGAATTGCACCTTGCAATGCGGAGAAATTACTGTTTGTGCATTTACAATATTCATTGATTTTTGCCATTGAAAAACGTCCAGAAATGATTGAAGCTACTGACTGAATGAAAGGAGCTGGCATCTCACTCTCTTTGAATCTTGTTTATCATGCTAAGAGGAGCAGGAAAAAGCAAAAATTTCAGAATTGCACCTTGCAATGCGGAGAAATTACTGTTTGTGCATTTACAATATTCATTGATTTTTGCCATTGAAAAACATCATGTTATTCATATACCAGAAATGATTGAAGCTACTGACTGAATGAAAGGAGCTGGCATCTCACTCTCTTTGAATCTTCTTTATCATGCTAAGAGGAGCAGGAAAAAGTAAAAAATTTCAGAATTGCACCTTGCAATGCGGAGAAATTACTGTTTGTGCATTTACAATATTCAATGATTTTTGCCATTGAAAAACGTCCAGAAATGATTGAAGCTACTGACTGAACGAAAGGAGCTGGCATCTCACTCTCTTTGAATCTTCTTTATCATGCTAAGAGGAGCAGGAAAAAGCAAAAAAATTCAGAATTGCACCTTGCAATGCGGAGAAATTACTGTTTGTGCATTTACAATATTCATTGATTTTTGCCATTGAAAAACATCATGTTATTCATATACCAGAAATGTTTGAAGCTACTGACTGAATGAAAGGAGCTGGCATCTCACTCTCTTTGAATCTTCTTTATCATGCTAAGAGGAGCAGGAAAAAGCAAAAAATTTCAGAATTGCACCTTGCAATGCGGAGAAATTACTGTTTGTGCATTTACAATATTCATTGATTTTTGCCATTGAAAAACGTCCAGAAATGATTGAAGCTACTGACTGAATGAAAGGAGCTGGCATCTCACTCTCTTTGAATCTTCTTTATCATGCTAAGAGGAGCAGGAAAAAGCAAAAAATTTCAGAATTGCACCTTGCAATGCGGAGAAATTACAGTTTGTGCATTTACAATATTCATTGATTTTTGCCATTGAAAAACGTCCAGAAATGATTGAAGCTACTGACTGAATGAAAGGAGCTGGCATCTCACTCTCTTTGAATCTTCTTTATCATGCTAAGAGGAGAAGGAAAGAGCAAAAAATTTCAGAATTGCACCTTGCAATGCGGAGAAATTACTGTTTGTGCATTTACAATATTCATTGATTTTTGCCATTGAAAAACGTCCAGAAATGAATGAAGCTACTGACTGAATGAAAGGAGCTGGCATCTCACTCTCTTTGAATCTTCTTTATCATGCTAAGAGGAGCAGGAAAAACCAAAAAATTTCAGAATTGCACCTTGCAATGCGGAGAAATTACTGTTTGTGCATTTACAATATTCATTGATTTTTGCCATTGAAAAACATGTTATTCATATACCAGAAATGTTTGAAGCTACTGACTGAATGAAAGGAGCTGGCACCTCACTCTCTTTGAATCTTCTTTATCATGCTAAGAGGAGCAGGAAAAAGCAAAAAATTTCAGAATTGCACCTTGCAATGCGGAGAAATTACTGTTTGTGCATTTACAATATTCATTGATTTTTGCCATTGAAAAACGTCCAGAAATGATTGAAGCTACTGACTGAATGAAAGGAGCTGGCATCTCACTCTCTTTGAATCTTCTTTATCATGCTAAGAGGAGCAGGAAAAAGCAAAAAATTTCAGAATTGCACCTTGCAATGCGGAGAAATTACTGTTTGTGCATTTACAATATTCATTGATTTTTGCCATTGAAAAACATCATGTTATTCATATACCAGAAATGATTGAAGCTACTGACTGAATGAAAGGAGCTGGCATCTCACTCTCTTTGAATCTTCTTTATCATGCTAAGAGGAGCAGGAAAAAGTAAAAAATTTCAGAATTGCACCTTGCAATGCGGAGAAATTACTGTTTGTGCATTTACAATATTCATTGATTTTTGCCATTGAAAAACGTCCAGAAATGATTGAAGCTACTGACTGAACGAAAGGAGCTGGCATCTCACTCTCTTTGAATCTTCTTTATCATGCTAAGAGGAGCAGGAAAAAGCAAAAAATTTCAGAATTTCACCTTGCAATGCGGAGAAATTACTGTTTGTGCATTTACAATATTCATTGATTTTTGCCATTGAAAAACATCATGTTATTCATATACCAGAAATGTTTGAAGCTACTGACTGAATGAAAGGAGCTGGCATCTCACTCTCTTTGAATCTTCTTTATCATGCTAAGAGGAGCAGGAAAAAGCAAAAATTTCAGAATTGCACCTTGCAATGCGGAGAAATTACTGTTTGTGCATTTACAATATTCATTGATTTTTGCCATTGAAAAACGTCCAGAAATGATTGAAGCTACTGACTGAATGAAAGGAGCTGGCATCTCACTCTCTTTGAATCTTCTTTATCATGCTAAGAGGAGCAGGAAAAACCAAAAAATTTCAGAATTGCACCTTGCAATGCGGAGAAATTACTGTTTGTGCATTTACAATATTCATTGATTTTTGCCATTGAAAAACATGTTATTCATATACCAGAAATGTTTGAAGCTACTGACTGAATGAAAGGAGCTGGCACCTCACTCTCTTTGAATCTTCTTTATCATGCTAAGAGGAGCAGGAAAAAGTAAAAAATTTCAGAATTGCACCTTGCAATGCGGAGAAATTACTGTTTGTGCATTTACAATATTCATTGATTTTTGCCATTGAAAAACGTCCAGAAATGATTGAAGCTACTGACTGAACGAAAGGAGCTGGCATCTCACTCTCTTTGAATCTTCTTTATCATGCTAAGAGGAGCAGGAAAAAGCAAAAAATTTCAGAATTGCACCTTGCAATGCGGAGAAATTACTGTTTGTGCATTTACAATATTCATTGATTTTTGCCATTGAAAAACATCATGTTATTCATATACCAGAAATGATTGAAGCTACTGACTGAATGAAAGGATCTGGCATCTCACTCTCTTTGAATCTTCTTTATCATGCTAAGAGGAGCAGAAAAAAGCAAAAAATTTCAGAATTGCACCTTGCAATGCGGAGAAATTACTGTTTGTGCATTTACAATATTCATTGATTTTTGCCATTGAAAAACGTCCAGAAATGATTGAAGCTACTGACTGAATGAAAGGAGCTGGCATCTCACTCTCTTTGAATCTTGTTTATCATGCTAAGAGGAGCAGGAAAAAGCAAAAATTTCAGAATTGCACCTTGCAATGCGGAGAAATTACTGTTTGTGCATTTACAATATTCATTGATTTTTGCCATTGAAAAACATCATGTTATTCATATACCAGAAATGATTGAAGCTACTGACTGAATGAAAGGAGCTGGCATCTCACTCTCTTTGAATCTTCTTTATCATGCTAAGAGGAGCAGGAAAAAGTAAAAAATTTCAGAATTGCACCTTGCAATGCGGAGAAATTACTGTTTGTGCATTTACAATATTCAATGATTTTTGCCATTGAAAAACGTCCAGAAATGATTGAAGCTACTGACTGAACGAAAGGAGCTGGCATCTCACTCTCTTTGAATCTTCTTTATCATGCTAAGAGGAGCAGGAAAAAGCAAAAAAATTCAGAATTGCACCTTGCAATGCGGAGAAATTACTGTTTGTGCATTTACAATATTCATTGATTTTTGCCATTGAAAAACATCATGTTATTCATATACCAGAAATGTTTGAAGCTACTGACTGAATGAAAGGAGCTGGCATCTCACTCTCTTTGAATCTTCTTTATCATGCTAAGAGGAGCAGGAAAAAGCAAAAAATTTCAGAATTGCACCTTGCAATGCGGAGAAATTACTGTTTGTGCATTTACAATATTCATTGATTTTTGCCATTGAAAAACGTCCAGAAATGATTGAAGCTACTGACTGAATGAAAGGAGCTGGCATCTCACTCACTTTGAATCTTCTTTATCATGCTAAGAGGAGCAGGAAAAAGCAAAAAATTTCAGAATTGCACCTTGCAATGCGGAGAAATTACAGTTTGTGCATTTACAATATTCATTGATTTTTGCCATTGAAAAACGTCCAGAAATGATTGAAGCTACTGACTGAATGAAAGGAGCTGGCATCTCACTCTCTTTGAATCTTCTTTATCATGCTAAGAGGAGCAGGAAAGAGCAAAAAATTTCAGAATTGCACCTTGCAATGCGGAGAAATTACTGTTTGTGCATTTACAATATTCATTGATTTTTGCCATTGAAAAACGTCCAGAAATGAATGAAGCTACTGACTGAATGAAAGGAGCTGGCATCTCACTCTCTTTGAATCTTCTTTATCATGCTAAGAGGAGCAGGAAAAACCAAAAAATTTCAGAATTGCACCTTGCAATGCGGAGAAATTACTGTTTGTGCATTTACAATATTCATTGATTTTTGCCATTGAAAAACATGTTATTCATATACCAGAAATGTTTGAAGCTACTGACTGAATGAAAGGAGCTGGCACCTCACTCTCTTTGAATCTTCTTTATCATGCTAAGAGGAGCAGGAAAAAGCAAAAAATTTCAGAATTGCACCTTGCAATGCGGAGAAATTACTGTTTGTGCATTTACAATATTCATTGATTTTTGCCATTGAAAAACGTCCAGAAATGATTGAAGCTACTGACTGAATGAAAGGAGCTGGCATCTCACTCTCTTTGAATCTTCTTTATCATGCTAAGAGGAGCAGGAAAAAGCAAAAAATTTCAGAATTGCACCTTGCAATGCGGAGAAATTACTGTTTGTGCATTTACAATATTCATTGATTTTTGCCATTGAAAAACATCATGTTATTCATATACCAGAAATGATTGAAGCTACTGACTGAATGAAAGGAGCTGGCATCTCACTCTCTTTGAATCTTCTTTATCATGCTAAGAGGAGCAGGAAAAAGTAAAAAATTTCAGAATTGCACCTTGCAATGCGGAGAAATTACTGTTTGTGCATTTACAATATTCATTGATTTTTGCCATTGAAAAACGTCCAGAAATGATTGAAGCTACTGACTGAACGAAAGGAGCTGGCATCTCACTCTCTTTGAATCTTCTTTATCATGCTAAGAGGAGCAGGAAAAAGCAAAAAATTTCAGAATTTCACCTTGCAATGCGGAGAAATTACTGTTTGTGCATTTACAATATTCATTGATTTTTGCCATTGAAAAACATCATGTTATTCATATACCAGAAATGTTTGAAGCTACTGACTGAATGAAAGGAGCTTGCATCTCACTCTCTTTGAATCTTCTTTATCATGCTAAGAGGAGCAGGAAAAAGCAAAAAATTTCAGAATTGCACCTTGCAATGCGGAGAAATTACTGTTTGTGCATTTACAATATTCATTGATTTTTGCCATTGAAAAACGTCCAGAAATGATTGAAGCTACTGACTGAATGAAAGGAGCTGGCATCTCACTCTCTTTGAATCTTCTTTATCATGCTAAGAGGAGCAGGAAAAAGCAAAAAATTTCAGAATTGCACCTTGCAATGCGGAGAAATTACTGTTTGTGCATTTACAATATTCATTGATTTTTGAAATTGAAAAACATCATGTTATTCATATACCAGAAATGATTGAAGCTACTGACTGAATGAAAGGAGCTGGCATCTCACTCTCTTTGAATCTTCTTTATCATGCTAAGAGGAGCAGGAAAAAGCAAAAAATTTCAGAATTGCACCTTGCAATGCGGAGAAATTACTGTTTGTGCATTTACAATATTCATTGATTTTTGCAATTGAAAAACGTCCAGAAATGATTGAAGCTACTGACTGAATGAAAGGAGCTGGCATCTCACTCTCTTTGAATCTTCTTTATCATGCTAAGAGGAGCAGGAAAAAGCAAAAAATTTCAGAATTGAACCTTGCAATGCGGAGAAATTACTGTTTGTGCATTTACAATATTCATTGATTTTTGCCATTGAAAAACATCATGTTATTCATATACCAGGAATGTTTGAAGTTACTGACTGAATGAAAGGAGCTGGCATCTCACTCTCTTTGAATCTTCTTTATCATGCTAAGAGGAGCAGGAAAAAGCAAAAAATTTCAGAATTGCACCTTGCAATGCGGAGAAATTACTGTTTGTGCATTTACAATATTCATTGATTTTTGCCATTGAAAAACGTCCAGAAATGATTGAAGCTACTGACTGAATGAAAGGAGCTGGCATCTCACTCTCTTTGAATCTTCTTTATCATGCTAAGAGGAGCAGGAAAAAGCAAAAAATTTCAGAATTGCACCTTGCAATGCGGAGAAATTACTGTTTGTGCATTTACAATATTCATTGATTTTTGAAATTGAAAAACATCATGTTATTCATATACCAGAAATGATTGAAGCTACTGACTGAATGAAAGGAGCTGGCATCTCATTCTCTTTGAATCTTCTTTATCATGCTAAGAGGAGCAGGAAAAAGCAAAAAATTTCAGAATTGCACCTTGCAATGCGGAGAAATTACTGTTTGTGCATTTACAATATTCATTGATTTTTGCAATTGAAAAACGTCCAGAAATGATTGAAGCTACTGACTGAATGAAAGGAGCTGGCATCTCACTCTCTTTGAATCTTCTTTATCATGCTAAGAGGAGCAGGAAAAAGCAAAAAATTTCAGAATTGAACCTTGCAATGCGGAGAAATTACTGTTTGTGCATTTACAATATTCATTGATTTTTGCCATTGAAAAACATCATGTTATTCATATACCAGGAATGTTTGAAGTTACTGACTGAATGAAAGGAGCTGGCATCTCACTCTCTTTGAATCTTCTTTATCATGCTAAGAGGAGCAGGAAAAAGCAAAAAATTTCAGAATTGCACCTTGCAATGCGGAGAAATTACTGTTTGTGCATTTACAATATTCAATGATTTTTGCCATTGAAAAATGTCCAGAAATGATTGAAGCTACTGACTGAACGAAAGGAGCTGGCATCTCACTCTCTTTGAATCTTCTTTATCATGCTAAGAGGAGCAGGAAAAAGCAAAAATTTCAGAATTGCACCTTGCAATGCGGAGAAATTACTGTTTGTGCATTTACAATATTCATTGATTTTTGCCATTGAAAAACGTCAAGAAATGATTGAAGCTACTGACTGAATGAAAGGAGCTGGCATCTCACTCTCTTTGAATCTTGTTTATCATGCTAAGAGGAGCAGGAAAAAGCAAAAATTTCAGAATTGCACCTTGCAATGCGGAGAAATTACTGTTTGTGCATTTACAATATTCATTGATTTTTGCCATTGAAAAACATCATGTTATTCATATACCAGAAATGATTGAAGCTACTGACTGAATGAAAGGAGCTGGCATCTCACTCTCTTTGAATCTTCTTTATCATGCTAAGAGGAGCAGGAAAAAGTAAAAAATTTCAGAATTGCACCTTGCAATGCGGAGAAATTACTGTTTGTGCATTTACAATATTCAATGATTTTTGCCATTGAAAAATGTCCAGAAATGATTGAAGCTACTGACTGAACGAAAGGAGCTGGCATCTCACTCTCTTTGAATCTTCTTTATCATGCTAAGAGGAGCAGGAAAAAGCAAAAAATTTCAGAATTGCACCTTGCAATGCGGAGAAATTACTGTTTGTGCATTTACAATATTCATTGATTTTTGCCATTGAAAAACATCATGTTATTCATATACCAGAAATGTTTGAAGCTACTGACTGAATGAAAGAAGCTGGCATCTCACTCTCTTTGAATCTTCTTTATCATGCTAAGAGGAGCAGGAAAAAGCAAAAAATTTCAGAATTGCACCTTGCAATGCGGAGAAATTACTGTTTGTGCATTTACAATATTCATTGATTTTTGCCATTGAAAAAAGTCCAGAAATGATTGAAGCTACTGACTGAATGAAAGGAGCTGGCATCTCACTCTCTTTGAATCTTGTTTATCATGCTAAGAGGAGCAGGAAAAAGCAAAAATTTCAGAATTGCACCTTGCAATGCGGAGAAATTCCAGTTTGTGCATTTACAATATTCATTGATTTTTGCCATTGAAAAACATCATGTTATTCATATACCAGAAATGATTGAAGCTACTGACTGAATGAAAGGAGCTGGCATCTCACTCTCTTTGAATCTTCTTTATCATGCTAAGAGGAGCAGGAAAAAGTAAAAAATTTCAGAATTGCACCTTGCAATGCGGAGAAATTACTGTTTGTGCATTTACAATATTCAATGATTTTTGCCATTGAAAAACGTCCAGAAATGATTGAAGCTACTGACTGAACGAAAGGAGCTGGCATCTCACTCTCTTTGAATCTTCTTTATCATGCTAAGAGGAGCAGGAAAAAGCAAAAAATTTCAGAATTGCACCTTGCAATGCGGAGAAATTACTGTTTGTGCATTTACAATATTCATTGATTTTTGCCATTGAAAAACATCATGTTATTCATATACCAGAAATGTTTGAAGCTACTGACTGAATGAAAGGAGCTGGCATCTCACTCTCTTTGAATCTTCTTTATCATGCTAAGAGGAGCAGGAAAAAGCAAAAAATTTCAGAATTGCACCTTGCAATGCGGAGAAATTACTGTTTGTGCATTTACAATATTCATTGATTTTTGCCATTGAAAAACGTCCAGAAATGATTGAAGCTACTGACTGAATGAAAGGAGCTGGCATCTCACTCTCTTTGAATCTTCTTTATCATGCTAAGAGGAGCAGGAAAAAGCAAAAAATTTCAGAATTGCACCTTGCAATGCGGAGAAATTACTGTTTGTGCATTTACAATATTCATTGATTTTTGCCATTGAAAAACATCATGTTATTCATATACCAGAAATGTTTGAAGCTACTGACTGAATGAAAGGAGCTGGCATCTCACTCTCTTTGAATCTTCTTTATCATGCTAAGAGGAGCAGGAAAAAGAAAAAAATTTCAGAATTGCACCTTGCAATGCGGAGAAATTACTGTTTGTGCATTTACAATATTCATTGATTTTTGCAATTGAAAAACGTCCAGAAATGATTGAAGCTACTGACTGAATGAAAGGAGCTGGCATGTCACTCTCTTTGAATCTTCTTTATCATGCTAAGAGGAGCAGGAAAAAGCAAAAAATTTCAGAATTGCACCTTGCAATGCGGAGAAATTACTGTTTGTGCATTTACAATATTCATTGATTTTTGCCATTGAAAAACATCATGTTATTCATATACCTGAAATGTTTGAAGCTACTGACTGAATGAAAGGAGCTGGCATCTCACTCTCTTTGAATCTTCTTTATCATGCTAAGAGGAGCAGGAAAAAGCAAAAAATTTCAGAATTGCACCTTGCAATGCGGAGAAATTACTGTTTGTGCATTTACAATATTCATTGATTTTTGCCATTGAAAAACATCATGTTATTCATATACCAGAAATGTTTGAAGCTACTGACTGAATGAAAGGAGCTGGCATCTCACTCTCTTTGAATCTTCTTTATCATGCTAAGAGGAGCAGGAAAAAGCAAAAAATTTCAGAATTGCACCTTGCAATGCGGAGAAATTACTGTTTGTGCATTTACAATATTCATTGATTTTTACCATTGAAAAACGTCCAGAAATGATTGAAGCTACTGACTGAATGAAAGTAGCTGGCATCTCACTCTCTTTGAATCTTCTTTACCATGCTAAGAGGAGCAGGAAAAAGCAAAAAATTTCAGACTTGCACCTTGCAATGCGGAGAAATTACTGTTTGTGCATTTACAATATTCATTGATTTTTGCCATTGAAAAACATCATGTTATTCATATACCAGAAATGTTTCAAGCTACTGACTGAATGAAAGGAGCTGGCATCTCACTCTCTTTGAATCTTCTTTATCATGCTAAGAGGAGCAGGAAAAAGCAAAAAATTTCAGAATTGCACCTTGCAATGCGGAGAAATTACTGTTTGTGCATTTACAATATTCATTGATTTTTGCCATTGAAAAACGTCCAGAAACGATTGAAGCTACTGACTGAATGAAAGGAGCTGGCATCTCACTCTCTTTGAATCTTCTTTATCATGCTAAGAGGAGCAGGAAAAAGCAAAAAATTTCAGAATTGCACCTTGCAATGCGGAGAAATTACAGTTTGTGCATTTACAATATTCATTGATTTTTGCCATTGAAAAACGTCCAGAAATGATTGAAGCTACTGACTGAATGAAAGGAGCTGGCATCTCACTCTCTTTGAATCTTCTTTATCATGCTAAGAGGAGCAGGAAAAAGCAAAAAATTTCAGAATTGCACCTTGCAATGCGGAGAAATTACTGTTTGTGCATTTACAATATTCATTGATTTTTGCCATTGAAAAACGTCCAGAAATGATTGAAGCTACTGACTGAATGAAAGGAGCTGGCATCTCACTCTCTTTGAATCTTCTTTATCATGCTAAGAGGAGCAGGAAAAAGCAAAAAATTTCAGAATTGCACCTTGCAATGCGGAGAAATTACTGTTTGTGCATTTACAATATTCATTGATTTTTGCCATTGAAAAACATGTTATTCATATACCAGAAATGTTTGAAGCTACTGACTGAATGAAAGGAGCTGGCACCTCACTCTCTTTGAATCTTCTTTATCATGCTAAGAGGAGCAGGAAAAAGCAAAAAATTTCAGAATTGCACCTTGCAATGCGGAGAAATTACTGTTTGTGCATTTACAATATTCATTGATTTTTGCCATTGAAAAACGTCCAGAAATGATTGAAGCTACTGACTGAATGAAAGGAGCTGGCATCTCACTCTCTTTGAATCTTCTTTATCATGCTAAGAGGAGCAGGAAAAAGCAAAAAATTTCAGAATTGCACCTTGCAATGCGGAGAAATTACTGTTTGTGCATTTACAATATTCATTGATTTTTGCCATTGAAAAACATGTTATTCATATACCAGAAATGTTTGAAGCTACTGACTGAATGAAAGGAGCTGGCACCTCACTCTCTTTGAATCTTCTTTATCATGCTAAGAGGAGCAGGAAAAAGCAAAAAATTTCAGAATTGCACCTTGCAATGCGGAGAAATTACTGTTTGTGCATTTACAATATTCATTGATTTTTGCCATTGAAAAACGTCCAGAAATGATTGAAGCTACTGACTGAATGAAAGGAGCTGGCATCTCACTCTCTTTGAATCTTCTTTATCATGCTAAGAGGAGCAGGAAAAAGCAAAAAATTTCAGAATTGCACCTTGCAATGCGGAGAAATTACTGTTTGTGCATTTACAATATTCATTGATTTTTGCCATTGAAAAACGTCCAGAAATGATTGAAGCTACTGACTGAATGAAAGGAGCTGGCATCTCACTCTCTTTAAATCTTCTTTATCATGCTAAGAGGAGCAGGAAAAAGCAAAAAATTTCAGAATTGCGCCTTGCAATGCGGAGAAATTACTGTTTGTGCATTTACAAAATTCATTGATTTTTGCCATTGAAAAACATCATGTTATTCATTTACCAGAAATGATTGAAGCTACTGACTGAATGAAAGGAGCTGGCATCTCACTCACTTTGAATCTTCTTTATCATGCTAAGAGGAGCAGGAAAAAGTAAAAAATTTCAGAATTGCACCTTGCAATGCGGAGAAATTACTGTTTGTGCATTTACAATATTCAATGATTTTTGCCATTGAAAAACGTCCAGAAATGATTGAAGCTACTGACTGAACGAAAGGAGCTGGCATCTCAATCTCTTTGAATCTTCTTTATCATGCTAAGAGGAGCAGGAAAAAGCAAAAAATTTCAGAATTGCACCTTGCAATGCGGAGAAATTACTGTTTGTGCATTTACAATATTCATTGATTTTTGCCATTGAAAAACATCATGTTATTCATATACCAGAAATGTTTGAAGCTACTGACTGAATGAAAGGAGCTGGCATCTCACTCTCTTTGAATCTTCTTTATCATGCTAAGAGGAGCAGGAAAAAGCAAAAAATTTCAGAATTGCACCTTGCAATGCGGAGAAATTACTGTTTGTGCATTTACAATATTCATTGATTTTTGCCATTGAAAAACGTCGAGAAATGATTGAAGCTACTGACTGAATGAAAGGAGCTGGCATCTCACTCTCTTTGAATCTTCTTTATCATGCTAAGAGGAGCAGGAAAAAGCAAAAAATTTCAGAATTGCACCTTGCAATGCGGAGAAATTACTGTTTGTGCATTTACAATATTCATTGATTTTTGCCATTGAAAAACATCATGTCAT
This sequence comes from Phyllobates terribilis, assembly GCF_046119375.1. NCBI lineage: Eukaryota > Metazoa > Chordata > Amphibia > Anura > Dendrobatidae > Phyllobates > Phyllobates terribilis. The sequence goes on along the minus strand of NW_027363558.1, from coordinate 294,274 downwards.
TCATATACCAGAAATGTTTGAAGCTACTGACTGAATGAAAGGAGCTGGCATCTCACTCTCTTTGAATCTTCTTTATCATGCTAAGAGGAGCAGGAAAAAGTAAAAAATTTCAGAATTGCACCTTGCAATGCGGAGAAATTACTGTTTGTGCATTTACAATATTCATTGATTTTTGCCATTGAAAAACGTCCAGAAATGATTGAAGCTACTGACTGAATGAAAGGAGCTGGCATCTCACTCTCTTTGAATATTCTTTATCATGCTAAGAGGAGCAGGAAAAAGCAAAAAATTTCAGAATTGCACCTTGCAATGCGGAGAAATTACAGTTTGTGCATTTACAATATTCATTGATTTTTGCCATTGAAAAACGTCCAGAAATGATTGAAGCTACTGACTGAATGAAAGGAGCTGGCATCTCACTCTCTTTGAATCTTCTTTATCATGCTAAGAGGAGCAGGAAAAAGCAAAAAATTTCAGAATTGCACCTTGCAATGCGGAGAAATTACTGTTTGTGCATTTACAATATTCATTGATTTTTGCCATTGAAAAACGTCCAGAAATGATTGAAGCTACTGACTGAATCAAAGGAGCTGGCATCTCACTCTCTTTGAATCTTCTTTATCATGCTAAGAGGAGCAGGAAAAAGCAAAAAATTTCAGAATTGCACCTTGCAATGCGGAGAAATTACTGTTTGTGCATTTACAATATTCATTGATTTTTGCCATTGAAAAACATGTTATTCATATACCAGAAATGTTTGAAGCTACTGACTGAATGAAAGGAGCTGGCACCTCACTCTCTTTGAATCTTCTTTATCATGCTAAGAGGAGCAGGAAAAAGCAAAAAATTTCAGAATTGCACCTTGCAATGCGGAGAAATTACTGTTTGTGCATTTACAATATTCATTGATTTTTGCCATTGAAAAACGTCCAGAAATGATTGAAGCTACTGACTGAATGAAAGGAGCTGGCATCTCACTCTCTTTGAATCTTCTTTATCATGCTAAGACGAGCAGGAAAAAGCAAAAAATTTCAGAATTGCACCTTGCAATGCGGAGAAATTACTGTTTGTGCATTTACAATATTCATTGATTTTTGCCATTGAAAAACGTCCAGAAATGATTGAAGCTACTGACTGAATGAAAGGAGCTGGCATCTCACTCTCTTTGAATCTTCTTTATCATGCTAAGAGGAGCAGGAAAAAGCAAAAAATTTCAGAATTGCGCCTTGCAATGCGGAGAAATTACTGTTTGTGCATTTACAAAATTCATTGATTTTTGCCATTGAAAAACATCATGTTATTCATTTACCAGAAATGATTGAAGCTACTGACTGAATGAAAGGAGCTGGCATCTCACTCTCTTTGAATCTTCTTTATCATGCTAAGAGGAGCAGGAAAAAGCAAAAAATTTCAGAATTGCACCTTGCAATGCGGAGAAATTACTGTTTGTGCATTTACAATATTCATTGATTTTTGCCATTGAAAAACGTCCAGAAATGATTGAAGCTACTGACTGAATGAAAGGAGCTGGTATCTCACTCTCTTTGAATCTTCTTTATCATGCTAAGAGGAGCAGGAAAAAGCAAAAAATTTCAGAATTGCACCTTGCAATGCGGAGAAATTACTGTTTGTGCATTTACAATATTCATTGATTTTTGCCATTGAAAAACGTCCAGAAATGATTGAAGCTACTGACTGAATGAAAGGAGCTGGAATCTCACTCTCTTTGAATCTTCTTTATCATGCTAAGAGGAGCAGGAAAAAGCAAAAAATTTCACAATTGCACCTTGCAATGCGGAGAAATTACTGTTTGTGCATTTACAATATTCATTGATTTTTGCCATTGAAAAACATGTTATTCATATACCAGAAATGTTTGAAGCTACTGACTGAATGAAAGGAGCTGGCACCTCACTCTCTTTGAATCTTCTTTATCATGCTAAGAGGAGCAGGAAAAAGCAAAAAATTTCAGAATTGCACCTTGCAATGCGGAGAAATTACTGTTTGTGCATTTACAATATTCATTGATTTTTGCCATTGAAAAACGTCCAGAAATGATTGAAGCTACTGACTGAATAAAAGGAGCTGGCATCTCACTCTCTTTGAATCTCCTTTATCATGCTAAGAGGAGCAGGAAAAATCAAAAAATTTCAGAATTGCACCTTGCAATGCGGAGAAATTACTGTTTGTGCATTTACAATATTCATTGATTTTTGCCATTGAAAAACGTCCAGAAATGATTGAAGCTACTGACTGAATGAAAGGAGCTGGCATCTCACTCTCTTTGAATCTTCTTTATCATGCTAAGAGGAGCAGGAAAAAGCAAAAAATTTCAGAATTGCGCCTTGCAATGCGGAGAAATTACTGTTTGTGCATTTACAAAATTCATTGATTTTTGCCATTGAAAAACATCATGTTATTCATTTACCAGAAATGATTGAAGCTACTGACTGAATGAAAGGAGCTGGCATCTCACTCTCTTTGAATCTTCTTTATCATGCTAAGAGGAGCAGGAAAAAGCAAAAAATTTCAGAATTGCACCTTGCAATGCGGAGAAATTACTGTTTGTGCATTTACAATATTCATTGATTTTTGCCATTGAAAAACGTCCAGAAATGATTGAAGCTACTGACTGAATGAAAGGAGCTGGCTTCTCACTCTCTTTGAATCTTCTTTATCATGCTAAGAGGAGCAGGAAAAAGCAAAAAATTTCAGAATTGCACCTTGCAATGCGGAGAAATTACTGTTTGTGCATTTACAATATTCATTGATTTTTGCCATTGAAAAACATCATGTTATTCATATACCAGAAATGATTGAAGCTACTGACTGAATGAAAGGAGCTGGCATCTCACTCTCTTTGAATCTTCTTTATCATGCTAAGAGGAGCAGGAAAAAGTAAAAAATTTCAGAATTGCACCTTGCAATGCAGAGAAATTACTGTTTGTGCATTTACAATATTCAATGATTTTTGCCATTGAAAAACGTCCAGAAATGATTGAAGCTACTGACTGAACGAAAGGAGCTGGCATCTCACTCTCTTTGAATCTTCTTTATCATGCTAAGAGGAGCAGGAAAAAGCAAAAAATTTCAGAATTGCACCTTGCAATGCGGAGAAATTACTGTTTGTGCATTTACAATATTCATTGATTTTTGCCATTGAAAAACATCATGTTATTCATATACCAGAAATGTTTGAAGCTACTGACTGAATGAAAGGAGCTGGCATCTCACTCTCTTTGAATCTTCTTTATCATGCTAAGAGGAGCAGGAAAAAGCAAAAAATTTCAGAATTGCACCTTGCAATGCGGAGAAATTACTGTTTGTGCATTTTCAATATTCATTGATTTTTGCCATTGAAAAACGTCCAGAAATGATTGAAGCTACTGACTGAATGAAAGGAGCTGGCATCTCACTCTCTTTGAATCTTCTTTATCATGCTAAGAGGAGCAGGAAAAAGCAAAAAATTTCAGAATTGCACCTTGCAATGCGGAGAAATTACTGTTTGTGCATTTACAATATTCATTGATTTTTGCCATTGAAAAACGTCCAGAAATGATTGAAGCTACTGACTGAATGAAAGGAGCTGGCATCTCACTCTCTTTGAATCTTCTTTATCATGCTAAGAGGAGCAGGAAAAAGCAAAAAATTTCAGAATTGCACCTTGCAATGCGGAGAAATTACTGTTTGTGCACTTACAATATTCATTGATTTTTGCCATTGAAAAACATCATGTTATTCATATACCAGAAATGATTGAAGCTCCTGACTGAATGAAAGGAGCTGGCATCTCACTCTCTTTGAATCTTCTTTATCATGCTAAGAGGAGCAGGAAAAAGCAAAAAATTTCAGAATTGCACCTTGCAATGCGGAGAAATTACTGTTTGTGCATTTACAATATTCATTGATTTTTGCCATTGAAAAACATCATGTTATTCATATACCAGAAATGATTGAAGCTACTGACTGAATGAAAGGAGCTGGCATCTCACTCTCTTTGAATCTTCTTTATCATGCTAAGAGGAGCAGGAAAAAGCAAAAAATTTCAGAATTGCACCTTGCAATGCGGAGAAATTACTGTTTGTGCATTTACAATAGTCATTGATTTTTGCCATTGAAAAGCATCATGTTATTCATATACCAGGAATGTTTGAAGCTACTGACTGAATGAAAGGAGCTGGCATCTCACTCTCTTTGAATCTTCTTTATCATGCTAAGAGGAGCAGGAAAAAGCAAAAAATTTCAGAATTGCACCTTGCAATGCGGAGAAATTACTGTTTGTGCATTTACAATATTCATTGATTTTTGCCATTGAAAAACGTCCAGAAATGATTGAAGCTACTGACTGAATGAAAGGAGCTGGCATCTCACTCTCTTTGAATCTTCTTTATCATGCTAAGAGGAGCAGGAAAAAGCAAAAAATTTCAGAATTGCACCTTGCAATGCGGAGAAATTACTGTTTGTGCATTTACAATATTCATTGATTTTTGCCATTGAAAAACATCATGTTATTCATATACCAGAAATGTTTGAAGCTACTGACTGAATGAAAGGAGCTGGCATCTCACTCTCTTTGAATCTTCTTTATCATGCTAAGAGGAGCAGGAAAAAGCAAAAAATTTCAGAATTGCACCTTGCAATGCGGAGAAATTAGTTTGTGCATTTCCAATATTCATTGATTTTTGCCATTGAAAAACGTCCAGAAATGATTGAAGCTACTGACTGAATGAAAGGAGCTGGCATTTCACTCTCTTTGAATCTTCTTTATCATGCTAAGAGGAGCAGGAAAAAGCAAAAAATTTCAGAATTGCACCTTGCAATGCGGAGAAATTACTGTTTGTGCATTTACAATATTCATTGATTTTTGCCATGGAAAAACATCATGTTATTCATATACCAGAAATGTTTGAAGCTACTGACTGAATGAAAGGAGCTGGCATCTCACTCTCTTTGAATCTTCTTTATCATGCTAAGAGGAGCAGGAAAAAGCAAAAAATTTCAGAATTGCACCTTGCAATGCGGAGAAATTACTGTTTGTGCATTTACAATATTCATTGATTTTTGCCATTGAAAAACGTCCAGAAATGATTGAAGCTACTGACTGAATGAAAGGAGCTGGCATCTCACTCTCTTTGAATCTTCTTTATCATGCTAAGAGGAGCAGGAAAAAGCAAAAAATTTCAGAATTGCACCTTGCAATGCGAAGAAATTACTGTTTGTGCATTTACAATATTCATTGATTTTTGCCATTGAAAAACATCATGTTATTCATATACCAGAAATGTTTGAAGCTACTGACTGAATGAAAGGAGCTGGCATCTCACTCTCTTTGAATCTTCTTTATCATGCTAAGAGGAGCAGGAAAAAGCAAAAAATTTCAGAATTGCACCTTGCAATGCGGAGAAATTACTGTTTGTGCATTTACAATATTCATTGATTTTTGCCATTGAAAAACATGTTATTCATATACCAGAAATGTTTGAAGCTACTGACTGAATGAAAGGAGCTGGCATCTCACTCTCTTTGAATCTTCTTTATCATGCTAAGAGGAGCAGGAAAAAGCAAAAAATTTCAGAATTGCACCTTGCAATGCGGAGAAATTACTGTTTGTGCATTTACAATATTCATTGATTTTTGTCATTGAAAAACATCATGTTATTCATATACCAGAAATATTTGAAGCTACTGACTGAATGAAAGGAGCTGGCATCTCACTCTCTTTGAATCTTCTTTATCATGCTAAGAGGAGCAGGAAAAAGAAAAAATTTCAGAATTGCACCTTGCAATGCGGAGAAATTACTGTTTGTGCATTTACAATATTCATTGATTTTTGCCATTGAAAAACGTCCAGAAATGATTGAAGCTACTGACTGAATGAAAGGAGCTGGCATCTCACTCTCTTTGAATCTTCTTTATCATGCTAAGAGGAGCAGGAAAAAGCAAAAAATTTCAGAATTGCACCTTGCAATGCGGAGAAATTACTGTTTGTGCATTTACAATATTCATTGATTTTTGCCATTGAAAAACGTCCAGAAATGATTGAAGCTACTGACTGAATGAAAGGAGCTGGCATCTCACTCTCTTTGAATCTTCTTTATCATGCTAAGAGGAGCAGGAAAAAGCAAAAAATTTCATTATTGCACCTTGCAATGCGGAGAAATTACTGTTTGTGCATTTACAATATTCATTGATTTTTGCCAATGAAAAACATCATGTTATTCATATACCAGAAATGTTTGAAGCTACTGACTGAATGAAAGGAGCTGGCATCTCACTCTCTTTGAATCTTCTTTATCATGCTAAGAGGAGCAGGAAAAAGCAAAAAATTTCAGAATTGCACCTTGCAATGCGGAGAAATTACTGTTTGTGCATTTACAATATTCATTGATTTTTGCCATTGAAAAACGTCCAGAAATGATTGAAGCTACTGACTGAATGAAAGGAGCTGGCATCTCACTCTCTTTGAATCTTCTTTATCATGCTAAGAGGAGCAGGAAAAAGCAAAAAATTTCAGAATTGCACCTTGCAATGCGGAGAAATTACTGTTTGTGCATTTACAATATTCATTGATTTTTGCCATTGAAAAACATCATGTTATTCATATACCAGAAATGTTTGAAGATACTGACTGAATGAAAGGAGCTGGCATCTCACTCTCTTTGAATCTTCTTTATCATGCTAAGAGGAGCAGGAAAAAGCAAAAAATTTCAGAATTGCACCTTGCAATGCGGAGAAATTACTGTTTGTGCATTTACAATATTCATTGATTTTTGCCATTGAAAAACGTCCAGAAATGATTGAAGCTACTGACTGAATGAAAGGAGCTGGCATCTTACTCTCTTTGAATCTTCTTTATCATGCTAAGAGGAGCAGGAAAAAGCAAAAAATTTCAGAATTGCACCTTGCAATGCGGAGAAATTACTGTTTGTGCATTTACAATATTCATTGATTTTTGCCATTGAAAAACATCATGTTATTCATATACCAGAAATGTTTGAAGCTACTGACTGAATGAAAGGAGCTGGCATCTCACTCTCTTTGAATCTTCTTTATCATGCTAAGAGGAGTAGGAAAAAGCAAAAAATTTCAGAATTGCACCTTGCAATGCGGAGAAATTACTGTTTGTGCATTTACAATATTCATTGATTTTTGCCATTGAAAAACATCCAGAAATGATTGAAGCTACTGACTGAATGAAAGGAGCTGGCATCTCACTCTCTTTGAATCTTCTTTATCATGCTAAGAGGAGCAGGAAAAAGCAAAAAATTTCAGAATTGCACCTTGCAATGCGGAGAAATTACAGTTTGTGCATTTACAATATTCATTGATTTTTGCCATTGAAAAACATCATGTTATTCATATACCAGAAATGTTTGAAGCTACTGACTGAATGAAAGGAGCTGGCATCTCACTCTCTTTGAATCTTCTTTATCATGCTAAGAGGAGCAGGAAAAAGCAAAAAATTTCAGAATTGCACCTTGCAATGCGGAGAAATTACTGTTTGTGCATTTACAATATTCATTGATTTTTGCCATTGAAAAACATCATGTTATTCATATACCAGAAATGTTTGAAGCTACTGACTGAATGAACTGAGCTGGCATCTCACTCTCTTTGAATCTTCTTTATCATGCTAAGAGGAGCAGGAAAAAGCAAAACATTTCAGAATTGCACCTTGCAATGCGGAGAAATTACTGTTTGTGCATTTACAATATTCATTGATTTTTGTCATTGAAAAACATCATGTTATTCATATACCAGAAATGTTTGAAGCTACTGACTGAATGAAAGGAGCTGGCATCTCACTCTCTTTGAATCTTCTTTATCATGCTAAGAGGAGCAGGAAAAAGAAAAAATTTCAGAATTGCACCTTGCAATGCGGAGAAATTACTGTTTGTGCATTTACAATATTCATTGATTTTTGCCATTGAAAAACGTCCAGAAATGATTGAAGCTACTGACTGAATGAAAGGAGCTGGCATCTCACTCTCTTTGAATCTTCTTTATCATGCTAAGAGGAGCAGGAAAAAGCAAAAAATTTCAGAATTGCACCTTGCAATGCGGAGAAATTACTGTTTGTGCATTTACAATATTCATTGATTTTTGCCATTGAAAAACGTCCAGAAATGATTGAAGCTACTGACTGAATGAAAGGAGCTGGCATCTCACTCTCTTTGAATCTTCTTTATCATGCTAAGAGGAGCAGGAAAAAGCAAAAAATTTCATTATTGCACCTTGCAATGCGGAGAAATTACTGTTTGTGCATTTACAATATTCATTGATTTTTGCCATTGAAAAACATCATGTTATTCATATACCAGAAATGTTTGAAGCTACTGACTGAATGAAAGGAGCTGGCATCTCACTCTCTTTGAATCTTCTTTATCATGCTAAGAGGAGCAGGAAAAAGCAAAAAATTTCAGAATTGCACCTTGCAATGCGGAGAAATTACTGTTTGTGCATTTACCATATTCATTGATTTTTGCCATTGAAAAACGTCCAGAAATGATTAAAGCTACTGACTGAATGAAAGGAGCTGGCATCTCACTCTCTTTGAATCTTCTTTATCATGCTAAGAGGAGCAGGAAAAAGCAAAAAATTTCAGAATTGCACCTTGCAATGCGGAGAAATTACTGTTTGTGCATTTACAATATTCATTGATTTTTGCCATTGAAAAACATCATGTTATTCATATACCAGAAATGTTTGAAGCTACTGACTGAATGAAAGGAGCTGGCATCTCACTCTCTTTGAATCTTCTTTATCATGCTAAGAGGAGCAGGAAAAAGCAAAAAATTTCAGAATTGCACCTTGCAATGCGGAGAAATTACTGTTTGTGCATTTACAATATTCATTGATTTTTGCCATTGAAAAACGTCCAGAAATGATTGAAGCTACTGACTGAATGAAAGGAGCTGGCATCTCACTCTCTTTGAATCTTCTTTATCATGCTAAGAGGAGCAGGAAAAAGCAAAAAATTTCATTATTGCACCTTGCAATGCGGAGAAATTACTGTTTGTGCATTTACAGTATTCATTGATTTTTGCCATTGAAAAACATCATGTTATTCATATACCAGAAATGTTTGAAGCTACTGACTGAATGAAAGGAGCTGGCATCTCACTCTCTTTGAAACTTCTTTATCATGCTAAGAGGAGCAGGAAAAAGCAAAAAATTTCAGAATTGCACCTTGCAATGCGGAGAAATTACTGTTTGTGCATTTACAATATTCATTGATTTTTGCCATTGAAAAATGTCCAGAAATGATTGAAGCTACTGACTGAATGAAAGGAGCTGGCATCTCACTCTCTTTGAATCTTCTTTATCATGCTAAGAGGAGCAGGAAAAAGCAAAAAATTTCAGAATTGCACCTTGCAATGCGGAGAAATTACTGTTTGTGCATTTACAATATTCATTGATTTTTGCCATTGAAAAACATCATGTTATTCATATACCAGAAATGTTTGAAGCTACTGACTGAATGAAAGGAGCTGGCATCTCACTCTCTTTGAATCTTCTTTATCATGCTAAGAGGAGCAGGAAAAAGCAAAAAATTTCAGAATTGCACCTTGCAATGCGGAGAAATTACTGTTTGTGCATTTACAATATTCATTGATTTTTGCCATTGAAAAACATCCAGAAATGATTGAAGCTACTGACTGAATGAAAGGAGCTGGCATCTCACTCTCTTTGAATATTCTTTATCATGCTATGAGGAGCAGGAAAAAGCAAAAAATTTCAGAATTGCACCTTGCAATGCGTAGAAATTACTGTTTGTGCATTTACAATATTCATTGATTTTTGCCATTGAAAAACATCATGTTATTCATATACCAGAAATGTTTGAAGCTACTGACTGAATGAAAGGAGCTGGCATCTCACTCTCTTTGAATTTTCTTTATCATGCTAAGAGGAGCAGGAAAAAGCAAAAAATTTCAGAATTGCACCTTGCAATGCGGAGAAATTACTGTTTGTGCATTTACAATATTCATTGATTTTTGCCATTGAAAAACTTCCAGAAATGATTGAAGCTACTGACTGAATGAAAGGAGCTGGCATCTCACTCTCTTTGAATCTTCTTTATCATGCTAAGAGGAGCAGGAAAAAGCAAAAAATTTCAGAATTGCACCTTGCAATGCGGAGAAATTACTGTTTGTGTATTTACAATATTCATTGATTTTTGCCATTGAAAAACGTCCAGAAATGATTGAAGCTACTGACTGAATGAAAGGAGCTGGCATCTCACTCTTTGAATCTTCTTTATCATGCTAAGAGGAGCAGGAAAAAGCAAAAAATTTCAGAATTGCACCTTGCAATGCGGAGAAATTACTGTTTGTGCATTTACAATATTCATTGATTTTTGCCATTGAAAAACATCATGTTATTCATATACCAGAAATGTTTGAAGCTACTGACTGAATGAAAGGAGCTGGCATCTCACTCTCTGTGAATTTTCTTTATCATGCTAAGAGGAGCAGGAAAAAGCAAAAAATTTCAGAATTGCACCTTGCAATGCGGAGAAATTACTGTTTGTGCATTTACAATATTCATTGATTTTTGCCATTGAAAAACGTCCAGAAATGATTGAAGCTACTGACTGAATGAAAGGAGCTGGCATCTCACTCTCTTTGAATCTTCTTTATCATGCTAAGAGGAGCAGGAAAAAGCAAAAAATTTCAGAATTGCACCTTGCAATGCGGATAAATTACTGTTTGTGCATTTACAATATTCATTGATTTTTGCCATTGAAAAACGTCCAGAAATGATTGAAGCTACTGACTGAATGAAAGGAGCTGGCATCTCACTCTCTTTGAATCTTCTTTATCATGCTAAGAGGAGCAGGAAAAAGCAAAAAATTTCATTATTGCACCTTGCAATGCGGAGAAATTACTGTTTGTGCATTTACAATATTCATTGATTTTTGCCATTGAAAAACATCATGTTATTCATATACCAGAAATGTTTGAAGCTACTGACTGAATGAAAGGAGCTGGCATCTCACTCTCTTTGAATCTTCTTTATCATGCTAAGAGGAGCAGGAAAAAGCAAAAAATTTCAGAATTGCACCTTGCAATGCGGAGAAATTACTGTTTGTGCATTTACAATATTCATTGATTTTTGCCATTGAAAAACGTCCAGAAATGATTGAAGCTACTGACTGAATGAAAGGAGCTGGCATCTCACTCTCTTTGAATCTTCTTTATCATGCTAAGAGGAGCAGGAAAAAGCAAAAAATTTCAGAATTGCACCTTGCAATGCGGAGAAATTACTGTTTGTGCATTTACAATATTCATTGATTTTTGCCATTGAAAAACATCATGTTATTCATATACCAGAAATGTTTGAAGCTACTGACTGAATGAAAGGAGTTGGCATCTCACTCTCTTTGAATCTTCTTTATCATGCTAAGAGGAGCAGGAAAAAGCAAAAAATTTCAGAATTGCACCTTGCAATGCGGAGAAATTACTGTTTGTGCATTTACAATATTCATTGATTTTTGCCATTGAAAAATGTCCAGAAATGATTGAAGCTACTGACTGAATGAAAGGAGCTGGCATCTCACTCTCTTTGAATCTTCTTTATCATGCTAAGAGGAGCAGGAAAAAGCAAAAAATTTCATTATTGCACCTTGCAATGCGGAGAAATTACTGTTTGTGCATTTACAATATTCATTGATTTTTGCCATTGAAAAACATCATGTTATTCATATACCAGAAATGTTTGAAGCTACTGACTGAATGAAAGGAGCTGGCATCTCACTCTCTTTGAATCTTCTTTATCATGCTAAGAGGAGCAGGAAAAAGCAAAAAATTTCAGAATTGCACCTTGCAATGCGGAGAAATTACTGTTTGTGCATTTACAATATTCATTGATTTTTGCCATTGAAAAACGTCCAGAAATGATTGAAGCTACTGACTGAATGAAAGGAGCTGGCATCTCACTCTCTTTGAATCTTCTTTATCATGCTAAGAGGAGCAGGAAAAAGCAAAAAATTTCAGAATTGCACCTTGCAATGTGGAGAAATTACTGTTTGTGCATTTACAATATTCATTGATTTTTTCCATTGAAAAACATCATGTTATTCATATACCAGAAATGTTTGAAGCTACTGACTGAATGAAAGGAGCTGGCATCTCACTCTCTTTGAATCTTCTTTATCATGCTAAGAGGAGCAGGAAAAAGCAAAAAATTTCAGAATTGCACCTTGCAATGCGGAGAAATTACTGTTTGTGCATTTACAATATTCATTGATTTTTGCCATTGAAAAACGTCCAGAAATGATTGAAGCTACTGACTGAATGAAAGGAGCTGGCATCTCACTCTCTTTGAATCTTCTTTATCATGCTAAGAGGAGCAGGAAAAAGCAAAAAAATTTCAGAATTGCACCTTGCAATGCGGAGAAATTACTGTTTGTGCATTTACAATATTCATTGATTTTTGCCATTGAAAAACATCATGTTATTCATATACCAGAAACGTTTGAAGCTACTGACTGAATGAAAGGAGCTGGCATCTCACTCTCTTTGAATCTTCTTTATCATGCTAAGAGGAGCAGGAAAAAGCAAAAAATTTCAGAATTGCACCTTGCAATGCGGAGAAATTACTGTTTGTGCATTTACAATATTCATTGATTTTTGCCATTGAAAAACATCCAGAAATGATTGAAGCTACTGACTGAATGAAAGGAGCTGGCATCTCACTCTCTTTGAATATTCTTTATCATGCTATGAGGAGCAGGAAAAAGCAAAAAATTTCAGAATTGCACCTTGCAATGCGTAGAAATTACTGTTTGTGCATTTACAATATTCATTGATTTTTGCCTTTGAAAAACATCATGTTATTCATATACCAGAAATGTTTGAAGCTACTGACTGAATGAAAGGAGCTGGCATCTCACTCTCTTTGAATTTTCTTTATCATGCTAAGAGGAGCAGGAAAAAGCAAAAAATTTCAGAATTGCACCTTGCAATGCGGAGAAATTACTGTTTGTGCATTTACAATATTCATTGATTTTTGCCATTGAAAAACTTCCAGAAATGATTGAAGCTACTGACTGAATGAAAGGAGCTGGCATCTCACTCTCTTTGAATCTTCTTTATCATGCTAAGAGGAGCAGGAAAAAGCAAAAAATTTCAGAATTGCACCTTGCAATGCGGAGAAATTACTGTTTGTGTATTTACAATATTCATTGATTTTTGCCATTGAAAAACGTCCAGAAATGATTGAAGCTACTGACTGAATGAAAGGAGCTGGCATCTCACTCTTTGAATCTTCTTTATCATGCTAAGAGGAGCAGGAAAAAGCAAAAAATTTCAGAATTGCACCTTGCAATGCGGAGAAATTACTGTTTGTGCATTTACAATATTCATTGATTTTTGCCATTGAAAAACATCATGTTATTCATATACCAGAAATGTTTGAAGCTACTGACTGAATGAAAGGAGCTGGCATCTCACTCTCTGTGAATTTTCTTTATCATGCTAAGAGGAGCAGGAAAAAGCAAAAAATTTCAGAATTGCACCTTGCAATGCGGAGAAATTACTGTTTGTGCATTTACAATATTCATTGATTTTTGCCATTGAAAAACGTCCAGAAATGATTGAAGCTACTGACTGAATGAAAGGAGCTGGCATCTCACTCTCTTTGAATCTTCTTTATCATGTTAAGAGGAGCAGGAAAAAGCAAAAAAATTTCAGAATTGCACCTTGCAATGCGGAGAAATTACTGTTTGTGCATTTACAATATTCATTGATTTTTGCCATTGAAAAACGTCCAGAAATGATTGAAGCTACTGACTGAATGAAAGGAGCTGGCATCTCACTCTCTTTGAATCTTCTTTATCATGCTAAGAGGAGCAGGAAAAAGCAAAAAATTTCAGAATTGCACCTTGCAATGCGGAGAAATTACTGTTTGTGCATTTACAATATTCATTGATTTTTGCCATTGAAAAACATCATGTTATTCATATACCAGAAATGTTTGAAGCTACTGACTGAATGAAAGGAGATGACATCTCACTCTCTTTGAATCTTCTTTATCATGCTAAGAGGAGCAGGAAAAAGCAAAAAATTTCAGAATTGCACCTTGCAATGCGGAGAAATTACTGTTTGTGCATTTACAATATTCATTGATTTTTGCCATTGAAAAACGTCCAGAAATGATTGAATCTACTGACTGAATGAAAGGAGCTGGCATCTCACTCTCTTTGAATCTTCTTTATCATGCTAAGAGGAGCAGGAAAAAGCAAAAAATTTCAGAATTGCACCTTGCAATGCGGAGAAATTACTGTCTGTGCATTTACAATATTCATTGATTTTTGCCATTGAAAAACATCATGTTATTCATATACCAGAAATGTTTGAAGCTACTGACTGAATGAAAGGAGCTGGCATCTCACTCTCTTTGAATCTTCTTTATCATGCTAAGAGGAGCAGGAAAAAGCAAAAAATTTCAGAATTGCACCTTGCAATGCGGAGAAATTACTGTTTGTGCATTTACAATATTCATTGATTTTTGCCATTGAAAAACGTCCAGAAATGATTGAAGCTACTGACTGAATGAAAGGAGCTGGCATCTCACTCTCTTTGAATCTTATTTATCATGCTAAGAGGAGCAGGAAAAAGCAAAAAATTTCAGAATTGCACCTTGCAATGAGGAGAAATTACTGTTTGTGCATTAACAATATTCATTGATTTTTGCCATTGAAAAACATGTTATTCATATACCAGAAATGTTTGAAGCTACTGACTGAATGAAAGGAGCTGGCATCTCACTCTCTTTGAATCTTCTTTATCATGCTAAGAGGAGCAGGAAAAAGCAAAAAATTTCAGAATTGCACCTTGCAATGCGGAGAAATTACTGTTTGTGCATTTACAATATTCATTGATTTTTGCCATTGAAAAACGTCCAGAAATGATTGAAGCTACTGACTGAATGAAAGGAGCTGGCATCTCACTCTCTTTGAATCTTCTTTATCATGCTAAGAGGAGCAGGAAAAAGGAAAAAATTTCAGAATTGCACCTTGTAATGCGGAGAAATTACTGTTTGTGCATTTACAATATTCATTGATTTTTGCCATTGAAAAACATCATGTTATTCATATACCAGAAATGTTTGAAGCTACTGACTGAATGAAAGGAGCTGGCATCTCACTCTCTTTGAATCTTCTTTATCATGCTAAGAGGAGCAGGAAAAAGCAAAAAATTTCAGAATTGCACCTTGCAATGCGGAGAAATTACTGTTTGTGCATTTACAATATTCATTGATTTTTGCCATTGAAAAACGTCCAGAAATGATTGAAGCTACTGACTGAATGAAAGGAGCTGGCATCTCACTCTCTTTGAATCTTCTTTGTCATGCTAAGAGGAGCAGGAAAAAGCAAAAAATTTCATTATTGCACCTTGCAATGCGGAGAAATTACTGTTTGTGCATTTACAATATTCATTGATTTTTGCCATTGAAAAACATCATGTTATTCATATACCAGAAATGTTTGAAGCTACTGACTGAATGAAAGGAGCTGGCATCTCACTCTCTTTGAATCTTCTTTATCATGCTAAGAGGAGCAGGAAAAAGCAAAAAATTTCAGAATTGCACCTTGCAATGCGGAGAAATTACTGTTTGTGCATTTACCATATTCATTGATTTTTGCCATTGAAAAACGTCCAGAAATGATTAAAGCTACTGACTGAATGAAAGGAGCTGGCATCTCACTCTCTTTGAATCTTCTTTATCATGCTAAGAGGAGCAGGAAAAAGCAAAAAATTTCAGAATTGCACCTTGCAATGCGGAGAAATTACTGTTTGTGCATTTACAATATTCATTGATTTTTGCCATTGAAAAACATCATGTTATTCATATACCAGAAATGTTTGAAGCTACTGACTGAATGAAAGGAGCTGGCATCTCACTCTCTTTGAATCTTCTTTATCATGCTAAGAGGAGCAGGAAAAAGCAAAAAATTTCAGAATTGCACCTTGCAATGCGGAGAAATTACTGTTTGTGCATTTACAATATTCATTGATTTTTGCCATTGAAAAACGTCCAGAAATGATTGAAGCTACTGACTGAATGAAAGGAGCTGGCATCTCACTCTCTTTGAATCTTCTTTATCATGCTAAGAGGAGCAGGAAAAAGCAAAAAATTTCATTATTGCACCTTGCAATGCGGAGAAATTACTGTTTGTGCATTTACAATATTCATTGATTTTTGCCATTGAAAAACATCATGTTATTCATATACCAGAAATGTTTGAAGCTACTGACTGAATGAAAGGAGCTGGCATCTCACTCTCTTTGAAACTTCTTTATCATGCTAAGAGGAGCAGGAAAAAGCAAAAAATTTCAGAATTGCACCTTGCAATGCGGAGAAATTACTGTTTGTGCATTTACAATATTCATTGATTTTTGCCATTGAAAAACGTCCAGAAATGATTGAAGCTACTGACTGAATGAAAGGAGCTGGCATCTCACTCTCTTTGAATCTTCTTTATCATGCTAAGAGGAGCAGGAAAAAGCAAAAAATTTCAGAATTGCACCTTGCAATGCGGAGAAATTACTGTTTGTGCATTTACAATATTCATTGATTTTTGCCATTGAAAAACATCATGTTATTCATATACCAGAAATGTTTGAAGCTACTGACTGAATGAAAGGAGCTGGCATCTCACTCTCTTTGAATCTTCTTTATCATGCTAAGAGGAGCAGGAAAAAGCAAAAAATTTCAGAATTGCACCTTGCAATGCGGAGAAATTACTGTTTGTGCATTTACAATATTCATTGATTTTTGCCATTGAAAAACGTCCAGAAATGATTGAAGCTACTGACTGAATGAAAGGAGCTGGCATCTCACTCTCTTTGAATCTTCTTTATCATGCTAAGAGGAGCAGGAAAAAGCAAAAAATTTCAGAATTGCACCTTGCAATGCGGAGAAATTACTGTTTGTGCATTTACAATATTCATTGATTTTTGCCATTGAAAAACATCATGTTATTCATATACCAGAAATGTTTGAAGCTACTGACTGAATGAAAGGAGCTGGCATCTCACTCTCTTTGAATCTTCTTTACCATGCTAAGAGGAGCAGGAAAAAGCAAAAAATTTCAGAATTGCACCTTGCAATGCGGAGAAATTACTGTTTGTGCATTTACAATATTCATTGATTTTTGCCATTGAAAAACATCCAGAAATGATTGAAGCTACTGACTGAATGAAAGGAGCTGGCATCTCACTCTCTTTGAATATTCTTTATCATGCTATGAGGAGCAGGAAAAAGCAAAAAATTTCAGAATTGCACCTTGCAATGCGTAGAAATTACTGTTTGTGCATTTACAATATTCATTGATTTTTGCCATTGAAAAACATCATGTTATTCATATACCAGAAATGTTTGAAGCTACTGACTGAATGAAAGGAGCTGGCATCTCACTCTCTTTGAATTTTCTTTATCATGCTAAGAGGAGCAGGAAAAAGCAAAAAATTTCAGAATTGCACCTTGCAATGCGGAGAAATTACTGTTTGTGCATTTACAATATTCATTGATTTTTGCCTTTGAAAAACTTCCAGAAATGATTGAAGCTACTGACTGAATGAAAGGAGCTGGCATCTCACTCTCTTTGAATCTTCTTTATCATGCTAAGAGGAGCAGGAAAAAGCAAAAAATTTCAGAATTGCACCTTGCAATGCGGAGAAATTACTGTTTGTGTATTTACAATATTCATTGATTTTTGCCATTGAAAAACGTCCAGAAATGATTGAAGCTACTGACTGAATGAAAGGAGCTGGCATCTCACTCTTTGAATCTTCTTTATCATGCTAAGAGGAGCAGGAAAAAGCAAAAAATTTCAGAATTGCACCTTGCAATGCGGAGAAATTACTGTTTGTGCATTTACAATATTCATTGATTTTTGCCATTGAAAAACATCATGTTATTCATATACCAGAAATGTTTGAAGCTACTGACTGAATGAAAGGAGCTGGCATCTCACTCTCTGTGAATTTTCTTTATCATGCTAAGAGGAGCAGGAAAAAGCAAAAAATTTCAGAATTGCACCTTGCAATGCGGAGAAATTACTGTTTGTGCATTTACAATATTCATTGATTTTTGCCATTGAAAAACGTCCAGAAATGATTGAAGCTACTGACTGAATGAAAGGAGCTGGCATCTCACTCTCTTTGAATCTTCTTTATCATGCTAAGAGGAGCAGGAAAAAGCAAAAAATTTCAGAATTGCACCTTGCAATGCGGATAAATTACTGTTTGTGCATTTACAATATTCATTGATTTTTGCCATTGAAAAACGTCCAGAAATGATTGAAGCTACTGACTGAATGAAAGGAGCTGGCATCTCACTCTCTTTGAATCTTCTTTATCATGCTAAGAGGAGCAGGAAAAAGCAAAAAATTTCATTATTGCACCTTGCAATGCGGAGAAATTACTGTTTGTGCATTTACAATATTCATTGATTTTTGCCATTGAAAAACATCATGTTATTCATATACCAGAAATGTTTGAAGTTACTGACTGAATGAAAGGAGCTGGCATCTCACTCTCTTTGAATCTTCTTTATCATGCTAAGAGGAGCAGGAAAAAGCAAAAAATTTCAGAATTGCACCTTGCAATGCGGAGAAATTACTGTTTGTGCATTTACAATATTCATTGATTTTTGCCATTGAAAAACGTCCAGAAATGATTGAAGCTACTGACTGAATGAAAGGAGCTGGCATCTCACTCTCTTTGAATCTTCTTTATCATGCTAAGAGGAGCAGGAAAAAGCAAAAAATTTCAGAATTGCACCTTGCAATGCGGAGAAATTACTGTTTGTGCATTTACAATATTCATTGATTTTTGCCATTGAAAAACATCATGTTATTCATATACCAGAAATGTTTGAAGCTACTGACTGAATGAAAGGAGCTGGCATCTCACTCTCTTTGAATCTTCTTTATCATGCTAAGAGGAGCAGGAAAAAGCAAAAAATTTCAGAATTGCACCTTGCAATGCGGAGAAATTACTGTTTGTGCATTTACAATATTCATTGATTTTTGCCATTGAAAAATGTCCAGAAATGATTGAAGCTACTGACTGAATGAAAGGAGCTGGCATCTCACTCTCTTTGAATCTTCTTTATCATGCTAAGAGGAGCAGGAAAAAGCAAAAAATTTCATTATTGCACCTTGCAATGCGGAGAAATTACTGTTTGTGCATTTACAATATTCATTGATTTTTGCCATTGAAAAACATCATGTTATTCATATACCAGAAATGTTTGAAGCTACTGACTGAATGAAAGGAGCTGGCATCTCACTCTCTTTGAATCTTCTTTATCATGCTAAGAGGAGCAGGAAAAAGCAAAAAATTTCAGAATTGCACCTTGCAATGCGGAGAAATTACTGTTTGTGCATTTACAATATTCATTGATTTTTGCCATTGAAAAACGTCCAGAAATGATTGAAGCTACTGACTGAATGAAAGGAGCTGGCATCTCACTCTCTTTGAATCTTCTTTATCATGCTAAGAGGAGCAGGAAAAAGCAAAAAATTTCAGAATTGCACCTTGCAATGTGGAGAAATTACTGTTTGTGCATTTACAATATTCATTGATTTTTTCCATTGAAAAACATCATGTTATTCATATACCAGAAATGTTTGAAGCTACTGACTGAATGAAAGGAGCTGGCATCTCACTCTCTTTGAATCTTCTTTATCATGCTAAGAGGAGCAGGAAAAAGCAAAAAATTTCAGAATTGCACCTTGCAATGCGGAGAAATTACTGTTTGTGCATTTACAATATTCATTGATTTTTGCCATTGAAAAACGTCCAGAAATGATTGAAGCTACTGACTGAATGAAAGGAGCTGGCATCTCACTCTCTTTGAATCTTCTTTATCATGCTAAGAGGAGCAGGAAAAAGCAAAAAAATTTCAGAATTGCACCTTGCAATGCGGAGAAATTACTGTTTGTGCATTTACAATATTCATTGATTTTTGCCATTGAAAAACATCATGTTATTCATATACCAGAAATGTTTGAAGCTACTGACTGAATGAAAGGAGCTGGCATCTCACTCTCTTTGAATCTTCTTTATCATGCTAAGAGGAGCAGGAAAAAGCAAAAAATTTCAGAATTGCACCTTGCAATGCGGAGAAATTACTGTTTGTGCATTTACAATATTCATTGATTTTTGCCATTGAAAAACATCCACAAATGATTGAAGCTACTGACTGAATGAAAGGAGCTGGCATCTCACTCTCTTTGAATATTCTTTATCATGCTATGAGGAGCAGGAAAAAGCAAAAAATTTCAGAATTGCACCTTGCAATGCGTAGAAATTACTGTTTGTGCATTTACAATATTCATTGATTTTTGCCATTGAAAAACATCATGTTATTCATATACCAGAAATGTTTGAAGCTACTGACTGAATGAAAGGAGCTGGCATCTCACTCTCTTTGAATTTTCTTTATCATGCTAAGAGGAGCAGGAAAAAGCAAAAAATTTCAGAATTGCACCTTGCAATGCGGAGAAATTACTGTTTGTGCATTTACAATATTCATTGATTTTTGCCATTGAAAAACTTCCAGAAATGATTGAAGCTACTGACTGAATGAAAGGAGCTGGCATCTCACTCTCTTTGAATCTTCTTTATCATGCTAAGAGGAGCAGGAAAAAGCAAAAAATTTCAGAATTGCACCTTGCAATGCGGAGAAATTACTGTTTGTGTATTTACAATATTCATTGATTTTTGCCATTGAAAAACGTCCAGAAATGATTGAAGCTACTGACTGAATGAAAGGAGCTGGCATCTCACTCTTTGAATCTTCTTTATCATGCTAAGAGGAGCAGGAAAAAGCAAAAAATTTCAGAATTGCACCTTGCAATGCGGAGAAATTACTGTTTGTGCATTTACAATATTCATTGATTTTTGCCATTGAAAAACATCATGTTATTCATATACCAGAAATGTTTGAAGCTACTGACTGAATGAAAGGAGCTGGCATCTCACTCTCTGTGAATTTTCTTTATCATGCTAAGAGGAGCAGGAAAAAGCAAAAAATTTCAGAATTGCACCTTGCAATGCGGAGAAATTACTGTTTGTGCATTTACAATATTCATTGATTTTTGCCATTGAAAAACGTCCAGAAATGATTGAAGCTACTGACTGAATGAAAGGAGCTGGCATCTCACTCTCTTTGAATCTTCTTTATCATGTTAAGAGGAGCAGGAAAAAGCAAAAAAATTTCAGAATTGCACCTTGCAATGCGGAGAAATTACTGTTTGTGCATTTACAATATTCATTGATTTTTGCCATTGAAAAACGTCCAGAAATGATTGAAGCTACTGACTGAATGAAAGGAGCTGGCATCTCACTCTCTTTGAATCTTCTTTATCATGCTAAGAGGAGCAGGAAAAAGCAAAAAATTTCAGAATTGCACCTTGCAATGCGGAGAAATTACTGTTTGTGCATTTACAATATTCATTGATTTTTGCCATTGAAAAACATCATGTTATTCATATACCAGAAATGTTTGAAGCTACTGACTGAATGAAAGGAGATGACATCTCACTCTCTTTGAATCTTCTTTATCATGCTAAGAGGAGCAGGAAAAAGCAAAAAATTTCAGAATTGCACCTTGCAATGCGGAGAAATTACTGTTTGTGCATTTACAATATTCATTGATTTTTGCCATTGAAAAACGTCCAGAAATGATTGAATCTACTGACTGAATGAAAGGAGCTGGCATCTCACTCTCTTTGAATCTTCTTTATCATGCTAAGAGGAGCAGGAAAAAGCAAAAAATTTCAGAATTGCACCTTGCAATGCGGAGAAATTACTGTTTGTGCATTTACAATATTCATTGATTTTTGCCATTGAAAAACATCATGTTATTCATATACCAGAAATGTTTGAAGCTACTGACTGAATGAAAGGAGCTGGCATCTCACTCTCTTTGAATCTTCTTTATCATGCTAAGAGGAGCAGGAAAAAGCAAAAAATTTCAGAATTGCACCTTGCAATGCGGAGAAATTACTGTTTGTGCATTTACAATATTCATTGATTTTTGCCATTGAAAAACGTCCAGAAATGATTGAAGCTACTGACTGAATGAAAGGAGCTGGCATCTCACTCTCTTTGAATCTTATTTATCATGCTAAGAGGAGCAGGAAAAAGCAAAAAATTTCAGAATTGCACCTTGCAATGAGGAGAAATTACTGTTTGTGCATTAACAATATTCATTGATTTTTGCCATTGAAAAACATGTTATTCATATACCAGAAATGTTTGAAGCTACTGACTGAATGAAAGGAGCTGGCATCTCACTCTCTTTGAATCTTCTTTATCATGCTAAGAGGAGCAGGAAAAAGCAAAAAATTTCAGAATTGCACCTTGCAATGCGGAGAAATTACTGTTTGTGCATTTACAATATTCATTGATTTTTGCCATTGAAAAACGTCCAGAAATGATTGAAGCTACTGACTGAATGAAAGGAGCTGGCATCTCACTCTCTTTGAATCTTCTTTATCATGCTAAGAGGAGCAGGAAAAAGCAAAAAATTTCAGAATTGCACCTTGTAATGCGGAGAAATTACTGTTTGTGCATTTACAATATTCATTGATTTTTGCCATTGAAAAACATCATGTTATTCATATACCAGAAATGTTTGAAGCTACTGACTGAATGAAATAAGCTGGCATCTCACTCTCTTTGAATCTTCTTTATCATGCTAAGAGGAGCAGGAAAAAGCAAAAAATTTCAGAATTGCACCTTGCAATGCGGAGAAATTACTGTTTGTGCATTTACAATATTCATTGATTTTTGCCATTGAAAAACGTCCAGAAATGATTGAAGCTACTGACTGAATGAAAGGAGCTGGCATCTCACTCTCTTTGAATCTTCTTTGTCATGCTAAGAGGAGCAGGAAAAAGCAAAAAATTTCAGAATTGCACCTTGCAATGCGGAGAAATTACTGTTTGTGCATTTACAATATTCATTGATTTTTGCCATTGAAAAACATCATGTTATTCATATACCAGAAATGTTTGAAGCTACTGACTGAATGAAAGGAGATGACATCTCACTCTCTTTGAATCTTCTTTATCATGCTAAGAGGAGCAGGAAAAAGCAAAAAATTTCAGAATTGCACCTTGCAATGCGGAGAAATTACTGTTTGTGCATTTACAATATTCATTGATTTTTGCCATTGAAAAACGTCCAGAAATGATTGAATCTACTGACTGAATGAAAGGAGCTGGCATCTCACTCTCTTTGAATCTTCTTTATCATGCTAAGAGGAGCAGGAAAAAGCAAAAAATTTCAGAATTGCACCTTGCAATGCGGAGAAATTACTGTTTGTGCATTTACAATATTCATTGATTTTTGCCATTGAAAAACATCATGTTATTCATATACCAGAAATGTTTGAAGCTACTGACTGAATGAAAGGAGCTGGCATATCACTCTCTTTGAATCTTCTTTATCATGCTAAGAGGAGCAGGAAAAAGCAAAAAATTTCAGAATTGCACCTTGCAATGCGGAGAAATTACTGTTTGTGCATTTACAATATTCATTGATTTTTTCCATTGAAAAACGTCCAGAAATGATTGAAGCTACTGACTGAATGAAAGGAGCTGGCATCTCACTCTCTTTGAATCTTCTTTATCATGCTAAGAGGAGCAGGAAAAAGCAAAAAATTTCAGAATTGCACCTTGCAATGCGGAGAAATTACTGTCTGTGCATTTACAATATTCATTGATTTTTGCCATTGAAAAACATCATGTTATTCATATACCAGAAATGTTTGAAGCTACTGACTGAATGAAAGGAGCTGGCATCTCACTCTCTTTGAATCTTCTTTATCATGCTAAGAGGAGCAGGAAAAAGCAAAAAATTTCAGAATTGCACCTTGCAATGCGGAGAAATTACTGTTTGTGCATTTACAATATTCATTGATTTTTGCCATTGAAAAACGTCCAGAAATGATTGAAGCTACTGACTGAATGAAAGGAGCTGGCATCTCACTCTCTTTGAATCTTATTTATCATGCTAAGAGGAGCAGGAAAAAGCAAAAAATTTCAGAATTGCACCTTGCAATGAGGAGAAATTACTGTTTGTGCATTAACAATATTCATTGATTTTTGCCATTGAAAAACATGTTATTCATATACCAGAAATGTTTGAAGCTACTGACTGAATGAAAGGAGCTGGCATCTCACTCTCTTTGAATCTTCTTTATCATGCTAAGAGGAGCAGGAAAAAGCAAAAAATTTCAGAATTGCACCTTGCAATGCGGAGAAATTACTGTTTGTGCATTTACAATATTCATTGATTTTTGCCATTGAAAAACGTCCAGAAATGATTGAATCTACTGACTGAATGAAAGGAGCTGGCATCTCACTCTCTTTGAATCTTCTTAATCATGCTAAGAGGAGCAGGAAAAAGCAAAAAATTTCAGAATTGCACCTTGCAATGCGGAGAAATTACTGTTTGTGCATTTACAATATTCATTGATTTTTGCCATTGAAAAACATCATGTTATTCATATACCAGAAATGTTTGAAGCTACTGACTGAATGAAAGGAGCTGGCATCTCACTTTCTTTGAATCTTCTTTATCATGCTAAGAGGAGCAGGAAAAAGCAAAAAATTTCAGAATTGCACCTTGCAATGCGGAGAAATTACTGTTTGTGCATTTACAATATTCATTGATTTTTTCCATTGAAAAACGTCCAGAAATGATTGAAGCTACTGACTGAATGAAAGGAGCTGGCATCTCACTCTCTTTGAATCTTCTTTATCATGCTAAGAGGAGCAGGAAAAAGCAAAAAATTTCAGAATTGCACCTTGCAATGCGGAGAAATTACTGTCTGTGCATTTACAATATTCATTGATTTTTGCCATTGAAAAACATCATGTTATTCATATACCAGAAATGTTTGAAGCTACTGACTGAATGAAAGGAGCTGGCATCTCACTCTCTTTGAATCTTCTTTATCATGCTAAGAGGAGCAGGAAAAAGCAAAAAATTTCAGAATTGCACCTTGCAATGCGGAGAAATTACTGTTTGTGCATTTACAATATTCATTGATTTTTGCCATTGAAAAACGTCCAGAAATGATTGAAGCTACTGACTGAATGAAAGGAGCTGGCATCTCACTCTCTTTGAATCTTCTTTGTCATGCTAAGAGGAGCAGGAAAAAGCAAAAAATTTCAGAATTGCACCTTGCAATGCGGAGAAATTACTGTTTGTGCATTTACAATATTCATTGATTTTTGCCATTGAAAAACGTCCAGAAATGATTGAAGCTACTGACTGAATGAAAGGAGCTGGCATCTCACTCTCTTTGAATCTTCTTTATCATGCTAAGAGGAGCAGGAAAAAGCAAAAAATTTCAGAATTGCACCTTGCAATGCGGAGAAATTACTGTTTGTGCATTTACAATATTCATTGATTTTTGCCATTGAAAAACGTCCAGAAATGATTGAAGCTACTGACTGAATGAAAGGAGCTGGCATCTCACTCTCTTTGAATCTTCTTTGTCATGCTAAGAGGAGCAGGAAAAAGCAAAAAATTTCAGAATTGCACCTTGCAATGCGGAGAAATTACTGTTTGTGCATTTACAATATTCATTGATTTTTGCCATTGAAAAACATCATGTTATTCATATACCAGAAATGTTTGAAGCTACTGACTGAATGAAAGGAGATGACATCTCACTCTCTTTGAATCTTCTTTATCATGCTAAGAGGAGCAGGAAAAAGCAAAAAATTTCAGAATTGCACCTTGCAATGCGGAGAAATTACTGTTTGTGCATTTACAATATTCATTGATTTTTGCCATTGAAAAACGTCCAGAAATGATTGAATCTACTGACTGAATGAAAGGAGCTGGCATCTCACTCTCTTTGAATCTTCTTTATCATGCTAAGAGGAGCAGGAAAAAGCAAAAAATTTCAGAATTGCACCTTGCAATGCGGAGAAATTACTGTTTGTGCATTTACAATATTCATTGATTTTTGCCATTGAAAAACATCATGTTATTCATATACCAGAAATGTTTGAAGCTACTGACTGAATGAAAGGAGCTGGCATATCACTCTCTTTGAATCTTCTTTATCATGCTAAGAGGAGCAGGAAAAAGCAAAAAATTTCAGAATTGCACCTTGCAATGCGGAGAAATTACTGTTTGTGCATTTACAATATTCATTGATTTTTTCCATTGAAAAACGTCCAGAAATGATTGAAGCTACTGACTGAATGAAAGGAGCTGGCATCTCACTCTCTTTGAATCTTCTTTATCATGCTAAGAGGAGCAGGAAAAAGCAAAAAATTTCAGAATTGCACCTTGCAATGCGGAGAAATTACTGTCTGTGCATTTACAATATTCATTGATTTTTGCCATTGAAAAACATCATGTTATTCATATACCAGAAATGTTTGAAGCTACTGACTGAATGAAAGGAGCTGGCATCTCACTCTCTTTGAATCTTCTTTATCATGCTAAGAGGAGCAGGAAAAAGCAAAAAATTTCAGAATTGCACCTTGCAATGCGGAGAAATTACTGTTTGTGCATTTACAATATTCATTGATTTTTGCCATTGAAAAACGTCCAGAAATGATTGAAGCTACTGACTGAATGAAAGGAGCTGGCATCTCACTCTCTTTGAATCTTATTTATCATGCTAAGAGGAGCAGGAAAAAGCAAAAAATTTCAGAATTGCACCTTGCAATGAGGAGAAATTACTGTTTGTGCATTAACAATATTCATTGATTTTTGCCATTGAAAAACATGTTATTCATATACCAGAAATGTTTGAAGCTACTGACTGAATGAAAGGAGCTGGCATCTCACTCTCTTTGAATCTTCTTTATCATGCTAAGAGGAGCAGGAAAAAGCAAAAAATTTCAGAATTGCACCTTGCAATGCGGAGAAATTACTGTTTGTGCATTTACAATATTCATTGATTTTTGCCATTGAAAAACGTCCAGAAATGATTGAATCTACTGACTGAATGAAAGGAGCTGGCATCTCACTCTCTTTGAATCTTCTTAATCATGCTAAGAGGAGCAGGAAAAAGCAAAAAATTTCAGAATTGCACCTTGCAATGCGGAGAAATTACTGTTTGTGCATTTACAATATTCATTGATTTTTGCCATTGAAAAACATCATGTTATTCATATACCAGAAATGTTTGAAGCTACTGACTGAATGAAAGGAGCTGGCATCTCACTTTCTTTGAATCTTCTTTATCATGCTAAGAGGAGCAGGAAAAAGCAAAAAATTTCAGAATTGCACCTTGCAATGCGGAGAAATTACTGTTTGTGCATTTACAATATTCATTGATTTTTTCCATTTAAAAACGTCCAGAAATGATTGAAGCTACTGACTGAATGAAAGGAGCTGGCATCTCACTCTCTTTGAATCTTCTTTATCATGCTAAGAGGAGCAGGAAAAAGCAAAAAATTTCAGAATTGCACCTTGCAATGCGGAGAAATTACTGTCTGTGCATTTACAATATTCATTGATTTTTGCCATTGAAAAACATCATGTTATTCATATACCAGAAATATTTGAAGCTACTGACTGAATGAAAGGAGCTGGCATCTCACTCTCTTTGAATCTTCTTTATCATGCTAAGAGGAGCAGGAAAAAGCAAAAAATTTCAGAATTGCACCTTGCAATGCGGAGAAATTACTGTTTGTGCATTTACAATATTCATTGATTTTTGCCATTGAAAAACGTCCAGAAATGATTGAAGCTACTGACTGAATGAAAGGAGCTGGCATCTCACTCTCTTTGAATCTTATTTATCATGCTAAGAGGAGCAGGAAAAAGCAAAAAATTTCAGAATTGCACCTTGCAATGAGGAGAAATTACTGTTTGTGCATTAACAATATTCATTGATTTTTGCCATTGAAAAACATGTTATTCATATATCAGAAATGTTTGAAGCTACTGACTGAATGAAAGGAGCTGGCATCTCACTCTCTTTGAATCTTCTTTATCATGCTAAGAGGAGCAGGAAAAAGCAAAAAATTTCAGAATTGCACCTTGTAATGCGGAGAAATTACTGTTTGTGCATTTACAATATTCATTGATTTTTGCCATTGAAAAACATCATGTTATTCATATACCAGAAATGTTTGAAGCTACTGACTGAATGAAAGGAGCTGGCATCTCACTCTCATTGAATCTTCTTTATCATGCTAAGAGGAGCAGGAAAAAGCAAAAAATTTCAGAATTGCACCTTGCAATGCGGAGAAATTACTGTTTGTGCATTTACAATATTCATTGATTTTTGCCATTGAAAAACGTCCAGAAATGATTGAAGCTACTGACTGAATGAAAGGAGCTGGCATCTCACTCTCTTTGAATCTTCTTTATCATGCTAAGAGGAGCAGGAAAAAGCAAAAAATTTCAGAATTGCACCTTGCAATGCGGAGAAATTACTGTTTGTGCATTTACAATATTCATTGATTTTTGCCATTGAAAAACGTCCAGAAATGATTGAAGCTACTGACTGAATGAAAGGAGCTGGCATCTCACTCTCTTTGAATCTTCTTTATCATGCAAAGAGGAGCAGGAAAAAGCAAAAAATTTCAGAATTGCACCTTGCAATGCGGAGAAATTACTGTTTGTGCATTTACAATATTCATTGATTTTTGCCATTGAAAAACATCATGTTATTCATATACCAGAAATGTTTGAAGCTACTGACTGAATGAAAGGAGCTGGCATCTCACTCTCTTTGAATCTTCTTTATCATGCTAAGAGGAGCAGGAAAAAGCAAAAAATTTCAGAATTGCACCTTGCAATGCGGAGAAATTACTGTTTGTGCATTTACAATATTCATTGATTTTTGCCATTGAAAAACGTCCAGAAATGATTGAAGCTACTGACTGAATGAAAGGAGCTGGCATCTCACTCTCTTTGAATCTTCTTTATAATGCTAAGAGGAGCAGGAAAAAGCAAAAAATTTCAGAATTGCACCTTGCAATGCGGAGAAATTACTGTTTGTGCATTTACAATATTCATTGATTTTTGCCATTGAAAAACGTCCAGAAATGATTGAAGCTACTGACTGAATGAAAGGAGCTGGCATCTCACTCTCTTTGAATCTTCTTTATAATGCTAAGAGGAGCAGGAAAAAGCAAAAAATTTCAGAATTGCACCTTGCAATGAGGAGAAATTACTGTTTGTGCATTAACAATATTCATTGATTTTTGCCATTGAAAAACATGTTATTCATATACCAGAAATGTTTGAAGCTACTGACTGAATGAAAGGAGCTGGCATCTCACTCTCTTTGAATCTTCTTTATCATGCTAAGAGGAGCAGGAAAAAGCAAAAAATTTCAGAATTGCACCTTGCAATGCGGAGAAATTACTGTTTGTGCATTTACAATATTCATTGATTTTTGTCATTGAAAAACGTCCAGAAATGATTGAAGCTACTGACTGAATGAAAGGAGCTGGCATCTCACTCTCTTTGAATCTTATTTATCATGCTAAGAGGAGCAGGAAAAAGCAAAAAATTTCAGAATTGCACCTTGCAATGAGGAGAAATTACTGTTTGTGCATTAACAATATTCATTGATTTTTGCCATTGAAAAACATGTTATTCATATATCAGAAATGTTTGAAGCTACTGACTGAATGAAAGGAGCTGGCATCTCACTCTCTTTGAATCTTCTTTATCATGCTAAGAGGAGCAGGAAAAAGCAAAAAATTTCAGAATTGCACCTTGTAATGCGGAGAAATTACTGTTTGTGCATTTACAATATTCATTGATTTTTGCCATTGAAAAACATCATGTTATTCATATACCAGAAATGTTTGAAGCTACTGACTGAATGAAAGGAGCTGGCATCTCACTCTCATTGAATCTTCTTTATCATGCTAAGAGGAGCAGGAAAAAGCAAAAAATTTCAGAATTGCACCTTGCAATGCGGAGAAATTACTGTTTGTGCATTTACAATATTCATTGATTTTTGCCATTGAAAAACGTCCAGAAATGATTGAAGCTACTGACTGAATGAAAGGAGCTGGCATCTCACTCTCTTTGAATCTTCTTTATCATGCTAAGAGGAGCAGGAAAAAGCAAAAAATTTCAGAATTGCACCTTGCAATGCGGAGAAATTACTGTTTGTGCATTTACAATATTCATTGATTTTTGCCATTGAAAAACGTCCAGAAATGATTGAAGCTACTGACTGAATGAAAGGAGCTGGCATCTCACTCTCTTTGAATCTTCTTTATCATGCAAAGAGGAGCAGGAAAAAGCAAAAAATTTCAGAATTGCACCTTGCAATGCGGAGAAATTACTGTTTGTGCATTTACAATATTCATTGATTTTTGCCATTGAAAAACATCATGTTATTCATATACCAGAAATGTTTGAAGCTACTGATTGAATGAAAGGAGCTGACATCTCACTCTCTTTGAATCTTCTTTATCATGCTAAGAGGAGCAGGAAAAAGCAAAAAATTTCAGAATTGCACCTTGCAATGCGGAGAAATTACTGTTTGTGCATTTACAATATTCATTGATTTTTGCCATTGAAAAACGTCCAGAAATGATTGAAGCTACTGACTGAATGAAAGGAGCTGGCATCTCACTCTCTTTGAATCTTCTTTATAATGCTAAGAGGAGCAGGAAAAAGCAAAAAATTTCAGAATTGCACCTTGCAATGCGGAGAAATTACTGTTTGTGCATTTACAATATTCATTGATTTTTGCCATTGAAAAACGTCCAGAAATGATTGAAGCTACTGACTGAATGAAAGGAGCTGGCATCTCACTCTCTTTGAATCTTCTTTATAATGCTAAGAGGAGCAGGAAAAAGCAAAAAATTTCAGAATTGCACCTTGCAATGAGGAGAAATTACTGTTTGTGCATTAACAATATTCATTGATTTTTGCCATTGAAAAACATGTTATTCATATACCAGAAATGTTTGAAGCTACTGACTGAATGAAAGGAGCTGGCATCTCACTCTCTTTGAATCTTCTTTATCATGCTAAGAGGAGCAGGAAAAAGCAAAAAATTTCAGAATTGCACCTTGCAATGCGGAGAAATTACTGTTTGTGCATTTACAATATTCATTGATTTTTGTCATTGAAAAACGTCCAGAAATGATTGAAGCTACTGACTGAATGAAAGGAGCTGGCATCTCACTCTCTTTGAATCTTCTTTATCATGCAAAGAGGAGCAGGAAAAAGCTAAAAATTTCAGAATTGCACCTTGCAATGCGGAGAAATTACTGTTTGTGCATTTACAATATTCATTGATTTTTGCCATTGAAAAACATCATGTTATTCATATACCAGAAATGTTTGAAGCTACTGACTGAATGAAAGGAGCTGACATCTCACTCTCTTTGAATCTTCTTTATCATGCTAAGAGGAGCAGGAAAAAGCAAAAAATTTCAGAATTGCACCTTGCAATGCGGAGAAATTACTGTCTGTGCATTTACAATATTCATTGATTTTTGCCATTGAAAAACGTCCAGAAATGATTGAAGCTACTGACTGAATGAAAGGAGCTGGCATCTCACTCTTCTTGAATCTTCTTTTTCATGCTAAGAGGAGCAGGAAAAAGCAAAAAATTTCAGAATTGCACCTTGCAATGCGGAGAAATTACTGTTTGTGCATTTACAATATTCATTGATTTTTGCCATTGAAAAACATCATGTTATTCATATACCAGAAATGTTTGAAGCTACTGACTGAATGAAAGGAGCTGGCATCTCACTCTCTTTGAATCTTCTTTATCATGCTAAGAGGAGCAGGAAAAAGCAAAAAATTTCAGAATTGCACCTTGCAATGCGGAGAAATTACTGTTTGTGCATTTACAATATTCATTGATTTTTGCCATTGAAAAACGTCCAGAAATGATTGAAGCTACTGACTGAATGAAAGGAGCTGGCATCTCACTCTCTTTGAATCTTCTTTATCATGCTAAGAGGAGCAGGAAAAAGCAAAAAATTTCAGAATTGCACCTTGCAATGCGGAGAAATTACTGTTTGTGCATTTTTAATATTCATTGATTTTTGCCATTGAAAAACGTCCAGAAATGATTGAAGCTACTGACTGAATGAAAGGAGCTGGCATCTCACTCTCTTTGAATCTTCTTTATCATGCTAAGAGGAGCAGGAAAAAGCAAAAAATTTCAGAATTGCACCTTGCAATGCGGAGAAATTACTGTTTGTGCATTTACAATATTCATTGATTTTTGCCATTGAAAAACATCATGTTTTTCATATACCAGAAATGATTGAAGCTACTGACTGAATGAAAGGAGCTGGCATCTAACTCTCTTTGAATCTTCTTTATCATGCTAAGAGGAGCAGGAAAAAGCAAAAAATTTCAGAATTGCACCTTGCAATGCGGAGAAATTACTGTTTGTGCATTTACAATATTCATTGATTTTTGCCATTGAAAAACATCCAGAAATGATTGAAGCTACTGACTGAATGAAAGGAGCTGGCATCTCACTCTCTTTGAATCTTCTTAATCATGCTAAGAGGAGCAGGAAAAAGCAAAAAATTTCAGAATTGCACCTTGCAATGCGGAGAAATTACTGTTTGTGCATTTACAATATTCATTGTTTTTTGCCATTGAAAAACATCATGTTATTCATATACCAGAAATGTTTGAAGCTACTGACTGAATGAAAGGAGCTGGCATCTCACTCTCTTTGAATCTTCTTTATCATGCTAAGAGGAGCAGGAAAAAGCAAAAAATTTCAGAATTGCACCTTGCAATGCGGAGAAATTACTGTTTGTGCATTTACAATATTCAATGATTTTTTCCATTGAAAAACGTCCAGAAATGATTGAAGCTACTGACTGAATGAAAAGAGCTGGCATCTCACTCTCTTTGAATCTTCTTTATCATGCTAAGAGGAGCAGGAAAAAGTAAAAAATTTCAGAATTGCACCTTGCAATGAGGAGAAATTACTGTTTGTGCATTAACAATATTCATTGATTTTTGCCATTGAAAAACATGTTATTCATATATCAGAAATGTTTGAAGCTACTGACTGAATGAAAGGAGCTGGCATCTCACTCTCTTTGAATCTTCTTTATCATGCTAAGAGGAGCAGGAAAAAGCAAAAAATTTCAGAATTGCACCTTGTAATGCGGAGAAATTACTGTTTGTGCATTTACAATATTCATTGATTTTTGCCATTGAAAAACATCATGTTATTCATATACCAGAAATGTTTGAAGCTACTGACTGAATGAAAGGAGCTGGCATCTCACTCTCATTGAATCTTCTTTATCATGCTAAGAGGAGCAGGAAAAAGCAAAAAATTTCAGAATTGCACCTTGCAATGCGGAGAAATTACTGTTTGTGCATTTACAATATTCATTGATTTTTGCCATTGAAAAACGTCCAGAAATGATTGAAGCTACTGACTGAATGAAAGGAGCTGGCATCTCACTCTCTTTGAATCTTCTTTATCATGCTAAGAGGAGCAGGAAAAAGCAAAAAATTTCAGAATTGCACCTTGCAATGCGGAGAAATTACTGTTTGTGCATTTACAATATTCATTGATTTTTGCCATTGAAAAACGTCCAGAAATGATTGAAGCTACTGACTGAATGAAAGGAGCTGGCATCTCACTCTCTTTGAATCTTCTTTATCATGCAAAGAGGAGCAGGAAAAAGCAAAAAATTTCAGAATTGCACCTTGCAATGCGGAGAAATTACTGTTTGTGCATTTACAATATTCATTGATTTTTGCCATTGAAAAACATCATGTTATTCATATACCAGAAATGTTTGAAGCTACTGACTGAATGAAAGGAGCTGACATCTCACTCTCTTTGAATCTTCTTTATCATGCTAAGAGGAGCAGGAAAAAGCAAAAAATTTCAGAATTGCACCTTGCAATGCGGAGAAATTACTGTTTGTGCATTTACAATATTCATTGATTTTTGCCATTGAAAAACGTCCAGAAATGATTGAAGCTACTGACTGAATGAAAGGAGCTGGCATCTCACTCTCTTTGAATCTTCTTTATAATGCTAAGAGGAGCAGGAAAAAGCAAAAAATTTCAGAATTGCACCTTGCAATGCGGAGAAATTACTGTTTGTGCATTTACAATATTCATTGATTTTTGCCATTGAAAAACGTCCAGAAATGATTGAAGCTACTGACTGAATGAAAGGAGCTGGCATCTCACTCTCTTTGAATCTTCTTTATAATGCTAAGAGGAGCAGGAAAAAGCAAAAAATTTCAGAATTGCACCTTGCAATGAGGAGAAATTACTGTTTGTGCATTAACAATATTCATTGATTTTTGCCATTGAAAAACATGTTATTCATATACCAGAAATGTTTGAAGCTACTGACTGAATGAAAGGAGCTGGCATCTCACTCTCTTTGAATCTTCTTTATCATGCTAAGAGGAGCAGGAAAAAGCAAAAAATTTCAGAATTGCACCTTGTAATGCGGAGAAATTACTGTTTGTGCATTTACAATATTCATTGATTTTTGCCATTGAAAAACATCATGTTATTCATATACCAGAAATGTTTGAAGCTACTGACTGAATGAAAGGAGCTGGCATCTCACTCTCATTGAATCTTCTTTATCATGCTAAGAGGAGCAGGAAAAAGCAAAAAATTTCAGAATTGCACCTTGCAATGCGGAGAAATTACTGTTTGTGCATTTACAATATTCATTGATTTTTGCCATTGAAAAACGTCCAGAAATGATTGAAGCTACTGACTGAATGAAAGGAGCTGGCATCTCACTCTCTTTGAATCTTCTTTATCATGCTAAGAGGAGCAGGAAAATGCAAAAAATTTCAGAATTGCACCTTGCAATGCGGAGAAATTACTGTTTGTGCATTTACAATATTCATTGATTTTTGCCATTGAAAAACGTCCAGAAATGATTGAAGCTACTGACTGAATGAAAGGAGCTGGCATCTCACTCTCTTTGAATCTTCTTTATCATGCTAAGAGGAGCAGGAAAAAGCAAAAAATTTCAGAATTGCACCTTGCAATGCGGAGAAATTACTGTTTGTGCATTTACAATATTCATTGATTTTTGCCATTGAAAAACGTCCAGAAATGATTGAAGATACTGACTGAATGAAAGGAGCTGGCATCTCACTCTCTTTGAATCTTCTTTATCATGCTAAGAGGAGCAGGAAAAAGCAAAAAATTTCAGAATTGCACCTTGCAATGCTCAGAAATTACTGTTTCTGCATTTACAATATTCATTGATTTTTGTCATTGAAAAACGTCCAGAAATGATTGAAGCTACTGACTGAATGAAAGGAGCTGACATCTCACTCTCTTTGAATCTTCTTTATCATGCAAAGAGGAGCAGGAAAAAGCTAAAAATTTCAGAATTGCACCTTGCAATGCGGAGAAATTACTGTTTGTGCATTTACAATATTCATTGATTTTTGCCATTGAAAAACATCATGTTATTCATATACCAGAAATGTTTGAAGCTACTGACTGAATGAAAGGAGCTGACATCTCACTCTCTTTGAATCTTCTTTATCATGCTAAGAGGAGCAGGAAAAAGCAAAAAATTTCAGAATTGCACCTTGCAATGCGGAGAAATTACTGTCTGTGCATTTACAATATTCATTGATTTTTGCCATTGAAAAACGTCCAGAAATGATTGAAGCTACTGACTGAATGAAAGGAGCTGGCATCTCACTCTCCTTGAATCTTCTTTATCATGCTAAGAGGAGCAGGAAAAAGCAAAAAATTTCAGAATTGCACCTTGCAATGCGGAGAAATTACTGTTTGTGCATTTACAATATTCATTGATTTTTGCCATTGAAAAACATCATGTTATTCATATACCAGAAATGTTTGAAGCTACTGACTGAATGAAAGGAGCTGGCATCTCACTCTCTTTGAATCTTCTTTATCATGCTAAGAGGAGCAGGAAAAAGCAAAAAATTTCAGAATTGCACCTTGTAATGCGGAGAAATTACTGTTTGTGCATTTACAATATTCATTGATTTTTGCCATTGAAAAACATCATGTTATTCATATACCAGAAATGTTTGAAGCTACTGACTGAATGAAAGGAGCTGGCATCTCACTCTCTTTGAATCTTCTTTATCATGCTAAGAGGAGCAGGAAAAAGCAAAAAATTTCAGAATTGCACCTTGCAATGCGGAGAAATTACTGTTTGTGCATTTACAATATTCATTGATTTTTGCCATTGAAAAACGTCCAGAAATGATTGAAGCTACTGACTGAATGAAAGGAGCTGGCATCTCACTCTCTTTGAATCTTCTTTATCATGCTAAGAGGAGCAGGAAAATGCAAAAAATTTCAGAATTGCACCTTGCAATGCGGAGAAATTACTGTTTGTGCATTTACAATATTCATTGATTTTTGCCATTGAAAAACGTCCAGAAATGATTGAAGCTACTGACTGAATGAAAGGAGCTGGCATCTCACTCTCTTTGAATCTTCTTTATCATGCTAAGAGGAGCAGGAAAAAGCAAAAAATTTCAGAATTGCACCTTGCAATGCGGAGAAATTACTGTTTGTGCATTTACAATATTCATTGATTTTTGCCATTGAAAAACGTCCAGAAATGATTGAAGATACTGACTGAATGAAAGGAGCTGGCATCTCACTCTCTTTGAATCTTCTTTATCATGCTAAGAGGAGCAGGAAAAAGCAAAAAATTTCAGAATTGCACCTTGCAATGCTCAGAAATTACTGTTTCTGCATTTACAATATTCATTGATTTTTGTCATTGAAAAACGTCCAGAAATGATTGAAGCTACTGACTGAATGAAAGGAGCTGACATCTCACTCTCTTTGAATCTTCTTTATCATGCAAAGAGGAGCAGGAAAAAGCTAAAAATTTCAGAATTGCACCTTGCAATGCGGAGAAATTACTGTTTGTGCATTTACAATATTCATTGATTTTTGCCATTGAAAAACATCATGTTATTCATATACCAGAAATGTTTGAAGCTACTGACTGAATGAAAGGAGCTGACATCTCACTCTCTTTGAATCTTCTTTATCATGCTAAGAGGAGCAGGAAAAAGCAAAAAATTTCAGAATTGCACCTTGCAATGCGGAGAAATTACTGTTTGTGCATTTACAATATTCATTGATTTTTGCCATTGAAAAACATCATGTTATTCATATACCAGAAATGTTTGAAGCTACTGACTGAATGAAAGGAGCTGACATCTCACTCTCTTTGAATCTTCTTTATCATGCTAAGAGGAGCAGGAAAAAGCAAAAAATTTCAGAATTGCACCTTGCAATGCGGAGAAATTACTGTTTGTGCATTTACAATATTCATTGATTTTTGCCATTGAAAAACGTCCAGAAATGATTGAAGCTACTGACTGAATGAAAGGAGCTGGCATCTCACTCTCTTTGAATCTTCTTTATAATGCTAAGAGGAGCAGGAAAAAGCAAAAAATTTCAGAAATGCACCTTGCAATGCGGAGAAATTACTGTTTGTGCATTTACAATATTCATTGATTTTTGCCATTGAAAAACGTCCAGAAATGATTGAAGCTACTGACTGAATGAAAGGAGCTGGCATCTCACTCTCTTTGAATCTTCTTTATAATGCTAAGAGGAGCAGGAAAAAGCAAAAAATTTCAGAATTGCACCTTGCAATGAGGAGAAATTACTGTTTGTGCATTAACAATATTCATTGATTTTTGCCATTGAAAAACATGTTATTCATATACCAGAAATGTTTGAAGCTACTGACTGAATGAAAGGAGCTGGCATCTCACTCTCTTTGAATCTTCTTTATCATGCTAAGAGGAGCAGGAAAAAGCAAAAAATTTCAGAATTGCACCTTGTAATGCGGAGAAATTACTGTTTGTGCATTTACAATATTCATTGATTTTTGCCATTGAAAAACATCATGTTATTCATATACCAGAAATGTTTGAAGCTACTGACTGAATGAAAGGAGCTGGCATCTCACTCTCATTGAATCTTCTTTATCATGCTAAGAGGAGCAGGAAAAAGCAAAAAATTTCAGAATTGCACCTTGCAATGCGGAGAAATTACTGTTTGTGCATTTACAATATTCATTGATTTTTGCCTTTGAAAAACGTCCAGAAATGATTGAAGCTACTGACTGAATGAAAGGAGCTGGCATCTCACTCTCTTTGAATCTTCTTTATCATGCTAAGAGGAGCAGGAAAATGCAAAAAATTTCAGAATTGCACCTTGCAATGCGGAGAAATTACTGTTTGTGCATTTACAATATTCATTGATTTTTGCCATTGAAAAACGTCCAGAAATGATTGAAGCTACTGACTGAATGAAAGGAGCTGGCATCTCACTCTCTTTGAATCTTCTTTATCATGCTAAGAGGAGCAGGAAAAAGCAAAAAATTTCAGAATTGCACCTTGCAATGCGGAGAAATTACTGTTTGTGCATTTACAATATTCATTGATTTTTGCCATTGAAAAACGTCCAGAAATGATTGAAGATACTGACTGAATGAAAGGAGCTGGCATCTCACTCTCTTTGAATCTTCTTTATCATGCTAAGAGGAGCAGGAAAAAGCAAAAAATTTCAGAATTGCACCTTGCAATGCTCAGAAATTACTGTTTCTGCATTTACAATATTCATTGATTTTTGTCATTGAAAAACGTCCAGAAATGATTGAAGCTACTGACTGAATGAAAGGAGCTGACATCTCACTCTCTTTGAATCTTCTTTATCATGCAAAGAGGAGCAGGAAAAAGCTAAAAATTTCAGAATTGCACCTTGCAATGCGGAGAAATTACTGTTTGTGCATTTACAATATTCATTGATTTTTGCCATTGAAAAACATCATGTTATTCATATACCAGAAATGTTTGAAGCTACTGACTGAATGAAAGGAGCTGACATCTCACTCTCTTTGAATCTTCTTTATCATGCTAAGAGGAGCAGGAAAAAGCAAAAAATTTCAGAATTGCACCTTGCAATGCGGAGAAATTACTGTCTGTGCATTTACAATATTCATTGATTTTTGCCATTGAAAAACGTCCAGAAATGATTGAAGCTACTGACTGAATGAAAGGAGCTGGCATCTCACTCTCCTTGAATCTTCTTTATCATGCTAAGAGGAGCAGGAAAAAGCAAAAAATTTCAGAATTGCACCTTGCAATGCGGAGAAATTACTGTTTGTGCATTTACAATATTCATTGATTTTTGCCATTGAAAAACATCATGTTATTCATATACCAGAAATGTTTGAAGCTACTGACTGAATGAAAGGAGCTGGCATCTCACTCTCTTTGAATCTTCTTTATCATGCTAAGAGGAGCAGGAAAAAGCAAAAAATTTCAGAATTGCACCTTGTAATGCGGAGAAATTACTGTTTGTGCATTTACAATATTCATTGATTTTTGCCATTGAAAAACATCATGTTATTCATATACCAGAAATGTTTGAAGCTACTGACTGAATGAAAGGAGCTGGCATCTCACTCTCTTTGAATCTTCTTTATCATGCTAAGAGGAGCAGGAAAAAGCAAAAAATTTCAGAATTGCACCTTGCAATGCGGAGAAATTACTGTTTGTGCATTTACAATATTCATTGATTTTTGCCATTGAAAAACGTCCAGAAATGATTGAAGCTACTGACTGAATGAAAGGAGCTGGCATCTCACTCTCTTTGAATCTTCTTTATCATGCTAAGAGGAGCAGGAAAATGCAAAAAATTTCAGAATTGCACCTTGCAATGCGGAGAAATTACTGTTTGTGCATTTACAATATTCATTGATTTTTGCCATTGAAAAACGTCCAGAAATGATTGAAGCTACTGACTGAATGAAAGGAGCTGGCATCTCACTCTCTTTGAATCTTCTTTATCATGCTAAGAGGAGCAGGAAAAAGCAAAAAATTTCAGAATTGCACCTTGCAATGCGGAGAAATTACTGTTTGTGCATTTACAATATTCATTGATTTTTGCCATTGAAAAACGTCCAGAAATGATTGAAGATACTGACTGAATGAAAGGAGCTGGCATCTCACTCTCTTTGAATCTTCTTTATCATGCTAAGAGGAGCAGGAAAAAGCAAAAAATTTCAGAATTGCACCTTGCAATGCTCAGAAATTACTGTTTCTGCATTTACAATATTCATTGATTTTTGTCATTGAAAAACGTCCAGAAATGATTGAAGCTACTGACTGAATGAAAGGAGCTGACATCTCACTCTCTTTGAATCTTCTTTATCATGCAAAGAGGAGCAGGAAAAAGCTAAAAATTTCAGAATTGCACCTTGCAATGCGGAGAAATTACTGTTTGTGCATTTACAATATTCATTGATTTTTGCCATTGAAAAACATCATGTTATTCATATACCAGAAATGTTTGAAGCTACTGACTGAATGAAAGGAGCTGACATCTCACTCTCTTTGAATCTTCTTTATCATGCTAAGAGGAGCAGGAAAAAGCAAAAAATTTCAGAATTGCACCTTGCAATGCGGAGAAATTACTGTCTGTGCATTTACAATATTCATTGATTTTTGCCATTGAAAAACGTCCAGAAATGATTGAAGCTACTGACTGAATGAAAGGAGCTGGCATCTCACTCTCCTTGAATCTTCTTTATCATGCTAAGAGGAGCAGGAAAAAGCAAAAAATTTCAGAATTGCACCTTGCAATGCGGAGAAATTACTGTTTGTGCATTTACAATATTCATTGATTTTTGCCATTGAAAAACATCATGTTATTCATATACCAGAAATGTTTGAAGCTACTGACTGAATGAAAGGAGCTGGCATCTCACTCTCTTTGAATCTTCTTTATCATGCTAAGAGGAGCAGGAAAAAGCAAAAAATTTCAGAATTGCACCTTGCAATGCGGAGAAATTACTGTTTGTGCATTTACAATATTCATTGATTTTTGCCATTGAAAAACGTCCAGAAATGATTGAAGCTACTGACTGAATGAAAGGAGCTGGCATCTCACTCTCTTTGAATCTTCTTTATCATGCTAAGAGGAGCAGGAAAATGCAAAAAATTTCAGAATTGCACCTTGCAATGCGGAGAAATTACTGTTTGTGCATTTACAATATTCATTGATTTTTGCCATTGAAAAACGTCCAGAAATGATTGAAGCTACTGACTGAATGAAAGGAGCTGGCATCTCACTCTCTTTGAATCTTCTTTATCATGCTAAGAGGAGCAGGAAAAAGCAAAAAATTTCAGAATTGCACCTTGCAATGCGGAGAAATTACTGTTTGTGCATTTACAATATTCATTGATTTTTGCCATTGAAAAACGTCCAGAAATGATTGAAGATACTGACTGAATGAAAGGAGCTGGCATCTCACTCTCTTTGAATCTTCTTTATCATGCTAAGAGGAGCAGGAAAAAGCAAAAAATTTCAGAATTGCACCTTGCAATGCTCAGAAATTACTGTTTCTGCATTTACAATATTCATTGATTTTTGTCATTGAAAAACGTCCAGAAATGATTGAAGCTACTGACTGAATGAAAGGAGCTGACATCTCACTCTCTTTGAATCTTCTTTATCATGCAAAGAGGAGCAGGAAAAAGCTAAAAATTTCAGAATTGCACCTTGCAATGCGGAGAAATTACTGTTTGTGCATTTACAATATTCATTGATTTTTGCCATTGAAAAACATCATATTATTCATATACCAGAAATGTTTGAAGCTACTGACTGAATGAAAGGAGCTGACATCTCACTCTCTTTGAATCTTCTTTATCATGCTAAGAGGAGCAGGAAAAAGCAAAAAATTTCAGAATTGCACCTTGCAATGCGGAGAAATTACTGTCTGTGCATTTACAATATTCATTGATTTTTGCCATTGAAAAACGTCCAGAAATGATTGAAGCTACTGACTGAATGAAAGGAGCTGGCATCTCACTCTCCTTGAATCTTCTTTATCATGCTAAGAGGAGCAGGAAAAAGCAAAAAATTTCAGAATTGCACCTTGCAATGCGGAGAAATTACTGTTTGTGCATTTACAATATTCATTGATTTTTGCCATTGAAAAACATCATGTTATTCATATACCAGAAATGTTTGAAGCTACTGACTGAATGAAAGGAGCTGGCATCTCACTCTCTTTGAATCTTCTTTATCATGCTAAGAGGAGCAGGAAAAAGCAAAAAATTTCAGAATTGCACCTTGCAATGCGGAGAAATTACTGTTTGTGCATTTACAATATTCATTGATTTTTGCCATTGAAAAACGTCCAGAAATGATTGAAGCTACTGACTGAATGAAAGGAGCTGGCATCTCACTCTCTTTGAATCTTCTTTATCATGCTAAGAGGAGCAGGAAAAAGCAAAAAATTTCAGAATTGCACCTTGCAATGCGGAGAAATTACTGTTTGTGCATTTTTAATATTCATTGATTTTTGCCATTGAAAAACGTCCAGAAATGATTGAAGCTACTGACTGAATGAAAGGAGCTGGCATCTCACTCTCTTTGAATCTTCTTTATCATGCTAAGAGGAGCAGGAAAAAGCAAAAAATTTCAGAATTGCACCTTGCAATGCGGAGAAATTACTGTTTGTGCATTTACAATATTCATTGATTTTTGCCATTGAAAAACATCATGTTTTTCATATACCAGAAATGATTGAAGCTACTGACTGAATGAAAGGAGCTGGCATCTCACTCTCTTTGAATCTTCTTTATCATGCTAAGAGGAGCAGGAAAAAGCAAAAAATTTCAGAATTGCACCTTGCAATGCGGAGAAATTACTGTTTGTGCATTTACAATATTCATTGATTTTTGCCATTGAAAAACATCATGTTATTCATATACCAGAAATGTTTAAAGCTACTGACTGAATGAAAGGAGCTGGCATCTCACTCTCTTTGAATCTTCTTTATCATGCTAAGAGGAGCAGGAAAAAGCAAAAAATTTCAGAATTGCACCTTGCAATGCGGAGAAATTACTGTTTGTGCATTTACAATATTCATTGATTTTTGCCATTGAAAAACGTCCAGAAATGATTGAAGCTACTGACTGAATGAAAGGAGCTGGCATCTCACTCTCTTTGAATCTTCTTTATCATGCTAAGAGGAGCAGGAAAAAGCAAAAAATTTCAGAATTGCACCTTGCAATGCGGAGAAATTACTGTTTGTGCATTTACAATATTCATTGATTTTTGCCATTGAAAAACGTCCAGAAATGATTGAAGCTACTGACTGAATGAAAGGAGCTGGCATCTTACTATCCTTGAATCTTCTTTATCATGCTAAGAGGAGCAGGAAAAAGCAAAAAATTTCAGAATTGCACCTTGCAATGCGGAGAAATTACTGTTTGTACATTTACAATATTCATTGATTTTTGCCATTGAAAAACGTCCAGAAATGATTGAAGCTACTGACTGAATGAAAGGAGCTGGTATCTCACTCTCTTTGAATCTTCTTTATCATGCTAAGAGGAGCAGGAAAAAGCAAAAAATTTCAG
Organism: Phyllobates terribilis; assembly: GCF_046119375.1. Lineage (NCBI taxonomy): Eukaryota > Metazoa > Chordata > Amphibia > Anura > Dendrobatidae > Phyllobates > Phyllobates terribilis. The sequence continues at coordinate 250,851 of NW_027363558.1, read as the reverse complement.
AATTGCACCTTGCAATGCGGAGAAATTACTGTTTGTGCATTTACAATATTCATTGATTTTTGCCATTGAAAAACATCATGTTATTCATATACCAGAAATGTTTGAAGCTACTGACTGAATGAAAGGAGCTGGCATCTCACTCTCTTTGAATCTTCTTTATCATGCTAAGAGGAGCAGGAAAAAGCAAAAAATTTCAGAATTGCACCTTGCAATGCGGAGAAATTACTGTTTGTGCATTTACAATATTCATTGATTTTTGCCAATGAAAAAGGTCCAGAAATGATTGAATCTACTGACTGAATGAAAGGAGCTGGCATCTTACTCTCTTTGAATCTTCTTTATCATGCTAAGAGGAGCAGGAAAAAGCAAAAAATTTCAGAATTGCACCTTGCAATGCGGAGAAATTACTGTTTGTGCATTTACAATATTCATTGATTTTTGCCATTGAAAAACGTCCAGAAATGATTGAAGCTACTGACTGAATGAAAGGAGCTGGCATCTCACTCTCTTTGAATCTTCTTTATCATGCTAAGAGGAGCAGGAAAAAGCAAAAAATTTCAGAATTGCACCTTGCAATGCGGAGAAATTACTGTTTGTGCATTTACAATATTCATTGATTTTTGCCATTGAAAAACATCATGTTATTCATATACCAGAAATGTTTGAAACTACTGACTGAATGAAAGGAGCTGGCATCTCACTCTCTTTGAATCTTCTTTATCATGCTAAGAGGAGCAGGAAAAAGCAAAAAATTTCAGAATTGCACCTTGCAATGCGGAGAAATTACTGTTTGTGCATTTACAATATTCATTGATTTTTGCCATTGAAAAACATCATTTTATTCATATACCAGAAATGTTTGAAGCTACTGACCGAATGAAAGGAGCTGGCATCTCACTCTCATTGAATCTTCTTTATCATGCTAAGAGGAGCAGGAAAAAGCAAAAAATTTCAGAATTGCACCTTGCAATGCGGATAAATTACTGTTTGTGCATTTACAATATTCATTGATTTTTGCCATTGAAAAACGTCCAGAAATGATTGAAGATACTGACTGAATGAAAGGAGCTGGCATCTCACTCTCTTTGAATCTTCTTTATCATGCTAAGAGGAGCAGGAAAAAGCAAAAAATTTCAGAATTGCACCTTGCAATGCGGAGAAATTACTGTTTGTGCATTTACAATATTCATTGATTTTTGCCATTGAAAAACGTCCAGAAATGATTGAAGCTACTGACTGAATGAAAGGACCTGGCATCTCACTCTCTTTGAATCTTCTTTATCATGCAAAGAGGAGCAGGAAAAAGCTAAAAATTTCAGAATTGCACCTTGCAATGCGGAGAAATTACTGTTTGTGCATTTACAATATTCATTGATTTTTGCCATTGAAAAACATCATGTTATTCATATACCAGAAATGTTTGAAGCCTATGACTGAATGAAAGGAGCTGACATCTCACTCTCTTTGAATCTTGTTTATCATGCTAAGAGGAGCAGGAAAAAGCAAAAAATTTCAGAATTGCACCTTGCAATGCGGAGAAATTACTGTCTGTGCATTTACAATATTCATTGATTTTTGCCATTGAAAAACGTCCAGAAATGATTGAAGCTACTGACTGAATGAAAGGAGCTGGCATCTCACTCTCCTTGAATCTTCTTTATCATGCTAAGAGGAGCAGGAAAAAGCAAAAAATTTCAGAATTGCACGTTGCAATGCGGAGAAATTACTGTTTGTGCATTTACAATATTCATTGATTTTTGCCATTGAAAAACGTCCAGAAATGATTGAAGCTACTGACTGAATGAAAGGAGCTGGTATCTCACTCTCTTTCAATCTTCTTTATCATGCTAAGAGGAGCAGGAAAAAGCAAAAAATTTCAGAATTGCACCTTGCAATGCGGAGAAATTACTGTTTGTGCATTTACAATATTCATTGATTTTTGCCATTGAAAAACATCATGTTATTCATATACCAGAAATGTTTCAAGCTACTGACTGAATGAAAGGAGCTGGCATCTCACTCTCTTTGAATCTTCTTTATCATGCTAAGAGGAGCAGGAAAAAGCAAAAAATTTCAGAATTGCACCTTGCAATGCGGAGAAATTACTGTTTGTGCATTTACAATATTCATTCATTTTTGCCATTGAAAAACGTCCAGAAATGACTGAAGTTACTGACTGAATGAAAGGAGCTGGCATCTCACTCTCTTTGAATCTTCTTTATCATGCTAAGAGGAGCAGGAAAAAGCAAAAAATTTCAGAATTGCACCTTGCAATGCGGAGAAATTACTGTTTGTGCATTTACAATATTCATTGATTTTTGCCATTGAAAAACGTCCAGAAATGATTGAAGCTACTGACTGAATGAAAGGAGCTGGCATCTCACTCTCTTTGAATCTTCTTTATCATGCTAAGAGGAGCAGGAAAAAGCAAAAAATTTCAGAATTGCACCTTGCAATGCGGAGAAATTACTGTTTGTGCATTTACAATATTCATTGATTTTTGCCATTGAAAAACGTCCAGAAATGATTGAAGCTACTGACTGAATGAAAGGAGCTGGCATCTCACTCTCTTTGAATCTTCTTTATCATGCTAAGAGGAGCAGGAAAAAGCAAAAAGTTTCAGAATTGCACCTTGCAATGAGGAGAAATTACTGTTTGTGCATTAACAATATTCATTGATTTTTGCCATTGAAAAACATGTTATTCATATACCAGAAATGTTTGAAGCTACTGACTGAATGAAAGGAGCTGGCATCTCACTCTCTTTGAATCTTCTTTATCATGCTAAGAGGAGCAGGAAAAAGCAAAAAATTTCAGAATTGCACCTTGCAATGCGGAGAAATTACTGTTTGTGCATTTACAATATTCATTGATTTTTTCCATTGAAAAACGTCCAGAAATGATTGAAGCTACTGACTGAATGAAAGGAGCTGGCATCTCACTCTCTTTGAATCTTCTTTATCATGCTAAGAGGAGCAGGAAAAAGCAAAAAATTTCAGAATTGCACCTTGCAATGCGGAGAAATTACTGTTTGTGCATTTACAATATTCATTGATTTTTGCCATTGAAAAACATCATGTTATTCATATACCAGAAATGTTTGAAGCTACTGACTGAATGAAAGGAGCTGGCATCTCACTATCATTGAATCTTCTTTATCATGCTAAGAGGAGCAGGAAAAAGCAAAAAATTTCAGAATTGCACCTTGCAATGCGGAGAAATTACTGTTTGTGCATTTACAATATTCATTGATTTTTGCCATTGAAAAACGTCCAGAAATGATTGAAGATACTGACTGAATGAAAGGAGCTGGCATCTCACTCTCTTTGAATCTTCTTTATCATGCTAAGAGGAGCAGGAAAAAGCAAAAAATTTCAGAATTGCACCTTGCAATGCGGAGAAATTACTGTTTGTGCATTTACAATATTCATTAATTTTTGCCATTGAAAAACGTCCACAAATGATTGAAGCTACTGACTGAATGAAAGGAGCTGGCATCTTACTCTCTTTGAATCTTCTTTATCATGCTAAGAGGAGCAGGAAAAAGCAAAAAATTTCAGAATTGCACCTTGCAATGCGGAGAAATTACTGTTTGTGCATTTACAATATTCATTGATTTTTGCCATTGAAAAACATCATGTTATTCATATACCAGAAATGTTTGAAGCTACTGACTGAATGAAAGGAGCTGACATCTCACTCTCTTTGAATCTTCTTTATCATGCTAAGAGGAGCAGGAAAAAGCAAAAAATTTCAGAATTGCACCTTGCAATGCGGAGAAATTACTGTTTGTGCATTTACAATATTCATTGATTTTTGCCATTGAAAAACGTCCAGAAATGATTGAAGCTACTGACTGAATGAAAGGAGCTGGCATCTCACTCTCTTTGAATCTTCTTTATCATGCTAAGAGGAGCAGGAAAAAGCAAAAAATTTCAGAATTGCACCTTGCAATGCGGAGAAATTACTGTTTGTGCATTTACAATATTCATTGATTTTTGCCATTGAAAAACGTCCAGAAATGATTGAAGCTACTGACTGAATGAAAGGAGCTGGCATCTTACTCTCTTTGAATCTTCTTTATCATGCTAAGAGGAGCAGGAAAAAGCAAAAAATTTCAGAAATGCACCTTGCAATGCGGAGAAATTACTGTTTGTGCATTTACAATATTCATTGATTTTTGCCATTGAAAAACATCATGTTATTCATATACCAGAAATGTTTGAAGCTACTGACTGAATGAAAGGAGCTGGCATCTCACTCTCTTTGAATCTTCTTTATCATGCTAAGAGGAGCAGGAAAAAGCAAAAAATTTCAGAATTGCACCTTGCAATGCGGAGAAATTACTGTTTGTGCATTTACAATATTCATTGATTTTTGCCATTGAAAAACGTCCAGAAATGATTGAAGCTACTGACTGAATGAAAGGAGCTGGCATCTCACTCTCTTTGAATCTTCTTTATCATGCTAAGAGGAGCAGGAAAATGCAAAAAATTTCAGAATTGCACCTTGCAATGCGGAGAAATTACTGTTTGTGCATTTACAATATTCATTGATTTTTGCCATTGAAAAACATCCAGAAATGATTGAAGCTACTGACTGAATGAAAGGAGCTGGCATCTCACTCTCTTTGAATCTTCTTTATCATGCTAAGAGGAGCAGGAAAAAGCAAAAAATTTCAGAATTGCACCTTGCAATGCGGAGAAATTACTGTTTGTGCATTTACAATATTCATTGATTTTTGCCATTGAAAAACGTCCAGAAATGATTGAAGATACTGACTGAATGAAAGGAGCTGGCATCTCACTCTCTTTGAATCTTCTTTATCATGCTAAGAGGAGCAGGAAAAAGCAAAAAATTTCAGAATTGCACCTTGCAATGCTCAGAAATTACTGTTTCTGCATTTACAATATTCATTGATTTTTGTCATTGAAAAACGTCCAGAAATGATTGAAGCTACTGACTGAATGAAAGGAGCTGACATCTCACTCTCTTTGAATCTTCTTTATCATGCAAAGAGGAGCAGGAAAAAGCTAAAAATTTCAGAATTGCACCTTGCAATGCGGAGAAATTACTGTTTGTGCATTTACAATATTCATTGATTTTTGCCATTGAAAAACATCATGTTATTCATATACCAGAAATGTTTGAAGCTACTGACTGAATGAAAGGAGCTGACATCTCACTCTCTTTGAATCTTCTTTATCATGCTAAGAGGAGCAGGAAAAAGCAAAAAATTTCAGAATTGCACCTTGCAATGCGGAGAAATTACTGTCTGTGCATTTACAATATTCATTGATTTTTGCCATTGAAAAACGTCCAGAAATGATTGAAGCTACTGACTGAATGAAAGGAGCTGGCATCTCACTCTCCTTGAATCTTCTTTATCATGCTAAGAGGAGCAGGAAAAAGCAAAAAATTTCAGAATTGCACCTTGCAATGCGGAGAAATTACTGTTTGTGCATTTACAATATTCATTGATTTTTGCCATTGAAAAACATCATGTTATTCATATACCAGAAATGTTTGAAGCTACTGACTGAATGAAAGGAGCTGGCATCTCACTCTCTTTGAATCTTCTTTATCATGCTAAGAGGAGCAGGAAAAAGCAAAAAATTTCAGAATTGCACCTTGCAATGCGGAGAAATTACTGTTTGTGCATTTACAATATTCATTGATTTTTGCCATTGAAAAACGTCCAGAAATGATTGAAGCTACTGACTGAATGAAAGGAGCTGGCATCTCACTCTCTTTGAATCTTCTTTATCATGCTAAGAGGAGCAGGAAAAAGCAAAAAATTTCAGAATTGCACCTTGCAATGCGGAGAAATTACTGTTTGTGCATTTTTAATATTCATTGATTTTTGCCATTGAAAAACGTCCAGAAATGATTGAAGCTACTGACTGAATGAAAGGAGCTGGCATCTCACTCTCTTTGAATCTTCTTTATCATGCTAAGAGGAGCAGGAAAAAGCAAAAAATTTCAGAATTGCACCTTGCAATGCGGAGAAATTACTGTTTGTGCATTTACAATATTCATTGATTTTTGCCATTGAAAAACATCATGTTTTTCATATACCAGAAATGATTGAAGCTACTGACTGAATGAAAGGAGCTGGCATCTCACTCTCTTTGAATCTTCTTTATCATGCTAAGAGGAGCAGGAAAAAGCAAAAAATTTCAGAATTGCACCTTGCAATGCGGAGAAATTACTGTTTGTGCATTTACAATATTCATTGATTTTTGCCATTGAAAAACATCCAGAAATGATTGAAGCTACTGACTGAATGAAAGGAGCTGGCATCTCACTCTCTTTGAATCTTATTTATCATGCTAAGAGGAGCAGGAAAAAGCAAAAAATTTCAGAATTGCACCTTGCAATGCGGAGAAATTACTGTTTGTGCATTTACAATATTCATTGATTTTTGCCATTGAAAAACATCATGTTATTCATATACCAGAAATGTTTAAAGCTACTGACTGAATGAAAGGAGCTGGCATCTCACTCTCTTTGAATCTTCTTTATCATGCTAAGAGGAGCAGGAAAAAGCAAAAAATTTCAGAATTGCACCTTGCAATGCGGAGAAATTACTGTTTGTGCATTTACAATATTCATTGATTTTTGCCATTGAAAAACGTCCAGAAATGATTGAAGCTACTGACTGAATGAAAGGAGCTGGCATCTCACTCTCTTTGAATCTTCTTTATCATGCTAAGAGGAGCAGGAAAAAGCAAAAAATTTCAGAATTGCACCTTGCAATGCGGAGAAATTACTGTTTGTGCATTTACAATATTCATTGATTTTTGCCATTGAAAAACGTCCAGAAATGATTGAAGCTACTGACTGAATGAAAGGAGCTGGCATCTTACTATCCTTGAATCTTCTTTATCATGCTAAGAGGAGCAGGAAAAAGCAAAAAATTTCAGAATTGCACCTTGCAATGCGGAGAAATTACTGTTTGTACATTTACAATATTCATTGATTTTTGCCATTGAAAAACGTCCAGAAATGATTGAAGCTACTGACTGAATGAAAGGAGCTGGTATCTCACTCTCTTTGAATCTTCTTTATCATGCTAAGAGGAGCAGGAAAAAGCAAAAAATTTCAGAATTGCACCTTGCAATGCGGAGAAATTACTGTTTGTGCATTTACAATATTCATTGATTTTTGCCATTGAAAAACATCATGTTATTCATATACCAGAAATGTTTGAAGCTACTGACTGAATGAAAGGAGCTGGCATCTCACTCTCTTTGAATCTTCTTTATCATGCTAAGAGGAGCAGGAAAAAGCAAAAAATTTCAGAATTGCACCTTGCAATGCGGAGAAATTACTGTTTGTGCATTTACAATATTCCTTGATTTTTGCCATTGAAAAACGTCCAGAAATGATTGAAGCTACTGACTGAATGAAAGGAGCTGGCATCTCACTCTCTTTGAATCTTCTTTATCATGCTAAGAGGAGCAGGAAAAAGCAAAAAATTTCAGAATTGCACCTTGCAATGCGGAGAAATTACTGTTTGTGCATTTACAATATTCATTGATTTTTGCCATTGAAAAACATCATGTTATTCATATACCAGAAATGTTTGAAACTACTGACTGAATGAAAGGAGCTGGCATCTCACTCTCTTTGAATCTTCTTTATCATGCTAAGAGGAGCAGGAAAAAGCAAAAAATTTCAGAATTGCACCTTGCAATGCGGAGAAATTACTGTTTGTGCATTTACAATATTCATTGATTTTTGCCATTGAAAAACGTCCAGAAATGATTGAAGCTACTGACTGAATGAAAGGAGCTGGCATCTCACTCTCTTTGAATCTTCTTTATCATGCTAAGAGGAGCAGGAAAAAGCAAAAAATTTCAGAATTGCACCTTGCAATGAGGAGAAATTACTGTTTGTGCATTTACAATATTCATTGATTTTTGCCATTGAAAAACATGTTATTCATATACCAGAAATGTTTGAAGCTACTGACTGAATGAAAGGAGCTGGCATCTCACTCTCTTTGAATCTTCTTTATCATGCTAAGAGGAGCAGGAAAAAGCAAAAAATTTCAGAATTGCACCTTGCAATGCGGATAAATTACTGTTTGTGCATTTACAATATTCATTGATTTTTGCCATTGAAAAACGTCCAGAAATGATTGAAGATACTGACTGAATGAAAGGAGCTGGCATCTCACTCTCTTTGAATCTTCTTTATCATGCTAAGAGGAGCAGGAAAAAGCAAAAAATTTCAGAATTGCACCTTGCAATGCGGAGAAATTACTGTTTGTGCATTTACAATATTCATTGATTTTTGCCATTGAAAAACGTCCAGAAATGATTGAAGCTACTGACTGAATGAAAGGACCTGGCATCTCATTCTCTTTGAATCTTCTTTATCATGCAAAGAGGAGCAGGAAAAAGCTAAAAATTTCAGAATTGCACCTTGCAATGCGGAGAAATTACTGTTTGTGCATTTACAATATTCATTGATTTTTGCCATTGAAAAACATCATGTTATTCATATACCAGAAATGTTTGAAGCCTATGACTGAATGAAAGGAGCTGACATCTCACTCTCTTTGAATCTTCTTTATCATGCTAAGAGGAGCAGGAAAAAGCAAAAAATTTCAGAATTGCACCTTGCAATGCGGAGAAATTACTGTCTGTGCATTTACAATATTCATTGATTTTTGCCATTGAAAAACGTCCAGAAATGATTGAAGCTACTGACTGAATGAAAGGAGCTGGCATCTCACTCTCCTTGAATCTTCTTTATCATGCTAAGAGGAGCAGGAAAAAGCAAAAAATTTCAGAATTGCACGTTGCAATGCGGAGAAATTACTGTTTGTGCATTTACAATATTCATTGATTTTTGCCATTGAAAAACGTCCAGAAATGATTGAAGCTACTGACTGAATGAAAGGAGCTGGTATCTCACTCTCTTTCAATCTTCTTTATCATGCTAAGAGGAGCAGGAAAAAGCAAAAAATTTCAGAATTGCACCTTGCAATGCGGAGAAATTACTGTTTGTGCATTTACAATATTCATTGATTTTTGCCATTGAAAAACATCATGTTATTCATATACCAGAAATGTTTGAAGCTACTGACTGAATGAAAGGAGCTGGCATCTCACTCTCTTTGAATCTTCTTTATCATGCTAAGAGGAGCAGGAAAAAGCAAAAAATTTCAGAATTGCACCTTGCAATGCGGAGAAATTACTGTTTGTGCATTTACAATATTCATTCATTTTTGCCATTGAAAAACGTCCAGAAATGACTGAAGTTACTGACTGAATGAAAGGAGCTGGCATCTCACTCTCTTTGAATCTTCTTTATCATGCTAAGAGGAGCAGGAAAAAGCAAAAAATTTCAGAATTGCACCTTGCAATGCGGAGAAATTACTGTTTGTGCATTTACAATATTCATTGATTTTTGCCATTGAAAAACGTCCAGAAATGATTGAAGCTACTGACTGAATGAAAGGAGCTGGCATCTCACTCTCTTTGAATCTTCTTTATCATGCTAAGAGGAGCAGGAAAAAGCAAAAAATTTCAGAATTGCACCTTGCAATGCGGAGAAATTACTGTTTGTGCATTTACAATATTCATTGATTTTTGCCATTGAAAAACGTCCAGAAATGATTGAAGCTACTGACTGAATGAAAGGAGCTGGCATCTCACTCTCTTTGAATCTTCTTTATCATGCTAAGAGGAGCAGGAAAAAGCAAAAAGTTTCAGAATTGCACCTTGCAATGAGGAGAAATTACTGTTTGTGCATTAACAATATTCATTGATTTTTGCCATTGAAAAACATGTTATTCATATACCAGAAATGTTTGAAGCTACTGACTGAATGAAAGGAGCTGGCATCTCACTCTCTTTGAATCTTCTTTATCATGCTAAGAGGAGCAGGAAAAAGCAAAAAATTTCAGAATTGCACCTTGCAATGCGGAGAAATTACTGTTTGTGCATTTACAATATTCATTGATTTTTTCCATTGAAAAACGTCCAGAAATGATTGAAGCTACTGACTGAATGAAAGGAGCTGGCATCTCACTCTCTTTGAATCTTCTTTATCATGCTAAGAGGAGCAGGAAAAAGCAAAAAATTTCAGAAATGCACCTTGCAATGCGGAGAAATTACTGTTTGTGCATTTACAATATTCATTGATTTTTGCCATTGAAAAACATCATGTTATTCATATACCAGAAATGTTTGAAGCTACTGACTGAATGAAAGGAGCTGGCATCTCACTCTCTTTGAATCTTCTTTATCATGCTAAGAGGAGCAGGAAAAAGCAAAAAATTTCAGAATTGCACCTTGCAATGCGGAGAAATTACTGTTTGTGCATTTACAATATTCATTGATTTTTGCCATTGAAAAACGTCCAGAAATGATTGAAGCTACTGACTGAATGAAAGGAGCTGGCATCTCACTCTCTTTGAATCTTCTTTATCATGCTAAGAGGAGCAGGAAAATGCAAAAAATTTCAGAATTGCACCTTGCAATGCGGAGAAATTACTGTTTGTGCATTTACAATATTCATTGATTTTTGCCATTGAAAAACATCCAGAAATGATTGAAGCTACTGACTGAATGAAAGGAGCTGGCATCTCACTCTCTTTGAATCTTCTTTATCATGCTAAGAGGAGCAGGAAAAAGCAAAAAATTTCAGAATTGCACCTTGCAATGCGGAGAAATTACTGTTTGTGCATTTACAATATTCATTGATTTTTGCCATTGAAAAACGTCCAGAAATGATTGAAGATACTGACTGAATGAAAGGAGCTGGCATCTCACTCTCTTTGAATCTTCTTTATCATGCTAAGAGGAGCAGGAAAAAGCAAAAAATTTCAGAATTGCACCTTGCAATGCTCAGAAATTACTGTTTCTGCATTTACAATATTCATTGATTTTTGTCATTGAAAAACGTCCAGAAATGATTGAAGCTACTGACTGAATGAAAGGAGCTGACATCTCACTCTCTTTGAATCTTCTTTATCATGCAAAGAGGAGCAGGAAAAAGCTAAAAATTTCAGAATTGCACCTTGCAATGCGGAGAAATTACTGTTTGTGCATTTACAATATTCATTGATTTTTGCCATTGAAAAACATCATGTTATTCATATACCAGAAATGTTTGAAGCTACTGACTGAATGAAAGGAGCTGACATCTCACTCTCTTTGAATCTTCTTTATCATGCTAAGAGGAGCAGGAAAAAGCAAAAAATTTCAGAATTGCACCTTGCAATGCGGAGAAATTACTGTCTGTGCATTTACAATATTCATTGATTTTTGCCATTGAAAAACGTCCAGAAATGATTGAAGCTACTGACTGAATGAAAGGAGCTGGCATCTCACTCTCCTTGAATCTTCTTTATCATGCTAAGAGGAGCAGGAAAAAGCAAAAAATTTCAGAATTGCACCTTGCAATGCGGAGAAATTACTGTTTGTGCATTTACAATATTCATTGATTTTTGCCATTGAAAAACATCATGTTATTCATATACCAGAAATGTTTGAAGCTACTGACTGAATGAAAGGAGCTGGCATCTCACTCTCTTTGAATCTTCTTTATCATGCTAAGAGGAGCAGGAAAAAGCAAAAAATTTCAGAATTGCACCTTGCAATGCGGATAAATTACTGTTTGTGCATTTACAATATTCATTGATTTTTGCCATTGAAAAACGTCCAGAAATGATTGAAGATACTGACTGAATGAAAGGAGCTGGCATCTCACTCTCTTTGAATCTTCTTTATCATGCTAAGAGGAGCAGGAAAAAGCAAAAAATTTCAGAATTGCACCTTGCAATGCGGAGAAATTACTGTTTGTGCATTTACAATATTCATTGATTTTTGCCATTGAAAAACGTCCAGAAATGATTGAAGCTACTGACTGAATGAAAGGACCTGGCATCTCACTCTCTTTGAATCTTCTTTATCATGCAAAGAGGAGCAGGAAAAAGCTAAAAATTTCAGAATTGCACCTTGCAATGCGGAGAAATTACTGTTTGTGCATTTACAATATTCATTGATTTTTGCCATTGAAAAACATCATGTTATTCATATACCAGAAATGTTTGAAGCCTATGACTGAATGAAAGGAGCTGACATCTCACTCTCTTTGAATCTTCTTTATCATGCTAAGAGGAGCAGGAAAAAGCAAAAAATTTCAGAATTGCACCTTGCAATGCGGAGAAATTACTGTCTGTGCATTTACAATATTCATTGATTTTTGCCATTGAAAAACGTCCAGAAATGATTGAAGCTACTGACTGAATGAAAGGAGCTGGCATCTCACTCTCCTTGAATCTTCTTTATCATGCTAAGAGGAGCAGGAAAAAGCAAAAAATTTCAGAATTGCACGTTGCAATGCGGAGAAATTACTGTTTGTGCATTTACAATATTCATTGATTTTTGCCATTGAAAAACGTCCAGAAATGATTGAAGCTACTGACTGAATGAAAGGAGCTGGTATCTCACTCTCTTTCAATCTTCTTTATCATGCTAAGAGGAGCAGGAAAAAGCAAAAAATTTCAGAATTGCACCTTGCAATGCGGAGAAATTACTGTTTGTGCATTTACAATATTCATTGATTTTTGCCATTGAAAAACATCATGTTATTCATATACCAGAAATGTTTGAAGCTACTGACTGAATGAAAGGAGCTGGCATCTCACTCTCTTTGAATCTTCTTTATCATGCTAAGAGGAGCAGGAAAAAGCAAAAAATTTCAGAATTGCACCTTGCAATGCGGAGAAATTACTGTTTGTGCATTTACAATATTCATTCATTTTTGCCATTGAAAAACGTCCAGAAATGACTGAAGTTACTGACTGAATGAAAGGAGCTGGCATCTCACTCTCTTTGAATCTTCTTTATCATGCTAAGAGGAGCAGGAAAAAGCAAAAAATTTCAGAATTGCACCTTGCAATGCGGAGAAATTACTGTTTGTGCATTTACAATATTCATTGATTTTTGCCATTGAAAAACGTCCAGAAATGATTGAAGCTACTGACTGAATGAAAGGAGCTGGCATCTCACTCTCTTTGAATCTTCTTTATCATGCTAAGAGGAGCAGGAAAAAGCAAAAAATTTCAGAATTGCACCTTGCAATGCGGAGAAATTACTGTTTGTGCATTTACAATATTCATTGATTTTTGCCATTGAAAAACGTCCAGAAATGATTGAAGCTACTGACTGAATGAAAGGAGCTGGCATCTCACTCTCTTTGAATCTTCTTTATCATGCTAAGAGGAGCAGGAAAAAGCAAAAAGTTTCAGAATTGCACCTTGCAATGAGGAGAAATTACTGTTTGTGCATTAACAATATTCATTGATTTTTGCCATTGAAAAACATGTTATTCATATACCAGAAATGTTTGAAGCTACTGACTGAATGAAAGGAGCTGGCATCTCACTCTCTTTGAATCTTCTTTATCATGCTAAGAGGAGCAGGAAAAAGCAAAAAATTTCAGAATTGCACCTTGCAATGCGGAGAAATTACTGTTTGTGCATTTACAATATTCATTGATTTTTTCCATTGAAAAACGTCCAGAAATGATTGAAGCTACTGACTGAATGAAAGGAGCTGGCATCTCACTCTCTTTGAATCTTCTTTATCATGCTAAGAGGAGCAGGAAAAAGCAAAAAATTTCAGAAATGCACCTTGCAATGCGGAGAAATTACTGTTTGTGCATTTACAATATTCATTGATTTTTGCCATTGAAAAACATCATGTTATTCATATACCAGAAATGTTTGAAGCTACTGACTGAATGAAAGGAGCTGGCATCTCACTCTCTTTGAATCTTCTTTATCATGCTAAGAGGAGCAGGAAAAAGCAAAAAATTTCAGAATTGCACCTTGCAATGCGGAGAAATTACTGTTTGTGCATTTACAATATTCATTGATTTTTGCCATTGAAAAACGTCCAGAAATGATTGAAGCTACTGACTGAATGAAAGGAGCTGGCATCTCACTCTCTTTGAATCTTCTTTATCATGCTAAGAGGAGCAGGAAAATGCAAAAAATTTCAGAATTGCACCTTGCAATGCGGAGAAATTACTGTTTGTGCATTTACAATATTCATTGATTTTTGCCATTGAAAAACATCCAGAAATGATTGAAGCTACTGACTGAATGAAAGGAGCTGGCATCTCACTCTCTTTGAATCTTCTTTATCATGCTAAGAGGAGCAGGAAAAAGCAAAAAATTTCAGAATTGCACCTTGCAATGCGGAGAAATTACTGTTTGTGCATTTACAATATTCATTGATTTTTGCCATTGAAAAACGTCCAGAAATGATTGAAGATACTGACTGAATGAAAGGAGCTGGCATCTCACTCTCTTTGAATCTTCTTTATCATGCTAAGAGGAGCAGGAAAAAGCAAAAAATTTCAGAATTGCACCTTGCAATGCTCAGAAATTACTGTTTCTGCATTTACAATATTCATTGATTTTTGTCATTGAAAAACGTCCAGAAATGATTGAAGCTACTGACTGAATGAAAGGAGCTGACATCTCACTCTCTTTGAATCTTCTTTATCATGCTAAGAGGAGCAGGAAAAAGCAAAAAATTTCAGAATTGCACCTTGCAATGCGGAGAAATTACTGTCTGTGCATTTACAATATTCATTGATTTTTGCCATTGAAAAACGTCCAGAAATGATTGAAGCTACTGACTGAATGAAAGGAGCTGGCATCTCACTCTCCTTGAATCTTCTTTATCATGCTAAGAGGAGCAGGAAAAAGCAAAAAATTTCAGAATTGCACCTTGCAATGCGGAGAAATTACTGTTTGTGCATTTACAATATTCATTGATTTTTGCCATTGAAAAACATCATGTTATTCATATACCAGAAATGTTTGAAGCTACTGACTGAATGAAAGGAGCTGGCATCTCACTCTCTTTGAATCTTCTTTATCATGCTAAGAGGAGCAGGAAAAAGCAAAAAATTTCAGAATTGCACCTTGCAATGCGGAGAAATTACTGTTTGTGCATTTACAATATTCATTGATTTTTGCCATTGAAAAACGTCCAGAAATGATTGAAGCTACTGACTGAATGAAAGGAGCTGGCATCTCACTCTCTTTGAATCTTCTTTATCATGCTAAGAGGAGCAGGAAAAAGCAAAAAATTTCAGAATTGCACCTTGCAATGCGGAGAAATTACTGTTTGTGCATTTTTAATATTCATTGATTTTTGCCATTGAAAAACGTCCAGAAATGATTGAAGCTACTGACTGAATGAAAGGAGCTGGCATCTCACTCTCTTTGAATCTTCTTTATCATGCTAAGAGGAGCAGGAAAAAGCAAAAAATTTCAGAATTGCACCTTGCAATGCGGAGAAATTACTGTTTGTGCATTTACAATATTCATTGATTTTTGCCATTGAAAAACATCATGTTTTTCATATACCAGAAATGATTGAAGCTACTGACTGAATGAAAGGAGCTGGCATCTCACTCTCTTTGAATCTTCTTTATCATGCTAAGAGGAGCAGGAAAAAGCAAAAAATTTCAGAATTGCACCTTGCAATGCGGAGAAATTACTGTTTGTGCATTTACAATATTCATTGATTTTTGCCATTGAAAAACATCCAGAAATGATTGAAGCTACTGACTGAATGAAAGGAGCTGGCATCTCACTCTCTTTGAATCTTATTTATCATGCTAAGAGGAGCAGGAAAAAGCAAAAAATTTCAGAATTGCACCTTGCAATGCGGAGAAATTACTGTTTGTGCATTTACAATATTCATTGATTTTTGCCATTGAAAAACATCATGTTATTCATATACCAGAAATGTTTAAAGCTACTGACTGAATGAAAGGAGCTGGCATCTCACTCTCTTTGAATCTTCTTTATCATGCTAAGAGGAGCAGGAAAAAGCAAAAAATTTCAGAATTGCACCTTGCAATGCGGAGAAATTACTGTTTGTGCATTTACAATATTCATTGATTTTTGCCATTGAAAAACGTCCAGAAATGATTGAAGCTACTGACTGAATGAAAGGAGCTGGCATCTCACTCTCTTTGAATCTTCTTTATCATGCTAAGAGGAGCAGGAAAAAGCAAAAAATTTCAGAATTGCACCTTGCAATGCGGAGAAATTACTGTTTGTGCATTTACAATATTCATTGATTTTTGCCATTGAAAAACGTCCAGAAATGATTGAAGCTACTGACTGAATGAAAGGAGCTGGCATCTTACTATCCTTGAATCTTCTTTATCATGCTAAGAGGAGCAGGAAAAAGCAAAAAATTTCAGAATTGCACCTTGCAATGCGGAGAAATTACTGTTTGTACATTTACAATATTCATTGATTTTTGCCATTGAAAAACGTCCAGAAATGATTGAAGCTACTGACTGAATGAAAGGAGCTGGTATCTCACTCTCTTTGAATCTTCTTTATCATGCTAAGAGGAGCAGGAAAAAGCAAAAAATTTCAGAATTGCACCTTGCAATGCGGAGAAATTACTGTTTGTGCATTTACAATATTCATTGATTTTTGCCATTGAAAAACATCATGTTATTCATATACCAGAAATGTTTGAAGCTACTGACTGAATGAAAGGAGCTGGCATCTCACTCTCTTTGAATCTTCTTTATCATGCTAAGAGGAGCAGGAAAAAGCAAAAAATTTCAGAATTGCACCTTGCAATGCGGAGAAATTACTGTTTGTGCATTTACAATATTCATTGATTTTTGCCAATGAAAAAGGTCCAGAAATGATTGAATCTACTGACTGAATGAAAGGAGCTGGCATCTTACTCTCTTTGAATCTTCTTTATCATGCTAAGAGGAGCAGGAAAAAGCAAAAAATTTCAGAATTGCACCTTGCAATGCGGAGAAATTACTGTTTGTGCATTTACAATATTCATTGATTTTTGCCATTGAAAAACGTCCAGAAATGATTGAAGCTACTGACTGAATGAAAGGAGCTGGCATCTCACTCTCTTTGAATCTTCTTTATCATGCTAAGAGGAGCAGGAAAAAGCAAAAAATTTCAGAATTGCACCTTGCAATGCGGAGAAATTACTGTTTGTGCATTTACAATATTCATTGATTTTTGCCATTGAAAAACATCATGTTATTCATATACCAGAAATGTTTGAAACTACTGACTGAATGAAAGGAGCTGGCATCTCACTCTCTTTGAATCTTCTTTATCATGCTAAGAGGAGCAGGAAAAAGCAAAAAATTTCAGAATTGCACCTTGCAATGCGGAGAAATTACTGTTTGTGCATTTACAATATTCATTGATTTTTGCCATTGAAAAACGTCCAGAAATGATTGAAGCTACTGACTGAATGAAAGGAGCTGGCATCTCACTCTCTTTGAATCTTCTTTATCATGCTAAGAGGAGCAGGAAAAAGCAAAAAATTTCAGAATTGCACCTTGCAATGAGGAGAAATTACTGTTTGTGCATTTACAATATTCATTGATTTTTGCCATTGAAAAACATGTTATTCATATACCAGAAATGTTTGAAGCTACTGACTGAATGAAAGGAGCTGGCATCTCACTCTCTTTGAATCTTCTTTATCATGCTAAGAGGAGCAGGAAAAAGCAAAAAATTTCAGAATTGCACCTTGCAATGCGGAGAAATTACTGTTTGTGCATTTACAATATTCATTGATTTTTGCCATTGAAAAACATCATTTTATTCATATACCAGAAATGTTTGAAGCTACTGACTGAATGAAAGGAGCTGGCATCTCACTCTCATTGAATCTTCTTTATCATGCTAAGAGGAGCAGGAAAAAGCAAAAAATTTCAGAATTGCACCTTGCAATGCGGATAAATTACTGTTTGTGCATTTACAATATTCATTGATTTTTGCCATTGAAAAACGTCCAGAAATGATTGAAGATACTGACTGAATGAAAGGAGCTGGCATCTCACTCTCTTTGAATCTTCTTTATCATGCTAAGAGGAGCAGGAAAAAGCAAAAAATTTCAGAATTGCACCTTGCAATGCGGAGAAATTACTGTTTGTGCATTTACAATATTCATTGATTTTTGCCATTGAAAAACGTCCAGAAATGATTGAAGCTACTGACTGAATGAAAGGAGCTGGCATCTCACTCTCTTTGAATCTTCTTTATCATGCAAAGAGGAGCAGGAAAAAGCTAAAAATTTCAGAATTGCACCTTGCAATGCGGAGAAATTACTGTTTGTGCATTTACAATATTCATTGATTTTTGCCATTGAAAAACATCATGTTATTCATATACCAGAAATGTTTGAAGCCTATGACTGAATGAAAGGAGCTGACATCTCACTCTCTTTGAATCTTCTTTATCATGCTAAGAGGAGCAGGAAAAAGCAAAAAATTTCAGAATTGCACCTTGCAATGCGGAGAAATTACTGTCTGTGCATTTACAATATTCATTGATTTTTGCCATTGAAAAACGTCCAGAAATGATTGAAGCTACTGACTGAATGAAAGGAGCTGGCATCTCACTCTCCTTGAATCTTCTTTATCATGCTAAGAGGAGCAGGAAAAAGCAAAAAATTTCAGAATTGCACGTTGCAATGCGGAGAAATTACTGTTTGTGCATTTACAATATTCATTGATTTTTGCCATTGAAAAACGTCCAGAAATGATTGAAGCTACTGACTGAATGAAAGGAGCTGGTATCTCACTCTCTTTCAATCTTCTTTATCATGCTAAGAGGAGCAGGAAAAAGCAAAAAATTTCAGAATTGCACCTTGCAATGCGGAGAAATTACTGTTTGTGCATTTACAATATTCATTGATTTTTGCCATTGAAAAACATCATGTTATTCATATACCAGAAATGTTTGAAGCTACTGACTGAATGAAAGGAGCTGGCATCTCACTCTCTTTGAATCTTCTTTATCATGCTAAGAGGAGCAGGAAAAAGCAAAAAATTTCAGAATTGCACCTTGCAATGCGGAGAAATTACTGTTTGTGCATTTACAATATTCATTCATTTTTGCCATTGAAAAACGTCCAGAAATGACTGAAGTTACTGACTGAATGTAAGGAGCTGGCATCTCACTCTCTTTGAATCTTCTTTATCATGCTAAGAGGAGCAGGAAAAAGCAAAAAATTTCAGAATTGCACCTTGCAATGCGGAGAAATTACTGTTTGTGCATTTACAATATTCATTGATTTTTGCCATTGAAAAACGTCCAGAAATGATTGAAGCTACTGACTGAATGAAAGGAGCTGGCATCTCACTCTCTTTGAATCTTCTTTATCATGCTAAGAGGAGCAGGAAAAAGCAAAAAATTTCAGAATTGCACCTTGCAATGCGGAGAAATTACTGTTTGTGCATTTACAATATTCATTGATTTTTGCCATTGAAAAACGTCCAGAAATGATTGAAGCTACTGACTGAATGAAAGGAGCTGGCATCTCACTCTCTTTGAATCTTCTTTATCATGCTAAGAGGAGCAGGAAAAAGCAAAAAGTTTCAGAATTGCACCTTGCAATGAGGAGAAATTACTGTTTGTGCATTAACAATATTCATTGATTTTTGCCATTGAAAAACATGTTATTCATATACCAGAAATGTTTGAAGCTACTGACTGAATGAAAGGAGCTGGCATCTCACTCTCTTTGAATCTTCTTTATCATGCTAAGAGGAGCAGGAAAAAGCAAAAAATTTCAGAATTGCACCTTGCAATGCGGAGAAATTACTGTTTGTGCATTTACAATATTCATTGATTTTTTCCATTGAAAAACGTCCAGAAATGATTGAAGCTACTGACTGAATGAAAGGAGCTGGCATCTCACTCTCTTTGAATCTTCTTTATCATGCTAAGAGGAGCAGGAAAAAGCAAAAAATTTCAGAATTGCACCTTGCAATGCGGAGAAATTACTGTTTGTGCATTTACAATATTCATTGATTTTTGCCATTGAAAAACATCATGTTATTCATATACCAGAAATGTTTGAAGCTACTGACTGAATGAAAGGAGCTGGCATCTCACTATCATTGAATCTTCTTTATCATGCTAAGAGGAGCAGGAAAAAGCAAAAAATTTCAGAATTGCACCTTGCAATGCGGAGAAATTACTGTTTGTGCATTTACAATATTCATTGATTTTTGCCATTGAAAAACGTCCAGAAATGATTGAAGATACTGACTGAATGAAAGGAGCTGGCATCTCACTCTCTTTGAATCTTC
The DNA here is from genome assembly GCF_046119375.1 of Phyllobates terribilis. Lineage (NCBI taxonomy): Eukaryota > Metazoa > Chordata > Amphibia > Anura > Dendrobatidae > Phyllobates > Phyllobates terribilis. The sequence continues at coordinate 230,700 of NW_027363558.1, read as the reverse complement.
TTTATCATGCTAAGAGGAGCAGGAAAAAGCAAAAAATTTCAGAATTGCACCTTGCAATGCGGAGAAATTACTGTTGGTGCATTTACAATATTCATTAATTTTTGCCATTGAAAAACGTCCACAAATGATTGAAGCTACTGACTGAATGAAAGGATCTGGCATCTTACTCTCTTTGAATCTTCTTTATCATGCTAAGAGGAGCAGGAAAAAGCAAAAAATTTCAGAATTGCACCTTGCAATGCGGAGAAATTACTGTTTGTGCATTTACAATATTCATTGATTTTTGCCATTGAAAAACATCATGTTATTCATATACCAGAAATGTTTGAAGCTACTGACTGAATGAAAGGAGCTGACATCTCACTCTCTTTGAATCTTCTTTATCATGCTAAGAGGAGCAGGAAAAAGCAAAAAATTTCAGAATTGCACCTTGCAATGCGGAGAAATTACTGTTTGTGCATTTACAATATTCATTGATTTTTGCCATTGAAAAACGTCCAGAAATGATTGAAGCTACTGACTGAATGAAAGGAGCTGGCATCTCACTCTATTTGAATCTTCTTTATCATGCTAAGAGGAGCAGGAAAAAGCAAAAAATTTCAGAATTGCACCTTGCAATGCGGAGAAATTACTGTTTGTGCATTTACAATATTCATTGATTTTTGCCATTGAAAAACGTCCAGAAATGATTGAAGCTACTGACTGAATGAAAGGAGCTGGCATCTTACTCTCTTTGAATCTTCTTTATCATGCTAAGAGGAGCAGGAAAAAGCAAAAAATTTCAGAAATGCACCTTGCAATGCGGAGAAATTACTGTTTGTGCATTTACAATATTCATTGATTTTTGCCATTGAAAAACATCATGTTATTCATATACCAGAAATGTTTGAAGCTACTGACTGAATGAAAGGAGCTGGCATCTCACTCTCTTTGAATCTTCTTTATCATGCTAAGAGGAGCAGGAAAAAGCAAAAAATTTCAGAATTCCACCTTGCAATGCGGAGAAATTACTGTTTGTGCATTTACAATATTCATTGATTTTTGCCATTGAAAAATGTCCAGAAATGATTGAAGCTACTGACTGAATGAAAGGAGCTGGCATCTCACTCTCTTTGAATCTTCTTTATCATGCTAAGAGGAGCAGGAAAAAGCAAAAAATTTCAGAATTGCACCTTGCAATGCGGAGAAATTACTGTTTGTGCATTTACAATATTCATTGATTTTTGCCATTGAAAAACATCATGTTATTCATATACCAGAAATGTTTGAAGCTACTGACTGAATGAAAGGAGCTGGCATCTCACTCTCTTTGAATCTTCTTTATCATGCTAAGAGGAGCAGGAAAAAGCAAAAAATTTCAGAATTGCACCTTGCAATGCGGAGAAATTACTGTTTGTGCATTTAAAATATTCATTGATTTTTGCCATTGAAAAACGTCCAGAAATGATTGAAGCTACTGACTGAATGAAAGGAGCTGGCATCTCACTCTTTTTGAATCTTCTTTATCATGCTAAGAGGAGCAGGAAAAAGCAAAAAATTTCAGAATTGCACCTTGCAATGAGGAGAAATTACTGTTTGTGCATTAACAATATTCATTGATTTTTGCCATTGAAAAACATGTTATTCATATACCAGAAATGTTTGAAGCTACTGACTGAATGAAAGGAGCTGGCATCTCACTCTCTTTGAATCTTCTTTATCATGCTAAGAGGAGCAGGAAAAAGCAAAAAATTTCAGAATTGCACCTTGCAATGCGGAGAAATTACTGTTTGTGCATTTACAATATTCATTGATTTTTGCCATTGAAAAACGTCCAGAAATGATTGAAGCTACTGACTGAATGAAAGGAGCTGGCATCTCACTCTCTTTGAATCTTCTTTATCATGCTAAGAGGAGCAGGAAAAAGCAAAAAATTTCAGAATTGCACCTTGCAATGCGGAGAAATTACTGTTTGTGCATTTACAATATTCATTGATTTTTGCCATTGAAAAACATCATGTTATTCATATACCAGAAATGTTTGAAGCTACTGACTGAATGAAAGGAGCTGGCATCTCACTCTCATTGAATCTTCTTTATCATGCTAAGAGGAGCAGGAAAAAGCAAAAAATTTCAGAATTGCACCTTGCAATGCGGAGAAATTACTGTTTGTGCATTTACAATATTCATTGATTTTTGCCATTGAAAAACGTCCAGAAATGATTGAAGATAGTGACTGAATGAAAGGAGCTGGCATCTCACTCTCTTTGAATCTTCTTTATCATGCTAAGAGGAGCAGGAAAAAGCAAAAAATTTCAGAATTGCACCTTGCAATGCGGAGAAATTACTGTTTGTGCATTTACAATATTCATTGATTTTTGCCATTGAAAAACGTCCAGAAATGATTGAAGCTACTGACTGAATGAAAGGAGCTGGTATCTCACTCTCTTTGAATCTTCTTTATCATGCTAAGAGGAGCATGAAAAAGCAAAAAATTTCAGAATTGCACCTTGCAATGTGGAGAAATTACTGTTTGTGCATTTACAATATTCATTGATTTTTGCCATTGAAAAACATCATGTTATTCATATACCAGAAATGTTTGAAGCTACTGACTGAATGAAAGGAGCTGGCATCTCACTCTCTTTGAATCTTCTTTATCATGCTAAGAGGAGCAGGAAAAAGCAAAAAATTTCAGAATTGCACCTTGCAATGCGGAGAAATTACTGTTTGTGCATTTACAATATTCATTGATTTTTGCCATTGAAAAATGTCCAGAAATGATTGAAGCTACTGACTGAATGAAAGGAGCTGGCATCTCACTCTCTTTGAATCTTCTTTATCATGCTAAGAGGAGCAGGAAAAAGCAAAAAATTTCAGAATTGCACCTTGCAATGCGGAGAAATTACTGTTTGTGCATTTACAATATTCATTGATTTTTGCCATTGAAAAACGTCCAGAAATGATTGAAGCTACTGACTGAATGAAAGGAGCTGGCATCTCACTCTCTTTGAATCTTCTTTATCATGCTAAGAGGAGCAGGAAAAAGCAAAAAATTTCAGAATTGCACCTTGCAATGCGGAGAAATTACTGTTTGTGCATTTACAATATTCATTGATTTTTGCCATTGAAAAACATCATGTTATTCATATACCAGAAATGTTTGAAGCTACTGACTGAATGAAAGGAGCTGGCATCTCACTCTCATTGAATCTTCTTTATCATGCTAAGAGGAGCAGGAAAAAGCAAAAAATTTCAGAATTGCACCTTGCAATGCGGAGAAATTACTGTTTGTGCATTTACAATATTCATTGATTTTTGCCATTGAAAAACGTCCAGAAATGATTGAAGATACTGACTGAATGAAAGGAGCTGGCATCTCACTCTCTTTGAATCTTCTTTATCATGCTAAATGGAGCAGGAAAAAGCAAAAAATTTCAGAATTGCACCTTGCAATGCGGAGAAATTACTGTTTGTGCATTTACAATATTCATTGATTTTTGCCATTGAAAAACGTCCAGAAATGATTGAAGCTACTGACTGAATGAAAGGAGCTGGTATCTCACTCTCTTTGAATCTTCTTTATCATGCTAAGAGGAGCATGAAAAAGCAAAAAATTTCAGAATTGCACCTTGCAATGTGGAGAAATTACTGTTTGTGCATTTACAATATTCATTGATTTTTGCCATTGAAAAACATCATGTTATTCATATACCAGAAATGTTTGAAGCTACTGACTGAATGAAAGGAGCTGGCATCTCACTCTCTTTGAATCTTCTTTATCATGCTAAGAGGAGCAGGAAAAAGCAAAAAATTTCAGAATTGCACCTTGCAATGCGGAGAAATTACTGTTTGTGCATTTACAATATTCATTGATTTTTGCCATTGAAAAATGTCCAGAAATGATTGAAGCTACTGACTGAATGAAAGGAGCTGGCATCTCACTCTCTTTGAATCTTCTTTATCATGCTAAGAGGAGCAGGAAAAAGCAAAAAATTTCAGAATTGCACCTTGCAATGCGGAGAAATTACTGTTTGTGCATTTACAATATTCATTGATTTTTGCCATTGAAAAACATCATGTTATTCATATACCAGAAATGTTTGAAGCTACTGACTGAATGAAAGGAGCTGGCATCTCACTCTCTTTGAATCTTCTTTATCATGCTAAGAGGAGCAGGAAAAAGCAAAAAATTTCAGAATTGCACCTTGCAATGCGGAGAAATTACTGTTTGTGCATTTAAAATATTCATTGATTTTTGCCATTGAAAAACGTCCAGAAATGATTGAAGCTACTGACTGAATGAAAGGAGCTGGCATCTCACTCTTTTTGAATCTTCTTTATCATGCTAAGAGGAGCAGGAAAAAGCAAAAAATTTCAGAATTGCACCTTGCAATGAGGAGAAATTACTGTTTGTGCATTAACAATATTCATTGATTTTTGCCATTGAAAAACATGTTATTCATATACCAGAAATGTTTGAAGCTACTGACTGAATGAAAGGAGCTGGCATCTCACTCTCTTTGAATCTTCTTTATCATACTAAGAGGAGCAGGAAAAAGCAAAAAATTTCAGAATTGCACCTTGCAATGCGGAGAAATTACTGTTTGTGCATTTACAATATTCATTGATTTTTGCCATTGAAAAACGTCCAGAAATGATTGAAGCTACTGACTGAATGAAAGGAGCTGGCATCTCACTCTCTTTGAATCTTCTTTATCATGCTAAGAGGAGCAGGAAAAAGCAAAAAATTTCAGAATTGCACCTTGCAATGCGGAGAAATTACTGTTTGTGCATTTACAATATTCATTGATTTTTGCCATTGAAAAACATCATGTTATTCATATACCAGAAATGTTTGAAGCTACTGACTGAATGAAAGGAGCTGGCATCTCACTCTCATTGAATCTTCTTTATCATGCTAAGAGGAGCAGGAAAAAGCAAAAAATTTCAGAATTGCACCTTGCAATGCGGAGAAATTACTGTTTGTGCATTTACAATATTCATTGATTTTTGCCATTGAAAAACGTCCAGAAATGATTGAAGATACTGACTGAATGAAAGGAGCTGGCATCTCACTCTCTTTGAATCTTCTTTATCATGCTAAGAGGAGCAGGAAAAAGCAAAAAATTTCAGAATTGCACCTTGCAATGCGGAGAAATTACTGTTTGTGCATTTACAATATTCATTGATTTTTGCCATTGAAAAACGTCCAGAAATGATTGAAGCTACTGACTGAATGAAAGGAGCTGGTATCTCACTCTCTTTGAATCTTCTTTATCATGCTAAGAGGAGCATGAAAAAGCAAAAAATTTCAGAATTGCACCTTGCAATGTGGAGAAATTACTGTTTGTGCATGTACAATATTCATTGATTTTTGCCATTGAAAAACATCATGTTATTCATATACCAGAAATGTTTGAAGCTACTGACTGAATGAAAGGAGCTGGCATCTCACTCTCTTTGAATCTTCTTTATCATGCTAAGAGGAGCAGGAAAAAGCAAAAAATTTCAGAATTGCACCTTGCAATGCGGAGAAATTACTGTTTGTGCATTTACAATATTCATTGATTTTTGCCATTGAAAAACGTCCAGAAATGATTGAAGCTACTGACTGAATGAAAGGAGCTGGCATCTCACTCTCTTTGAATCTTCTTTATCATGCTAAGAGGAGCAGGAAAAAGCAAAAAATTTCAGAATTGCACCTTGCAATGCGGAGAAATTACTGTTTGTGCATTTTTAATATTCATTGATTTTTGCCATTGAAAAACGTCCAGAAATGATTGAAGCTACTGACTGAATGAAAGGAGCTGGCATCTCACTCTCCTTGAATCTTCTTTATCATGCTAAGAGGAGCAGGAAAAAGCAAAAAATTTCAGAATTGCACGTTGCAATGCGGAGAAATTACTGTTTGTGCATTTACAATATTCATTGATTTTTGCCATTGAAAAACGTCCAGAAATGATTGAAGCTACTGACTGAATGAAAGGAGCTGGTATCTCACTCTCTTTCAATCTTCTTTATCATGCTAAGAGGAGCAGGAAAAAGCAAAAAATTTCAGAATTGCACCTTGCAATGCGGAGAAATTACTGTTTGTGCATTTACAATATTCATTGATTTTTGCCATTGAAAAACATCATGTTATTCATATACCAGAAATGTTTGAAGCTACTGACTGAATGAAAGGAGCTGGCATCTCACTCTCTTTGAATCTTCTTTATCATGCTAAGAGGAGCAGGAAAAAGCAAAAAATTTCAGAATTGCACCTTGCAATGCGGAGAAATTACTGTTTGTGCATTTACAATATTCATTCATTTTTGCCATTGAAAAACGTCCAGAAATGACTGAAGTTACTGACTGAATGAAAGGAGCTGGCATCTCACTCTCTTTGAATCTTCTTTATCATGCTAAGAGGAGCAGGAAAAAGCAAAAAATTTCAGAATTGCACCTTGCAATGCGGAGAAATTACTGTTTGTGCATTTACAATATTCATTGATTTTTTCCATTGAAAAACGTCCAGAAATGATTGAAGCTACTGACTGAATGAAAGGAGCTGGCATCTCACTCTCTTTGAATCTTCTTTATCATGCTAAGAGGAGCAGGAAAAAGCAAAAAATTTCAGAATTGCACCTTGCAATGCGGAGAAATTACTGTTTGTGCATTTACAATATTCATTGATTTTTGCCATTGAAAAACATCATGTTATTCATATACCAGAAATGTTTGAAGCTACTGACTGAATGAAAGGAGCTGGCATCTCACTATCATTGAATCTTCTTTATCATGCTAAGAGGAGCAGGAAAAAGCAAAAAATTTCAGAATTGCACCTTGCAATGCGGAGAAATTACTGTTTGTGCATTTACAATATTCATTGATTTTTGCCATTGAAAAACGTCCAGAAATGATTGAAGATACTGACTGAATGAAAGGAGCTGGCATCTCACTCTCTTTGAATCTTCTTTATCATGCTAAGAGGAGCAGGAAAAAGCAAAAAATTTCAGAATTGCACCTTGCAATGCGGAGAAATTACTGTTTGTGCATTTACAATATTCATTAATTTTTGCCATTGAAAAACGTCCACAAATGATTGAAGCTACTGACTGAATGAAAGGAGCTGGCATCTTACTCTCTTTGAATCTTCTTTATCATGCTAAGAGGAGCAGGAAAAAGCAAAAAATTTCAGAATTGCACCTTGCAATGCGGAGAAATTACTGTTTGTGCATTTACAATATTCATTGATTTTTGCCATTGAAAAACATCATGTTATTCATATACCAGAAATGTTTGAAGCTACTGACTGAATGAAAGGAGCTGACATCTCACTCTCTTTGAATCTTCTTTATCATGCTAAGAGGAGCAGGAAAAAGCAAAAAATTTCAGAATTGCACCTTGCAATGCGGAGAAATTACTGTTTGTGCATTTACAATATTCATTGATTTTTGCCATTGAAAAACGTCCAGAAATGATTGAAGCTACTGACTGAATGAAAGGAGCTGGCATCTCACTCTCTTTGAATCTTCTTTATCATGCTAAGAGGAGCAGGAAAAAGCAAAAAATTTCAGAATTGCACCTTGCAATGCGGAGAAATTACTGTTTGTGCATTTACAATATTCATTGATTTTTGCCATTGAAAAACGTCCAGAAATGATTGAAGCTACTGACTGAATGAAAGGAGCTGGCATCTTACTCTCTTTGAATCTTCTTTATCATGCTAAGAGGAGCAGGAAAAAGCAAAAAATTTCAGAAATGCACCTTGCAATGCGGAGAAATTACTGTTTGTGCATTTACAATATTCATTGATTTTTGCCATTGAAAAACATCATGTTATTCATATACCAGAAATGTTTGAAGCTACTGACTGAATGAAAGGAGCTGGCATCTCACTCTCTTTGAATCTTCTTTATCATGCTAAGAGGAGCAGGAAAAAGCAAAAAATTTCAGAATTCCACCTTGCAATGCGGAGAAATTACTGTTTGTGCATTTACAATATTCATTGATTTTTGCCATTGAAAAATGTCCAGAAATGATTGAAGCTACTGACTGAATGAAAGGAGCTGGCATCTCACTCTCTTTGAATCTTCTTTATCATGCTAAGAGGAGCAGGAAAAAGCAAAAAATTTCAGAATTGCACCTTGCAATGCGGAGAAATTACTGTTTGTGCATTTACAATATTCATTGATTTTTGCCATTGAAAAACATCATGTTATTCATATACCAGAAATGTTTGAAGCTACTGACTGAATGAAAGGAGCTGGCATCTCACTCTCTTTGAATCTTCTTTATCATGCTAAGAGGAGCAGGAAAAAGCAAAAAATTTCAGAATTGCACCTTGCAATGCGGAGAAATTACTGTTTGTGCATTTAAAATATTCATTGATTTTTGCCATTGAAAAACGTCCAGAAATGATTGAAGCTACTGACTGAATGAAAGGAGCTGGCATCTCACTCTTTTTGAATATTCTTTATCATGCTAAGAGGAGCAGGAAAAAGCAAAAAATTTCAGAATTGCACCTTGCAATGAGGAGAAATTACTGTTTGTGCATTAACAATATTCATTGATTTTTGCCATTGAAAAACATGTTATTCATATACCAGAAATGTTTGAAGCTACTGACTGAATGAAAGGAGCTGGCATCTCACTCTCTTTGAATCTTCTTTATCATGCTAAGAGGAGCAGGAAAAAGCAAAAAATTTCAGAATTGCACCTTGCAATGCGGAGAAATTACTGTTTGTGCATTTACAATATTCATTGATTTTTGCCATTGAAAAACGTCCAGAAATGATTGAAGCTACTGACTGAATGAAAGGAGCTGGCATCTCACTCTCTTTGAATCTTCTTTATCATGCTAAGAGGAGCAGGAAAAAGCAAAAAATTTCAGAATTGCACCTTGCAATGCGGAGAAATTACTGTTTGTGCATTTACAATATTCATTGATTTTTGCCATTGAAAAACATCATGTTATTCATATACCAGAAATGTTTGAAGCTACTGACTGAATGAAAGGAGCTGGCATCTCACTCTCATTGAATCTTCTTTATCATGCTAAGAGGAGCAGGAAAAAGCAAAAAATTTCAGAATTGCACCTTGCAATGCGGAGAAATTACTGTTTGTGCATTTACAATATTCATTGATTTTTGCCATTGAAAAACGTCCAGAAATGATTGAAGCTACTGACTGAATGAAAGGAGCTGGCATCTTACTCTCTTTGAATCTTCTTTATCATGCTAAGAGGAGCAGGAAAAAGCAAAAAATTTCAGAAATGCACCTTGCAATGCGGAGAAATTACTGTTTGTGCATTTACAATATTCATTGATTTTTGCCATTGAAAAACGTCCAGAAATGATTGAAGCTACTGACTGAATGAAAGGAGCTGGCATCTTACTCTCTTTGAATCTTCTTTATCATGCTAAGAGGAGCAGGAAAAAGCAAAAAATTTCAGAAATGCACCTTGCAATGCGGAGAAATTACTGTTTGTGCATTTACAATATTCATTGATTTTTGCCATTGAAAAACGTCCAGAAATGATTGAAGCTACTGACTGAATGAAAGGAGCTGGCATCTTACTCTCTTTGAATCTTCTTTATCATGCTAAGAGGAGCAGGAAAAAGCAAAAAATTTCAGAAATGCACCTTGCAATGCGGAGAAATTACTGTTTGTGCATTTACAATATTCATTGATTTTTGCCATTGAAAAACATCATGTTATTCATATACCAGAAATGTTTGAAGCTACTGACTGAATGAAAGGAGCTGGCATCTCACTCTCTTTGAATCTTCTTTATCATGCTAAGAGGAGCAGGAAAAAGCAAAAAATTTCAGAATTCCACCTTGCAATGCGGAGAAATTACTGTTTGTGCATTTACAATATTCATTGATTTTTGCCATTGAAAAATGTCCAGAAATGATTGAAGCTACTGACTGAATGAAAGGAGCTGGCATCTCACTCTCTTTGAATCTTCTTTATCATGCTAAGAGGAGCAGGAAAAAGCAAAAAATTTCAGAATTGCACCTTGCAATGCGGAGAAATTACTGTTTGTGCATTTACAATATTCATTGATTTTTGCCATTGAAAAACATCATGTTATTCATATACCAGAAATGTTTGAAGCTACTGACTGAATGAAAGGAGCTGGCATCTCACTCTCTTTGAATCTTCTTTATCATGCTAAGAGGAGCAGGAAAAAGCAAAAAATTTCAGAATTGCACCTTGCAATGCGGAGAAATTACTGTTTGTGCATTTAAAATATTCATTGATTTTTGCCATTGAAAAACGTCCAGAAATGATTGAAGCTACTGACTGAATGAAAGGAGCTGGCATCTCACTCTTTTTGAATCTTCTTTATCATGCTAAGAGGAGCAGGAAAAAGCAAAAAATTTCAGAATTGCACCTTGCAATGAGGAGAAATTACTGTTTGTGCATTAACAATATTCATTGATTTTTGCCATTGAAAAACATGTTATTCATATACCAGAAATGTTTGAAGCTACTGACTGAATGAAAGGAGCTGGCATCTCACTCTCTTTGAATCTTCTTTATCATGCTAAGAGGAGCAGGAAAAAGCAAAAAATTTCAGAATTGCACCTTGCAATGCGGAGAAATTACTGTTTGTGCATTTACAATATTCATTGATTTTTGCCATTGAAAAACGTCCAGAAATGATTGAAGCTACTGACTGAATGAAAGGAGCTGGCATCTCACTCTCTTTGAATCTTCTTTATCATGCTAAGAGGAGCAGGAAAAAGCAAAAAATTTCAGAATTGCACCTTGCAATGCGGAGAAATTACTGTTTGTGCATTTACAATATTCATTGATTTTTGCCATTGAAAAACATCATGTTATTCATATACCAGAAATGTTTGAAGCTACTGACTGAATGAAAGGAGCTGGCATCTCACTCTCATTGAATCTTCTTTATCATGCTAAGAGGAGCAGGAAAAAGCAAAAAATTTCAGAATTGCACCTTGCAATGCGGAGAAATTACTGTTTGTGCATTTACAATATTCATTGATTTTTGCCATTGAAAAACGTCCAGAAATGATTGAAGATAGTGACTGAATGAAAGGAGCTGGCATCTCACTCTCTTTGAATCTTCTTTATCATGCTAAGAGGAGCAGGAAAAAGCAAAAAATTTCAGAATTGCACCTTGCAATGCGGAGAAATTACTGTTTGTGCATTTACAATATTCATTGATTTTTGCCATTGAAAAACGTCCAGAAATGACTGAAGTTACTGACTGAATGAAAGGAGCTGGCATCTCACTCTCTTTGAATCTTCTTTATCATGCTAAGAGGAGCAGGAAAAAGCAAAAAATTTCAGAATTGCACCTTGCAATGCGGAGAAATTACTGTTTGTGCATTTACAATATTCATTGATTTTTGCCATTGAAAAACGTCCAGAAATGATTGAAGCTACTGACTGAATGAAAGGAGCTGGCATCTCACTCTCTTTGAATCTTCTTTATCATGCTAAGAGGAGCAGGAAAAAGCAAAAAATTTCAGAATTGCACCTTGCAATGCGGAGAAATTACTGTTTGTGCATTTACAATATTCATTGATTTTTGCCATTGAAAAACGTCCAGAAATGATTGAAGCTACTGACTGAATGAAAGGAGCTGGCATCTCACTCTCTTTGAATCTTCTTTATCATGCTAAGAGGAGCAGGAAAAAGCAAAAAGTTTCAGAATTGCACCTTGCAATGAGGAGAAATTACTGTTTGTGCATTAACAATATTCATTGATTTTTGCCATTGAAAAACATGTTATTCATATACCAGAAATGTTTGAAGCTACTGACTGAATGAAAGGAGCTGGCATCTCACTCTCTTTGAATCTTCTTTATCATGCTAAGAGGAGCAGGAAAAAGCAAAAAATTTCAGAATTGCACCTTGCAATGCGGAGAAATTACTGTTTGTGCATTTACAATATTCATTGATTTTTTCCATTGAAAAACGTCCAGAAATGATTGAAGCTACTGACTGAATGAAAGGAGCTGGCATCTCACTCTCTTTGAATCTTCTCTATCATGCTAAGAGGAGCAGGAAAAAGCAAAAAATTTCAGAATTGCACCTTGCAATGCGGAGAAATTACTGTTTGTGCATTTACAATATTCATTGATTTTTGCCATTGAAAAACATCATGTTATTCATATACCAGAAATGTTTGAAGCTACTGACTGAATGAAAGGAGCTGGCATCTCACTATCATTGAATCTTCTTTATCATGCTAAGAGGAGCAGGAAAAAGCAAAAAATTTCAGAATTGCACCTTGCAATGCGGAGAAATTACTGTTTGTGCATTTACAATATTCATTGATTTTTGCCATTGAAAAACGTCCAGAAATGATTGAAGATACTGACTGAATGAAAGGAGCTGGCATCTCACTCTCTTTGAATCTTCTTTATCATGCTAAGAGGAGCAGGAAAAAGCAAAAAATTTCAGAATTGCACCTTGCAATGCGGAGAAATTACTGTTTGTGCATTTACAATATTCATTAATTTTTGCCATTGAAAAACGTCCACAAATGATTGAAGCTACTGACTGAATGAAAGGAGCTGGCATCTTACTCTCTTTGAATCTTCTTTATCATGCTAAGAGGAGCAGGAAAAAGCAAAAAATTTCAGAATTGCACCTTGCAATGCGGAGAAATTACTGTTTGTGCATTTACAATATTCATTGATTTTTGCCATTGAAAAACATCATGTTATTCATATACCAGAAATGTTTGAAGCTACTGACTGAATGAAAGGAGCTGACATCTCACTCTCTTTGAATCTTCTTTATCATGCTAAGAGGAGCAGGAAAAAGCAAAAAATTTCAGAATTGCACCTTGCAATGCGGAGAAATTACTGTTTGTGCATTTACAATATTCATTGATTTTTGCCATTGAAAAACGTCCAGAAATGATTGAAGCTACTGACTGAATGAAAGGAGCTGGCATCTCACTCTCTTTGAATCTTCTTTATCATGCTAAGAGGAGCAGGAAAAAGCAAAAAATTTCAGAATTGCACCTTGCAATGCGGAGAAATTACTGTTTGTGCATTTACAATATTCATTGATTTTTGCCATTGAAAAACGTCCAGAAATGATTGAAGCTACTGACTGAATGAAAGGAGCTGGCATCTTACTCTCTTTGAATCTTCTTTATCATGCTAAGAGGAGCAGGAAAAAGCAAAAAATTTCAGAAATGCACCTTGCAATGCGGAGAAATTACTGTTTGTGCATTTACAATATTCATTGATTTTTGCCATTGAAAAACATCATGTTATTCATATACCAGAAATGTTTGAAGCTACTGACTGAATGAAAGGAGCTGGCATCTCACTCTCTTTGAATCTTCTTTATCATGCTAAGAGGAGCAGGAAAAAGCAAAAAATTTCAGAATTCCACCTTGCAATGCGGAGAAATTACTGTTTGTGCATTTACAATATTCATTGATTTTTGCCATTGAAAAATGTCCAGAAATGATTGAAGCTACTGACTGAATGAAAGGAGCTGGCATCTCACTCTCTTTGAATCTTCTTTATCATGCTAAGAGGAGCAGGAAAAAGCAAAAAATTTCAGAATTGCACCTTGCAATGCGGAGAAATTACTGTTTGTGCATTTACAATATTCATTGATTTTTGCCATTGAAAAACATCATGTTATTCATATACCAGAAATGTTTGAAGCTACTGACTGAATGAAAGGAGCTGGCATCTCACTCTCTTTGAATCTTCTTTATCATGCTAAGAGGAGCAGGAAAAAGCAAAAAATTTCAGAATTGCACCTTGCAATGCGGAGAAATTACTGTTTGTGCATTTAAAATATTCATTGATTTTTGCCATTGAAAAACGTCCAGAAATGATTGAAGCTACTGACTGAATGAAAGGAGCTGGCATCTCACTCTTTTTGAATCTTCTTTATCATGCTAAGAGGAGCAGGAAAAAGCAAAAAATTTCAGAATTGCACCTTGCAATGAGGAGAAATTACTGTTTGTGCATTAACAATATTCATTGATTTTTGCCATTGAAAAACATGTTATTCATATACCAGAAATGTTTGAAGCTACTGACTGAATGAAAGGAGCTGGCATCTCACTCTCTTTGAATCTTCTTTATCATGCTAAGAGGAGCAGGAAAAAGCAAAAAATTTCAGAATTGCACCTTGCAATGCGGAGAAATTACTGTTTGTGCATTTACAATATTCATTGATTTTTGCCATTGAAAAACGTCCAGAAATGATTGAAGCTACTGACTGAATGAAAGGAGCTGGCATCTCACTCTCTTTGAATCTTCTTTATCATGCTAAGAGGAGCAGGAAAAAGCAAAAAATTTCAGAATTGCACCTTGCAATGCGGAGAAATTACTGTTTGTGCATTTACAATATTCATTGATTTTTGCCATTGAAAAACATCATGTTATTCATATACCAGAAATGTTTGAAGCTACTGACTGAATGAAAGGAGCTGGCATCTCACTCTCATTGAATCTTCTTTATCATGCTAAGAGGAGCAGGAAAAAGCAAAAAATTTCAGAATTGCACCTTGCAATGCGGAGAAATTACTGTTTGTGCATTTACAATATTCATTGATTTTTGCCATTGAAAAACGTCCAGAAATGATTGAAGATAGTGACTGAATGAAAGGAGCTGGCATCTCACTCTCTTTGAATCTTCTTTATCATGCTAAGAGGAGCAGGAAAAAGCAAAAAATTTCAGAATTGCACCTTGCAATGCGGAGAAATTACTGTTTGTGCATTTACAATATTCATTGATTTTTGCCATTGAAAAACGTCCAGAAATGATTGAAGCTACTGACTGAATGAAAGGAGCTGGTATCTCACTCTCTTTGAATCTTCTTTATCATGCTAAGAGGAGCATGAAAAAGCAAAAAATTTCAGAATTGCACCTTGCAATGTGGAGAAATTACTGTTTGTGCATTTACAATATTCATTGATTTTTGCCATTGAAAAACATCATGTTATTCATATACCAGAAATGTTTGAAGCTACTGACTGAATGAAAGGAGCTGGCATCTCACTCTCTTTGAATCTTCTTTATCATGCTAAGAGGAGCAGGAAAAAGCAAAAAATTTCAGAATTGCACCTTGCAATGCGGAGAAATTACTGTTTGTGCATTTACAATATTCATTGATTTTTGCCATTGAAAAATGTCCAGAAATGATTGAAGCTACTGACTGAATGAAAGGAGCTGGCATCTCACTCTCTTTGAATCTTCTTTATCATGCTAAGAGGAGCAGGAAAAAGCAAAAAATTTCAGAATTGCACCTTGCAATGCGGAGAAATTACTGTTTGTGCATTTACAATATTCATTGATTTTTGCCATTGAAAAACGTCCAGAAATGATTGAAGCTACTGACTGAATGAAAGGAGCTGGCATCTCACTCTCTTTGAATCTTCTTTATCATGCTAAGAGGAGCAGGAAAAAGCAAAAAATTTCAGAATTGCACCTTGCAATGCGGAGAAATTACTGTTTGTGCATTTACAATATTCATTGATTTTTGCCATTGAAAAACATCATGTTATTCATATACCAGAAATGTTTGAAGCTACTGACTGAATGAAAGGAGCTGGCATCTCACTCTCATTGAATCTTCTTTATCATGCTAAGAGGAGCAGGAAAAAGCAAAAAATTTCAGAATTGCACCTTGCAATGCGGAGAAATTACTGTTTGTGCATTTACAATATTCATTGATTTTTGCCATTGAAAAACGTCCAGAAATGATTAAAGATACTGACTGAATGAAAGGAGCTGGCATCTCACTCTCTTTGAATCTTCTTTATCATGCTAAATGGAGCAGGAAAAAGCAAAAAATTTCAGAATTGCACCTTGCAATGCGGAGAAATTACTGTTTGTGCATTTACAATATTCATTGATTTTTGCCATTGAAAAACGTCCAGAAATGATTGAAGCTACTGACTGAATGAAAGGAGCTGGTATCTCACTCTCTTTGAATCTTCTTTATCATGCTAAGAGGAGCATGAAAAAGCAAAAAATTTCAGAATTGCACCTTGCAATGTGGAGAAATTACTGTTTGTGCATTTACAATATTCATTGATTTTTGCCATTGAAAAACATCATGTTATTCATATACCAGAAATGTTTGAAGCTACTGACTGAATGAAAGGAGCTGGCATCTCACTCTCTTTGAATCTTCTTTATCATGCTAAGAGGAGCAGGAAAAAGCAAAAAATTTCAGAATTGCACCTTGCAATGCGGAGAAATTACTGTTTGTGCATTTACAATATTCATTGATTTTTGCCATTGAAAAATGTCCAGAAATGATTGAAGCTACTGACTGAATGAAAGGAGCTGGCATCTCACTCTCTTTGAATCTTCTTTATCATGCTAAGAGGAGCAGGAAAAAGCAAAAAATTTCAGAATTGCACCTTGCAATGCGGAGAAATTACTGTTTGTGCATTTACAATATTCATTGATTTTTGCCATTGAAAAACATCATGTTATTCATATACCAGAAATGTTTGAAGCTACTGACTGAATGAAAGGAGCTGGCATCTCACTCTCTTTGAATCTTCTTTATCATGCTAAGAGGAGCAGGAAAAAGCAAAAAATTTCAGAATTGCACCTTGCAATGCGGAGAAATTACTGTTTGTGCATTTAAAATATTCATTGATTTTTGCCATTGAAAAACGTCCAGAAATGATTGAAGCTACTGACTGAATGAAAGGAGCTGGCATCTCACTCTTTTTGAATCTTCTTTATCATGCTAAGAGGAGCAGGAAAAAGCAAAAAATTTCAGAATTGCACCTTGCAATGAGGAGAAATTACTGTTTGTGCATTAACAATATTCATTGATTTTTGCCATTGAAAAACATGTTATTCATATACCAGAAATGTTTGAAGCTACTGACTGAATGAAAGGAGCTGGCATCTCACTCTATTTGAATCTTCTTTATCATGCTAAGAGGAGCAGGAAAAAGCAAAAAATTTCAGAATTGCACCTTGCAATGCGGAGAAATTACTGTTTGTGCATTTACAATATTCATTGATTTTTGCCATTGAAAAACGTCCAGAAATGATTGAAGCTACTGACTGAATGAAAGGAGCTGGCATCTCACTCTCTTTGAATCTTCTTTATCATGCTAAGAGGAGCAGGAAAAAGCAAAAAATTTCAGAATTGCACCTTGCAATGCGGAGAAATTACTGTTTGTGCATTTACAATATTCATTGATTTTTGCCATTGAAAAACATCATGTTATTCATATACCAGAAATGTTTGAAGCTACTGACTGAATGAAAGGAGCTGGCATCTCACTCTCATTGAATCTTCTTTATCATGCTAAGAGGAGCAGGAAAAAGCAAAAAATTTCAGAATTGCACCTTGCAATGCGGAGAAATTACTGTTTGTGCATTTACAATATTCATTGATTTTTGCCATTGAAAAACGTCCAGAAATGATTGAAGATACTGACTGAATGAAAGGAGCTGGCATCTCACTCTCTTTGAATCTTCTTTATCATGCTAAGAGGAGCAGGAAAAAGCAAAAAATTTCAGAATTGCACCTTGCAATGCGGAGAAATTACTGTTTGTGCATTTACAATATTCATTGATTTTTGCCATTGAAAAACGTCCAGAAATGATTGAAGCTACTGACTGAATGAAAGGAGCTGGTATCTCACTCTCTTTGAATCTTCTTTATCATGCTAAGAGGAGCATGAAAAAGCAAAAAATTTCAGAATTGCACCTTGCAATGTGGAGAAATTACTGTTTGTGCATGTACAATATTCATTGATTTTTGCCATTGAAAAACATCATGTTATTCATATACCAGAAATGTTTGAAGCTACTGACTGAATGAAAGGAGCTGGCATCTCACTCTCTTTGAATCTTCTTTATCATGCTAAGAGGAGCAGGAAAAAGCAAAAAATTTCAGAATTGCACCTTGCAATGCGGAGAAATTACTGTTTGTGCATTTACAATATTCATTGATTTTTGCCATTGAAAAACGTCCAGAAATGATTGAAGCTACTGACTGAATGAAAGGAGCTGGCATCTCACTCTCTTTGAATCTTCTTTATCATGCTAAGAGGAGCAGGAAAAAGCAAAAAATTTCAGAATTGCACCTTGCAATGCGGAGAAATTACTGTTTGTGCATTTTTAATATTCATTGATTTTTGCCATTGAAAAACGTCCAGAAATGATTGAAGCTACTGACTGAATGAAAGGAGCTGGCATCTCACTCTCCTTGAATCTTCTTTATCATGCTAAGAGGAGCAGGAAAAAGCAAAAAATTTCAGAATTGCACCTTGCAATGCGGAGAAATTACTGTTTCTGCATTTACAATATTCATTGATTTTTGCCATTGAAAAACGTCCAGAAATGATTGAAGCTACTGACTGAATGAAAGGAGCTGGTATCTCACTCTCTTTGAATCTTCTTTATCATGCTAAGAGGAGCATGAAAAAGCAAAAAATTTCAGAATTGCACCTTGCAATGCGGAGAAATTACTGTTTGTGCATTTACAATATTCATTGATTTTTGCCATTGAAAAACATCATGTTATTCATATACCAGAAATGTTTGAAGCTACTGACTGAATGAAAGGAGCTGGCATCTCACTCTCTTTGAATCTTCTTTATCATGCTAAGAGGAGCAGGAAAAAGCAAAAAATTTCAGAATTGCACCTTGCAATGCGGAGAAATTACTGTTTGTGCATTTTTAATATTCATTGATTTTTGCCATTGAAAAACGTCCAGAAATGATTGAAGCTACTGACTGAATGAAAGGAGCTGGCATCTCACTCTCTTTGAAACTTCTTTATCATGCTAAGAGGAGCAGGAAAAAGCAAAAAATTTCAGAATTGCACCTTGCAATGCGGAGAAATTACTGTTTGTGCATTTACAATATTCATTGATTTTTGCCATTGAAAAACATCATGTTATTCATATACCAGGAATGATTGAAGCTACTGACTGAATGAAAGGAGCTGGCATCTCACTCTCTTTGTATCTTCTTTATCATGCTAAGAGGAGCAGGAAAAAGCAAAAAATTTCAGAATTGCACCTTGCAATGCGGAGAAATTACTGTTTGTGTATTTACAATATTCATTGATTTTTGCCATTGAAAAACGTCCAGAAATGATTGAAGCTACTGACTGAATGAAAGGAGCTGGCATCTCACTCTCTTTGAATCTTCTTTATCATGCTAAGAGGAGCAGGAAAAAGCAAAAAATTTCAGAATTGCACCTTGCAATGCGGAGAAATTACTGTTTGTGCATTTACAATATTCATTGATTTTTGCCATTGAAAAACATCATGTTATTCATATACCAGAAATGTTTGAAGCTACTGACTGAATGAAAGGAGCTGACATCTCACTCTCTTTGAATCTTCTTTATCATGCTAAGAGGAGCAGGAAAAAGCAAAAAATTTCAGAATTGCACCTTGCAATGCGGAGAAATTACTGTTTGTGCATTTACAATATTCATTGATTTTTGCCATTGAAAAACGTCCAGAAATGATTGAAGCTACTGACTGAATGAAAGGAGCTGGCATCTCACTCTCTTTGAATCTTCTTTATCATGCTAAGAGGAGCAGGAAAAAGCAAAAAATTTCAGAATTGCACCTTGCAATGCGGAGAAATTACTGTTTGTGCATTTACAATATTCATTGATTTTTGCCATTGAAAAACGTCCAGAAATGATTGAAGCTACTGACTGAATGAAAGGAGCTGGCATCTTACTCTCTTTGAATCTTCTTTATCATGCTAAGAGGAGCAGGAAAAAGCAAAAAATTTCAGAAATGCACCTTGCAATGCGGAGAAATTACTGTTTGTGCATTTACAATATTCATTGATTTTTGCCATTGAAAAACATCATGTTATTCATATACCAGAAATGTTTGAAGCTACTGACTGAATGAAAGGAGCTGGCATCTCACTCTCATTGAATCTTCTTTATCATGCTAAGAGGAGCAGGAAAAAGCAAAAAATTTCAGAATTGCACCTTGCAATGCGGAGAAATTACTGTTTGTGCATTTACAATATTCATTGATTTTTGCCATTGAAAAACGTCCAGAAATGATTGAAGATACTGACTGAATGAAAGGAGCTGGCATCTCACTCTCTTTGAATCTTCTTTATCATGCTAAGAGGAGCAGGAAAAAGCAAAAAATTTCAGAATTGCACCTTGCAATGCGGAGAAATTACTGTTTGTGCATTTTTAATATTCATTGATTTTTGCCATTGAAAAACGTCCAGAAATGATTGAAGCTACTGACTGAATAAAAGGAGCTGGCATCTCACTCTCCTTGAATCTTCTTTATCATGCTAAGAGGAGCAGGAAAAAGCAAAAAATTTTAGAATTGCACCTTGCAATGCGGAGAAATTACTGTTTCTGCATTTACAATATTCATTGATTTTTGCCATTGAAAAACGTCCAGAAATGATTGAAGCTACTGACTGAATGAAAGGAGCTGGTATCTCACTCTCTTTGAATCTTCTTTATCATGCTAAGAGGAGCATGAAAAAGCAAAAAATTTCCGAATTGCACCTTGCAATGCGGAGAAATTACTGTTTGTGCATTTACAATATTCATTGATTTTTGCCATTGAAAAACATCATGTTATTCATATACCAGAAATGTTTGAAGCTACTGACTGAATGAAAGGAGCTGGCATCTCACTCTCTTTGAATCTTCTTTATCATGCTAAGAGGAGCAGGAAAAAGCAAAAAATTTCAGAACTGCACCTTGCAATGCGGAGAAATTACTGTTTGTGCATTTTTAATATTCATTGATTTTTGCCATTGAAAAACGTCCAGAAATGATTGAAGCTACTGACTGAATGAAAGGAGCTGGCATCTCACTCTCTTTGAAACTTCTTTATCATGCTAAGAGGAGCAGGAAAAAGCAAAAAATTTCAGAATTGCACCTTGCAATGCGGAGAAATTACTGTTTGTGCATTTACAATATTCATTGATTTTTGCCATAGAAAAACATCATGTTATTCATATACCAGGTATGATTGAAGCTACTGACTGAATGAAAGGAGCTGGCATCTCACTCTCTTTGAATATTCTTTATCATGCTAAGAGGAGCAGGAAAAAGCAAAAAATTTCAGAATTGCACCTTGCAATGCGGAGAAATTACTGTTTGTGCATTTTTAATATTCATTGATTTTTGCCATTGAAAAACGTCCAGAAATGATTGAAGCTACTGACTGAATGAAAGGAGCTGGCATCTCACTCTCTTCTCTTTGAAACTTCTTTATCATGCTAAGAGGAGCAGGAAAAAGCAAAAAATTTCAGAATTGCACCTTGCAATGCGGAGAAATTACTGTTTGTGCATTTACAATATTCATTGATTTTTGCCATTGAAAAACATCATGTTATTCATGTACCAGGAATGATTGAAGCTACTGACTGAATGAAAGGAGCTGGCATCTCACTCTCTTTGAATCTTCTTTATCATGCTAAGAGGAGCAGGAAAAAGCAAAAAATTTCAGAATTGCACCTTGCAATGCGGAGAAATTACTGTTTGTGTATTTACAATATTCATTGATTTTTGCCATTGAAAAACGTCCAGAAATGATTGAAGCTACTGACTGAATGAAAGGAGCTGGCATCTCACTCTCTTTGAATCTTCTTTATCATGCTAAGAGGAGCAGGAAAAAGCAAAAAATTTCAGAATTGCACCTTGCAATGCGGAGAAATTACTGTTTGTGCATTTACAATATTCATTGATTTTTGCCATTGAAAAACGTCCAGAAATGATTGAAGCTACTGACTGAATGAAAGGAGCTGGCATCTCACTCTCTTTGAATCTTCTTTATCATGCAAAGAGGAGCAGGAAAAAGCAAAAAATTTCAGAATTACACCTTGCAATGCGGAGAAATTACTGTTTGTGCATTTACAATATTCATTGATTTTTGCCATTGAAAAACATCATGTTATTCATATACCAGAAATGTTTGAAGCTACTGACTGAATGAAAGGAGCTGACATCTCACTCTCTTTGAATCTTCTTTATCATGCTAAGAGGAGCAGGAAAAAGCAAAAAATTTCCGAATTGCACCTTGCAATGCGGAGAAATTACTGTTTGTGCATTTACAATATTCATTGATTTTTGCCATTGAAAAACATCATGTTATTCATATACCAGAAATGTTTGAAGCTACTGACTGAATGAAAGGAGCTGGCATCTCACTCTCTTTGAATCTTCTTTATCATGCTAAGAGGAGCAGGAAAAAGCAAAAAATTTCAGAACTGCACCTTGCAATGCGGAGAAATTACTGTTTGTGCATTTTTAATATTCATTGATTTTTGCCATTGAAAAACGTCCAGAAATGATTGAAGCTACTGACTGAATGAAAGGAGCTGGCATCTCACTCTCTTTGAAACTTCTTTATCATGCTAAGAGGAGCAGGAAAAAGCAAAAAATTTCAGAATTGCACCTTGCAATGCGGAGAAATTACTGTTTGTGCATTTACAATATTCATTGATTTTTGCCATTGAAAAACATCATGTTATTCATATACCAGGAATGATTGAAGCTACTGACTGAATGAAAGGAGCTGGCATCTCACTCTCTTTGAATATTCTTTATCATGCTAAGAGGAGCAGGAAAAAGCAAAAAATTTCAGAATTGCACCTTGCAATGCGGAGAAATTACTGTTTGTGCATTTTTAATATTCATTGATTTTTGCCATTGAAAAACGTCCAGAAATGATTGAAGCTACTGACTGAATGAAAGGAGCTGGCATCTCACTCTCTTTGAAACTTCTTTATCATGCTAAGAGGAGCAGGAAAAAGCAAAAAATTTCAGAATTGCACCTTGCAATGCGGAGAAATTACTGTTTGTGCATTTACAATATTCATTGATTTTTGCCATTGAAAAACATCATGTTATTCATGTACCAGGAATGATTGAAGCTACTGACTGAATGAAAGGAGCTGGCATCTCACTCTCTTTGAATCTTCTTTATCATGCTAAGAGGAGCAGGAAAAAGCAAAAAATTTCAGAATTGCACCTTGCAATGCGGAGAAATTACTGTTTGTGTATTTACAATATTCATTGATTTTTGCCATTGAAAAACGTCCAGAAATGATTGAAGCTACTGACTGAATGAAAGGAGCTGGCATCTCACTCTCTTTGAATCTTCTTTATCATGCTAAGAGGAGCAGGAAAAAGCAAAAAATTTCAGAATTGCACCTTGCAATGCGGAGAAATTACTGTTTGTGCATTTACAATATTCATTGATTTTTGCCATTGAAAAACGTCCAGAAATGATTGAAGCTACTGACTGAATGAAAGGAGCTGGCATCTCACTCTCTTTGAATCTTCTTTATCATGCAAATAGGAGCAGGAAAAAGCAAAAAATTTCAGAATTACACCTTGCAATGCGGAGAAATTACTGTTTGTGCATTTACAATATTCATTGATTTTTGCCATTGAAAAACATCATGTTATTCATATACCAGAAATGTTTGAAGCTACTGACTGAATGAAAGGAGCTGACATCTCACTCTCTTTGAATCTTCTTTATCATGCTAAGAGGAGCAGGAAAAAGCAAAAAATTTCAGAATTGCACCTTGCAATGCGGAGAAATTACTGTCTGTGCATTTACAATATTCATTGATTTTTGCCATTGAAAAACGTCCAGAAATGATTGAAGCTACTGACTGAATGAAAGGAGCTGGTATCTCACTCTCTTTGAATCTTCTTTATCATGCTAAGAGGAGCATGAAAAAGCAAAAAATTTCAGAATTGCACCTTGCAATGCGGAGAAATTACTGTTTGTGCATTTACAATATTCATTGATTTTTGCCATTGAAAAACATCATGTTATTCATATACCAGAAATGTTTGAAGCTACTGACTGAATGAAAGGAGCTGGCATCTCACTCTCTTTGAATCTTCTTTATCATGCTAAGAGGAGCAGGAAAAAGCAAAAAATTTCAGAATTGCACCTTGCAATGCGGAGAAATTACTGTCTGTGCATTTACAATATTCATTGATTTTTGCCATTGAAAAAATATGTCCAGAAATGATTGAAGCTACTGACTGAATGAAAGGAGCTGGCATCTCACTCTCTTTGAATCTTCTTTATAATGTTAAGAGGAGCAGGAAAAAGCAAAAAATTTCAGAATTGCACCTTGCAATGCGGAGAAATTACTGTTTGTGCATTTACAATATTCATTGATTTTTGCCATTGAAAAACGTCCAGAAATGATTGAAGCTACTGACTGAATGAAAGGAGCTGGCATCTCACTCTCTTTGAATCTTCTTTATCATGCAAAGAGGAGCAGGAAAAAGCAAAAAATTTCAGAATTGCACCTTGCAATGCGGAGAAATTACTGTTTGTGCATTTACAATATTCATTGATTTTTGCCATTGAAAAACATCATGTTATTCATATACCAGAAATGTTTGAAGCTACTGACTGAATGAAAGGAGCTGACATCTCACTCTCTTTGAATATTCTTTATCATGCTAAGAGGAGCAGGAAAAAGCAAAAAATTTCAGAATTGCACCTTGCAATGCGGAGAAATTACTGTCTGTGCATTTACAATATTCATTGATTTTTGCCATTGAAAAACGTCCAGAAATGATTGAAGCTACTGACTGAATGAAAGGAGCTGGTATCTCACTCTCTTTGAATCTTCTTTATCATGCTAAGAGGAGCATGAAAAAGCAAAAAATTTCAGAATTGCACCTTGCAATGCGGAGAAATTACTGTTTGTGCATTTACAATATTCATTGATTTTTGCCATTGAAAAACATCATGTTATTCATATACCAGAAATGTTTGAAGCTACTGACTGAATGAAAGGAGCTGGCATCTCACTCTCTTTGAATCTTCTTTATCATGCTAAGAGGAGCAGGAAAAAGCAAAAAATTTCAGAATTGCACCTTGCAATGCGGAGAAATTACTGTTTGTGCATTTACAATATTCATTGATTTTTGCCATTGAAAAACGTCCAGAAATGATTGAAGCTACTGACTGAATGAAAGGAGCTGGCATCTCACTCTCTTTGAATCTTCTTTATCATGCTAAGAGGAGCAGGAAAAAGCAAAAAATTTCAGAATTGCACCTTGCAATGCGGAGAAATTACTGTTTGTGCATTTACAATATTCATTGATTTTTGCCATTGAAAAACGTCCAGAAATGATTGAAGATACTGACTGAATGAAAGGAGCTGGCATCTCACTCTCTTTGAATCTTCTTTATCATGCTAAGAGGAGCAGGAAAAAGCAAAAAATTTCAGAATTGCACCTTGCAATGCGGAGAAATTACTGTTTGTGCATTTACAATATTCATTGATTTTTGCCATTGAAAAACATCATGTTATTCATATACCAGAAATGTTTGAAGCTACTGACTGAATGAAAGGAGCTGGCATCTCACTCTCTTTGAATCTTCTTTATCATGCTAAGAGGAGCAGGAAAAAGCAAAAAATTTCAGAATTGCACCTTGCAATGCGGAGAAATTACTGTTTGTGCATTTACAATATTCATTGATTTTTGCCATTGAAAAACGTCCAGAAATGATTGAAGCTACTGACTGAATGAAAGGAGCTGGCATCTCACTCTCTTTGAATCTTCTTTATCATGCTAAGAGGAGCAGGAAAAAGCAAAAAATTTCAGAATTGCACCTTGCAATGCGGAGAAATTACTGTTTGTGCATTTACAATATTCATTGATTTTTGCCATTGAAAAACATCATGTTATTCATATACCAGAAATGTTTGAAGCTACTGACTGAATGAAAGGAGCTGGCATCTCACTCTCTTTGAATCTTCATTATCATGCTAAGAGGAGCAGGAAAAAGCAAAAAATTTCAGAATTGCACCTTGCAATGCGGAGAAATTACTGTCTGTGCATTTACAATATTCATTGATTTTTGCCATTGAAAAACGTCCAGAAATGATTGAAGCTACTGACTGAATGAAAGGAGCTGGCATCTCACTCTCTTTGAATCTTCTTTATAATGTTAAGAGGAGCAGGAAAAAGCAAAAAATTTCAGAATTGCACCTTGCAATGCGGAGAAATTACTGTTTGTGCATTTACAATATTCATTGATTTTTGCCATTGAAAAACGTCCAGAAATGATTGAAGCTACTGACTGAATGAAAGGAGCTCTCATCTCACTCTCTTTGAATCTTCTTTATCATGCAAAGAGGAGCAGGAAAAAGCAAAAAATTTCAGAATTGCACCTTGCAATGCGGAGAAATTACTGTTTGTGCATTTACAATATTCATTGATTTTTGCCATTGAAAAACATCATGTTATTCATATACCAGAAATGTTTGAAGCTACTGACTGAATGAAAGGAGCTGACATCTCACTCTCTTTGAATATTCTTTATCATGCTAAGAGGAGCAGGAAAAAGCAAAAAATTTCAGAATTGCACCTTGCAATGCGGAGAAATTACTGTCTGTGCATTTACAATATTCATTGATTTTTGCCATTGAAAAACATCCAGAAATGATTGAAGCTACTGACTGAATGAAAGGAGCTGGTATCTCACTCTCTTTGAATCTTCTTTATCATGCTAAGAGGAGCATGAAAAAGCAAAAAATTTCAGAATTGCACCTTGCAATGCGGAGAAATTACTGTTTGTGCATTTACAATATTCATTGATTTTTGCCATTGAAAAACATCATGTTATTCATATACCAGAAATGTTTGAAGCTACTGACTGAATGAAAGGAGCTGGCATCTCACTCTCTTTGAATCTTCTTTATCATGCTAAGAGGAGCAGGAAAAAGCAAAAAATTTCAGAATTGCACCTTGCAATGCGGAGAAATTACTGTTTGTGCATTTACAATATTCATTGATTTTTGCCATTGAAAAACGTCCAGAAATGATTGAAGCTACTGACTGAATGAAAGGAGCTGGCATCTCACTCTCTTTGAATCTTCTTTATTATGCTAAGAGGAGCAGGAAAAAGCAAAAAATTTCAGAATTGCACCTTGCAATGCGGAGAAATTACTGTTTGTGCATTTACAATATTCATTGATTTTTGCCATTGAAAAACGTCCAGAAATGATTGAAGCTACTGACTGAATGAAAGGAGCTGGCATCTCACTCTCTTTGAATCTTCTTTATCATGCTAAGAGGAGCAGGAAAAAGCAAAAAATTTCAGAATTGCACCTTGCAATGCGGAGAAATTACTGTTTGTGCATTTACAATATTCATTGATTTTTGCCATTGAAAAACATCATGTTATTCATATACCAGAAATGTTTGAAGCTACTGACTGAATGAAAGGAGCAGGCATCTCACTCTCTTTGAATCTTCTTTATCATGCTAAGAGGAGCAGGAAAAAGCAAAAAATTTCAGAATTGCACCTTGCAATGCGGAGAAATTACTGTTTGTGCATTTACAATATTCATTGATTTTTGCCATTGAAAAACGTCCAGAAATGATTGAAGCTACTGACTGAATGAAAGGAGCTGGCATCTCACTCTCTTTGAATCTTCTTTATCATGCTAAGAGGAGCAGGAAAAAGCAAAAAATTTCAGAATTGCAACTTGCAATGCGGAGAAATTACTGTTTGTGCATTTACAATATTCATTGATTTTTGCCATTGAAAAACGTCCAGAAATGATTGAAGCTACTGACTGAATGAAAGGAGCTGGCATCTCACTCTCTTTGAATCTTCTTTATCATGCAAAGAGGAGCAGGAAAAAGCAAAAAATTTCAGAATTGCACCTTGCAATGCGGAGAAATTACTGTTTGTGCATTTACAATATTCATTGATTTTTGCCATTGAAAAACATCATGTTATTCATATACCAGAAATGTTTGAAGCTACTGACTGAATGAAAGGAGCTGACATCTCACTCTCTTTGAATCTTCTTTATCATGCTAAGAGGAGCAGGAAAAAGCAAAAAATTTCAGAATTGCACCTTGCAATGCGGAGAAATTACTGTCTGTGCATTTACAATATTCATTGATTTTTGCCATTGAAAAACGTCCAGAAATGATTGAAGCTACTGACTGAATGAAAGGAGCTGGTATCTCACTCTCTTTGAATCTTCTTTATCATGCTAAGAGGAGCATGAAAAAGCAAAAAATTTCAGAATTGCACCTTGCAATGCGGAGAAATTACTGTTTGTGCATTTACAATATTCATTGATTTTTGCCATTGAAAAACATCATGTTATTCATATACCAGAAATGTTTGAAGCTACTGACTGAATGAAAGGAGCTGGCATCTCACTTTCTTTGAATATTCTTTATCATGCTAAGAGGAGCAGGAAAAAGCAAAAAATTTCAGAATTGCACCTTGCAATGCGGAGAAATTACTGTTTGTGCATTTACAATATTCATTGATTTTTGCCATTGAAAAACGTCCAGAAATGATTGAAGCTACCGACTGAATGAAAGGAGCTGGCATCTTACTCTCTTTGAATCTTCTTTATCATGCTAAGAGGAGCAGGAAAAAGCAAAAAATTTCAGAATTGCACCTTGCAATGCGGAGAAATTACTGTTTGTGCATTTACAATATTCATTGATTTTTGCCATTGAAAAACATCATGTTATTCATATACCAGAAATGTTTGAAGCTACTGACTGAATGAAAGGAGCTGGCATCTCACTCTCTTTGAATCTTCTTTATCATGCTAAGAGGAGCAGGAAAAAGCAAAAAATTTCAGAATTGCACCTTGCAATGCGGAGAAATTACTGTTTGTGCATTTACAATATTCATTGATTTTTGCCATTGAAAAACGTCCAGAAATGATTGAAGCTACTGACTGAATGAAAGGAGCTGGCATCTCACTCTCTTTGAATCTTCTTTATCATGCTAAGAGGAGCAGGAAAAAGCAAAAAATTTCAGAATTGCACCTTGCAATGCGGAGAAATTACTGTTTGTGCATTTACAATATTCATTGATTTTTGCCATTGAAAAACGTCCAGAAATGATTGAAGCTACTGACTGAATGAAAGGAGCTGGCATCTTACTCTCTTCGAATCTTCTTTATCATGCTAAGAGGAGCAGGAAAAAGCAAAAAATTTCAGAATTGCACCTTGCAATGCGGAGAAATTACTGTTTGTGCATTTACAATATTCATTGATTTTTGCCATTGAAAAACATCATGTTATTCATATACCAGAAATGTTTGAAGCTACTGACTGAATGAAAGGAGCTGGCATCTCACTCTCATTGAATCTTCTTTATCATGCTAAGAGGAGCAGGAAAAAGCAAAAAATTTCAGAATTGCACCTTGCAATGCGGAGAAATTACTGTTTGTGCATTTACAATATTCATTGATTTTTGCCATTGAAAAACGTCCAGAAATGATTGAAGATACTGACTGAATGAAAGGAGCTGGCATCTCACTCTCTTTGAATCTTCTTTATCATGCTAAGAGGAGCAGGAAAAAGCAAAAAATTTCAGAATTGCACCTTGCAATGCGGAGAAATTACTGTTTGTGCATTTTTAATATTCATTGATTTTTGCCATTGAAAAACGTCCAGAAATGATTGAAGCTACTGACTGAATAAAAGGAGCTGGCATCTCACTCTCCTTGAATCTTCTTTATCATGCTAAGAGGAGCAGGAAAAAGCAAAAAATTTCAGAATTGCACCTTGCAATGCGGAGAAATTACTGTTTCTGCATTTACAATATTCATTGATTTTTGCCATTGAAAAACGTCCAGAAATGATTGAAGCTACTGACTGAATGAAAGGAGCTGGTATCTCACTCTCTTTGAATCTTCTTTATCATGCTAAGACGAGCATGAAAAAGCAAAAAATTTCCGAATTGCACCTTGCAATGCGGAGAAATTACTGTTTGTGCATTTACAATATTCATTGATTTTTGCCATTGAAAAACATCATGTTATTCATATACCAGAAATGTTTGAAGCTACTGACTGAATGAAAGGAGCTGGCATCTCACTCTCTTTGAATCTTCTTTATCATGCTAAGAGGAGCAGGAAAAAGCAAAAAATTTCAGAATTGCACCTTGCAATGCGGAGAAATTACTGTTTGTGCATTTTTAATATTCATTGATTTTTGCCATTGAAAAACGTCCAGATATGATTGAAGCTACTGACTGAATGAAAGGAGCTGGCATCTCACTCTCTTTGAAACTTCTTTATCATGCTAAGAGGAGCAGGAAAAAGCAAAAAATTTCAGAATTGCACCTTGCAATGCGGAGAAATTACTGTTTGTGCATTTACAATATTCATTGATTTTTGCCATTGAAAAACATCATGTTATTCATATACCAGGAATGATTGAAGCTACTGACTGAATGAAAGGAGCTGGCATCTCACTCTCTTTGAATATTCTTTATCATGCTAAGAGGAGCAGGAAAAAGCAAAAAATTTCAGAATTGCACCTTGCAATGCGGAGAAATTACTGTTTGTGCATTTTTAATATTCATTGATTTTTGCCATTGAAAAACGTCCAGAAATGATTGAAGCTACTGACTGAATGAAAGGAGCTGGCATCTCACTCTCTTTGAAACTTCTTTATCATGCTAAGAGGAGCAGGAAAAAGCAAAAAATTTCAGAATTGCACCTTGCAATGCGGAGAAATTACTGTTTGTGCATTTACAATATTCATTGATTTTTGCCATTGAAAAACATCATGTTATTCATATACCAGGAATGATTGAAGCTACTGACTGAATGAAAGGAGCTGGCATCTCACTCTCTTTGAATCTTCTTTATCATGCTAAGAGGAGCAGGAAAAAGCAAAAAATTTCAGAATTGCACCTTGCAATGCGGAGAAATTACTGTTTGTGTATTTACAATATTCATTGATTTTTGCCATTGAAAAACGTCCAGAAATGATTGAAGCTACTGACTGAATGAAAGGAGCTGGCATCTCACTCTCTTTGAATCTTCTTTATCATGCAAAGAGGAGCAGGAAAAAGCAAAAAATTTCAGAATTGCACCTTGCAATGCGGAGAAATTACTGTTTGTGCATTTACAATATTCATTGATTTTTGCCATTGAAAAACATCATGTTATTCATATACCAGAAATGTTTGAAGCTACTGACTGAATGAAAGGAGCTGACATCTCACTCTCTTTGAATATTCTTTATCATGCTAAGAGGAGCAGGAAAAAGCAAAAAATTTCAGAATTGCACCTTGCAATGCGGAGAAATTACTGTCTGTGCATTTACAATATTCATTGATTTTTGCCATTGAAAAACGTCCAGAAATGATTGAAGCTACTGACTGAATGAAAGGAGCTGGTATCTCACTCTCTTTGAATCTTCTTTATCATGCTAAGAGGAGCATGAAAAAGCAAAAAATTTCAGAATTGCACCTTGCAATGCGGAGAAATTACTGTTTGTGCATTTACAATATTCATTGATTTTTGCCATTGAAAAACATCATGTTATTCATATACCAGAAATGTTTGAAGCTACTGACTGAATGAAAGGAGCTGGCATCTCACTCTCTTTGAATCTTCTTTATCATGCTAAGAGGAGCAGGAAAAAGCAAAAAATTTCAGAATTGCACCTTGCAATGCGGAGAAATTACTGTTTGTGCATTTACAATATTCATTGATTTTTGCCATTGAAAAACGTCCAGAAATGATTGAAGCTACTGACTGAATGAAAGGAGCTGGCATCTCACTCTCTTTGAATCTTCTTTATCATGCTAAGAGGAGCAGGAAAAAGCAAAAAATTTCAGAATTGCACCTTGCAATGCGGAGAAATTACTGTTTGTGCATTTACAATATTCATTGATTTTTGCCATTGAAAAACGTCCAGAAATGATTGAAGCTACTGACTGAATGAAAGGAGCTGGCATCTCACTCTCTTTGAATCTTCTTTATCATGCTAAGAGGAGCAGGAAAAAGCAAAAAATTTCAGAATTGCACCTTGCAATGCGGAGAAATTACTGTTTGTGCATTTACAATATTCATTGATTTTTGCCATTGAAAAACGTCCAGAAATGATTGAAGCTACTGACTGAATGAAAGGAGCTGGCATCTCACTCTCTTTGAATCTTCTTTATCATGCTAAGAGGAGCAGGAAAAAGCAAAAAATTTCAGAATTGCAACTTGCAATGCGGAGAAATTACTGTTTGTGCATTTACAATATTCATTGATTTTTGCCATTGAAAAACGTCCAGAAATGATTGAAGCTACTGACTGAATGAAAGGAGCTGGCATCTCACTCTCTTTGAATCTTCTTTATCATGCAAAGAGGAGCAGGAAAAAGCAAAAAATTTCAGAATTGCACCTTGCAATGCGGAGAAATTACTGTTTGTGCATTTACAATATTCATTGATTTTTGCCATTGAAAAACATCATGTTATTCATATACCAGAAATGTTTGAAGCTACTGACTGAATGAAAGGAGCTGACATCTCACTCTCTTTGAATCTTCTTTATCATGCTAAGAGGAGCAGGAAAAAGCAAAAAATTTCAGAATTGCACCTTGCAATGCGGAGAAATTACTGTCTGTGCATTTACAATATTCATTGATTTTTGCCATTGAAAAACGTCCAGAAATGATTGAAGCTACTGACTGAATGAAAGGAGCTGGTATCTCACTCTCTTTGAATCTTCTTTATCATGCTAAGAGGAGCATGAAAAAGCAAAAAATTTCAGAATTGCACCTTGCAATGCGGAGAAATTACTGTTTGTGCATTTACAATATTCATTGATTTTTGCCATTGAAAAACATCATGTTATTCATATACCAGAAATGTTTGAAGCTACTGACTGAATGAAAGGAGCTGGCATCTCACTCTCTTTGAATCTTCTTTATCATGCTAAGAGGAGCAGGAAAAAGCAAAAAATTTCAGAATTGCACCTTGCAATGCGGAGAAATTACTGTTTGTGCATTTACAATATTCATTGATTTTTGCCATTGAAAAACGTCCAGAAATGATTGAAGCTACCGACTGAATGAAAGGAGCTGGCATCTTACTCTCTTTGAATCTTCTTTATCATGCTAAGAGGAGCAGGAAAAAGCAAAAAATTTCAGAATTGCACCTTGCAATGCGGAGAAATTACTGTTTGTGCATTTACAATATTCATTGATTTTTGCCATTGAAAAACATCATGTTATTCATATACCAGAAATGTTTGAAGCTACTGACTGAATGAAAGGAGCTGGCATCTCACTCTCTTTGAATCTTCTTTATCATGCTAAGAGGAGCAGGAAAAAGCAAAAAATTTCAGAATTGCACCTTGCAATGCGGAGAAATTACTGTTTGTGCATTTACAATATTCATTGATTTTTGCCATTGAAAAACGTCCAGAAATGATTGAAGCTACTGACTGAATGAAAGGAGCTGGCATCTCACTCTCTTTGAATCTTCTTTATCATGCTAAGAGGAGCAGGAAAAAGCAAAAAATTTCAGAATTGCACCTTGCAATGCGGAGAAATTACTGTTTGTGCATTTACAATATTCATTGATTTTTGCCATTGAAAAACGTCCAGAAATGATTGAAGCTACTGACTGAATGAAAGGAGCTGGCATCTTACTCTCTTTGAATCTTCTTTATCATGCTAAGAGGAGCAGGAAAAAGCAAAAAATTTCAGAATTGCACCTTGCAATGCGGAGAAATTACTGTTTGTGCATTTACAATATTCATTGATTTTTGCCATTGAAAAACATCATGTTATTCATATACCAGAAATGTTTGAAGCTACTGACTGAATGAAAGGAGCTGGCATCTCACTCTCATTGAATCTTCTTTATCATGCTAAGAGGAGCAGGAAAAAGCAAAAAATTTCAGAATTGCACCTTGCAATGCGGAGAAATTACTGTTTGTGCATTTACAATATTCATTGATTTTTGCCATTGAAAAACGTCCAAAAATGATTGAAGATACTGACTGAATGAAAGGAGCTGGCATCTCACTCTCTTTGAATCTTCTTTATCATGCTAAGAGGAGCAGGAAAAAGCAAAAAATTTCAGAATTGCACCTTGCAATGCGGAGAAATTACTGTTTGTGCATTTTTAATATTCATTGATTTTTGCCATTGAAAAACGTCCAGAAATGATTGAAGCTACTGACTGAATAAAAGGAGCTGGCATCTCACTCTCCTTGAATCTTCTTTATCATGCTAAGAGGAGCAGGAAAAAGCAAAAAATTTCAGAATTGCACCTTGCAATGCGGAGAAATTACTGTTTCTGCATTTACAATATTCATTGATTTTTGCCATTGAAAAACGTCCAGAAATGATTGAAGCTACTGACTGAATGAAAGGAGCTGGTATCTCACTCTCTTTGAATCTTCTTTATCATGCTAAGAGGAGCATGAAAAAGCAAAAAATTTCCGAATTGCACCTTGCAATGCGGAGAAATTACTGTTTGTGCATTTACAATATTCATTGATTTTTGCCATTGAAAAACATCATGTTATTCATATACCAGAAATGTTTGAAGCTACTGACTGAATGAAAGGAGCTGGCATCTCACTCTCTTTGAATCTTCTTTATCATGCTAAGAGGAGCAGGAAAAAGCAAAAAATTTCAGAATTGCACCTTGCAATGCGGAGAAATTACTGTTTGTGCATTTTTGATATTCATTGATTTTTGCCATTGAAAAACGTCCAGATATGATTGAAGCTACTGACTGAATGAAAGGAGCTGGCATCTCACTCTCTTTGAAACTTCTTTATCATGCTAAGAGGAGCAGGAACAAGCAAAAAATTTCAGAATTGCACCTTGCAATGCGGAGAAATTACTGTTTGTGCATTTACAATATTCATTTATTTTTGCCATTGAAAAACATCATGTTATTCATATACCAGGAATGATTGAAGCTACTGACTGAATGAAAGGAGCTGGCATCTCACTCTCTTTGAATATTCTTTATCATGCTAAGAGGAGCAGGAAAAAGCAAAAAATTTCAGAATTGCACCTTGCAATGCGGAGAAATTACTGTTTGTGCATTTTTAATATTCATTGATTTTTGCCATTGAAAAACGTCCAGAAATGATTGAAGCTACTGACTGAATGAAAGGAGCTGGCATCTCACTCTCTTTGAAACTTCTTTATCATGCTAAGAGGAGCAGGAAAAAGCAAAAAATTTCAGAATTGCACCTTGCAATGCGGAGAAATTACTGTTTGTGCATTTACAATATTCATTGATTTTTGCCATTGAAAAACATCATGTTATTCATATACCAGGAATGATTGAAGCTACTGACTGAATGAAAGGAGCTGGCATCTCACTCTCTTTGAATCTTCTTTATCATGCTAAGAGGAGCAGGAAAAAGCAAAAAATTTCAGAATTGCACCTTGCAATGCGGAGAAATTACTGTTTGTGTATTTACAATATTCATTGATTTTTGCCATTGAAAAACGTCCAGAAATGATTGAAGCTACTGACTGAATGAAAGGAGCTGGCATCTCACTCTCTTTGAATCTTCTTTATCATGCTAAGAGGAGCAGGAAAAAGCAAAAAATTTCAGAATTGCACCTTGCAATGCGGAGAAATTACTGTTTGTGCATTTACAATATTCATTGATTTTTGCCATTGAAAAACGTCCAGAAATGATTGAAGCTACTGACTGAATGAAAGGAGCGGGCATCTCACTCTCTTTGAATCTTCTTTATCATGCAAAGAGGAGCAGGAAAAAGCAAAAAATTTCAGAATTACACCTTGCAATGCGGAGAAATTACTGTTTGTGCATTTACAATATTCATTGATTTTTGCCATTGAAAAACATCATGTTATTCATATACCAGAAATGTTTGAAGCTACTGACTGAATGAAAGGAGCTGACATCTCACTCTCTTTGAATCTTCTTTATCATGCTAAGAGGAGCAGGAAAAAGCAAAAAATTTCAGAATTGCACCTTGCAATGCGGAGAAATTACTGTCTGTGCATTTACAATATTCATTGATTTTTGCCATTGAAAAACGTCCAGAAATGATTGAAGCTACTGACTGAATGAAAGGAGCTGGTATCTCACTCTCTTTGAATCTTCTTTATCATGCTAAGAGGAGCATGAAAAAGCAAAAAATTTCAGAATTGCACCTTGCAATGCGGAGAAATTAGTTTGTGCATTTACAATATTCATTGATTTTTGCCATTGAAAAACATCATGTTATTCATATACCAGAAATGTTTGAAGCTACTGACTGAATGAAAGGAGCTGGCATCTCACTCTCTTTGAATCTTCTTTATCATGCTAAGAGGAGCAGGAAAAAGCAAAAAATTTCAGAATTGCACCTTGCAATGCGGAGAAATTACTGTCTGTGCATTTACAATATTCATTGATTTTTGCCATTGAAAAAATATGTCCAGAAATGATTGAAGCTACTGACTGAATGAAAGGAGCTGGCATCTCACTCTCTTTGAATCTTCTTTATAATGTTAAGAGGAGCAGGAAAAAGCAAAAAATTTCAGAATTGCACCTTGCAATGCGGAGAAATTACTGTTTGTGCATTTACAATATTCATTGATTTTTGCCTTTGAAAAACGTCCAGAAATGATTGAAGCTACTGACTGAATGAAAGGAGCTGGCATCTCACTCTCTTTGAATCTTCTTTATCATGCAAAGAGGAGCAGGAAAAAGCAAAAAATTTCAGAATTGCACCTTGCAATGCGGAGAAATTACTGTTTGTGCATTTACAATATTCATTGATTTTTGCCATTGAAAAACATCATGTTATTCATATACCAGAAATGTTTGAAGCTACTGACTGAATGAAAGGAGCTGACATCTCACTCTCTTTGAATATTCTTTATCATGCTAAGAGGAGCAGGAAAAAGCAAAAAATTTCAGAATTGCACCTTGCAATGCGGAGAAATTACTGTCTGTGCATTTACAATATTCATTGATTTTTGCCATTGAAAAACGTCCAGAAATGATTGAAGCTACTGACTGAATGAAAGGAGCTGGTATCTCACTCTCTTTGAATCTTCTTTATCATGCTAAGAGGAGCATGAAAAAGCAAAAAATTTCAGAATTGCACCTTGCAATGCGGAGAAATTACTGTTTGTGCATTTACAATATTCATTGATTTTTGCCATTGAAAAACATCATGTTATTCATATACCAGAAATGTTTGAAGCTACTGACTGAATGAAAGGAGCTGGCATCTCACTCTCTTTGAATCTTCTTTATCATGCTAAGAGGAGCAGGAAAAAGCAAAAAATTTCAGAATTGCACCTTGCAATGCGGAGAAATTACTGTTTGTGCATTTACAATATTCATTGATTTTTGCCATTGAAAAACGTCCAGAAATGATTGAAGCTACTGACTGAATGAAAGGAGCTGGCATCTCACTCTCTTTGAATCTTCTTTATCATGC
Source organism: Phyllobates terribilis (assembly GCF_046119375.1). Taxonomy (NCBI): domain Eukaryota; kingdom Metazoa; phylum Chordata; class Amphibia; order Anura; family Dendrobatidae; genus Phyllobates; species Phyllobates terribilis. The sequence continues at coordinate 193,511 of NW_027363558.1, read as the reverse complement.
TAAGAGGAGCAGGAAAAAGCAAAAAATTTCAGAATTGCACCTTGCAATGCGGAGAAATTACTGTTTGTGCATTTACAATATTCATTGATTTTTGCCATTGAAAAACGTCCAGAAATGATTGAAGATACTGACTGAATGAAAGGAGCTGGCATCTCACTCTCTTTGAATCTTCTTTATCATGCTAAGAGGAGCAGGAAAAAGCAAAAAATTTCAGAATTGCACCTTGCAATGCGGAGAAATTACTGTTTGTGCATTTACAATATTCATTGATTTTTGCCATTGAAAAACATCATGTTATTCATATACCAGAAATGTTTGAAGCTACTGACTGAATGAAAGGAGCTGGCATCTCACTCTCTTTGAATCTTCTTTATCATGCTAAGAGGAGCAGGAAAAAGCAAAAAATTTCAGAATTGCACCTTGCAATGCGGAGAAATTACTGTTTGTGCATTTACAATATTCATTGATTTTTGCCATTGAAAAACGTCCAGAAATGATTGAAGCTACTGACTGAATGAAAGGAGCTGGCATCTCACTCTCTTTGAATCTTCTTTATCATGCTAAGAGGAGCAGGAAAAAGCAAAAAATTTCAGAATTGCACCTTGCAATGCGGAGAAATTACTGTTTGTGCATTTACAATATTCATTGATTTTTGCCATTGAAAAACATCATGTTATTCATATACCAGAAATGTTTGAAGCTACTGACTGAATGAAAGGAGCTGGCATCTCACTCTCTTTGAATCTTCTTTATCATGCTAAGAGGAGCAGGAAAAAGCAAAAAATTTCAGAATTGCACCTTGCAATGCGGAGAAATTACTGTCTGTGCATTTACAATATTCATTGATTTTTGCCATTGAAAAACGTCCAGAAATGATTGAAGCTACTGACTGAATGAAAGGAGCTGGCATCTCACTCTCTTTGAATCTTCTTTATAATGTTAAGAGGAGCAGGAAAAAGCAAAAAATTTCAGAATTGCACCTTGCAATGCGGAGAAATTACTGTTTGTGCATTTACAATATTCATTGATTTTTGCCATTGAAAAACGTCCAGAAATGATTGAAGCTACTGACTGAATGAAAGGAGCTGGCATCTCACTCTCTTTGAATCTTCTTTATCATGCAAAGAGGAGCAGGAAAAAGCAAAAAATTTCAGAATTGCACCTTGCAATGCGGAGAAATTACTGTTTGTGCATTTACAATATTCATTGATTTTTGCCATTGAAAAACATCATGTTATTCATATACCAGAAATGTTTGAAGCTACTGACTGAATGAAAGGAGCTGACATCTAACTCTCTTTGAATATTCTTTATCATGCTAAGAGGAGCAGGAAAAAGCAAAAAATTTCAGAATTGCACCTTGCAATGCGGAGAAATTACTGTCTGTGCATTTACAATATTCATTGATTTTTGCCATTGAAAAACGTCCAGAAATGATTGAAGCTACTGACTGAATGAAAGGAGCTGGTATCTCACTCTCTTTGAATCTTCTTTATCATGCTAAGAGGAGCATGAAAAAGCAAAAAATTTCAGAATTGCACCTTGCAATGCGGAGAAATTACTGTTTGTGCATTTACAATATTCAATGATTTTTGCCATTGAAAAACATCATGTTATTCATATACCAGAAATGTTTGAAGCTACTGACTGAATGAAAGGAGCTGGCATCTCACTCTCTTTGAATCTTCTTTATCATGCTAAGAGGAGCAGGAAAAAGCAAAAAATTTCAGAATTGCACCTTGCAATGCGGAGAAATTACTGTTTGTGCATTTACAATATTCATTGATTTTTGCCATTGAAAAACGTCCAGAAATGATTGAAGCTACTGACTGAATGAAAGGAGCTGGCATCTCACTCTCTTTGAATCTTCTTTATCATGCTAAGAGGAGCAGGAAAAAGCAAAAAATTTCAGAATTGCACCTTGCAATGCGGAGAAATTACTGTTTGTGCATTTACAATATTCATTGATTTTTGCCATTGAAAAACGTCCAGAAATGATTGAAGCTACTGACTGAATGAAAGGAGCTGGCATCTCACTCTCTTTGAATCTTCTTTATCATGCTAAGAGGAGCAGGAAAAAGCAAAAAATTTCAGAATTGCACCTTGCAATGCGGAGAAATTACTGTTTGTGCATTTACAATATTCATTGATTTTTGCCATTGAAAAACATCATGTTATTCATATACCAGAAATGTTTGAAGCTACTGACTGAATGAAAGGAGCTGGCATCTCACTCTCTTTGAATCTTCTTTATCATGCTAAGAGGAGCAGGAAAAAGCAAAAAATTTCAGAATTGCACCTTGCAATGCGGAGAAATTACTGTTTGTGCATTTACAATATTCATTGATTTTTGCCATTGAAAAACGTCCAGAAATGATTGAAGCTACTGACTGAATGAAAGGAGCTGGCATCTCACTCTCTTTGAATCTTCTTTATCATGCTAAGAGGAGCAGGAAAAAGCAAAAAATTTCAGAATTGCACCTTGCAATGCGGAGAAATTACTGTTTGTGCATTTACAATATTCATTGATTTTTGCCATTGAAAAACGTCCAGAAATGATTGAAGCTACTGACTGAATGAAAGGAGCTGGCATCTCACTCTCTTTGAAACTTCTTTATCATGCTAAGAGGAGCAGGAAAAAGCAAAAAATTTCAGAATTGCACCTTGCAATGCGGAGAAATTACTGTTTGTGCATTTACAATATTCATTGATTTTTGCCATTGAAAAACATCATGTTATTCATATACCAGGAATGATTGAAGCTACTGACTGAATGAAAGGAGCTGGCATCTCACTCTCTTTGAATCTTCTTTATCATGCTAAGAGGAGCAGGAAAAAGCAAAAAATTTCAGAATTGCACCTTGCAATGCGGAGAAATTACTGTTTGTGTATTTACAATATTCATTGATTTTTGCCATTGAAAAACGTCCAGAAATGATTGAAGCTACTGACTGAATGAAAGGAGCTGGCATCTCACTCTCTTTGAATCTTCTTTATCATGCTAAGAGGAGCAGGAAAAAGCAAAAAATTTCAGAATTGCACCTTGCAATGCGGAGAAATTACTGTTTGTGCATTTACAATATTCATTGATTTTTGCCATTGAAAAACGTCCAGAAATGATTGAAGCTACTGACTGAATGAAAGGAGCGGGCATCTCACTCTCTTTGAATCTTCTTTATCATGCAAAGAGGAGCAGGAAAAAGCAAAAAATTTCAGAATTACACCTTGCAATGCGGAGAAATTACTGTTTGTGCATTTACAATATTCATTGATTTTTGCCATTGAAAAACATCATGTTATTCATATACCAGAAATGTTTGAAGCTACTGACTGAATGAAAGGAGCTGACATCTCACTCTCTTTGAATCTTCTTTATCATGCTAAGAGGAGCAGGAAAAAGCAAAAAATTTCAGAATTGCACCTTGCAATGCGGAGAAATTACTGTCTGTGCATTTACAATATTCATTGATTTTTGCCATTGAAAAACGTCCAGAAATGATTGAAGCTACTGACTGAATGAAAGGAGCTGGTATCTCACTCTCTTTGAATCTTCTTTATCATGCTAAGAGGAGCATGAAAAAGCAAAAAATTTCAGAATTGCACCTTGCAATGCGGAGAAATTACTGTTTGTGCATTTACAATATTCATTGATTTTTGCCATTGAAAAACATCATGTTATTCATATACCAGAAATGTTTGAAGCTACTGACTGAATGAAAGGAGCTGGCATCTCACTCTCTTTGAATCTTCTTTATCATGCTAAGAGGAGCAGGAAAAAGCAAAAAATTTCAGAATTGCACCTTGCAATGCGGAGAAATTACTGTCTGTGCATTTACAATATTCATTGATTTTTGCCATTGAAAAAATATGTCCAGAAATGATTGAAGCTACTGACTGAATGAAAGGAGCTGGCATCTCACTCTCTTTGAATCTTCTTTATAATGTTAAGAGGAGCAGGAAAAAGCAAAAAATTTCAGAATTGCACCTTGCAATGCGGAGAAATTACTGTTTGTGCATTTACAATATTCATTGATTTTTGCCATTGAAAAACGTCCAGAAATGATTGAAGCTACTGACTGAATGAAAGGAGCTGGCATCTCACTCTCTTTGAATCTTCTTTATCATGCAAAGAGGAGCAGGAAAAAGCAAAAAATTTCAGAATTGCACCTTGCAATGCGGAGAAATTACTGTTTGTGCATTTACAATATTCATTGATTTTTGCCATTGAAAAACATCATGTTATTCATATACCAGAAATGTTTGAAGCTACTGACTGAATGAAAGGAGCTGACATCTCACTCTCTTTGAATATTCTTTATCATGCTAAGAGGAGCAGGAAAAAGCAAAAAATTTCAGAATTGCACCTTGCAATGCGGAGAAATTACTGTCTGTGCATTTACAATATTCATTGATTTTTGCCATTGAAAAACGTCCAGAAATGATTGAAGCTACTGACTGAATGAAAGGAGCTGGTATCTCACTCTCTTTGAATCTTCTTTATCATGCTAAGAGGAGCATGAAAAAGCAAAAAATTTCAGAATTGCACCTTGCAATGCGGAGAAATTACTGTTTGTGCATTTACAATATTCATTGATTTTTGCCATTGAAAAACATCATGTTATTCATATACCAGAAATGTTTGAAGCTACTGACTGAATGAAAGGAGCTGGCATCTCACTCTCTTTGAATCTTCTTTATCATGCTAAGAGGAGCAGGAAAAAGCAAAAAATTTCAGAATTGCACCTTGCAATGCGGAGAAATTACTGTTTGTGCATTTACAATATTCATTGATTTTTGCCATTGAAAAACGTCCAGAAATGATTGAAGCTACTGACTGAATGAAAGGAGCTGGCATCTCACTCTCTTTGAATCTTCTTTATCATGCTAAGAGGAGCAGGAAAAAGCAAAAAATTTCAGAATTGCACCTTGCAATGCGGAGAAATTACTGTTTGTGCATTTACAATATTCATTGATTTTTGCCATTGAAAAACGTCCAGAAATGATTGAAGATACTGACTGAATGAAAGGAGCTGGCATCTCACTCTCTTTGAATCTTCTTTATCATGCTAAGAGGAGCAGGAAAAAGCAAAAAATTTCAGAATTGCACCTTGCAATGCGGAGAAATTACTGTTTGTGCATTTACAATATTCATTGATTTTTGCCATTGAAAAACATCATGTTATTCATATACCAGAAATGTTTGAAGCTACTGACTGAATGAAAGGAGCTGGCATCTCACTCTCTTTGAATCTTCTTTATCATGCTAAGAGGAGCAGGAAAAAGCAAAAAATTTCAGAATTGCACCTTGCAATGCGGAGAAATTACTGTTTGTGCATTTACAATATTCATTGATTTTTGCCATTGAAAAACGTCCAGAAATGATTGAAGCTACTGACTGAATGAAAGGAGCTGGCATCTCACTCTCTTTGAATCTTCTTTATCATGCTAAGAGGAGCAGGAAAAAGCAAAAAATTTCAGAATTGCACCTTGCAATGCGGAGAAATTACTGTTTGTGCATTTACAATATTCATTGATTTTTGCCATTGAAAAACATCATGTTATTCATATACCAGAAATGTTTGAAGCTACTGACTGAATGAAAGGAGCTGGCATCTCACTCTCTTTGAATCTTCTTTATCATGCTAAGAGGAGCAGGAAAAAGCAAAAAATTTCAGAATTGCACCTTGCAATGCGGAGAAATTACTGTCTGTGCATTTACAATATTCATTGATTTTTGCCATTGAAAAACGTCCAGAAATGATTGAAGCTACTGACTGAATGAAAGGAGCTGGCATCTCACTCTCTTTGAATCTTCTTTATAATGTTAAGAGGAGCAGGAAAAAGCAAAAAATTTCAGAATTGCACCTTGCAATGCGGAGAAATTACTGTTTGTGCATTTACAATATTCATTGATTTTTGCCATTGAAAAACGTCCAGAAATGATTGAAGCTACTGACTGAATGAAAGGAGCTGGCATCTCACTCTCTTTGAATCTTCTTTATCATGCAAAGAGGAGCAGGAAAAAGAAAAAAATTTCAGAATTGCACCTTGCAATGCGGAGAAATTACTGTTTGTGCATTTACAATATTCATTGATTTTTGCCATTGAAAAACATCATGTTATTCATATACCAGAAATGTTTGAAGCTACTGACTGAATGAAAGGAGCTGACATCTAACTCTCTTTGAATATTCTTTATCATGCTAAGAGGAGCAGGAAAAAGCAAAAAATTTCAGAATTGCACCTTGCAATGCGGAGAAATTACTGTCTGTGCATTTACAATATTCATTGATTTTTGCCATTGAAAAACGTCCAGAAATGATTGAAGCTACTGACTGAATGAAAGGAGCTGGTATCTCACTCTCTTTGAATCTTCTTTATCATGCTAAGAGGAGCATGAAAAAGCAAAAAATTTCAGAATTGCACCTTGCAATGCGGAGAAATTACTGTTTGTGCATTTACAATATTCAATGATTTTTGCCATTGAAAAACATCATGTTATTCATATACCAGAAATGTTTGAAGCTACTGACTGAATGAAAGGAGCTGGCATCTCACTCTCTTTGAATCTTCTTTATCATGCTAAGAGGAGCAGGAAAAAGCAAAAAATTTCAGAATTGCACCTTGCAATGCGGAGAAATTACTGTTTGTGCATTTACAATATTCATTGATTTTTGCCATTGAAAAACGTCCAGAAATGATTGAAGCTACTGACTGAATGAAAGGAGCTGGCATCTCACTCTCTTTGAATCTTCTTTATCATGCTAAGAGGAGCAGGAAAAAGCAAAAAATTTCAGAATTGCACCTTGCAATGCGGAGAAATTACTGTTTGTGCATTTACAATATTCATTGATTTTTGCCATTGAAAAACGTCCAGAAATGATTGAAGCTACTGACTGAATGAAAGGAGCTGGCATCTCACTCTCTTTGAATCTTCTTTATCATGCTAAGAGGAGCAGGAAAAAGCAAAAAATTTCAGAATTGCACCTTGCAATGCGGAGAAATTACTGTTTGTGCATTTACAATATTCATTGATTTTTGCCATTGAAAAACATCATGTTATTCATATACCAGAAATGTTTGAAGCTACTGACTGAATGAAAGGAGCTGGCATCTCACTCTCTTTGAATCTTCTTTATCATGCTAAGAGGAGCAGGAAAAAGCAAAAAATTTCAGAATTGCACCTTGCAATGCGGAGAAATTACTGTTTGTGCATTTACAATATTCATTGATTTTTGCCATTGAAAAACGTCCAGAAATGATTGAAGCTACTGACTGAATGAAAGGAGCTGGCATCTCACTCTCTTTGAATCTTCTTTATCATGCAAAGAGGAGCAGGAAAAAGCAAAAAATTTCAGAATTGCACCTTGCAATGCGGAGAAATTACTGTTTGTGCATTTACAATATTCATTGATTTTTGCCATTGAAAAACATCATGTTATTCATATACCAGAAATGTTTGAAGCTACTGACTGAATGAAAGGAGCTGACATCTCACTCTCTTTGAATATTCTTTATCATGCTAAGAGGAGCAGGAAAAAGCAAAAAATTTCAGAATTGCACCTTGCAATGCGGAGAAATTACTGTCTGTGCATTTACAATATTCATTGATTTTTGCCATTGAAAAACGTCCAGAAATGATTGAAGCTACTGACTGAATGAAAGGAGCTGGTATCTCACTCTCTTTGAATCTTCTTTATCATGCTAAGAGGAGCATGAAAAAGCAAAAAATTTCAGAATTGCACCTTGCAATGCGGAGAAATTACTGTTTGTGCATTTACAATATTCATTGATTTTTGCCATTGAAAAACATCATGTTATTCATATACCAGAAATGTTTGAAGCTACTGACTGAATGAAAGGAGCTGGCATCTCACTCTCTTTGAATCTTCTTTATCATGCTAAGAGGAGCAGGAAAAAGCAAAAAATTTCAGAATTGCACCTTGCAATGCGGAGAAATTACTGTTTGTGCATTTACAATATTCATTGATTTTTGCCATTGAAAAACGTCCAGAAATGATTGAAGCTACTGACTGAATGAAAGGAGCTGGCATCTCACTCTCTTTGAATCTTCTTTATCATGCTAAGAGGAGCAGGAAAAAGCAAAAAATTTCAGAATTGCACCTTGCAATGCGGAGAAATTACTGTTTGTGCATTTACAATATTCATTGATTTTTGCCATTGAAAAACGTCCAGAAATGATTGAAGATACTGACTGAATGAAAGGAGCTGGCATCTCACTCTCTTTGAATCTTCTTTATCATGCTAAGAGGAGCAGGAAAAAGCAAAAAATTTCAGAATTGCACCTTGCAATGCGGAGAAATTACTGTTTGTGCATTTACAATATTCATTGATTTTTGCCATTGAAAAACATCATGTTATTCATATACCAGAAATGTTTGAAGCTACTGACTGAATGAAAGGAGCTGGCATCTCACTCTCTTTGAATCTTCTTTATCATGCTAAGAGGAGCAGGAAAAAGCAAAAAATTTCAGAATTGCACCTTGCAATGCGGAGAAATTACTGTTTGTGCATTTACAATATTCATTGATTTTTGCCATTGAAAAACGTCCAGAAATGATTGAAGCTACTGACTGAATGAAAGGAGCTGGCATCTCACTCTCTTTGAATCTTCTTTATCATGCTAAGAGGAGCAGGAAAAAGCAAAAAATTTCAGAATTGCACCTTGCAATGCGGAGAAATTACTGTTTGTGCATTTACAATATTCATTGATTTTTGCCATTGAAAAACATCATGTTATTCATATACCAGAAATGTTTGAAGCTACTGACTGAATGAAAGGAGCTGGCATCTCACTCTCTTTGAATCTTCTTTATCATGCTAAGAGGAGCAGGAAAAAGCAAAAAATTTCAGAATTGCACCTTGCAATGCGGAGAAATTACTGTCTGTGCATTTACAATATTCATTGATTTTTGCCATTGAAAAACGTCCAGAAATGATTGAAGCTACTGACTGAATGAAAGGAGCTGGCATCTCACTCTCTTTGAATCTTCTTTATAATGTTAAGAGGAGCAGGAAAAAGCAAAAAATTTCAGAATTGCACCTTGCAATGCGGAGAAATTACTGTTTGTGCATTTACAATATTCATTGATTTTTGCCATTGAAAAACGTCCAGAAATGATTGAAGCTACTGACTGAATGAAAGGAGCTGGCATCTCACTCTCTTTGAATCTTCTTTATCATGCAAAGAGGAGCAGGAAAAAGCAAAAAATTTCAGAATTGCACCTTGCAATGCGGAGAAATTACTGTTTGTGCATTTACAATATTCATTGATTTTTGCCATTGAAAAACATCATGTTATTCATATACCAGAAATGTTTGAAGCTACTGACTGAATGAAAGGAGCTGACATCTAACTCTCTTTGAATATTCTTTATCATGCTAAGAGGAGCAGGAAAAAGCAAAAAATTTCAGAATTGCACCTTGCAATGCGGAGAAATTACTGTCTGTGCATTTACAATATTCATTGATTTTTGCCATTGAAAAACGTCCAGAAATGATTGAAGCTACTGACTGAATGAAAGGAGCTGGTATCTCACTCTCTTTGAATCTTCTTTATCATGCTAAGAGGAGCATGAAAAAGCAAAAAATTTCAGAATTGCACCTTGCAATGCGGAGAAATTACTGTTTGTGCATTTACAATATTCAATGATTTTTGCCATTGAAAAACATCATGTTATTCATATACCAGAAATGTTTGAAGCTACTGACTGAATGAAAGGAGCTGGCATCTCACTCTCTTTGAATCTTCTTTATCATGCTAAGAGGAGCAGGAAAAAGCAAAAAATTTCAGAATTGCACCTTGCAATGCGGAGAAATTACTGTTTGTGCATTTACAATATTCATTGATTTTTGCCATTGAAAAACGTCCAGAAATGATTGAAGCTACTGACTGAATGAAAGGAGCTGGCATCTCACTCTCTTTGAATCTTCTTTATCATGCTAAGAGGAGCAGGAAAAAGCAAAAAATTTCAGAATTGCACCTTGCAATGCGGAGAAATTACTGTTTGTGCATTTACAATATTCATTGATTTTTGCCATTGAAAAACGTCCAGAAATGATTGAAGCTACTGACTGAATGAAAGGAGCTGGCATCTCACTCTCTTTGAATCTTCTTTATCATGCTAAGAGGAGCAGGAAAAAGCAAAAAATTTCAGAATTGCACCTTGCAATGCGGAGAAATTACTGTTTGTGCATTTACAATATTCATTGATTTTTGCCATTGAAAAACATCATGTTATTCATATACCAGAAATGTTTGAAGCTACTGACTGAATGAAAGGAGCTGGCATCTCACTCTCTTTGAATCTTCTTTATCATGCTAAGAGGAGCAGGAAAAAGCAAAAAATTTCAGAATTGCACCTTGCAATGCGGAGAAATTACTGTTTGTGCATTTACAATATTCATTGATTTTTGCCATTGAAAAACGTCCAGAAATGATTGAAGCTACTGACTGAATGAAAGGAGCTGGCATCTCACTCTCTTTGAATCTTCTTTATCATGCTAAGAGGAGCAGGAAAAAGCAAAAAATTTCAGAATTGCACCTTGCAATGCGGAGAAATTACTGTTTGTGCATTTACAATATTCATTGATTTTTGCCATTGAAAAACGTCCAGAAATGATTGAAGCTACTGACTGAATGAAAGGAGCTGGCATCTCACTCTCTTTGAAACTTCTTTATCATGCTAAGAGGAGCAGGAAAAAGCAAAAAATTTCAGAATTGCACCTTGCAATGCGGAGAAATTACTGTTTGTGCATTTACAATATTCATTGATTTTTGCCATTGAAAAACATCATGTTATTCATATACCAGGAATGATTGAAGCTACTGACTGAATGAAAGGAGCTGGCATCTCACTCTCTTTGAATCTTCTTTATCATGCTAAGAGGAGCAGGAAAAAGCAAAAAATTTCAGAATTGCACCTTGCAATGCGGAGAAATTACTGTTTGTGTATTTACAATATTCATTGATTTTTGCCATTGAAAAACGTCCAGAAATGATTGAAGCTACTGACTGAATGAAAGGAGCTGGCATCTCACTCTCTTTGAATCTTCTTTATCATGCTAAGAGGAGCAGGAAAAAGCAAAAAATTTCAGAATTGCACCTTGCAATGCGGAGAAATTACTGTTTGTGCATTTACAATATTCATTGATTTTTGCCATTGAAAAACGTCCAGAAATGATTGAAGCTACTGACTGAATGAAAGGAGCGGGCATCTCACTCTCTTTGAATCTTCTTTATCATGCAAAGAGGAGCAGGAAAAAGCAAAAAATTTCAGAATTACACCTTGCAATGCGGAGAAATTACTGTTTGTGCATTTACAATATTCATTGATTTTTGCCATTGAAAAACATCATGTTATTCATATACCAGAAATGTTTGAAGCTACTGACTGAATGAAAGGAGCTGACATCTCACTCTCTTTGAATCTTCTTTATCATGCTAAGAGGAGCAGGAAAAAGCAAAAAATTTCAGAATTGCACCTTGCAATGCGGAGAAATTACTGTCTGTGCATTTACAATATTCATTGATTTTTGCCATTGAAAAACGTCCAGAAATGATTGAAGCTACTGACTGAATGAAAGGAGCTGGTATCTCACTCTCTTTGAATCTTCTTTATCATGCTAAGAGGAGCATGAAAAAGCAAAAAATTTCAGAATTGCACCTTGCAATGCGGAGAAATTACTGTTTGTGCATTTACAATATTCATTGATTTTTGCCATTGAAAAACATCATGTTATTCATATACCAGAAATGTTTGAAGCTACTGACTGAATGAAAGGAGCTGGCATCTCACTCTCTTTGAATCTTCTTTATCATGCTAAGAGGAGCAGGAAAAAGCAAAAAATTTCAGAATTGCACCTTGCAATGCGGAGAAATTACTGTCTGTGCATTTACAATATTCATTGATTTTTGCCATTGAAAAAATATGTCCAGAAATGATTGAAGCTACTGACTGAATGAAAGGAGCTGGCATCTCACTCTCTTTGAATCTTCTTTATAATGTTAAGAGGAGCAGGAAAAAGCAAAAAATTTCAGAATTGCACCTTGCAATGCGGAGAAATTACTGTTTGTGCATTTACAATATTCATTGATTTTTGCCATTGAAAAACGTCCAGAAATGATTGAAGCTACTGACTGAATGAAAGGAGCTGGCATCTCACTCTCTTTGAATCTTCTTTATCATGCAAAGAGGAGCAGGAAAAAGCAAAAAATTTCAGAATTGCACCTTGCAATGCGGAGAAATTACTGTTTGTGCATTTACAATATTCATTGATTTTTGCCATTGAAAAACATCATGTTATTCATATACCAGAAATGTTTGAAGCTACTGACTGAATGAAAGGAGCTGACATCTCACTCTCTTTGAATATTCTTTATCATGCTAAGAGGAGCAGGAAAAAGCAAAAAATTTCAGAATTGCACCTTGCAATGCGGAGAAATTACTGTCTGTGCATTTACAATATTCATTGATTTTTGCCATTGAAAAACGTCCAGAAATGATTGAAGCTACTGACTGAATGAAAGGAGCTGGTATCTCACTCTCTTTGAATCTTCTTTATCATGCTAAGAGGAGCATGAAAAAGCAAAAAATTTCAGAATTGCACCTTGCAATGCGGAGAAATTACTGTTTGTGCATTTACAATATTCATTGATTTTTGCCATTGAAAAACATCATGTTATTCATATACCAGAAATGTTTGAAGCTACTGACTGAATGAAAGGAGCTGGCATCTCACTCTCTTTGAATCTTCTTTATCATGCTAAGAGGAGCAGGAAAAAGCAAAAAATTTCAGAATTGCACCTTGCAATGCGGAGAAATTACTGTTTGTGCATTTACAATATTCATTGATTTTTGCCATTGAAAAACGTCCAGAAATGATTGAAGCTACTGACTGAATGAAAGGAGCTGGCATCTCACTCTCTTTGAATCTTCTTTATCATGCTAAGAGGAGCAGGAAAAAGCAAAAAATTTCAGAATTGCACCTTGCAATGCGGAGAAATTACTGTTTGTGCATTTACAATATTCATTGATTTTTGCCATTGAAAAACGTCCAGAAATGATTGAAGATACTGACTGAATGAAAGGAGCTGGCATCTCACTCTCTTTGAATCTTCTTTATCATGCTAAGAGGAGCAGGAAAAAGCAAAAAATTTCAGAATTGCACCTTGCAATGCGGAGAAATTACTGTTTGTGCATTTACAATATTCATTGATTTTTGCCATTGAAAAACATCATGTTATTCATATACCAGAAATGTTTGAAGCTACTGACTGAATGAAAGGAGCTGGCATCTCACTCTCTTTGAATCTTCTTTATCATGCTAAGAGGAGCAGGAAAAAGCAAAAAATTTCAGAATTGCACCTTGCAATGCGGAGAAATTACTGTTTGTGCATTTACAATATTCATTGATTTTTGCCATTGAAAAACGTCCAGAAATGATTGAAGCTACTGACTGAATGAAAGGAGCTGGCATCTCACTCTCTTTGAATCTTCTTTATCATGCTAAGAGGAGCAGGAAAAAGCAAAAAATTTCAGAATTGCACCTTGCAATGCGGAGAAATTACTGTTTGTGCATTTACAATATTCATTGATTTTTGCCATTGAAAAACATCATGTTATTCATATACCAGAAATGTTTGAAGCTACTGACTGAATGAAAGGAGCTGGCATCTCACTCTCTTTGAATCTTCTTTATCATGCTAAGAGGAGCAGGAAAAAGCAAAAAATTTCAGAATTGCACCTTGCAATGCGGAGAAATTACTGTCTGTGCATTTACAATATTCATTGATTTTTGCCATTGAAAAACGTCCAGAAATGATTGAAGCTACTGACTGAATGAAAGGAGCTGGCATCTCACTCTCTTTGAATCTTCTTTATAATGTTAAGAGGAGCAGGAAAAAGCAAAAAATTTCAGAATTGCACCTTGCAATGCGGAGAAATTACTGTTTGTGCATTTACAATATTCATTGATTTTTGCCATTGAAAAACGTCCAGAAATGATTGAAGCTACTGACTGAATGAAAGGAGCTGGCATCTCACTCTCTTTGAATCTTCTTTATCATGCAAAGAGGAGCAGGAAAAAGAAAAAAATTTCAGAATTGCACCTTGCAATGCGGAGAAATTACTGTTTGTGCATTTACAATATTCATTGATTTTTGCCATTGAAAAACATCATGTTATTCATATACCAGAAATGTTTGAAGCTACTGACTGAATGAAAGGAGCTGACATCTAACTCTCTTTGAATATTCTTTATCATGCTAAGAGGAGCAGGAAAAAGCAAAAAATTTCAGAATTGCACCTTGCAATGCGGAGAAATTACTGTCTGTGCATTTACAATATTCATTGATTTTTGCCATTGAAAAACGTCCAGAAATGATTGAAGCTACTGACTGAATGAAAGGAGCTGGTATCTCACTCTCTTTGAATCTTCTTTATCATGCTAAGAGGAGCATGAAAAAGCAAAAAATTTCAGAATTGCACCTTGCAATGCGGAGAAATTACTGTTTGTGCATTTACAATATTCAATGATTTTTGCCATTGAAAAACATCATGTTATTCATATACCAGAAATGTTTGAAGCTACTGACTGAATGAAAGGAGCTGGCATCTCACTCTCTTTGAATCTTCTTTATCATGCTAAGAGGAGCAGGAAAAAGCAAAAAATTTCAGAATTGCACCTTGCAATGCGGAGAAATTACTGTTTGTGCATTTACAATATTCATTGATTTTTGCCATTGAAAAACGTCCAGAAATGATTGAAGCTACTGACTGAATGAAAGGAGCTGGCATCTCACTCTCTTTGAATCTTCTTTATCATGCTAAGAGGAGCAGGAAAAAGCAAAAAATTTCAGAATTGCACCTTGCAATGCGGAGAAATTACTGTTTGTGCATTTACAATATTCATTGATTTTTGCCATTGAAAAACGTCCAGAAATGATTGAAGCTACTGACTGAATGAAAGGAGCTGGCATCTCACTCTCTTTGAATCTTCTTTATCATGCTAAGAGGAGCAGGAAAAAGCAAAAAATTTCAGAATTGCACCTTGCAATGCGGAGAAATTACTGTTTGTGCATTTACAATATTCATTGATTTTTGCCATTGAAAAACATCATGTTATTCATATACCAGAAATGTTTGAAGCTACTGACTGAATGAAAGGAGCTGGCATCTCACTCTCTTTGAATCTTCTTTATCATGCTAAGAGGAGCAGGAAAAAGCAAAAAATTTCAGAATTGCACCTTGCAATGCGGAGAAATTACTGTTTGTGCATTTACAATATTCATTGATTTTTGCCATTGAAAAACGTCCAGAAATGATTGAAGCTACTGACTGAATGAAAGGAGCTGGCATCTCACTCTCTTTGAATCTTCTTTATCATGCTAAGAGGAGCAGGAAAAAGCAAAAAATTTCAGAATTGCACCTTGCAATGCGGAGAAATTACTGTTTGTGCATTTACAATATTCATTGATTTTTGCCATTGAAAAACGTCCAGAAATGATTGAAGCTACTGACTGAATGAAAGGAGCTGGCATCTCACTCTCTTTGAATCTTCTTTATCATGCAAAGAGGAGCAGGAAAAAGCAAAAAATTTCAGAATTGCACCTTGCAATGCGGAGAAATTACTGTTTGTGCATTTACAATATTCATTGATTTTTGCCATTGAAAAACATCATGTTATTCATATACCAGAAATGTTTGAAGCTACTGACTGAATGAAAGGAGCTGACATCTCACTCTCTTTGAATCTTCTTTATCATGCTAAGAGGAGCAGGAAAAAGCAAAAAATTTCAGAATTGCACCTTGCAATGCGGAGAAATTACTGTCTGTGCATTTACAATATTCATTGATTTTTGCCATTGAAAAACGTCCAGAAATGATTGAAGCTACTGACTGAATGAAAGGAGCTGGTATCTCACTCTATTTGAATCTTCTTTATCATGCTAAGAGGAGCATGAAAAAGCAAAAAATTTCAGAATTGCACCTTGCAATGCGGAGAAATTACTGTTTGTGCATTTACAATATTCATTGATTTTTGCCATTGAAAAACATCATGTTATTCATATACCAGAAATGTTTGAAGCTACTGACTGAATGAAAGGAGCTGGCATCTCACTCTCTTTGAATCTTCTTTATCATGCTAAGAGGAGCAGGAAAAAGCAAAAAATTTCAGAATTGCACCTTGCAATGCGGAGAAATTACTGTTTGTGCATTTACAATATTCATTGATTTTTGCCATTGAAAAACGTCCAGAAATGATTGAAGCTACCGACTGAATGAAAGGAGCTGGCATCTTACTCTCTTTGAATCTTCTTTATCATGCTAAGAGGAGCAGGAAAAAGCAAAAAATTTCAGAATTGCACCTTGCAATGCGGAGAAATTACTGTTTGTGCATTTACAATATTCATTGATTTTTGCCATTGAAAAACATCATGTTATTCATATACCAGAAATGTTTGAAGCTACTGACTGAATGAAAGGAGCTGGCATCTCACTCTCTTTGAATCTTCTTTATCATGCTAAGAGGAGCAGGAAAAAGCAAAAAATTTCAGAATTGCACCTTGCAATGCGGAGAAATTACTGTTTGTGCATTTACAATATTCATTGATTTTTGCCATTGAAAAACGTCCAGAAATGATTGAAGCTACTGACTGAATGAAAGGAGCTGGCATCTCACTCTCTTTGAATCTTCTTTATCATGCTAAGAGGAGCAGGAAAAAGCAAAAAATTTCAGAATTGCACCTTGCAATGCGGAGAAATTACTGTTTGTGCATTTACAATATTCATTGATTTTTGCCATTGAAAAACGTCCAGAAATGATTGAAGCTACTGACTGAATGAAAGGAGCTGGCATCTTACTCTCTTTGAATCTTCTTTATCATGCTAAGAGGAGCAGGAAAAAGCAAAAAATTTCAGAATTGCACCTTGCAATGCGGAGAAATTACTGTTTGTGCATTTACAATATTCATTGATTTTTGCCATTGAAAAACATCATGTTATTCATATACCAGAAATGTTTGAAGCTACTGACTGAATGAAAGGAGCTGACATCTCACTCTCTTTGAATATTCTTTATCATGCTAAGAGGAGCAGGAAAAAGCAAAAAATTTCAGAATTGCACCTTGCAATGCGGAGAAATTACTGTTTGTGCATTTACAATATTCATTGATTTTTGCCATTGAAAAACGTCCAGAAATGATTGAAGCTACTGACTGAATGAAAGGAGCTGGCATCTCACTCTCTTTGAATCTTCTTTATCATGCTAAGAGGAGCAGGAAAAAGCAAAAAATTTCAGAATTGCACCTTGCAATGCGGAGAAATTACTGTTTGTGCATTTACAATATTCATTGATTTTTGCCATTGAAAAACGTCCAGAAATGATTAAAGCTACTGACTGAATGAAAGGAGCTGGCATCTTACTCTCTTTGAATCTTCTTTATAATGCTAAGAGGAGCAGGAAAAAGCAAAAAATTTCAGAAATGCACCTTGCAATGCGGAGAAATTACTGTTTGTGCATTTACAATATTCATTGATTTTTGCCATTGAAAAACATCATGTTATTCATATACCAGAAATGTTTGAAGCTACTGACTGAATGAAAGGAGCTGGCATCTCACTCTCTTTGAATCTTCTTTATCATGCTAAGAGGAGCAGGAAAAAGCAAAAAATTTCAGAATTGCACCTTGCAATGCGGAGAAATTACTGTTTGTGCATTTACAATATTCATTGATTTTTGCCATTGAAAAACGTCCAGAAATAATTAAAGCTACTGACTGAATGAAAGGAGCTGGCATCTTACTCTCTTTGAATCTTCTTTATCATGCTAAGAGGAGCAGGAAAAAGCAAAAAATTTCAGAAATGCACCTTGCAATGCGGAGAAATTACTGTTTGTGCATTTACAATATTCATTGATTTTTGCCATTGAAAAACATCATGTTATTCATATACCAGAAATGTTTGAAGCTACTGACTGAATGAAAGGAGCTGGCATCTCACTCTCTTTGAATCTTCTTTATCATGCTAAGAGGAGCAGGAAAAAGCAAAAAATTTCAGAATTGCACCTTGCAATGCGGAGAAATTACTGTTTGTGCATTTAAAATATTCATTGATTTTTGCCATTGAAAAACGTCCAGAAATGATTGAAGCTACTGACTGAATGAAAGGAGCTGGCATCTCACTCTCTTTGAATCTTCTTTATCATGCTAAGAGGAGCAGGAAAAAGCAAAAAATTTCAGAATTGCACCTTGCAATGAGGAGAAATTACTGTTTGTGCATTAACAATATTCATTGATTTTTGCCATTGAAAAACATGTTATTCATATACCAGAAATGTTTGAAGCTACTGACTGAATGAAAGGAGCTGGCATCTCACTCTCTTTGAATCTTCTTTATCATGCTAAGAGGAGCAGGAAAAAGCAAAAAATTTCAGAATTGCACCTTGCAATGCGGAGAAATTACTGTTTGTGCATTTACAATATTCATTGATTTTTGCCATTGAAAAACGTCCAGAAATGATTGAAGCTACTGACTGAATGAAAGGAGCTGGCATCTCACTCTCTTTGAATCTTTTTTATCATGCTAAGAGGAGCAGGAAAAAGCAAAAAATTTCAGAATTGCACCTTGCAATGCGGAGAAATTACTGTTTGTGCATTTACAATATTCATTGATTTTTGCCTTTGAAAAACATCATGTTATTCATATACCAGAAATGTTTGAAGCTACTGACTGAATGAAAGGAGCTGGCATCTCACTCTCATTGAATCTTCTTTATCATGCTAAGAGGAGCAGGAAAAAGCAAAAAATTTCAGAATTGCACCTTGCAATGCGGAGAAATTACTGTTTGTGCATTTACAATATTCATTGATTTTTGCCATTGAAAAACGTTCAGAAATGATTGAAGATACTGACTGAATGAAAGGAGCTGGCATCTCACTCTCTTTGAATCTTCTTTATCATGCTAAGAGGAGCAGGAAAAAGCAAAAAATTTCAGAATTGCACCTTGCAATGCGGAGAAATTACTGTTTGTGCATTTAAAATATTCATTGATTTTTGCCATTGAAAAACGTCCAGAAATGATTGAAGCTACTGACTGAATGAAAGGAGCTGGCATCTCACTCTCTTTGAATCTTCTTTATCATGCTAAGAGGAGCAGGAAAAAGCAAAAATTTTCAGAATTGCACCTTGCAATGAGGAGAAATTACTGTTTGTGCATTAACAATATTCATTGATTTTTGCCATTGAAAAACATGTTATTCATATACCAGAAATGTTTGAAGCTACTGACTGAATGAAAGGAGCTGGCATCTCACTCTCTTTGAATCTTCTTTATCATGCTAAGAGGAGCAGGAAAAAGCAAAAAATTTCAGAATTGCACCTTGCAATGCGGAGAAATTACTGTTTGTGCATTTACAATATTCATTGATTTTTGCCATTGAAAAACGTCCAGAAATGATTGAAGCTACTGACTGAATGAAAGGAGCTGGCATCTCACTCTCTTTGAATCTTCTTTATCATGCTAAGAGGAGCAGGAAAAAGCAAAAAATTTCAGAATTGCACCTTGCAATGCGGAGAAATTACTGTTTGTGCATTTACAATATTCATTGATTTTTGCCTTTGAAAAACATCATGTTATTCATATACCAGAAATGTTTGAAGCTACTGACTGAATGAAAGGAGCTGGCATCTCACTCTCATTGAATCTTCTTTATCATGCTAAGAGGAGCAGGAAAAAGCAAAAAATTTCAGAATTGCACCTTGCAATGCGGAGAAATTACTGTTTGTGCATTTACAATATTCATTGATTTTTGCCATTGAAAAACGTTCAGAAATGATTGAAGATACTGACTGAATGAAAGGAGCTGGCATCTCACTCTCTTTGAATCTTCTTTATCATGCTAAGAGGAGCAGGAAAAAGCAAAAAATTTCAGAATTGCACCTTGCAATGCGGAGAAATTACTGTTTGTGCATTTAAAATATTCATTGATTTTTGCCATTGAAAAACGTCCAGAAATGATTGAAGCTACTGACTGAATGAAAGGAGCTGGCATCTCACTCTCTTTGAATCTTCTTTATCATGCTAAGAGGAGCAGGAAAAAGCAAAAAATTTCAGAATTGCACCTTGCAATGAGGAGAAATTACTGTTTGTGCATTAACAATATTCATTGATTTTTGCCATTGAAAAACATGTTATTCATATACCAGAAATGTTTGAAGCTACTGACTGAATGAAAGGAGCTGGCATCTCACTCTCTTTGAATCTTCTTTATCATGCTAAGAGGAGCAGGAAAAAGCAAAAAATTTCAGAATTGCACCTTGCAATGCGGAGAAATTACTGTTTGTGCATTTACAATATTCATTGATTTTTGCCATTGAAAAACGTCCAGAAATGATTGAAGCTACTGACTGAATGAAAGGAGCTGGCATCTCACTCTCTTTGAATCTTCTTTATCATGCTAAGAGGAGCAGGAAAAAGCAAAAAATTTCAGAATTGCACCTTGCAATGCGGAGAAATTACTGTTTGTGCATTTACAATATTCATTGATTTTTGCCTTTGAAAAACATGTTATTCATATACCAGAAATGTTTGAAGCTACTGACTGAATGAAAGGAGCTGGCATCTCACTCTCATTGAATCTTCTTTATCATGCTAAGAGGAGCAGGAAAAAGCAAAAAATTTCAGAATTGCACCTTGCAATGCGGAGAAATTACTGTTTGTGCATTTACAATATTGATTGATTTTTGCCATTGAAAAACGTTCAGAAATGATTGAAGATACTGACTGAATGAAAGGAGCTGGCATCTCACTCTCTTTGAATCTTCTTTATCATGCTAAGAGGAGCAGGAAAAAGCAAAAAATTTCAGAATTGCACCTTGCAATGCGGAGAAATTACTGTTTGTGCATTTACAATATTCATTGATTTTTGCCATTGAAAAACGTCCAGAAATGATTGAAGCTACTGACTGAATGAAAGGAGCTGGCATCTCACTCTCTTTGAATCTTCTTTATCATGCAAAGAGGAGCAGGAAAAAGCAAAAAATTTCAGAATTGCACCTTGCAATGCGGAGAAATTACTGTTTGTGCATTTACAATATTCATTGATTTTTGCCATTGAAAAACATCATGTTATTCATATACCAGAAATGTTTGAAGCTACTGACTGAATGAAAGGAGCTGACATCTCACTCTCTTTGAATCTTCTTTATCATGCTAAGAGGAGCAGGAAAAAGCAAAAAATTTCAGAATTGCACCTTGCAATGCGGAGAAATTACTGTCTGTGCATTTACAATATTCATTGATTTTTGCCATTGAAAAACGTCCAGAAATGATTGAAGCTACTGACTGAATGAAAGGAGCTGGCATCTCACTCTCTTTGAATCTTCTTTATCATGCTAAGAGGAGCAGGAAAAAGCAAAAAATTTCAGAATTGCACCTTGCAATGCGGAGAAATTACTGTTTGTGCATTTAAAATATTCATTGATTTTTGCCATTGAAAAACGTCCAGAAATGATTGAAGCTACTGACTGAATGAAAGGAGCTGGCATCTCACTCTCTTTGAATCTTCTTTATCATGCTAAGAGGAGCAGGAAAAAGCAAAAAATTTCAGAATTGCACCTTGCAATGAGGAGAAATTACTGTTTGTGCATTAACAATATTCATTGATTTTTGCCATTGAAAAACATGTTATTCATATACCAGAAATGTTTGAAGCTACTGACTGAATGAAAGGAGCTGGCATCTCACTCTCTTTGAATCTTCTTTATCATGCTAAGAGGAGCAGGAAAAAGCAAAAAATTTCAGAATTGCACCTTGCAATGCGGAGAAATTACTGTTTGTGCATTTACAATATTCATTGATTTTTGCCATTGAAAAACGTCCAGAAATGATTGAAGCTACTGACTGAATGAAAGGAGCTGGCATCTCACTCTCTTTGAATCTTCTTTATCATGCTAAGAGGAGCAGGAAAAAGCAAAAAATTTCAGAATTGCACCTTGCAATGCGGAGAAATTACTGTTTGTGCATTTACAATATTCATTGATTTTTGCCTTTGAAAAACATCATGTTATTCATATACCAGAAATGTTTGAAGCTACTGACTGAATGAAAGGAGCTGGCATCTCACTCTCATTGAATCTTCTTTATCATGCTAAGAGGAGCAGGAAAAAGCAAAAAATTTCAGAATTGCACCTTGCAATGCGGAGAAATTACTGTTTGTGCATTTACAATATTCATTGATTTTTGCCATTGAAAAACGTTCAGAAATGATTGAAGATACTGACTGAATGAAAGGAGCTGGCATCTCACTCTCTTTGAATCTTCTTTATCATGCTAAGAGGAGCAGGAAAAAGCAAAAAATTTCAGAATTGCACCTTGCAATGCGGAGAAATTACTGTTTGTGCATTTAAAATATTCATTGATTTTTGCCATTGAAAAACGTCCAGAAATGATTGAAGCTACTGACTGAATGAAAGGAGCTGGCATCTCACTCTCTTTGAATCTTCTTTATCATGCTAAGAGGAGCAGGAAAAAGCAAAAAATTTCAGAATTGCACCTTGCAATGAGGAGAAATTACTGTTTGTGCATTAACAATATTCATTGATTTTTGCCATTGAAAAACATGTTATTCATATACCAGAAATGTTTGAAGCTACTGACTGAATGAAAGGAGCTGGCATCTCACTCTCTTTGAATCTTCTTTATCATGCTAAGAGGAGCAGGAAAAAGCAAAAAATTTCAGAATTGCACCTTGCAATGCGGAGAAATTACTGTTTGTGCATTTACAATATTCATTGATTTTTGCCATTGAAAAACGTCCAGAAATGATTGAAGCTACTGACTGAATGAAAGGAGCTGGCATCTCACTCTCTTTGAATCTTCTTTATCATGCTAAGAGGAGCAGGAAAAAGCAAAAAATTTCAGAATTGCACCTTGCAATGCGGAGAAATTACTGTTTGTGCATTTACAATATTCATTGATTTTTGCCTTTGAAAAACATGTTATTCATATACCAGAAATGTTTGAAGCTACTGACTGAATGAAAGGAGCTGGCATCTCACTCTCAGTGAATCTTCTTTATCATGCTAAGAGGAGCAGGAAAAAGCAAAAAATTTCAGAATTGCACCTTGCAATGCGGAGAAATTACTGTTTGTGCATTTACAATATTGATTGATTTTTGCCATTGAAAAACGTTCAGAAATGATTGAAGATACTGACTGAATGAAAGGAGCTGGCATCTCACTCTCTTTGAATCTTCTTTATCATGCTAAGAGGAGCAGGAAAAAGCAAAAAATTTCAGAATTGCACCTTGCAATGCGGAGAAATTACTGTTTGTGCATTTACAATATTCATTGATTTTTGCCATTGAAAAACGTCCAGAAATGATTGAAGCTACTGACTGAATGAAAGGAGCTGGCATCTCACTCTCTTTGAATCTTCTTTATCATGCAAAGAGGAGCAGGAAAAAGCAAAAAATTTCAGAATTGCACCTTGCAATGCGGAGAAATTACTGTTTGTGCATTTACAATATTCATTGATTTTTGCCATTGAAAAACATCATGTTATTCATATACCAGAAATGTTTGAAGCTACTGACTGAATGAAAGGAGCTGACATCTCACTCTCTTTGAATCTTCTTTATCATGCTAAGAGGAGCAGGAAAAAGCAAAAAATTTCAGAATTGCACCTTGCAATGCGGAGAAATTACTGTCTGTGCATTTACAATATTCATTGATTTTTGCCATTGAAAAACGTCCAGAAATGATTGAAGCTACTGACTGAATGAAAGGAGCTGGTATCTCACTCTCTTTGAATCTTTATCATGCTAAGAGGAGCATGAAAAAGCAAAAAATTTCAGAATTGCACCTTGCAATGCGGAGAAATTACTGTTTGTGCATTTACAATATTCATTGATTTTTGCCATTGAAAAACATCATGTTATTCATATACCAGAAATGTTTGAAGCTACTGACTGAATGAAAGGAGCTGGCATCTCACTCTCTTTGAATCTTCTTTATCATGCTAAGAGGAGCAGGAAAAAGCAAAAAATTTCAGAATTGCACCTTGCAATGCGGAGAAATTACTGTTTGTGCATTTACAATATTCATTGATTTTTGCCATTGAAAAACGTCCAGAAATGATTGAAGCTACTGACTGAATGAAAGGAGCTGGCATCTTACTCTCTTTGAATCTTCTTTATCATGCTAAGAGGAGCAGGAAAAAGCAAAAAATTTCAGAATTGCACCTTGCAATGCGGAGAAATTACTGTTTGTGCATTTACAATATTCATTGATTTTTGCCATTGAAAAACATCATGTTATTCATATACCAGAAATGTTTGAAGCTACTGACTGAATGAAAGGAGCTGGCATCTCACTCTCTTTGAATCTTCTTTATCATGCTAAGAGGAGCAGGAAAAAGCAAAAAATTTCAGAATTGCACCTTGCAATGCGGAGAAATTACTGTTTGTGCATTTACAATATTCATTGATTTTTGCCATTGAAAAACGTCCAGAAATGATTGAAGCTACTGACTGAATGAAAGGAGCTGGCATCTCACTCTCTTTGAATCTTCTTTATCATGCTAAGAGGAGCAGGAAAAAGCAAAAAATTTCAGAATTGCACCTTGCAATGCGGAGAAATTACTGTTTGTGCATTTACAATATTCATTGATTTTTGCCATTGAAAAACGTCCAGAAATGATTGAAGCTACTGACTGAATGAAAGGAGCTGGCATCTTACTCTCTTTGAATCTTCTTTATCATGCTAAGAGGAGCAGGAAAAAGCAAAAAATTTCAGAATTGCACCTTGCAATGCGGAGAAATTACTGTTTGTGCATTTACAATATTCATTGATTTTTGCCATTGAAAAACATCATGTTATTCATATACCAGAAATGTTTGAAGCTACTGACTGAATGAAAGGAGCTGACATCTCACTCTCTTTGAATCTTCTTTATCATGCTAAGAGGAGCAGGAAAAAGCAAAAAATTTCAGAATTGCACCTTGCAATGCGGAGAAATTACTGTTTGTGCATTTACAATATTCATTGATTTTTGCCATTGAAAAACGTCCAGAAATGATTGAAGCTACTGACTGAATGAAAGGAGCTGGCATCTCACTCTCTTTGAATCTTCTTTATCATGCTAAGAGGAGCAGGAAAAAGCAAAAAATTTCAGAATTGCACCTTGCAATGCGGAGAAATTACTGTCTGTGCATTTACAATATTCATTGATTTTTGCCATTGAAAAACGTCCAGAAATGATTGAAGCTACTGACTGAATGAAAGGAGCTGGTATCTCACTCTCTTTGAATCTTCTTTATCATGCTAAGAGGAGCATGAAAAAGCAAAAAATTTCAGAATTGCACCTTGCAATGCGGAGAAATTACTGTTTGTGCATTTACAATATTCATTGATTTTTGCCATTGAAAAACATCATGTTATTCATATACCAGAAATGTTTGAAGCTACTGACTGAATGAAAGGAGCTGGCATCTCACTCTCTTTGAATCTTCTTTATCATGCTAAGAGGAGCAGGAAAAAGCAAAAAATTTCAGAATTGCACCTTGCAATGCGGAGAAATTACTGTTTGTGCATTTACAATATTCATTGATTTTTGCCATTGAAAAACGTCCAGAAATGATTGAAGCTACCGACTGAATGAAAGGAGCTGGCATCTTACTCTCTTTGAATCTTCTTTATCATGCTAAGAGGAGCAGGAAAAAGCAAAAAATTTCAGAATTGCACCTTGCAATGCGGAGAAATTACTGTTTGTGCATTTACAATATTCATTGATTTTTGCCATTGAAAAACATCATGTTATTCATATACCAGAAATGTTTGAAGCTACTGACTGAATGAAAGGAGCTGGCATCTCACTCTCTTTGAATCTTCTTTATCATGCTAAGAGGAGCAGGAAAAAGCAAAAAATTTCAGAATTGCACCTTGCAATGCGGAGAAATTACTGTTTGTGCATTTACAATATTCATTGATTTTTGCCATTGAAAAACGTCCAGAAATGATTGAAGCTACTGACTGAATGAAAGGAGCTGGCATCTCACTCTCTTTGAATCTTCTTTATCATGCTAAGAGGAGCAGGAAAAAGCAAAAAATTTCAGAATTGCACCTTGCAATGCGGAGAAATTACTGTTTGTGCATTTACAATATTCATTGATTTTTGCCATTGAAAAACGTCCAGAAATGATTAAAGCTACTGACTGAATGAAAGGAGCTGGCATCTTACTCTCTTTGAATCTTCTTTATCATGCTAAGAGGAGCAGGAAAAAGCAAAAAATTTCAGAAATGCACCTTGCAATGCGGAGAAATTACTGTTTGTGCATTTACAATATTCATTGATTTTTGCCATTGAAAAACATCATGTTATTCATATACCAGAAATGTGTGAAGCTACTGACTGAATGAAAGGAGCTGGCATCTCACTCTCTTTGAATCTTCTTTATCATGCTAAGAGGAGCAGGAAAAAGCAAAAAATTTCAGAATTGCACCTTGCAATGCGGAGAAATTACTGTTTGTGCATTTACAATATTCATTGATTTTTGCCATTGAAAAACGTCCAGAAATGATTGAAGCTACCGACTGAATGAAAGGAGCTGGCATCTTACTCTCTTTGAATCTTCTTTATCATGCTAAGAGGAGCAGGAAAAAGCAAAAAATTTCAGAATTGCACCTTGCAATGCGGAGAAATTACTGTTTGTGCATTTACAATATTCATTGATTTTTGCCATTGAAAAACGTCCAGAAATGATTGAAGCTACCGACTGAATGAAAGGAGCTGGCATCTTACTCTCTTTGAATCTTCTTTATCATGCTAAGAGGAGCAGGAAAAAGCAAAAAATTTCAGAATTGCACCTTGCAATGCGGAGAAATTACTGTTTGTGCATTTACAATATTCATTGATTTTTGCCATTGAAAAACATCATGTTATTCATATACCAGAAATGTTTGAAGCTACTGACTGAATGAAAGGAGCTGGCATCTCACTCTCTTTGAATCTTCTTTATCATGCTAAGAGGAGCAGGAAAAAGCAAAAAATTTCAGAATTGCACCTTGCAATGCGGAGAAATTACTGTTTGTGCATTTACAATATTCATTGATTTTTGCCATTGAAAAACGTCCAGAAATGATTGAAGCTACTGACTGAATGAAAGGAGCTGGCATCTCACTCTCTTTGAATCTTCTTTATCATGCTAAGAGGAGCAGGAAAAAGCAAAAAATTTCAGAATTGCACCTTGCAATGCGGAGAAATTACTGTTTGTGCATTTACAATATTCATTGATTTTTGCCATTGAAAAACGTCCAGAAATGATTAAAGCTACTGACTGAATGAAAGGAGCTGGCATCTTACTCTCTTTGAATCTTCTTTATCATGCTAAGAGGAGCAGGAAAAAGCAAAAAATTTCAGAAATGCACCTTGCAATGCGGAGAAATTACTGTTTGTGCATTTACAATATTCATTGATTTTTGCCATTGAAAAACATCATGTTATTCATATACCAGAAATGTGTGAAGCTACTGACTGAATGAAAGGAGCTGGCATCTCACTCTCTTTGAATCTTCTTTATCATGCTAAGAGGAGCAGGAAAAAGCAAAAAATTTCAGAATTGCACCTTGCAATGCGGAGAAATTACTGTTTGTGCATTTAAAATATTCATTGATTTTTGCCATTGAAAAACGTCCAGAAATGATTGAAGCTACTGACTGAATGAAAGGAGCTGGCATCTCACTCTCTTTGAATCTTCTTTATCATGCTAAGAGGAGCAGGAAAAAGCAAAAAATTTCAGAATTGCACCTTGCAATGAGGAGAAATTACTGTTTGTGCATTAACAATATTCATTGATTTTTGCCATTGAAAAACATGTTATTCATATACCAGAAATGTTTGAAGCTACTGACTGAATGAAAGGAGCTGGCATCTCACTCTCTTTGAATCTTCTTTATCATGCTAAGAGGAGCAGGAAAAAGCAAAAAATTTCAGAATTGCACCTTGCAATGCGGAGAAATTACTGTTTGTGCATTTACAATATTCATTGATTCTTGCCATTGAAAAACGTCCAGAAATGATTGAAGCTACTGACTGAATGAAAGGAGCTGGCATCTCACTCTCTTTGAATCTTCTTTATCATGCTAAGAGGAGCAGGAAAAAGCAAAAAATTTCAGAATTGCACCTTGCAATGCGGAGAAATTACTGTTTGTGCATTTACAATATTCATTGATTTTTGCCTTTGAAAAACATCATGTTATTCATATACCAGAAATGTTTGAAGCTACTGACTGAATGAAAGGAGCTGGCATCTCACTCTCATTGAATCTTCTTTATCATGCTAAGAGGAGCAGGAAAAAGCAAAAAATTTCAGAATTGCACCTTGCAATGCGGAGAAATTACTGTTTGTGCATTTACAATATTCATTGATTTTTGCCATTGAAAAACGTCCAGAAATGATTGAAGATACTGACTGAATGAAAGGAGCTGGCATCTCACTCTCTTTGAATCTTCTTTATCATGCTAAGAGGAGCAGGAAAAAGCAAAAAATTTCAGAATTGCACCTTGCAATGCGGAGAAATTACTGTTTGTGCATTTACAATATTCATTGATTTTTGCCATTGAAAAACGTCCAGAAATGATTGAAGCTACTGACTGAATGAAAGGAGCTGGCATCTCACTCTCTTTGAATCTTCTTTATCATGCAAAGAGGAGCAGGAAAAAGCAAAAAATTTCAGAATTACACCTTGCAATGCGGAGAAATTACTGTTTGTGCATTTACAATATTCATTGATTTTTGCCATTGAAAAACATCATGTTATTCATATACCAGAAATGTTTGAAGCTACTGACTGAATGAAAGGAGCTGACATCTCACTCTCTTTGAATCTTCTTTATCATGCTAAGAGGAGCAGGAAAAAGCAAAAAATTTCAGAATTGCACCTTGCAATGCGGAGAAATTACTGTTTGTGCATTTACAATATTCATTGATTTTTGCCATTGAAAAACATCATGTTATTCATATACCAGAAATGTTTGAAGCTACTGACTGAATGAAAGGAGCTGGCATCTCACTCTCATTGAATCTTCTTTATCATGCTAAGAGGAGCAGGAAAAAGCAAAAAATTTCAGAATTGCACCTTGCAATGCGGAGAAATTACTGTTTGTGCATTTACAATATTCATTGATTTTTGCCATTGAAAAACATCCAGAAATGATTGAAGCTACTGACTGAATGAAAGGAGCTGGCATCTTACTCTCTTTGAATCTTCTTTATCATGCTAAGAGGAGCAGGAAAAAGCAAAAAATTTCAGAATTGCACCTTGCAATGCGGAGAAATTACTGTTTGTGCATTTACAATATTCATTGATTTTTGCCATTGAAAAGCATCATGTTATTCATATACCAGAAATGTTTGAAGCTACTGACTGAATGAAAGGAGCTGACATCTCACTCTCTTTGAATCTTCTTTATCATGCTAAGAGGAGCAGGAAAAAGCAAAAAATTTCAGAATTGCACCTTGCAATGCGGAGAAATTACTGTTTGTGCATTTACAATATTCATTGATTTTTGCCATTGAAAAACGTCCAGAAATGATTGAAGCTACTGACTGAATGAAAGGAGCTGGCATCTCACTCTCTTTGAATCTTCTTTATCATGCTAAGAGGAGCAGGAAAAAGCAAAAAATTTCAGAATTGCACCTTGCAATGCGGAGAAATTACTGTTTGTGCATTTACAATATTCATTGATTTTTGCCATTGAAAAACGTCCAGAAATGATTAAAGCTACTGACTGAATGAAAGGAGCTGGCATCTTACTCTCTTTGAATCTTCTTTATCATGCTAAGAGGAGCAGGAAAAAGCAAAAAATTTCAGAAATGCACCTTGCAATGCGGAGAAATTACTGTTTGTGCATTTACAATATTCATTGATTTTTGCCATTGAAAAACATCATGTTATTCATATACCAGAAATGTGTGAAGCTACTGACTGAATGAAAGGAGCTGGCATCTCACTCTCTTTGAATCTTCTTTATCATGCTAAGAGGAGCAGGAAAAAGCAAAAAATTTCAGAATTGCACCTTGCAATGCGGAGAAATTACTGTTTGTGCATTTAAAATATTCATTGATTTTTGCCATTGAAAAACGTCCAGAAATGATTGAAGCTACTGACTGAATGAAAGGAGCTGGCATCTCACTCTCTTTGAATCTTCTTTATCATGCTAAGAGGAGCAGGAAAAAGCAAAAAATTTCAGAATTGCACCTTGCAATGAGGAGAAATTACTGTTTGTGCATTAACAATATTCATTGATTTTTGCCATTGAAAAACATGTTATTCATATACCAGAAATGTTTGAAGCTACTGACTGAATGAAAGGAGCTGGCATCTCACTCTCTTTGAATCTTCTTTATCATGCTAAGAGGAGCAGGAAAAAGCAAAAAATTTCAGAATTGCACCTTGCAATGCGGAGAAATTACTGTTTGTGCATTTACAATATTCATTGATTCTTGCCATTGAAAAACGTCCAGAAATGATTGAAGCTACTGACTGAATGAAAGGAGCTGGCATCTCACTCTCTTTGAATCTTCTTTATCATGCTAAGAGGAGCAGGAAAAAGCAAAAAATTTCAGAATTGCACCTTGCAATGCGGAGAAATTACTGTTTGTGCATTTACAATATTCATTGATTTTTGCCTTTGAAAAACATCATGTTATTCATATACCAGAAATGTTTGAAGCTACTGACTGAATGAAAGGAGCTGGCATCTCACTCTCATTGAATCTTCTTTATCATGCTAAGAGGAGCAGGAAAAAGCAAAAAATTTCAGAATTGCACCTTGCAATGCGGAGAAATTACTGTTTGTGCATTTACAATATTCATTGATTTTTGCCATTGAAAAACGTCCAGAAATGATTGAAGATACTGACTGAATGAAAGGAGCTGGCATCTCACTCTCTTTGAATCTTCTTTATCATGCTAAGAGGAGCAGGAAAAAGCAAAAAATTTCAGAATTGCACCTTGCAATGCGGAGAAATTACTGTTTGTGCATTTACAATATTCATTGATTTTTGCCATTGAAAAACGTCCAGAAATGATTGAAGCTACTGACTGAATGAAAGGAGCTGGCATCTCACTCTCTTTGAATCTTCTTTATCATGCAAAGAGGAGCAGGAAAAAGCAAAAAATTTCAGAATTACACCTTGCAATGCGGAGAAATTACTGTTTGTGCATTTACAATATTCATTGATTTTTGCCATTGAAAAACATCATGTTATTCATATACCAGAAATGTTTGAAGCTACTGACTGAATGAAAGGAGCTGACATCTCACTCTCTTTGAATCTTCTTTATCATGCTAAGAGGAGCAGGAAAAAGCAAAAAATTTCAGAATTGCACCTTGCAATGCGGAGAAATTACTGTTTGTGCATTTACAATATTCATTGATTTTTGCCATTGAAAAACATCATGTTATTCATATACCAGAAATGTTTGAAGCTACTGACTGAATGAAAGGAGCTGGCATCTCACTCTCATTGAATCTTCTTTATCATGCTAAGAGGAGCAGGAAAAAGCAAAAAATTTCAGAATTGCACCTTGCAATGCGGAGAAATTACTGTTTGTGCATTTACAATATTCATTGATTTTTGCCATTGAAAAACGTCCAGAAATGATTGAAGATACTGACTGAATGAAAGGAGCTGGCATCTCACTCTCTTTGAATCTTCTTTATCATGCAAAGAGGAGCAGGAAAAAGCAAAAAATTTCAGAATTATACCTTGCAATGCGGAGAAATTACTGTTTGTGCATTTACAATATTCATTGATTTTTGCCATTGAAAAACATCATGTTATTCATATACCAGAAATGTTTGAAGCTACTGACTGAATGAAAGGAGCTGGCATCTCACTCTCTTTGAATCTTCTTTATCATGCTAAGAGGAGCAGGAAAAAGCAAAAAATTTCAGAATTGTACCTTGCAATGCGGAGAAATTACTGTTTGTGCATTTACAATATTCATTGATTTTTGCCATTGAAAAACGTCCAGAAATGATTGAAGCTACTGACTGAATGAAAGGAGCTGGCATCTCACTCTCTTTGAATCTTCTTTATCATGCTAAGAGGAGCAGGAAAAAGCAAAAAATTTCAGAATTGCACCTTGCAATGCGGAGAAATTACTGTTTGTGCATTTTTAATATTCATTGATTTTTGCCATTGAAAAACGTCCAGAAATGATTGAAGCTACTGACTGAATGAAAGGAGCTGGCATCTCACTCTCTTTGAATCTTCTTTATCATGCTAAGAGGAGCAGGAAAAAGCAAAAAATTTCAGAATTGCACCTTGCAATGCGGAGAAATTACTGTTTGTGCATTTACAATATTCATTGATTTTTGCCATTGAAAAACGTCCAGAAATGATTGAAGCTACTGACTGAATGAAAGGAGCTGGCATCTTACTCTCTTTGAATCTTCTTTATCATGCTAAGAGGAGCAGGAAAAAGCAAAAAATTTCAGAATTGCACCTTGCAATGCGGAGAAATTACTGTTTGTGCATTTACAATATTCATTGATTTTTGCCATTGAAAAACATCATGTTATTCATATACCAGAAATGTTTGAAGCTACTGACTGAATGAAAGGAGCTGACATCTCACTCTCTTTGAATTCTTTATCATGCTAAGAGGAGCAGGAAAAAGCAAAAAATTTCAGAATTGCACCTTGCAATGCGGAGAAATTACTGTTTGTGCATTTACAATATTCATTGATTTTTGCCATTGAAAAACGTCCAGAAATGATTGAAGATACTGACTGAATGAAAGGAGCTGGCATCTCACTCTCTTTGAATCTTCTTTATCATGCTAAGAGGAGCAGGAAAAAGCAAAAAATTTCAGAATTGCACCTTGCAATGCGGAGAAATTACTGTTTGTGCATTTACAATATTCATTGATTTTTGCCATTGAAAAACGTCCAGAAATGATTGAAGCTACTGACTGAATGAAAGGAGCTGGCATCTCACTCTCTTTGAATCTTCTTTATCATGCAAAGAGGAGCAGGAAAAAGCAAAAAATTTCAGAATTACACCTTGCAATGCGGAGAAATTACTGTTTGTGCATTTACAATATTCATTGATTTTTGCCATTGAAAAACATCATGTTATTCATATACCAGAAATGTTTGAAGCTACTGACTGAATGAAAGGAGCTGACATCTCACTCTCTTTGAATCTTCTTTATCATGCTAAGAGGAGCAGGAAAAAGCAAAAAATTTCAGAATTGCACCTTGCAATGCGGAGAAATTACTGTTTGTGCATTTACAATATTCATTGATTTTTGCCATTGAAAAACATCATGTTATTCATATACCAGAAATGTTTGAAGCTACTGACTGAATGAAAGGAGCTGGCATCTCACTCTCATTGAATCTTCTTTATCATGCTAAGAGGAGCAGGAAAAAGCAAAAAATTTCAGAATTGCACCTTGCAATGCGGAGAAATTACTGTTTGTGCATTTACAATATTCATTGATTTTTGCCATTGAAAAACGTCCAGAAATGATTGAAGATACTGACTGAATGAAAGGAGCTGGCATCTCACTCTCTTTGAATCTTCTTTATCATGCAAAGAGGAGCAGGAAAAAGCAAAAAATTTCAGAATTATACCTTGCAATGCGGAGAAATTACTGTTTGTGCATTTACAATATTCATTGATTTTTGCCATTGAAAAACATCATGTTATTCATATACCAGAAATGTTTGAAGCTACTGACTGAATGAAAGGAGCTGGCATCTCACTCTCTTTGAATCTTCTTTATCATGCTAAGAGGAGCAGGAAAAAGCAAAAAATTTCAGAATTGTACCTTGCAATGCGGAGAAATTACTGTTTGTGCATTTACAATATTCATTGATTTTTGCCATTGAAAAACGTCCAGAAATGATTGAAGCTACTGACTGAATGAAAGGAGCTGGCATCTCACTCTCTTTGAATCTTCTTTATCATGCTAAGAGGAGCAGGAAAAAGCAAAAAATTTCAGAATTGCACCTTGCAATGCGGAGAAATTACTGTTTGTGCATTTTTAATATTCATTGATTTTTGCCATTGAAAAACGTCCAGAAATGATTGAAGCTACTGACTGAATGAAAGGAGCTGGCATCTCACTCTCTTTGAATCTTCTTTATCATGCTAAGAGGAGCAGGAAAAAGCAAAAAATTTCAGAATTGCACCTTGCAATGCGGAGAAATTACTGTTTGTGCATTTACAATATTCATTGATTTTTGCCATTGAAAAACGTCCAGAAATGATTGAAGCTACTGACTGAATGAAAGGAGCTGGCATCTTACTCTCTTTGAATCTTCTTTATCATGCTAAGAGGAGCAGGAAAAAGCAAAAAATTTCAGAATTGCACCTTGCAATGCGGAGAAATTACTGTTTGTGCATTTACAATATTCATAGATTTTTGCCATTGAAAAACATCATGTTATTCATATACCAGAAATGTTTGAAGCTACTGACTGAATGAAAGGAGCTGACATCTCACTCTCTTTGAATTCTTTATCATGCTAAGAGGAGCAGGAAAAAGCAAAAAATTTCAGAATTGCACCTTGCAATGCGGAGAAATTACTGTTTGTGCATTTACAATATTCATTGATTTTTGCCATTGAAAAACGTCCAGAAATGATTGAAGCTACTGACTGAATGAAAGGAGCTGGCATCTCACTCTCTTTGAATCTTCTTTATCATGCTAAGAGGAGCAGGAAAAAGTAAAAAATTTCAGAATTGCACCTTGCAATGCGGAGAAATTACTGTTTGTGCATTTACAATATTCATTGATTTTTGCCATTGAAAAACGTCCAGAAATGATTGAAGCTACTGACTGAATGAAAGGAGCTGGCATCTCACTCTCTTTGAATCTTCTTTATCATGCAAAGAGGAGCAGGAAAAAGCAAAAAATTTCAGAATTACACCTTGCAATGCAGAGAAATTACTGTTTGTGCATTTACAATATTCATTGATTTTTGCCATTGAAAAACATCATGTTATTCATATACCAGAAATGTTTGAAGCTACTGACTGAATGAAAGGAGCTGACATCTCACTCTCTTTGAATCTTCTTTATCATGCTAAGAGGAGCAGGAAAAAGCAAAAAATTTCAGAATTGCACCTTGCAATGCGGAGAAATTACTGTTTGTGCATTTACAATATTCATTGATTTTTGCCATTGAAAAACATCATGTTATTCATATACCAGAAATGTTTGAAGCTACTGACTGAATGAAAGGAGCTGGCATCTCACTCTCATTGAATCTTCTTTATCATGCTAAGAGGAGCAGGAAAAAGCAAAAAATTTCAGAATTGCACCTTGCAATGCGGAGAAATTACTGTTTGTGCATTTACAATATTCATTGATTTTTGCCATTGAAAAACGTCCAGAAATGATTGAAGATACTGACTGAATGAAAGGAGCTGGCATCTCACTCTCTTTGAATCTTCTTTATCATGCAAAGAGGAGCAGGAAAAAGCAAAAAATTTCAGAATTATACCTTGCAATGCGGAGAAATTACTGTTTGTGCATTTACAATATTCATTGATTTTTGCCATTGAAAAACATCATGTTATTCATATACCAGAAATGTTTGAAGGTACTGACTGAATGAAAGGAGCTGGCATCTCACTCTCTTTGAATCTTCTTTATCATGCTAAGAGGAGCAGGAAAAAGCAAAAAATTTCAGAATTGTACCTTGCAATGCGGAGAAATTACTGTTTGTGCATTTACAATATTCATTGATTTTTGCCATTGAAAAACGTCCAGAAATGATTGAAGCTACTGACTGAATGAAAGGAGCTGGCATCTCACTTTCTTTGAATCTTCTTTATCATGCTAAGAGGAGCAGGAAAAAGCAAAAAATTTCAGAATTGCACCTTGCAATGCGGAGAAATTACTGTTTGTGCATTTTTAATATTCATTGATTTTTGCCATTGAAAAACGTCCAGAA
Organism: Phyllobates terribilis; assembly: GCF_046119375.1. Taxonomy (NCBI): domain Eukaryota; kingdom Metazoa; phylum Chordata; class Amphibia; order Anura; family Dendrobatidae; genus Phyllobates; species Phyllobates terribilis. The sequence goes on along the minus strand of NW_027363558.1, from coordinate 157,508 downwards.
ATGATTGAAGCTACTGACTGAATGAAAGGAGCTGGCATCTCACTCTCTTTGAATCTTCTTTATCATGCTAAGAGGAGCAGGAAAAAGCAAAAAATTTCAGAATTGCACCTTGCAATGCGGAGAAATTACTGTTTGTGCATTTACAATATTCATTGATTTTTGCCATTGAAAAACGTCCAGAAATGATTGAAGCTACTGACTGAATGAAAGGAGCTGGCATCTTACTCTCTTTGAATCTTCTTTATCATGCTAAGAGGAGCAGGAAAAAGCAAAAAATTTCAGAATTGCACCTTGCAATGCGGAGAAATTACTGTTTGTGCATTTACAATATTCATTGATGTTTGCCATTGAAAAACATCATGTTATTCATATACCAGAAATGTTTGAAGCTACTGACTGAATGAAAGGAGCTGACATCTCACTCTCTTTGAATCTTCTTTATCATGCTAAGAGGAGCAGGAAAAAGCAAAAAATTTCAGAATTGCACCTTGCAATGCGGAGAAATTACTGTTTGTGCATTTACAATATTCATTGATTTTTGCCATTGAAAAACGTCCAGAAATGATTGAAGCTACTGACTGAATGAAAGGAGCTGGCATCTCACTCTCTTTGAATCTTCTTTATCATGCTAAGAGGAGCAGGAAAAAGCAAAAAATTTCAGAATTGCACCTTGCAATGCGGAGAAATTACTGTTTGTGCATTTACAATATTCATTGATTTTTGCCATTGAAAAACATCATGTTATTCATATACCAGAAATGTTTGAAGCTACTGACTGAATGAAAGGAGCTGGCATCTCACTCTCATTGAATCTTCTTTATCATGCTAAGAGGAGCAGGAAAAAGCAAAAAATTTCAGAATTGCACCTTGCAATGCGGAGAAATTACTGTTTGTGCATTTACAATATTCATTGATTTTTGCCATTGAAAAACGTCCAGAAATGATTGAAGATACTGACTGAATGAAAGGAGCTGGCATCTCACTCTCTTTGAATCTTCTTCATCATGCTAAGAGGAGCAGGAAAAAGCAAAAAATTTCAGAATTGCACCTTGCAATGCGGAGAAATTACTGTTTGTGCATTTACAATATTCATTGATTTTTGCCATTGAAAAACGTCCAGAAATGATTGAAGCTACTGACTGAATGAAAGGAGCTGGCATCTCACTCTCTTTGAATCTTCTTTATCATGCAAAGAGGAGCAGGAAAAAGCAAAAAATTTCAGAATTACACCTTGCAATGCGGAGAAATTACTGTTTGTGCATTTACAATATTCATTGATTTTTGCCATTGAAAAACATCATGTTATTCATATACCAGAAATGTTTGAAGCTACTGACTGAATGAAAGGAGCTGGCATCTCACTTTCATTGAATCTTCTTTATCATGCTAAGAGGAGCAGGAAAAAGCAAAAAATTTCAGAATTGCACCTTGCAATGCGGAGAAATTACTGTTTGTGCATTTACAATATTCATTGATTTTTGCCATTGAAAAACGTCCAGAAATGATTGAAGATACTGACTGAATGAAAGGAGCTGGCATCTCACTCTCTTTGAATCTTCTTTATCATGCAAAGAGGAGCAGGAAAAAGCAAAAAATTTCAGAATTATACCTTGCAATGCGGAGAAATTACTGTTTGTGCATTTACAATATTCATTGATTTTTGCCATTGAAAAACATCATGTTATTCATATACCAGAAATGTTTGAAGCTACTGACTGAATGAAAGGAGCTGGCATCTCACTCTTTGAATCTTCTTTATCATGCTAAGAGGAGCAGGAAAAAGCAAAAAATTTCAGAATTGTACCTTGCAATGCGGAGAAATTACTGTTTGTGCATTTACAATATTCATTGATTTTTGCCATTGAAAAACGTCCAGAAATGATTGAAGCTACTGACTGAATGAAAGGAGCTGGCATCTCACTCTCTTTGAATCTTCTTTATCATGCTAAGAGGAGCAGGAAAAAGCAAAAAATTTCAGAATTGCACCTTGCAATGCGGAGAAATTACTGTTTGTGCATTTTTAATATTCATTGATTTTTGCCATTGAAAAACGTCCAGAAATGATTGAAGCTACTGACTGAATGAAAGGAGCTGTCATCTCACTCTCTTTGAATCTTCTTTATCATGCTAAGAGGAGCAGGAAAAAGCAAAAAATTTCAGAATTGCACCTTGCAATGCGGAGAAATTACTGTTTGTGCATTTACAATATTCATTGATTTTTGCCATTGAAAAACGTCCAGAAATGATTGAAGCTACTGACTGAATGAAAGGAGCTGGCATCTTACTCTCTTTGAATCTTCTTTATCATGCTAAGAGGAGCAGGAAAAAGCAAAAAATTTCGGAATTGCACCTTGCAATGCGGAGAAATTACTGTTTGTGCATTTACAATATTCATTGATTTTTGCCATTGAAAAACCTCATGTTATTCATATACCAGAAATGTTTGAAGCTACTGACTGAATGAAAGGAGCTGACATCTCACTCTCTTTGAATCTTCTTTATCATGCTAAGAGGAGCAGGAAAAAGCAAAAAATTTCAGAATTGCACCTTGCAATGCGGAGAAATTACTGTTTGTGCATTTACAATATTCATTGATTTTTGCCATTGAAAAACGTCCAGAAATGATTGAAGCTACTGACTGAATGAAAGGAGCTGGCATCTCACTCTCTTTGAATCTTCTTTATCATGCTAAGAGGAGCAGGAAAAAGCAAAAAATTTCAGAATTGCACCTTGCAATGCGGAGAAATTACTGTTTGTGCATTTACAATATTCATTGATTTTTGCCATTGAAAAACGTCCAGAAATGATTGAAGCTACTGACTGAATGAAAGGAGCTGGCATCTTACTCTCTTTGAATCTTCTTTATCATGCTAAGAGGAGCAGGAAAAAGCAAAAAATTTCAGAATTGCACCTTGCAATGCGGAGAAATTACTGTTTGTGCATTTACAATATTCATTGATTTTTGCCATTGAAAAACATCATGTTATTCATATAACAGAAATGTTTGAAGCTACTGACTGAATGAAAGGAGCTGACATCTCACTCTCTTTGAATCTTCTTTATCATGCTAAGAGGAGCAGGAAAAAGCAAAAAATTTCAGAATTGCACCTTGCAATGCGGAGAAATTACTGTCTGTGCATTTACAATATTCATTGATTTTTGCCATTGAAAAACGTCCAGAAATGATTGAAGCTACTGACTGAATGAAAGGAGCTGGTATCTCACTCTCTTTGAATCTTCTTTATCATGCTAAGAGGAGCATGAAAAAGCAAAAAATTTCAGAATTGCACCTTGCAATGCGGAGAAATTACTGTTTGTGCATTTACAATATTCATTGATTTTTGCCATTGAAAAACATCATGTTATTCATATACCAGAAATGTTTGAAGCTACTGACTGAATGAAAGGAGCTGGCATCTCACTCTCTTTGAATCTTCTTTATCATGCTAAGAGGAGCAGGAAAAGCAAAAAATTTCAGAATTGCACCTTGCAATGCGGAGAAATTACTGTTTGTGCATTTACAATATTCATTGATTTTTGCCATTGAAAAACGTCCAGAAATGATTGAAGCTACTGACTGAATGAAAGGAGCTGGCATCTCACTCTCTTTGAATCTTCTTTATCATGCTAAGAGGAGCAGGAAAAAGCCAAAAATTTCAGAATTGCACCTTGCAATGCGGAGAAATTACTGTTTGTGCATTTTTAATATTCATTGATTTTTGCCATTGAAAAACGTCCAGAAATGATTGAAGCTACTGACTGAATGAAAGGAGCTGGCATCTCACTCTCTTTGAATCTTCTTTATCATGCTAAGAGGAGCAGGAAAAAGCAAAAAATTTCAGAATTGCACCTTGCAATGCGGAGAAATTACTGTTTGTGCATTTACAATATTCATTGATTTTTGCCATTGAAAAACATCATGTTATTCATATAACAGAAATGTTTGAAGCTACTGACTGAATGAAAGGAGCTGACATCTCACTCTCTTTGAATCTTCTTTATCATGCTAAGAGGAGCAGGAATAAGCAAAAAATTTCAGAATTGCACCTTGCAATGCGGAGAAATTACTGTCTGTGCATTTACAATATTCATTGATTTTTGCCATTGAAAAACGTCCAGAAATGATTGAAGCTACTGACTGAATGAAAGGAGCTGGTATCTCACTCTCTTTGAATCTTCTTTATCATGCTAAGAGGAGCATGAAAAAGCAAAAAATTTCAGAATTGCACCTTGCAATGCGGAGAAATTACTGTTTGTGCATTTACAATATTCATTGATTTTTGCCATTGAAAAACATCATGTTATTCATATACCAGAAATGTTTGAAGCTACTGACTGAATGAAAGGAGCTGGCATCTCACTCTCTTTGAATCTTCTTTATCATGCTAAGAGGAGCAGGAAAAGCAAAAAATTTCAGAATTGCACCTTGCAATGCGGAGAAATTACTGTTTGTGCATTTACAATATTCATTGATTTTTGCCATTGAAAAACGTCCAGAAATGATTGAAGCTACTGACTGAATGAAAGGAGCTGGCATCTCACTCTCTTTGAATCTTCTTTATCATGCTAAGAGGAGCAGGAAAAAGCAAAAAATTTCAGAATTGCACCTTGCAATGCGGAGAAATTACTGTTTGTGCATTTTTAATATTCATTGATTTTTGCCATTGAAAAACATCATGTTATTCATATACCAGAAATGTTTGAAGCTACTGACTGAATGAAAGGAGCTGGCATCTCACTCTCATTGAATCTTCTTTATCATGCTAAGAGGAGCAGGAAAAAGCAAAAAATTTCAGAATTGCACCTTGCAATGCGGAGAAATTACTGTTTGTGCATTTACAATATTCATTGATTTTTGCCATTGAAAAACGTCCAGAAATGATTGAAGCTACTGACTGAATGAAAGGAGCTGGCATCTTACTCTCTTTGAATCTTCTTTATCATGCTAAGAGGAGCAGGAAAAAGCAAAAAATTTCAGAATTGCACCTTGCAATGCGGAGAAATTACTGTTTGTGCATTTACAATATTCATTGATTTTTGCCATTGAAAAACATCATGTTATTCATATAACAGAAATGTTTGAAGCTACTGACTGAATGAAAGGAGCTGACATCTCACTCTCTTTGAATCTTCTTTATCATGCTAAGAGGAGCAGGAAAAAGCAAAAAATTTCAGAATTGCACCTTGCAATGCGGAGAAATTACTGTCTGTGCATTTACAATATTCATTGATTTTTGCCATTGAAAAACGTCCAGAAATGATTGAAGCTACTGACTGAATGAAAGGAGCTGGTATCTCACTCTCTTTGAATCTTCTTTATCATGCTAAGAGGAGCATGAAAAAGCAAAAAATTTCAGAATTGCACCTTGCAATGCGGAGAAATTACTGTTTGTGCATTTACAATATTCATTGATTTTTGCCATTGAAAAACATCATGTTATTCATATACCAGAAATGTTTGAAGCTACTGACTGAATGAAAGGAGCTGGCATCTCACTCTCTTTGAATCTTCTTTATCATGCTAAGAGGAGCAGGAAAAGCAAAAAATTTCAGAATTGCACCTTGCAATGCGGAGAAATTACTGTTTGTGCATTTACAATATTCATTGATTTTTGCCATTGAAAAACGTCCAGAAATGATTGAAGCTACTGACTGAATGAAAGGAGCTGGCATCTCACTCTCTTTGAATCTTCTTTATCATGCTAAGAGGAGCAGGAAAAAGCAAAAAATTTCAGAATTGCACCTTGCAATGCGGAGAAATTACTGTTTGTGCATTTTTAATATTCATTGATTTTTGCCATTGAAAAACGTCCAGAAATGATTGAAGCTACTGACTGAATGAAAGGAGCTGGCATCTCACTCTCTTTGAATCTTCTTTATCATGCTAAGAGGAGCAGGAAAAAGCAAAAAATTTCAGAATTGCACCTTGCAATGCGGAGAAATTACTGTTTGTGCATTTACAATATTCATTGATTTTTGCCATTGAAAAACATCATGTTATTCATATAACAGAAATGTTTGAAGCTACTGACTGAATGAAAGGAGCTGACATCTCACTCTCTTTGAATCTTCTTTATCATGCTAAGAGGAGCAGGAATAAGCAAAAAATTTCAGAATTGCACCTTGCAATGCGGAGAAATTACTGTCTGTGCATTTACAATATTCATTGATTTTTGCCATTGAAAAACGTCCAGAAATGATTGAAGCTACTGACTGAATGAAAGGAGCTGGTATCTCACTCTCTTTGAATCTTCTTTATCATGCTAAGAGGAGCATGAAAAAGCAAAAAATTTCAGAATTGCACCTTGCAATGCGGAGAAATTACTGTTTGTGCATTTACAATATTCATTGATTTTTGCCATTGAAAAACATCATGTTATTCATATACCAGAAATGTTTGAAGCTACTGACTGAATGAAAGGAGCTGGCATCTCACTCTCTTTGAATCTTCTTTATCATGCTAAGAGGAGCAGGAAAAGCAAAAAATTTCAGAATTGCACCTTGCAATGCGGAGAAATTACTGTTTGTGCATTTAATATATTCATTGATTTTTGCCATTGAAAAACGTCCAGAAATGATTGAAGCTACTGACTGAATGAAAGGAGCTGGCATCTCACTCTCTTTGAATCTTCTTTATCATGCTAAGAGGAGCAGGAAAAAGCAAAAAATTTCAGAATTGCACCTTGCAATGCGGAGAAATTACTGTTTGTGCATTTTTAATATTCATTGATTTTTGCCATTGAAAAACATCATGTTATTCATATACCAGAAATGTTTGAAGCTACTGACTGAATGAAAGGAGCTGGCATCTCACTCTCATTGAATCTTCTTTATCATGCTAAGAGGAGCAGGAAAAAGCAAAAAATTTCAGAATTGCACCTTGCAATGCGGAGAAATTACTGTTTGTGCATTTACAATATTCATTGATTTTTGCCATTGAAAAACGTCCAGAAATGATTGAAGATACTGACTGAATGAAAGGAGCTGGCATCTCACTCTCTTTGAATCTTCTTTATCATGCAAAGAGGAGCAGGAAAAAGCAAAAAATTTCAGAATTATACCTTGCAATGCGGAGAAATTACTGTTTGTGCATTTACAATATTCATTGATTTTTGCCATTGAAAAACATCATGTTATTCATATACCAGAAATGTTTGAAGCTACTGACTGAATGAAAGGAGCTGGCATCTCACTCTCTTTGAATCTTCTTTATCATGCTAAGAGGAGCAGGAAAAAGCAAAAAATTTCAGAATTGTACCTTGCAATGCGGAGAAATTACTGTTTGTGCATTTACAATATTCATTGATTTTTGCCATTGAAAAACGTCCAGAAATGATTGAAGCTACTGACTGAATGAAAGGAGCTGGCATCTCACTCTCTTTGAATCTTCTTTATCATGCTAAGAGGAGCAGGAAAAAGCAAAAAATTTCAGAATTGCACCTTGCAATGCGGAGAAATTACTGTTTGTGCATTTTTAATATTCATTGATTTTTGCCATTGAAAAACGTCCAGAAATGATTGAAGCTACTGACTGAATGAAAGGAGCTGTCATCTCACTCTCTTTGAATCTTCTTTATCATGCTAAGAGGAGCAGGAAAAAGCAAAAAATTTCAGAATTGCACCTTGCAATGCGGAGAAATTACTGTTTGTGCATTTACAATATTCATTGATTTTTGCCATTGAAAAACATCATGTTATTCATATACCAGAAATGTTTGAAGCTACTGACTGAATGAAAGGAGCTGGCATCTCACTCTCTTTGAATCTTCTTTATCATGCTAAGAGGAGCAGGAAAAGCAAAAAATTTCAGAATTGCACCTTGCAATGCGGAGAAATTACTGTTTGTGCATTTACAATATTCATTGATTTTTGCCATTGAAAAACATCCAGAAATGATTGAAGCTACTGACTGAATGAAAGGAGCTGGCATCTCACTCTCTTTGAATCTTCTTTATCATGCTAAGAGGAGCAGGAAAAAGCAAAAAATTTCAGAATTGCACCTTGCAATGCGGAGAAATTACTGTTTGTGCATTTTTAATATTCATTGATTTTTGCCATTGAAAAACGTCCAGAAATGATTGAAGCTACTGACTGAATGAAAGGAGCTGGCATCTCACTCTCTTTGAATCTTCTTTATCATGCTAAGAGGAGCAGGAAAAAGCAAAAAATTTCAGAATTGCACCTTGCAATGCGGAGAAATTACTGTTTGTGCATTTACAATATTCATTGATTTTTGCCATTGAAAAACATCATGTTATTCATATAACAGAAATGTTTGAAGCTACTGACTGAATGAAAGGAGCTGACATCTCACTCTCTTTGAATCTTCTTTATCATGCTAAGAGGAGCAGGAAAAAGCAAAAAATTTCAGAATTGCACCTTGCAATGCGGAGAAATTACTGTCTGTGCATTTACAATATTCATTGATTTTTGCCATTGAAAAACGTCCAGAAATGATTGAAGCTACTGACTGAATGAAAGGAGCTGGTATCTCACTCTCTTTGAATCTTCTTTATCATGCTAAGAGGAGCATGAAAAAGCAAAAAATTTCAGAATTGCACCTTGCAATGCGGAGAAATTACTTTTTGTGCATTTACAATATTCATTGATTTTTGCCATTGAAAAACATCATGTTATTCATATACCAGAAATGTTTGAAGCTACTGACTGAATGAAAGGAGCTGGCATCTCACTCTCTTTGAATCTTCTTTATCATGCTAAGAGGAGCAGGAAAAGCAAAAAATTTCAGAATTGCACCTTGCAATGCGGAGAAATTACTGTTTGTGCATTTACAATATTCATTGATTTTTGCCATTGAAAAACGTCCAGAAATGATTGAAGCTACTGACTGAATGAAAGGAGCTGGCATCTCACTCTCTTTGAATCTTCTTTATCATGCTAAGAGGAGCAGGAAAAAGCAAAAAATTTCAGAATTGCACCTTGCAATGCGGAGAAATTACTGTTTGTGCATTTTTAATATTCATTGATTTTTGCCATTGAAAAACGTCCAGAAATGATTGAAGCTACTGACTGAATGAAAGGAGCTGGCATCTCACTCTCTTTGAATCTTCTTTATCATGCTAAGAGGAGCAGGAAAAAGCAAAAAATTTCAGAATTGCACCTTGCAATGCGGAGAAATTACTGTTTGTGCATTTACAATATTCATTGATTTTTGCCATTGAAAAACATCATGTTATTCATATACCAGAAATGTTTGAAGCTACTGACTGAATGAAAGGAGCTGGCATCTCACTCTCATTGAATCTTCTTTATCATGCTAAGAGGAGCAGGAAAAAGCAAAAAATTTCAGAATTGCACCTTGCAATGCGGAGAAATTACTGTTTGTGCATTTACAATATTCATTGTTTTTTGCCATTGAAAAACGTCCAGAAATGATTGAAGATACTGACTGAATGAAAGGAGCTGGCATCTCACTCTCTTTGAATCTTCTTTATCATGCAAAGAGGAGCAGGAAAAAGCAAAAAATTTCAGAATTATACCTTGCAATGCGGAGAAATTACTGTTTGTGCATTTACAATATTCATTGATTTTTGCCATTGAAAAACATCATGTTATTCATATACCAGAAATGTTTGAAGCTACTGACTGAATGAAAGGAGCTGGCATCTCACTCTCTTTGAATCTTCTTTATCATGCTAAGAGGAGCAGGAAAAAGCAAAAAATTTCAGAATTGTACCTTGCAATGCGGAGAAATTACTGTTTGTGCATTTACAATATTCATTGATTTTTGCCATTGAAAAACGTCCAGAAATGATTGAAGCTACTGACTGAATGAAAGGAGCTGGCATCTCACTCTCTTTGAATCTTCTTTATCATGCTAAGAGGAGCAGGAAAAAGCAAAAAATTTCAGAATTGCACCTTGCAATGCGGAGAAATTACTGTTTGTGCATTTTTAATATTCATTGATTTTTGCCATTGAAAAACGTCCAGAAATGATTGAAGCTACTGACTGAATGAAAGGAGCTGGCATCTTACTCTCTTTGAATCTTCTTTATCATGCTAAGAGGAGCAGGAAAAAGCAAAAAATTTCGGAATTGCACCTTGCAATGCGGAGAAATTACTGTTTGTGCATTTACAATATTCATTGATTTTTGCCATTGAAAAACATCATGTTATTCATATACCAGAAATGTTTGAAGCTACTGACTGAATGAAAGGAGCTGACATCTCACTCTCTTTGAATCTTCTTTATCATGCTAAGAGGAGCAGGAAAAAGCAAAAAATTTCAGAATTGCACCTTGCAATGCGGAGAAATTACTGTTTGTGCATTTACAATATTCATTGATTTTTGCCATTGAAAAACGTCCAGAAATGATTGAAGCTACTGACTGAATGAAAGGAGCTGGCATCTCACTCTCTTTGAATCTTCTTTATCATGCTAAGAGGAGCAGGAAAAAGCAAAAAATTTCAGAATTGCACCTTGCAATGCGGAGAAATTACTGTTTGTGCATTTACAATATTCATTGATTTTTGCCATTGAAAAACATCATGTTATTCATATACCAGAAATGTTTGAAGCTACTGACTGAATGAAAGGAGCTGACATCTCACTCTCTTTGAATCTTCTTTATCATGCTAAGAGGAGCAGGACAAAGCAAAAAATTTCAGAATTGCACCTTGCAATGCGGAGAAATTACTGTTTGTGCATTTACAATATTCATTGATTTTTGCCATTGAAAAACGTCCAGAAATGATTGAAGCTACTGACTGAATGAAAGGAGCTGGCATCTCACTCTCTTTGAATCTTCTTTATCATGCTAAGAGGAGCAGGAAAAAGCAAAAAATTTCAGAATTGCACCTTGCAATGCGGAGAAATTACTGTTTGTGCATTTACAATATTCATTGATTTTTGCCATTGAAAAACATCATGTTATTCATATAACAGAAATGTTTGAAGCTACTGACTGAATGAAAGGAGCTGACATCTCACTCTCTTTGAATCTTCTTTATCATGCTAAGAGGAGCAGGAAAAAGCAAAAAATTTCAGAATTGCACCTTGCAATGCGGAGAAATTACTGTCTGTGCATTTACAATATTCATTGATTTTTGCCATTGAAAAACGTCCAGAAATGATTGAAGCTACTGACTGAATGAAAGGAGCTGGTATCTCACTCTCTTTGAATCTTCTTTATCATGCTAAGAGGAGCATGAAAAAGCAAAAAATTTCAGAATTGCACCTTGCAATGCGGAGAAATTACTGTTTGTGCATTTACAATATTCATTGATTTTTGCCATTGAAAAACATCATGTTATTCATATACCAGAAATGTTTGAAGCTACTGACTGAATGAAAGGAGCTGGCATCTCACTCTCTTTGAATCTTCTTTATCATGCTAAGAGGAGCAGGAAAAGCAAAAAATTTCAGAATTGCACCTTGCAATGCGGAGAAATTACTGTTTGTGCATTTACAATATTCATTGATTTTTGCCATTGAAAAACGTCCAGAAATGATTGAAGCTACTGACTGAATGAAAGGAGCTGGCATCTCACTCTCTTTGAATCTTCTTTATCATGCTAAGAGGAGCAGGAAAAAGCAAAAAATTTCAGAATTGCACCTTGCAATGCGGAGAAATTACTGTTTGTGCATTTTTAATATTCATTGATTTTTGCCATTGAAAAACGTCCAGAAATGATTGAAGCTACTGACTGAATGAAAGGAGCTGGCATCTCACTCTCTTTGAATCTTCTTTATCATGCTAAGAGGAGCAGGAAAAAGCAAAAAATTTCAGAATTGCACCTTGCAATGCGGAGAAATTACTGTTTGTGCATTTACAATATTCATTGATTTTTGCCATTGAAAAACATCATGTTATTCATATAACAGAAATGTTTGAAGCTACTGACTGAATGAAAGGAGCTGACATCTCACTCTCTTTGAATCTTCTTTATCATGCTAAGAGGAGCAGGAAAAAGCAAAAAATTTCAGAATTGCACCTTGCAATGCGGAGAAATTACTGTCTGTGCATTTACAATATTCATTGATTTTTGCCATTGAAAAACGTCCAGAAATGATTGAAGCTACTGACTGAATGAAAGGAGCTGGTATCTCACTCTCTTTGAATCTTCTTTATCATGCTAAGAGGAGCATGAAAAAGCAAAAAATTTCAGAATTGCACCTTGCAATGCGGAGAAATTACTGTTTGTGCATTTACAATATTCATTGATTTTTGCCATTGAAAAACATCATGTTATTCATATACCAGAAATGTTTGAAGCTACTGACTGAATGAAAGGAGCTGGCATCTCACTCTCTTTGAATCTTCTTTATCATGCTAAGAGGAGCAGGAAAAGCAAAAAATTTCAGAATTGCACCTTGCAATGCGGAGAAATTACTGTTTGTGCATTTACAATATTCATTGATTTTTGCCATTGAAAAACGTCCAGAAATGATTGAAGCTACTGACTGAATGAAAGGAGCTGGCATCTCACTCTCTTTGAATCTTCTTTATCATGCTAAGAGGAGCAGGAAAAAGCAAAAAATTTCAGAATTGCACCTTGCAATGCGGAGAAATTACTGTTTGTGCATTTTTAATATTCATTGATTTTTGCCATTGAAAAACGTCCAGAAATGATTGAAGCTACTGACTGAATGAAAGGAGCTGGCATCTCACTCTCTTTGAATCTTCTTTATCATGCTAAGAGGAGCAGGAAAAAGCAAAAAATTTCAGAATTGCACCTTGCAATGCGGAGAAATTACTGTTTGTGCATTTACAATATTCATTGATTTTTGCCATTGAAAAACATCATGTTATTCATATACCAGAAATGTTTGAAGCTACTGACTGAATGAAAGGAGCTGGCATCTCACTCTCATTGAATCTTCTTTATCATGCTAAGAGGAGCAGGAAAAAGCAAAAAATTTCAGAATTGCACCTTGCAATGCGGAGAAATTACTGTTTGTGCATTTACAATATTCATTGTTTTTTGCCATTGAAAAACGTCCAGAAATGATTGAAGATACTGACTGAATGAAAGGAGCTGGCATCTCACTCTCTTTGAATCTTCTTTATCATGCAAAGAGGAGCAGGAAAAAGCAAAAAATTTCAGAATTATACCTTGCAATGCGGAGAAATTACTGTTTGTGCATTTACAATATTCATTGATTTTTGCCTTTGAAAAACATCATGTTATTCATATACCAGAAATGTTTGAAGCTACTGACTGAATGAAAGGAGCTGGCATCTCACTCTCTTTGAATCTTCTTTATCATGCTAAGAGGAGCAGGAAAAAGCAAAAAATTTCAGAATTGTACCTTGCAATGCGGAGAAATTACTGTTTGTGCATTTACAATATTCATTGATTTTTGCCATTGAAAAACGTCCAGAAATGATTGAAGCTACTGACTGAATGAAAGGAGCTGGCATCTCACTCTCTTTGAATCTTCTTTATCATGCTAAGAGGAGCAGGAAAAAGCAAAAAATTTCAGAATTGCACCTTGCAATGCGGAGAAATTACTGTTTGTGCATTTTTAATATTCATTGATTTTTGCCATTGAAAAACGTCCAGAAATGATTGAAGCTACTGACTGAATGAAAGGAGCTGGCATCTTACTCTCTTTGAATCTTCTTTATCATGCTAAGAGGAGCAGGAAAAAGCAAAAAATTTCGGAATTGCACCTTGCAATGCGGAGAAATTACTGTTTGTGCATTTACAATATTCATTGATTTTTGCCATTGAAAAACATCATGTTATTCATATACCAGAAATGTTTGAAGCTACTGACTGAATGAAAGGAGCTGACATCTCACTCTCTTTGAATCTTCTTTATCATGCTAAGAGGAGCAGGAAAAAGCAAAAAATTTCAGAATTGCACCTTGCAATGCGGAGAAATTACTGTTTGTGCATTTACAATATTCATTGATTTTTGCCATTGAAAAACGTCCAGAAATGATTGAAGCTACTGACTGAATGAAAGGAGCTGGCATCTCACTCTCTTTGAATCTTCTTTATCATGCTAAGAGGAGCAGGAAAAAGCAAAAAATTTCAGAATTGCACCTTGCAATGCGGAGAAATTACTGTTTGTGCATTTACAATATTCATTGATTTTTGCCATTGAAAAACGTCCAGAAATGATTGAAGCTACTGACTGAATGAAAGGAGCTGGCATCTTACTCTCTTTGAATCTTCTTTATCATGCTAAGAGGAGCAGGAAAAAGCAAAAAATTTCAGAATTGCACCTTGCAATGCGGAGAAATTACTGTTTGTGCATTTACAATATTCATTGATTTTTGCCATTGAAAAACATCATGTTATTCATATAACAGAAATGTTTGAAGCTACTGACTGAATGAAAGGAGCTGACATCTCACTCTCTTTGAATCTTCTTTATCATGCTAAGAGGAGCAGGAAAAAGCAAAAAATTTCAGAATTGCACCTTGCAATGCGGAGAAATTACTGTCTGTGCATTTACAATATTCATTGATTTTTGCCATTGAAAAACGTCCAGAAATGATTGAAGCTACTGACTGAATGAAAGGAGCTGGTATCTCACTCTCTTTGAATCTTCTTTATCATGCTAAGAGGAGCATGAAAAAGCAAAAAATTTCAGAATTGCACCTTGCAATGCGGAGAAATTACTGTTTGTGCATTTACAATATTCATTGATTTTTGCCATTGAAAAACATCATGTTATTCATATACCAGAAATGTTTGAAGCTACTGACTGAATGAAAGGAGCTGGCATCTCACTCTCTTTGAATCTTCTTTATCATGCTAAGAGGAGCAGGAAAAGCAAAAAATTTCAGAATTGCACCTTGCAATGCGGAGAAATTACTGTTTGTGCATTTACAATATTCATTGATTTTTGCCATTGAAAAACGTCCAGAAATGATTGAAGCTACTGACTGAATGAAAGGAGCTGGCATCTCACTCTCTTTGAATCTTCTTTATCATGCTAAGAGGAGCAGGAAAAAGCAAAAAATTTCAGAATTGCACCTTGCAATGCGGAGAAATTACTGTTTGTGCATTTTTAATATTCATTGATTTTTGCCATTGAAAAACGTCCAGAAATGATTGAAGCTACTGACTGAATGAAAGGAGCTGGCATCTCACTCTCTTTGAATCTTCTTTATCATGCTAAGAGGAGCAGGAAAAAGCAAAAAATTTCAGAATTGCACCTTGCAATGCGGAGAAATTACTGTTTGTGCATTTACAATATTCATTGATTTTTGCCATTGAAAAACATCATGTTATTCATATACCAGAAATGTTTGAAGCTACTGACTGAATGAAAGGAGCTGGCATCTCACTCTCATTGAATCTTCTTTATCATGCTAAGAGGAGCAGGAAAAAGCAAAAAATTTCAGAATTGCACCTTGCAATGCGGAGAAATTACTGTTTGTGCATTTACAATATTCATTGTTTTTTGCCATTGAAAAACGTCCAGAAATGATTGAAGATACTGACTGAATGAAAGGAGCTGGCATCTCACTCTCTTTGAATCTTCTTTATCATGCAAAGAGGAGCAGGAAAAAGCAAAAAATTTCAGAATTATACCTTGCAATGCGGAGAAATTACTGTTTGTGCATTTACAATATTCATTGATTTTTGCCATTGAAAAACATCATGTTATTCATATACCAGAAATGTTTGAAGCTACTGACTGAATGAAAGGAGCTGGCATCTCACTCTCTTTGAATCTTCTTTATCATGCTAAGAGGAGCAGGAAAAAGCAAAAAATTTCAGAATTGTACCTTGCAATGCGGAGAAATTACTGTTTGTGCATTTACAATATTCATTGATTTTTGCCATTGAAAAACGTCCAGAAATGATTGAAGCTACTGACTGAATGAAAGGAGCTGGCATCTCACTCTCTTTGAATCTTCTTTATCATGCTAAGAGGAGCAGGAAAAAGCAAAAAATTTCAGAATTGCACCTTGCAATGCGGAGAAATTACTGTTTGTGCATTTTTAATATTCATTGATTTTTGCCATTGAAAAACGTCCAGAAATGATTGAAGCTACTGACTGAATGAAAGGAGCTGGCATCTTACTCTCTTTGAATCTTCTTTATCATGCTAAGAGGAGCAGGAAAAAGCAAAAAATTTCGGAATTGCACCTTGCAATGCGGAGAAATTACTGTTTGTGCATTTACAATATTCATTGATTTTTGCCATTGAAAAACATCATGTTATTCATATACCAGAAATGTTTGAAGCTACTGACTGAATGAAAGGAGCTGACATCTCACTCTCTTTGAATCTTCTTTATCATGCTAAGAGGAGCAGGAAAAAGCAAAAAATTTCAGAATTGCACCTTGCAATGCGGAGAAATTACTGTTTGTGCATTTACAATATTCATTGATTTTTGCCATTGAAAAACGTCCAGAAATGATTGAAGCTACTGACTGAATGAAAGGAGCTGGCATCTCACTCTCTTTGAATCTTCTTTATCATGCTAAGAGGAGCAGGAAAAAGCAAAAAATTTCAGAATTGCACCTTGCAATGCGGAGAAATTACTGTTTGTGCATTTACAATATTCATTGATTTTTGCCATTGAAAAACGTCCAGAAATGATTGAAGCTACTGACTGAATGAAAGGAGCTGGCATCTTACTCTGTTTGAATCTTCTTTATCATGCTAAGAGGAGCAGGAAAAAGCAAAAAATTTCAGAATTGCACCTTGCAATGCGGAGAAATTACTGTTTTTGCATTTACAATATTCATTGATTTTTGCCATTGAAAAACATCATGTTATTCATATAACAGAAATGTTTGAAGCTACTGACTGAATGAAAGGAGCTGACATCTCACTCTCTTTGAATCTTCTTTATCATGCTAAGAGGAGCAGGAAAAAGCAAAAAATTTCAGAATTGCACCTTGCAATGCGGAGAAATTACTGTCTGTGCATTTACAATATTCATTGATTTTTGCCATTGAAAAACGTCCAGAAATGATTGAAGCTACTGACTGAATGAAAGGAGCTGGTATCTCACTCTCTTTGAATCTTCTTTATCATGCTAAGAGGAGCATGAAAAAGCAAAAAATTTCAGAATTGCACCTTGCAATGCGGAGAAATTACTGTTTGTGCATTTACAATATTCATTGATTTTTGCCATTGAAAAACATCATGTTATTCATATACCAGAAATGTTTGAAGCTACTGACTGAATGAAAGGAGCTGGCATCTCACTCTCTTTGAATCTTCTTTATCATGCTAAGAGGAGCAGGAAAAGCAAAAAATTTCAGAATTGCACCTTGCAATGCGGAGAAATTACTGTTTGTGCATTTACAATATTCATTGATTTTTGCCATTGAAAAATGTCCAGAAATGATTGAAGCTACTGACTGAATGAAAGGAGCTGGCATCTCACTCTCTTTGAATCTTCTTTATCATGCTAAGAGGAGCAGGAAAAAGCAAAAAATTTCAGAATTGCACCTTGCAATGCGGAGAAATTACTGTTTGTGCATTTTTAATATTCATTGATTTTTGCCATTGAAAAACGTCCAGAAATGATTGAAGCTACTGACTGAATGAAAGGAGCTGGCATCTCACTCTCTTTGAATCTTCTTTATCATGCTAAGAGGAGCAGGAAAAAGCAAAAAATTTCAGAATTGCACCTTGCAATGCGGAGAAATTACTGTTTGTGCATTTACAATATTCATTGATTTTTGCCATTGAAAAACATCATGTTATTCATATACCAGAAATGTTTGAAGCTACTGACTGAATGAAAGGAGCTGGCATCTCACTCTCATTGAATCTTCTTTATCATGCTAAGAGGAGCAGGAAAAAGCAAAAAATTTCAGAATTGCACCTTGCAATGCGGAGAAATTACTGTTTGTGCATTTACAATATTCATTGTTTTTTGCCATTGAAAAACGTCCAGAAATGATTGAAGA
The DNA here is from genome assembly GCF_046119375.1 of Phyllobates terribilis. Lineage (NCBI taxonomy): Eukaryota > Metazoa > Chordata > Amphibia > Anura > Dendrobatidae > Phyllobates > Phyllobates terribilis. The sequence goes on along the minus strand of NW_027363558.1, from coordinate 139,649 downwards.
TACTGACTGAATGAAAGGAGCTGGCATCTCACTCTCTTTGAATCTTCTTTATCATGCAAAGAGGAGCAGGAAAAAGCAAAAAATTTCAGAATTATACCTTGCAATGCGGAGAAATTACTGTTTGTGCATTTACAATATTCATTGATTTTTGCCATTGAAAAACATCATGTTATTCATATACCAGAAATGTTTGAAGCTACTGACTGAATGAAAGGAGCTGGCATCTCACTCTCTTTGAATCTTCTTTATCATGCTAAGAGGAGCAGGAAAAAGCAAAAAATTTCAGAATTGTACCTTGCAATGCGGAGAAATTACTGTTTGTGCATTTACAATATTCATTGATTTTTGCCATTGAAAAACGTCCAGAAATGATTGAAGCTACTGACTGAATGAAAGGAGCTGGCATCTCACTCTCTTTGAATCTTCTTTATCATGCTAAGAGGAGCAGGAAAAAGCGAAAAATTTCAGAATTGCACCTTGCAATGCGGAGAAATTACTGTTTGTGCATTTTTAATATTCATTGATTTTTGCCATTGAAAAACGTCCAGAAATGATTGAAGCTACTGACTGAATGAAAGGAGCTGTCATCTCACTCTCTTTGAATCTTCTTTATCATGCTAAGAGGAGCAGGAAAAAGCAAAAAATTTCAGAATTGCACCTTGCAATGCGGAGAAATTACTGTTTGTGCATTTACAATATTCATAGATTTTTGCCATTGAAAAACGTCCAGAAATGATTGAAGCTACTAACTGAATGAAAGGAGCTGGCATCTTACTCTCTTTGAATCTTCTTTATCATGCTAAGAGGAGCAGGAAAAAGCAAAAAATTTCGGAATTGCACCTTGCAATGCGGAGAAATTACTGTTTGTGCATTTACAATATTCATTGATTTTTGCCATTGAAAAACATCATGTTATTCATATACCAGAAATGTTTGAAGCTACTGACTGAATGAAAGGAGCTGACATCTCACTCTCTTTGAATCTTCTTTATCATGCTAAGAGGAGCAGGAAAAAGCAAAAAATTTCAGAATTGCACCTTGCAATGCGGAGAAATTACTGTTTGTGCATTTACAATATTCATTGATTTTTGCCATTGAAAAACGTCCAGAAATGATTGAAGCTACTGACTGAATGAAAGGAGCTGGCATCTCACTCTCTTTGAATCTTCTTTATCATGCAAAGAGGAGCAGGAAAAAGCAAAAAATTTCAGAATTATACCTTGCAATGCGGAGAAATTACTGTTTGTGCATTTACAATATTCATTGATTTTTGCCATTGAAAAACATCATGTTATTCATATACCAGAAATGTTTGAAGCTACTGACTGAATGAAAGGAGCTGGCATCTCACTCTCTTTGAATCTTCTTTATCATGCTAAGAGGAGCAGGAAAAAGCAAAAAATTTCAGAATTGTACCTTGCAATGCGGAGAAATTACTGTTTGTGCATTTACAATATTCATTGATTTTTGCCATTGAAAAACGTCCAGAAATGATTGAAGCTACTGACTGAATGAAAGGAGCTGGCATCTCACTCTCTTTGAATCTTCTTTATCATGCTAAGAGGAGCAGGAAAAAGCAAAAAATTTCAGAATTGCACCTTGCAATGCGGAGAAATTACTGTTTGTGCATTTTTAATATTCATTGATTTTTGCCATTGAAAAACGTCCAGAAATGATTGAAGCTACTGACTGAATGAAAGGAGCTGTCATCTCACTCTCTTTGAATCTTCTTTATCATGCTAAGAGGAGCAGGAAAAAGCAAAAAATTTCAGAATTGCACCTTGCAATGCGGAGAAATTACTGTTTGTGCATTTACAATATTCATTGATTTTTGCCATTGAAAAACGTCCAGAAATGATTGAAGCTACTGACTGAATGAAAGGAGCTGGCATCTTACTCTCTTTGAATCTTCTTTATCATGCTAAGAGGAGCAGGAAAAAGCAAAAAATTTCGGAATTGCACCTTGCAATGCGGAGAAATTACTGTTTGTGCATTTACAATATTCATTGATTTTTGCCATTGAAAAACATCATGTTATTCATATACCAGAAATGTTTGAAGCTACTGACTGAATGAAAGGAGCTGACATCTCACTCTCTTTGAATCTTCTTTATCATGCTAAGAGGAGCAGGAAAAAGCAAAAAATTTCAGAATTGCACCTTGCAATGCGGAGAAATTACTGTTTGTGCATTTACAATATTCATTGATTTTTGCCATTGAAAAACGTCCAGAAATGATTGAAGCTACTGACTGAATGAAAGGAGCTGGCATCTCACTCTCTTTGAATCTTCTTTATCATGCTAAGAGGAGCAGGAAAAAGCAAAAAATTTCAGAATTGCACCTTGCAATGCGGAGAAATTACTGTTTTTGCATTTACAATATTCATTGATTTTTGCCATTGAAAAACGTCCAGAAATGATTGAAGCTACTGACTGAATGAAAGGAGCTGGCATCTTACTCTCTTTGAATCTTCTTTATCATGCTAAGAGGAGCAGGAAAAAGCAAAAAATTTCAGAATTGCACCTTGCAATGCGGAGAAATTACTGTTTGTGCATTTACAATATTCATTGATTTTTGCCATTGAAAAACATCATGTTATTCATATAACAGAAATGTTTGAAGCTACTGACTGAATGAAAGGAGCTGACATCTCACTGTCTTTGAATCTTCTTTATCATGCTAAGAGGAGCAGGAAAAAGCAAAAAATTTCAGAATTGCACCTTGCAATGCGGAGAAATTACTGTCTGTGCATTTACAATATTCATTGATTTTTGCCATTGAAAAACGTCCAGAAATGATTGAAGCTACTGACTGAATGAAAGGAGCTGGTATCTCACTCTCTTTGAATCTTCTTTATCATGCTAAGAGGAGCATGAAAAAGCAAAAAATTTCAGAATTGCACCTTGCAATGCGGAGAAATTACTGTTTGTGCATTTACAATATTCATTGATTTTTGCCATTGAAAAACATCATGTTATTCATATACCAGAAATGTTTGAAGCTACTGACTGAATGAAAGGAGCTGGCATCTCACTCTCTTTGAATCTTCTTTATCATGCTAAGAGGAGCAGGAAAAGCAAAAAATTTCAGAATTGCACCTTGCAATGCGGAGAAATTACTGTTTGTGCATTTACAATATTCATTGATTTTTGCCATTGAAAAACGTCCAGAAATGATTGAAGCTACTGACTGAATGAAAGGAGCTGGCATCTCACTCTCTTTGAATCTTCTTTATCATGCTAAGAGGAGCAGGAAAAAGCAAAAAATTTCAGAATTGCACCTTGCAATGCGGAGAAATTACTGTTTGTGCATTTTTAATATTCATTGATTTTTGCCATTGAAAAACGTCCAGAAATGATTGAAGCTACTGACTGAATGAAAGGAGCTGGCATCTCACTCTCTTTGAATCTTCTTTATCATGCTAAGAGGAGCAGGAAAAAGCAAAAAATTTCAGAATTGCACCTTGCAATGCGGAGAAATTACTGTTTGTGCATTTACAATATTCATTGATTTTTGCCATTGAAAAACATCATGTTATTCATATAACAGAAATGTTTGAAGCTACTGACTGAATGAAAGGAGCTGACATCTCACTCTCTTTGAATCTTCTTTATCATGCTAAGAGGAGCAGGAAAAAGCAAAAAATTTCAGAATTGCACCTTGCAATGCGGAGAAATTACTGTCTGTGCATTTACAATATTCATTGATTTTTGCCATTGAAAAACGTCCAGAAATGATTGAAGCTACTGACTGAATGAAAGGAGCTGGTATCTCACTCTCTTTGAATCTTCTTTATCATGCTAAGAGGAGCATGAAAAAGCAAAAAATTTCAGAATTGCACCTTGCAATGCGGAGAAATTACTGTTTGTGCATTTACAATATTCATTGATTTTTGCCATTGAAAAACATCATGTTATTCATATACCAGAAATGTTTGAAGCTACTGACTGAATGAAAGGAGCTGGCATCTCACTCTCTTTGAATCTTCTTTATCATGCTAAGAGGAGCAGGAAAAGCAAAAAATTTCAGAATTGCACCTTGCAATGCGGAGAAATTACTGTTTGTGCATTTACAATATTCATTGATTTTTGCCATTGAAAAACGTCCAGAAATGATTGAAGCTACTGACTGAATGAAAGGAGCTGGCATCTCACTCTCTTTGAATCTTCTTTATCATGCTAAGAGGAGCAGGAAAAAGCAAAAAATTTCAGAATTGCACCTTGCAATGCGGAGAAATTACTGTTTGTGCATTTTTAATATTCATTGATTTTTGCCATTGAAAAACGTCCAGAAATGATTGAAGCTACTGACTGAATGAAAGGAGCTGGCATCTCACTCTCTTTGAATCTTCTTTATCATGCTAAGAGGAGCAGGAAAAAGCAAAAAATTTCAGAATTGCACCTTGCAATGCGGAGAAATTACTGTTTGTGCATTTACAATATTCATTGATTTTTGCCATTGAAAAACATCATGTTATTCATATAACAGAAATGTTTGAAGCTACTGACTGAATGAAAGGAGCTGACATCTCACTCTCTTTGAATCTTCTTTATCATGCTAAGAGGAGCAGGAAAAAGCAAAAAATTTCAGAATTGCACCTTGCAATGCGGAGAAATTACTGTCTGTGCATTTACAATATTCATTGATTTTTGCCATTGAAAAACGTCCAGAAATGATTGAAGCTACTGACTGAATGAAAGGAGCTGGTATCTCACTCTCTTTGAATCTTCTTTATCATGCTAAGAGGAGCATGAAAAAGCAAAAAATTTCAGAATTGCACCTTGCAATGCGGAGAAATTACTGTTTGTGCATTTACAATATTCATTGATTTTTGCCATTGAAAAACATCATGTTATTCATATACCAGAAATGTTTGAAGCTACTGACTGAATGAAAGGAGCTGGCATCTCACTCTCTTTGAATCTTCTTTATCATGCTAAGAGGAGCAGGAAAAGCAAAAAATTTCAGAATTGCACCTTGCAATGCGGAGAAATTACTGTTTGTGCATTTACAATATTCATTGATTTTTGCCATTGAAAAACGTCCAGAAATGATTGAAGCTACTGACTGAATGAAAGGAGCTGGCATCTCACTCTCTTTGAATCTTCTTTATCATGCTAAGAGGAGCAGGAAAAAGCAAAAAATTTCAGAATTGCACCTTGCAATGCGGAGAAATTACTGTTTGTGCATTTTTAATATTCATTGATTTTTGCCATTGAAAAACGTCCAGAAATGATTGAAGCTACTGACTGAATGAAAGGAGCTGGCATCTCACTCTCTTTGAATCTTCTTTATCATGCTAAGAGGAGCAGGAAAAAGCAAAAAATTTCAGAATTGCACCTTGCAATGCGGAGAAATTACTGTTTGTGCATTTACAATATTCATTGATTTTTGCCATTGAAAAACATCATGTTATTCATATACCAGAAATGTTTGAAGCTACTGACTGAATGAAAGGAGCTGGCATCTCACTCTCATTGAATCTTCTTTATCATGCTAAGAGGAGCAGGAAAAAGCAAAAAATTTCAGAATTGCACCTTGCAATGCGGAGAAATTACTGTTTGTGCATTTACAATATTCATTGTTTTTTGCCATTGAAAAACGTCCAGAAATGATTGAAGATACTGACTGAATGAAAGGAGCTGGCATCTCACTCTCTTTGAATCTTCTTTATCATGCAAAGAGGAGCAGGAAAAAGCAAAAAATTTCAGAATTATACCTTGCAATGCGGAGAAATTACTGTTTGTGCATTTACAATATTCATTGATTTTTGCCATTGAAAAACATCATGTTATTCATATACCAGAAATGTTTGAAGCTACTGACTGAATGAAAGGAGCTGGCATCTCACTCTCTTTGAATCTTCTTTATCATGCTAAGAGGAGCAGGAAAAAGCAAAAAATTTCTGAATTGTACCTTGCAATGCGGAGAAATTACTGTTTGTGCATTTACAATATTCATTGATTTTTGCCATTGAAAAACGTCCAGAAATGATTGAAGCTACTGACTGAATGAAAGGAGCTGGCATCTCACTCTCTTTGAATCTTCTTTATCATGCTAAGAGGAGCAGGAAAAAGCAAAAAATTTCAGAATTGCACCTTGCAATGCGGAGAAATTACTGTTTGTGCATTTTTAATATTCATTGATTTTTGCCATTGAAAAACGTCCAGAAATGATTGAAGCTACTGACTGAATGAAAGGAGCTGGCATCTTACTCTCTTTGAATCTTCTTTATCATGCTAAGAGGAGCAGGAAAAAGCAAAAAATTTCGGAATTGCACCTTGCAATGCGGAGAAATTACTGTTTGTGCATTTACAATATTCATTGATTTTTGCCATTGAAAAACATCATGTTATTCATATACCAGAAATGTTTGAAGCTACTGACTGAATGAAAGGAGCTGACATCTCACTCTCTTTGAATCTTCTTTATCATGCTAAGAGGAGCAGGAAAAAGCAAAAAATTTCAGAATTGCACCTTGCAATGCGGAGAAATTACTGTTTGTGCATTTACAATATTCATTGATTTTTGCCATTGAAAAACGTCCAGAAATGATTGAAGCTACTGACTGAATGAAAGGAGCTGGCATCTCACTCTCTTTGAATCTTCTTTATCATGCTAAGAGGAGCAGGAAAAAGCAAAAAATTTCAGAATTGCACCTTGCAATGCGGAGAAATTACTGTTTGTGCATTTACAATATTCATTGATTTTTGCCATTGAAAAACGTCCAGAAATGATTGAAGCTACTGACTGAATGAAAGGAGCTGGCATCTTACTCTCTTTGAATCTTCTTTATCATGCTAAGAGGAGCAGGAAAAAGCAAAAAATTTCAGAATTGCACCTTGCAATGCGGAGAAATTACTGTTTGTGCATTTACAATATTCATTGATTTTTGCCATTGAAAAACATCATGTTATTCATATAACAGAAATGTTTGAAGCTACTGACTGAATGAAAGGAGCTGACATCTCACTCTCTTTGAATCTTCTTTATCATGCTAAGAGGAGCAGGAAAAAGCAAAAAATTTCAGAATTGCACCTTGCAATGCGGAGAAATTACTGTCTGTGCATTTACAATATTCATTGATTTTTGCCATTGAAAAACGTCCAGAAATGATTGAAGCTACTGACTGAATGAAAGGAGCTGGTATCTCACTCTCTTTGAATCTTCTTTATCATGCTAAGAGGAGCATGAAAAAGCAAAAAATTTCAGAATTGCACCTTGCAATGCGGAGAAATTACTGTTTGTGCATTTACAATATTCATTGATTTTTGCCATTGAAAAACATCATGTTATTCATATACCAGAAATGTTTGAAGCTACTGACTGAATGAAAGGAGCTGGCATCTCACTCTCTTTGAATCTTCTTTATCATGCTAAGAGGAGCAGGAAAAGCAAAAAATTTCAGAATTGCACCTTGCAATGCGGAGAAATTACTGTTTGTGCATTTACAATATTCATTGATTTTTGCCATTGAAAAACGTCCAGAAATGATTGAAGCTACTGACTGAATGAAAGGAGCTGGCATCTCACTCTCTTTGAATCTTCTTTATCATGCTAAGAGGAGCAGGAAAAAGCAAAAAATTTCAGAATTGCACCTTGCAATGCGGAGAAATTACTGTTTGTGCATTTTTAATATTCATTGATTTTTGCCATTGAAAAACGTCCAGAAATGATTGAAGCTACTGACTGAATGAAAGGAGCTGGCATCTCACTCTCTTTGAATCTTCTTTATCATGCTAAGAGGAGCAGGAAAAAGCAAAAAATTTCAGAATTGCACCTTGCAATGCGGAGAAATTACTGTTTGTGCATTTACAATATTCATTGATTTTTGCCATTGAAAAACATCATGTTATTCATATAACAGAAATGTTTGAAGCTACTGACTGAATGAAAGGAGCTGACATCTCACTCTCTTTGAATCTTCTTTATCATGCTAAGAGGAGCAGGAATAAGCAAAAAATTTCAGAATTGCACCTTGCAATGCGGAGAAATTACTGTCTGTGCATTTACAATATTCATTGATTTTTGCCATTGAAAAACGTCCAGAAATGATTGAAGCTACTGACTGAATGAAAGGAGCTGGTATCTCACTCTCTTTGAATCTTCTTTATCATGCTAAGAGGAGCATGAAAAAGCAAAAAATTTCAGAATTGCACCTTGCAATGCGGAGAAATTACTGTTTGTGCATTTACAATACTCATTGATTTTTGCCATTGAAAAACATCATGTTATTCATATACCAGAAATGTTTGAAGCTACTGACTGAATGAAAGGAGCTGGCATCTCACTCTCTTTGAATCTTCTTTATCATGCTAAGAGGAGCAGGAAAAGCAAAAAATTTCAGAATTGCACCTTGCAATGCGGAGAAATTACTGTTTGTGCATTTACAATATTCATTGATTTTTGCCATTGAAAAACGTCCAGAAATGATTGAAGCTACTGACTGAATGAAAGGAGCTGGCATCTCACTCTCTTTGAATCTTCTTTATCATGCTAAGAGGAGCAGGAAAAAGCAAAAAATTTCAGAATTGCACCTTGCAATGCGGAGAAATTACTGTTTGTGCATTTTTAATATTCATTGATTTTTGCCATTGAAAAACGTCCAGAAATGATTGAAGCTACTGACTGAATGAAAGGAGCTGGCATCTCACTCTCTTTGAATCTTCTTTATCATGCTAAGAGGAGCAGGAAAAAGCAAAAAATTTCACAATTGCACCTTGCAATGCGGAGAAATTACTGTTTGTGCATTTACAATATTCATTGATTTTTGCCATTGAAAAACATCATGTTATTCATATACCAGAAATGTTTGAAGCTACTGACTGAATGAAAGGAGCTGGCATCTCACTCTCATTGAATCTTCTTTATCATGCTAAGAGGAGCAGGAAAAAGCAAAAAATTTCAGAATTGCACCTTGCAATGCGGAGAAATTACTGTCTGTGCATTTACAATATTCATTGATTTTTGCCATTGAAAAACGTCCAGAAATGATTGAAGCTACTGACTGAATGAAAGTAGCTGGTATCTCACTCTCTTTGAATCTTCTTTATCATGCTAAGAGGAGCATGAAAAAGCAAAAAATTTCAGAATTGCACCTTGCAATGCGGAGAAATTACTGTTTGTGCATTTACAATATTCATTGATTTTTGCCATTGAAAAACATCATGTTATTCATATACCAGAAATGTTTGAAGCTACTGACTGAATGAAAGGAGCTGGCATCTCACTCTCTTTGAATCTTCTTTATCATGCTAAGAGGAGCAGGAAAAGCAAAAAATTTCAGAATTGCACCTTGCAATGCGGAGAAATTACTGTTTGTGCATTTACAATATTCATTGATTTTTGCCATTGAAAAACGTCCAGAAATGATTGAAGCTACTGACTGAATGAAAGGAGCTGGCATCTCACTCTCTTTGAATCTTCTTTATCATGCTAAGAGGAGCAGGAAAAAGCAAAAAATTTCAGAATTGCACCTTGCAATGCGGAGAAATTACTGTTTGTGCATTTTTAATATTCATTGATTTTTGCCATTGAAAAACGTCCAGAAATGATTGAAGCTACTGACTGAATGAAAGGAGCTGGCATCTCACTCTCTTTGAATCTTCTTTATCATGCTAAGAGGAGCAGGAAAAAGCAAAAAATTTCAGAATTGCACCTTGCAATGCGGAGAAATTACTGTTTGTGCATTTACAATATTCATTGATTTTTGCCATTGAAAAACATCATGTTATTCATATACCAGAAATGTTTGAAGCTACTGACTGAATGAAAGGAGCTGGCATCTCACTCTCATTGAATCTTCTTTATCATGCTAAGAGGAGCAGGAAAAAGCAAAAAATTTCAGAATTGCACCTTGCAATGCGGAGAAATTACTGTTTGTGCATTTACAATATTCATTGATTTTTGCCATTGAAAAACGTCCAGAAATGATTGAAGATACTGACTGAATGAAAGGAGCTGGCATCTCACTCTCTTTGAATCTTCTTTATCATGCAAAGAGGAGCAGGAAAAAGCAAAAAATTTCAGAATTATACCTTGCAATGCGGAGAAATTACTGTTTGTGCATTTACAATATTCATTGATTTTTGCCATTGAAAAACATCATGTTATTCATATACCAGAAATGTTTGAAGCTACTGACTGAATGAAAGGAGCTGGCATCTCACTCTCTTTGAATCTTCTTTATCATGCTAAGAGGAGCAGGAAAAAGCAAAAAATTTCAGAATTGTACCTTGCAATGCGGAGAAATTACTGTTTGTGCATTTACAATATTCATTGATTTTTGCCATTGAAAAACGTCCAGAAATGATTGAAGCTACTGACTGAATGAAAGGAGCTGGCATCTCACTCTCTTTGAATCTTCTTTATCATGCTAAGAGGAGCAGGAAAAAGCAAAAAATTTCAGAATTGCACCTTGCAATGCGGAGAAATTACTGTTTGTGCATTTTTAATATTCATTGATTTTTGCCATTGAAAAACGTCCAGAAATGATTGAAGCTACTGACTGAATGAAAGGAGCTGTCATCTCACTCTCTTTGAATCTTCTTTATCATGCTAAGAGGAGCAGGAAAAAGCAAAAAATTTCAGAATTGCACCTTGCAATGCGGAGAAATTACTGTTTGTGCATTTACAATATTCATTGATTTTTGCCATTGAAAAACGTCCAGAAATGATTGAAGCTACTGACTGAATGAAAGGAGCTGGCATCTTACTCTCTTTGAATCTTCTTTATCATGCTAAGAGGAGCAGGAAAAAGCAAAAAATTTCGGAATTGCACCTTGCAATGCGGAGAAATTACTGTTTGTGCATTTACAATATTCATTGATTTTTGCCATTGAAAAACATCATGTTATTCATATACCAGAAATGTTTGAAGCTACTGACTGAATGAAAGGAGCTGACATCTCACTCTCTTTGAATCTTCTTTATCATGCTAAGAGGAGCAGGAAAAAGCAAAAAATTTCAGAATTGCACCTTGCAATGCGGAGAAATTACTGTTTGTGCATTTACAATATTCATTGATTTTTGCCATTGAAAAACGTCCAGAAATGATTGAAGCTACTGACTGAATGAAAGGAGCTGGCATCTCACTCTCTTTGAATCTTCTTTATCATGCTAAGAGGAGCAGGAAAAAGCAAAAAATTTCAGAATTGCACCTTGCAATGCGGAGAAATTACTGTTTTTGCATTTACAATATTCATTGATTTTTGCCATTGAAAAACGTCCAGAAATGATTGAAGCTACTGACTGAATGAAAGGAGCTGGCATCTTACTCTCTTTGAATCTTCTTTATCATGCTAAGAGGAGCAGGAAAAAGCAAAAAATTTCAGAATTGCACCTTGCAATGCGGAGAAATTACTGTTTGTGCATTTACAATATTCATTGATTTTTGCCATTGAAAAACATCATGTTATTCATATAACAGAAATGTTTGAAGCTACTGACTGAATGAAAGGAGCTGACATCTCACTGTCTTTGAATCTTCTTTATCATGCTAAGAGGAGCAGGAAAAAGCAAAAAATTTCAGAATTGCACCTTGCAATGCGGAGAAATTACTGTCTGTGCATTTACAATATTCATTGATTTTTGCCATTGAAAAACGTCCAGAAATGATTGAAGCTACTGACTGAATGAAAGGAGCTGGTATCTCACTCTCTTTGAATCTTCTTTATCATGCTAAGAGGAGCATGAAAAAGCAAAAAATTTCAGAATTGCACCTTGCAATGCGGAGAAATTACTGTTTGTGCATTTACAATATTCATTGATTTTTGCCATTGAAAAACATCATGTTATTCATATACCAGAAATGTTTGAAGCTACTGACTGAATGAAAGGAGCTGGCATCTCACTCTCTTTGAATCTTCTTTATCATGCTAAGAGGAGCAGGAAAAGCAAAAAATTTCAGAATTGCACCTTGCAATGCGGAGAAATTACTGTTTGTGCATTTACAATATTCATTGATTTTTGCCATTGAAAAACGTCCAGAAATGATTGAAGCTACTGACTGAATGAAAGGAGCTGGCATCTCACTCTCTTTGAATCTTCTTTATCATGCTAAGAGGAGCAGGAAAAAGCAAAAAATTTCAGAATTGCACCTTGCAATGCGGAGAAATTACTGTTTGTGCATTTTTAATATTCATTGATTTTTGCCATTGAAAAACGTCCAGAAATGATTGAAGCTACTGACTGAATGAAAGGAGCTGGCATCTCACTCTCTTTGAATCTTCTTTATCATGCTAAGAGGAGCAGGAAAAAGCAAAAAATTTCAGAATTGCACCTTGCAATGCGGAGAAATTACTGTTTGTGCATTTACAATATTCATTGATTTTTGCCATTGAAAAACATCATGTTATTCATATAACAGAAATGTTTGAAGCTACTGACTGAATGAAAGGAGCTGACATCTCACTCTCTTTGAATCTTCTTTATCATGCTAAGAGGAGCAGGAAAAAGCAAAAAATTTCAGAATTGCACCTTGCAATGCGGAGAAATTACTGTCTGTGCATTTACAATATTCATTGATTTTTGCCATTGAAAAACGTCCAGAAATGATTGAAGCTACTGACTGAATGAAAGGAGCTGGTATCTCACTCTCTTTGAATCTTCTTTATCATGCTAAGAGGAGCATGAAAAAGCAAAAAATTTCAGAATTGCACCTTGCAATGCGGAGATATTACTGTTTGTGCATTTACAATATTCATTGATTTTTGCCATTGAAAAACATCATGTTATTCATATACCAGAAATGTTTGAAGCTACTGACTGAATGAAAGGAGCTGGCATCTCACTCTCTTTGAATCTTCTTTATCATGCTAAGAGGAGCAGGAAAAGCAAAAAATTTCAGAATTGCACCTTGCAATGCGGAGAAATTACTGTTTGTGCATTTACAATATTCATTGATTTTTGCCATTGAAAAACGTCCAGAAATGATTGAAGCTACTGACTGAATGAAAGGAGCTGGCATCTCACTCTCTTTGAATCTTCTTTATCATGCTAAGAGGAGCAGGAAAAAGCAAAAAATTTCAGAATTGCACCTTGCAATGCGGAGAAATTACTGTTTGTGCATTTTTAATATTCATTGATTTTTGCCATTGAAAAACGTCCAGAAATGATTGAAGCTACTGACTGAATGAAAGGAGCTGGCATCTCACTCTCTTTGAATCTTCTTTATCATGCTAAGAGGAGCAGGAAAAAGCAAAAAATTTCAGAATTGCACCTTGCAATGCGGAGAAATTACTGTTTGTGCATTTACAATATTCATTGATTTTTGCCATTGAAAAACATCATGTTATTCATATACCAGAAATGTTTGAAGCTACTGACTGAATGAAAGGAGCTGGCATCTCACTCTCATTGAATCTTCTTTATCATGCTAAGAGGAGCAGGAAAAAGCAAAAAATTTCAGAATTGCACCTTGCAATGCGGAGAAATTACTGTTTGTGCATTTACAATATTCATTGTTTTTTGCCATTGAAAAACGTCCAGAAATGATTGAAGATACTGACTGAATGAAAGGAGCTGGCATCTCACTCTCTTTGAATCTTCTTTATCATGCAAAGAGGAGCAGGAAAAAGCAAAAAATTTCAGAATTATACCTTGCAATGCGGAGAAATTACTGTTTGTGCATTTACAATATTCATTGATTTTTGCCATTGAAAAACATCATGTTATTCATATACCAGAAATGTTTGAAGCTACTGACTGAATGAAAGGAGCTGGCATCTCACTCTCTTTGAATCTTCTTTATCATGCTAAGAGGAGCAGGAAAAAGCAAAAAATTTCAGAATTGTACCTTGCAATGCGGAGAAATTACTGTTTGTGCATTTACAATATTCATTGATTTTTGCCATTGAAAAACGTCCAGAAATGATTGAAGCTACTGACTGAATGAAAGGAGCTGGCATCTCACTCTCTTTGAATCTTCTTTATCATGCTAAGAGGAGCAGGAAAAAGCGAAAAATTTCAGAATTGCACCTTGCAATGCGGAGAAATTACTGTTTGTGCATTTTTAATATTCATTGATTTTTGCCATTGAAAAACGTCCAGAAATGATTGAAGCTACTGACTGAATGAAAGGAGCTGTCATCTCACTCTCTTTGAATCTTCTTTATCATGCTAAGAGGAGCAGGAAAAAGCAAAAAATTTCAGAATTGCACCTTGCAATGCGGAGAAATTACTGTTTGTGCATTTACAATATTCATAGATTTTTGCCATTGAAAAACGTCCAGAAATGATTGAAGCTACTAACTGAATGAAAGGAGCTGGCATCTTACTCTCTTTGAATCTTCTTTATCATGCTAAGAGGAGCAGGAAAAAGCAAAAAATTTCGGAATTGCACCTTGCAATGCGGAGAAATTACTGTTTGTGCATTTACAATATTCATTGATTTTTGCCATTGAAAAACATCATGTTATTCATATACCAGAAATGTTTGAAGCTACTGACTGAATGAAAGGAGCTGACATCTCACTCTCTTTGAATCTTCTTTATCATGCTAAGAGGAGCAGGAAAAAGCAAAAAATTTCAGAATTGCACCTTGCAATGCGGAGAAATTACTGTTTGTGCATTTACAATATTCATTGATTTTTGCCATTGAAAAACGTCCAGAAATGATTGAAGCTACTGACTGAATGAAAGGAGCTGGCATCTCACTCTCTTTGAATCTTCTTTATCATGCAAAGAGGAGCAGGAAAAAGCAAAAAATTTCAGAATTATACCTTGCAATGCGGAGAAATTACTGTTTGTGCATTTACAATATTCATTGATTTTTGCCATTGAAAAACATCATGTTATTCATATACCAGAAATGTTTGAAGCTACTGACTGAATGAAAGGAGCTGGCATCTCACTCTCTTTGAATCTTCTTTATCATGCTAAGAGGAGCAGGAAAAAGCAAAAAATTTCAGAATTGTACCTTGCAATGCGGAGAAATTACTGTTTGTGCATTTACAATATTCATTGATTTTTGCCATTGAAAAACGTCCAGAAATGATTGAAGCTACTGACTGAATGAAAGGAGCTGGCATCTCACTCTCTTTGAATCTTCTTTATCATGCTAAGAGGAGCAGGAAAAAGCAAAAAATTTCAGAATTGCACCTTGCAATGCGGAGAAATTACTGTTTGTGCATTTTTAATATTCATTGATTTTTGCCATTGAAAAACGTCCAGAAATGATTGAAGCTACTGACTGAATGAAAGGAGCTGTCATCTCACTCTCTTTGAATCTTCTTTATCATGCTAAGAGGAGCAGGAAAAAGCAAAAAATTTCAGAATTGCACATTGCAATGCGGAGAAATTACTGTTTGTGCATTTACAATATTCATTGATTTTTGCCATTGAAAAACGTCCAGAAATGATTGAAGCTACTGACTGAATGAAAGGAGCTGGCATCTTACTCTCTTTGAATCTTCTTTATCATGCTAAGAGGAGCAGGAAAAAGCAAAAAATTTCGGAATTGCACCTTGCAATGCGGAGAAATTACTGTTTGTGCATTTACAATATTCATTGATTTTTGCCATTGAAAAACATCATGTTATTCATATACCAGAAATGTTTGAAGCTACTGACTGAATGAAAGGAGCTGACATCTCACTCTCTTTGAATCTTCTTTATCATGCTAAGAGGAGCAGGAAAAAGCAAAAAATTTCAGAATTGCACCTTGCAATGCGGAGAAATTACTGTTTGTGCATTTACAATATTCATTGATTTTTGCCATTGAAAAACGTCCAGAAATGATTGAAGCTACTGACTGAATGAAAGGAGCTGGCATCTCACTCTCTTTGAATCTTCTTTATCATGCTAAGAGGAGCAGGAAAAAGCAAAAAATTTCAGAATTGCACCTTGCAATGCGGAGAAATTACTGTTTTTGCATTTACAATATTCATTGATTTTTGCCATTGAAAAACGTCCAGAAATGATTGAAGCTACTGACTGAATGAAAGGAGCTGGCATCTTACTCTCTTTGAATCTTCTTTATCATGCTAAGAGGAGCAGGAAAAAGCAAAAAATTTCAGAATTGCACCTTGCAATGCGGAGAAATTACTGTTTGTGCATTTACAATATTCATTGATTTTTGCCATTGAAAAACATCATGTTATTCATATAACAGAAATGTTTGAAGCTACTGACTGAATGAAAGGAGCTGACATCTCACTGTCTTTGAATCTTCTTTATCATGCTAAGAGGAGCAGGAAAAAGCAAAAAATTTCAGAATTGCACCTTGCAATGCGGAGAAATTACTGTCTGTACATTTACAATATTCATTGATTTTTGCCATTGAAAAACGTCCAGAAATGATTGAAGCTACTGACTGAATGAAAGGAGCTGGTATCTCACTCTCTTTGAATCTTCTTTATCATGCTAAGAGGAGCATGAAAAAGCAAAAAATTTCAGAATTGCACCTTGCAATGCGGAGAAATTACTGTTTGTGCATTTACAATATTCATTGATTTTTGCCATTGAAAAACATCATGTTATTCATATACCAGAAATGTTTGAAGCTACTGACTGAATGAAAGGAGCTGGCATCTCACTCTCTTTGAATCTTCTTTATCATGCTAAGAGGAGCAGGAAAAGCAAAAAATTTCAGAATTGCACCTTGCAATGCGGAGAAATTACTGTTTGTGCATTTACAATATTCCTTGATTTTTGCCATTGAAAAACGTCCAGAAATGATTGAAGCTACTGACTGAATGAAAGGAGCTGGCATCTCACTCTCTTTGAATCTTCTTTATCATGCTAAGAGGAGCAGGAAAAAGCAAAAAATTTCAGAATTGCACCTTGCAATGCGGAGAAATTACTGTTTGTGCATTTTTAATATTCATTGATTTTTGCCATTGAAAAACGTCCAGAAATGATTGAAGCTACTGACTGAATGAAAGGAGCTGGCATCTCACTCTCTTTGAATCTTCTTTATCATGCTAAGAGGAGCAGGAAAAAGCAAAAAATTTCAGAATTGCACCTTGCAATGCGGAGAAATTACTGTTTGTGCATTTACAATATTCATTGATTTTTGCCATTGAAAAACATCATGTTATTCATATAACAGAAATGTTTGAAGCTACTGACTGAATGAAAGGAGCTGACATCTCACTCTCTTTGAATCTTCTTTATCATGCTAAGAGGAGCAGGAAAAAGCAAAAAATTTCAGAATTGCACCTTGCAATGCGGAGAAATTACTGTCTGTGCATTTACAATATTCATTGATTTTTGCCATTGAAAAACGTCCAGAAATGATTGAAGCTACTGACTGAATGAAAGGAGCTGGTATCTCACTCTCTTTGAATCTTCTTTATCATGCTAAGAGGAGCATGAAAAAGCAAAAAATTTCAGAATTGCACCTTGCAATGCGGAGAAATTACTGTTTGTGCATTTACAATATTCATTGATTTTTGCCATTGAAAAACATCATGTTATTCATATACCAGAAATGTTTGAAGCTACTGACTGAATGAAAGGAGCTGGCATCTCACTCTCTTTGAATCTTCTTTATGATGCTAAGAGGAGCAGGAAAAGCAAAAAATTTCAGAATTGCACCTTGCAATGCGGAGAAATTACTGTTTGTGCATTTACAATATTCATTGATTTTTGCCATTGAAAAACGTCCAGAAATGATTGAAGCTACTGACTGAATGAAAGGAGCTGGCATCTCACTCTCTTTGAATCTTCTTTATCATGCTAAGAGGAGCAGGAAAAAGCAAAAAATTTCAGAATTGCACCTTGCAATGCGGAGAAATTACTGTTTGTGCATTTTTAATATTCATTGATTTTTGCCATTGAAAAACGTCCAGAAATGATTGAAGCTACTGACTGAATGAAAGGAGCTGGCATCTCACTCTCTTTGAATCTTCTTTATCATGCTAAGAGGAGCAGGAAAAAGCAAAAAATTTCAGAATTGCACCTTGCAATGCGGAGAAATTACTGTTTGTGCATTTACAATATTCATTGATTTTTGCCATTGAAAAACATCATGTTATTCATATACCAGAAATGTTTGAAGCTACTGACTGAATGAAAGGAGCTGGCATCTCACTCTCATTGAATCTTCTTTATCATGCTAAGAGGAGCAGGAAAAAGCAAAAAATTTCAGAATTGCACCTTGCAATGCGGAGAAATTACTGTTTGTGCATTTACAATATTCATTGTTTTTTGCCATTGAAAAACGTCCAGAAATGATTGAAGATACTGACTGAATGAAAGGAGCTGGCATCTCACTCTCTTTGAATCTTCTTTATCATGCAAAGAGGAGCAGGAAAAAGCAAAAAATTTCAGAATTATACCTTGCAATGCGGAGAAATTACTGTTTGTGCATTTACAATATTCATTGATTTTTGCCATTGAAAAACATCATGTTATTCATATACCAGAAATGTTTGAAGCTACTGACTGAATGAAAGGAGCTGGCATCTCACTCTCTTTGAATCTTCTTTATCATGCTAAGAGGAGCAGGAAAAAGCAAAAAATTTCAGAATTGTACCTTGCAATGCGGAGAAATTACTGTTTGTGCATTTACAATATTCATTGATTTTTGCCATTGAAAAACGTCCAGAAATGATTGAAGCTACTGACTGAATGAAAGGAGCTGGCATCTCACTCTCTTTGAATCTTCTTTATCATGCTAAGAGGAGCAGGAAAAAGCGAAAAATTTCAGAATTGCACCTTGCAATGCGGAGAAATTACTGTTTGTGCATTTTTAATATTCATTGATTTTTGCCATTGAAAAACGTCCAGAAATGATTGAAGCTACTGACTGAATGAAAGGAGCTGTCATCTCACTCTCTTTGAATCTTCTTTATCATGCTAAGAGGAGCAGGAAAAAGCAAAAAATTTCAGAATTGCACCTTGCAATGCGGAGAAATTACTGTTTGTGCATTTACAATATTCATAGATTTTTGCCATTGAAAAACGTCCAGAAATGATTGAAGCTACTAACTGAATGAAAGGAGCTGGCATCTTACTCTCTTTGAATCTTCTTTATCATGCTAAGAGGAGCAGGAAAAAGCAAAAAATTTCGGAATTGCACCTTGCAATGCGGAGAAATTACTGTTTGTGCATTTACAATATTCATTGATTTTTGCCATTGAAAAACATCATGTTATTCATATACCAGAAATGTTTGAAGCTACTGACTGAATGAAAGGAGCTGACATCTCACTCTCTTTGAATCTTCTTTATCATGCTAAGAGGAGCAGGAAAAAGCAAAAAATTTCAGAATTGCACCTTGCAATGCGGAGAAATTACTGTTTGTGCATTTACAATATTCATTGATTTTTGCCATTGAAAAACGTCCAGAAATGATTGAAGCTACTGACTGAATGAAAGGAGCTGGCATCTCACTCTCTTTGAATCTTCTTTATCATGCTAAGAGGAGCAGGAAAAAGCAAAAAATTTCAGAATTGCACCTTGCAATGCGGAGAAATTACTGTTTGTGCATTTACAATATTCATTGATTTTTGCCATTGAAAAACGTCCAGAAATGATTGAAGCTACTGACTGAATGAAAGGAGCTGGCATCTTACTCTCTTTGAATCTTCTTTATCATGCTAAGAGGAGCAGGAAAAAGCAAAAAATTTCAGAATTGCACCTTGCAATGCGGAGAAATTACTGTTTGTGCATTTACAATATTCATTGATTTTTGCCATTGAAAAACATCATGTTATTCATATAACAGAAATGTTTGAAGCTACTGACTGAATGAAAGGAGCTGACATCTCACTCTCTTTGAATCTTCTTTATCATGCTAAGAGGAGCAGGAAAAAGCAAAAAATTTCAGAATTGCACCTTGCAATGCGGAGAAATTACTGTCTGTGCATTTACAATATTCATTGATTTTTGCCATTGAAAAACGTCCAGAAATGATTGAAGCTACTGACTGAATGAAACAAGCTGGTATCTCACTCTCTTTGAATCTTCTTTATCATGCTAAGAGGAGCATGAAAAAGCAAAAAATTTCAGAATTGCACCTTGCAATGCGGAGAAATTACTGTTTGTGCATTTACAATATTCATTGATTTTTGCCATTGAAAAACATCATGTTATTCATATACCAGAAATGTTTGAAGCTACTGACTGAATGAAAGGAGCTGGCATCTCACTCTCTTTGAATCTTCTTTATCATGCTAAGAGGAGCAGGAAAAGCAAAAAATTTCAGAATTGCACCTTGCAATGCGGAGAAATTACTGTTTGTGCATTTACAATATTCATTGATTTTTGCCATTGAAAAACGTCCAGAAATGATTGAAGCTACTGACTGAATGAAAGGAGCTGGCATCTCACTCTCTTTGAATCTTCTTTATCATGCTAAGAGGAGCAGGAAAAAGCAAAAAATTTCAGAATTGCACCTTGCAATGCGGAGAAATTACTGTTTGTGCATTTTTAATATTCATTGATTTTTGCCATTGAAAAACGTCCAGAAATGATTGAAGCTACTGACTGAATGAAAGGAGCTGGCATCTCACTCTCTTTGAATCTTCTTTATCATGCGAAGAGGAGCAGGAAAAAGCAAAAAAATTCAGAATTGCACCTTCCAATGCGGAGAAATTACTGTTTGTGCATTTACAATATTCATTGATTTTTGCCATTGAAAAACGTCCAGAAATGATTGAAGCTACTGACTGAATGAAAGGAGCTGGCATCTTACTCTCTTTGAATCTTCTTTATCATGCTAAGAGGAGCAGGAAAAAGCAAAAAATTTCAGAATTGCACCTTGCAATGCGGAGAAATTACTGTTTGTGCATTTACAATATTCATTGATTTTTGCCATTGAAAAACATCATGTTATTCATATACCAGAAATGTTTGAAGCTACTGACTGAATGAAAGGAGCTGACATCTCACTCTCTTTGAATCTTCTTTATCATGCTAAGAGGAGCAGGAAAAAGCAAAAAATTTCAGAATTGCACCTTGCAATGCGGAGAAATTACTGTTTGTGCATTTACAATATTCATTGATTTTTGCCATTGAAAAACGTCCAGAAATGATTGAAGCTACTGACTGAATGAAAGGAGCTGGCATCTCACTCTCTTTGAATCTTCTTTATCATGCTAAGAGGAGCAGGAAAAAGCAAAAAATTTCAGAATTGCACCTTGCAATGCGGAGAAATTACTGTTTGTGCATTTACAATATTCATTGATTTTTGCCATTGAAAAACGTCCAGAAATGATTGAAGCTACTGACTGAATGAAAGGAGCTGGCATCTTACTCTCTTTGAATCTTCTTTATCATGCTAAGAGGAGCATGAAAAAGCAAAAAATTTCAGAATTGCACCTTGCAATGCGGAGAAATTACTGTTTGTGCATTTACAATATTCATTGATTTTTGCCATTGAAAAACATCATGTTATTCATATACCAGAAATGTTTGAAGCTACTGACTGAATGAAAGGAGCTGGCATCTCACTCTCTTTGAATCTTCTTTATCATGCTAAGAGGAGCAGGAAAAGCAAAAAATTTCAGAATTGCACCTTGCAATGCGGAGAAATTACTGTTTGTGCATTTACAATATTCATTGATTTTTGCCATTGAAAAATGTCCAGAAATGATTGAAGCTACTGACTGAATGAAAGGAGCTGGCATCTCACTCTCTTTGAATCTTCTTTATCATGCTAAGAGGAGCAGGAAAAAGCAAAAAATTTCAGAATTGCACCTTGCAATGCGGAGAAATTACTGTTTGTGCATTTTTAATATTCATTCATTTTTGCCATTGAAAAACGTCCAGAAATGATTGAAGCTACTGACTGAATGAAAGGAGCTGGCATCTCACTCTCTTTGAATCTTCTTTATCATGCTAAGAGGAGCAGGAAAAAGCAAAAAATTTCAGAATTGCACCTTCCAATGCGGAGAAATTACTGTTTGTGCATTTACAATATTCATTGATTTTTGCCATTGAAAAACATCATGTTATTCATATACCAGAAATTTTTGAAGCTACTGACTGAATGAAAGGAGCTGGCATCTCACTCTCATTGAATCTTCTTTATCATGCTAAGAGGAGCAGGAAAAAGCAAAAAATTTCAGAATTGCACCTTGCAATGCGGAGAAATTACTGTTTGTGCATTTACAATATTCATTGATTTTTGCCATTGAAAAACGTCCAGAAATGATTGAAGATACTGACTGAATGAAAGGAGCTGGCATCTCACTCTCTTTGAATCTTCTTTATCATGCCAAGAGGAGCAGGAAAAAGCAAAAAATTTCAGAATTGCACCTTGCATTGCGGAGAAATTACTATTTGTGCATTTACAATATTCATTGATTTTTGCCATTGAAAAACGTCCAGAAATGATTGAAGCTACTGACTGAATGAAAGGAGCTGGCATCTCACTCTCTTTGAATCTTCTTTATCATGCAAAGAGGAGCAGGAAAAAGCAAAAAATTTCAGAATTACACCTTGCAATGCGGAGAAATTACTGTTTGTGCATTTACAATATTCATTGATTTTTGCCATTGAAAAACATCATGTTATTCATATACCAGAAATGTTTGAAGCTACTGACTGAATGAAAGGAGCTGACATCTCACTCTCTTTGAATCTTCTTTATCATGCTAAGAGGAGCAGGAAAAAGCAAAAAATTTCAGAATTGCACCTTGCAATGCGGAGAAATTACTGTCTGTGCATTTACAATATTCATTGATTTTTGCCATTGAAAAACGTCCAGAAATGATTGAAGCTACTGACTGAATGAAAGGAGCTGGTATCTCACTCTCTTTGAATCTTCTTTATCATGCTAAGAGGAGCATGAAAAAGCAAAAAATTTCAGAATTGCACCTTGCAATGCGGAGAAATTACTGTTTGTGCATTTACAATATTCATTGATTTTTGCCATTGAAAAACATCATGTTATTCATATACCAGAAATGTTTGAAGCTACTGACTGAATGAAAGGAGCTGGCATCTCACTCTCTTTGAATCTTCTTTATCATGCTAAGAGGAGCAGGAAAAAGCAAAAAATTTCAGAATTGCACCTTGCAATGCGGAGAAATTACTGTCTGTGCATTTACAATATTCATTGATTTTTGCCATTGAAAAACGTCCAGAAATGATTGAAGCTACTGACTGAATGAAAGGAGCTGGCATCTCACTCTCTTTGAATCTTCTTTATAATGTTAAGAGGAGCAGGAAAAAGCAAAAAATTTCAGAATTGCACCTTGCAATGCGGAGAAATTACTGTTTGTGCATTTACAATATTCATTGATTTTTGCCATTGAAAAACGTCCAGAAATGATTGAAGATACTGACTGAATGAAAGGAGCTGGCATCTCACTCTCTTTGAATCTTCTTTATCATGCAAAGAGGAGCAGGAAAAAGCAAAAAATTTCAGAATTGCACCTTGCAATGCGGAGAAATTACTGTTTGTGCATTTACAATATTCATTGATTTTTGCCATTGAAAAACATCATGTTATTCATATACCAGAAATGTTTGAAGCTACTGACTGAATGAAAGGAGCTGACATCTCACTCTCTTTGAATCTTCTTTATCATGCTAAGAGGAGCAGGAAAAAGCAAAAAATTTCAGAATTGCACCTTGCAATGCGGAGAAATTACTGTCTGTGCATTTACAATATTCATTGATTTTTGCCATTGAAAAACGTCCAGAAATGATTGAAGCTACTGACTGAATGAAAGGAGCTGGTATCTCACTCTCTTTGAATCTTCTTTATCATGCTAAGAGGAGCATTAAAAAAAGCAAAAAATTTCAGAATTGCACCTTGCAATGCGGAGAAATTACTGTTTGTGCATTTACAATATTCATTGATTTTTGCCATTGAAAAACATCATGTTATTCATATACCAGAAATGTTTGAAGCTACTGACTGAATGAAAGGAGCTGGCATCTCACTCTCTTTGAATCTTCTTTATCATGCTAAGAGGAGCAGGAAAAAGCAAAAAATTTCAGAATTGCACCTTGCAATGCGGAGAAATTACTGTCTGTGCATTTACAATATTCATTGATTTTTGCCATTGAAAAACGTCCAGAAATGATTGAAGCTACTGACTGAATGAAAGGAGCTGGCATCTTACTCTCTTTGAATCTTCTTTATCATGCTAAGAGGAGCAGGAAAAAGCAAAAAATTTCAGAATTGCACCTTGCAATGCGGAGAAATTACTGTTTGTGCATTTACAATATTCATTGATTTTTGCCATTGAAAAACATCATGTTATTCATATAACAGAAATGTTTGAAGCTACTGACTGAATGAAAGGAGCTGACATCTCACTCTCTTTGAATCTTCTTTATCATGCTAAGAGGAGCAGGAAAAAGCAAAAAATTTCAGAATTGCACCTTGCAATGCGGAGAAATTACTGTCTGTGCATTTACAATATTCATTGATTTTTGCCATTGAAAAACGTCCAGAAATGATTGAAGCTACTGACTGAATGAAAGGATCTGGTATCTCACTCTCTTTGAATCTTCTTTATCATGCTAAGAGGAGCATGAAAAAGCAAAAAATTTCAGAATTGCACCTTGCAATGCGGAGAAATTACTGTTTGTGCATTTACAATATTCATTGATTTTTGCCATTGAAAAACATCATGTTATTCATATACCAGAAATGTTTGAAGCTACTGACTGAATGAAAGGAGCTGGCATCTCACTCTCTTTGAATCTTCTTTATCATGCTAAGAGGAGCAGGAAAAGCAAAAAATTTCAGAATTGCACCTTGCAATGCGGAGAAATTACTGTTTGTGCATTTACAATATTCATTGATTTTTGCCATTGAAAAACGTCCAGAAATGATTGAAGCTACTGACTGAATGAAAGGAGCTGGCATCTCACTCTCTTTCAATCTTCTTTATCATGCTAAGAGGAGCAGGAAAAAGCAAAAAATTTCAGAATTGCACCTTGCAATGCGGAGAAATTACTGTTTGTGCATTTTTAATATTCATTGATTTTTGCCATTGAAAAACGTCCAGAAATGATTGAAGCTACTGACTGAATGAAAGGAGCTGGCATCTCACTCTCTTTGAATCTTCTTTATCATGCTAAGAGGAGCAGGAAAAAGCAAAAAAATTCAGAATTGCACCTTCCAATGCGGAGAAATTACTGTTTGTGCATTTACAATATTCATTGATTTTTGCCATTGAAAAACGTCCAGAAATGATTGAAGCTACTGACTGAATGAAAGGAGCTGGCATCTTACTCTCTTTGAATCTTCTTTATCATGCTAAGAGGAGCAGGAAAAAGCAAAAAATTTCAGAATTGCACCTTGCAATGCGGAGAAATTACTGTTTGTGCATTTACAATATTCATTGATTTTTGCCATTGAAAAACATCATGTTATTCATATACCAGAAATGTTTGAAGCTACTGACTGAATGAAAGGAGCTGACATCTCACTCTCTTTGAATCTTCTTTATCATGCTAAGAGGAGCAGGAAAAAGCAAAAAATTTCAGAATTGCACCTTGCAATGCGGAGAAATTACTGTTTGTGCATTTACAATATTCATTGATTTTTGCCATTGAAAAACGTCCAGAAATGATTGAAGCTACTGACTGAATGAAAAGAGCTGGCATCTCACTCTCTTTGAATCTTCTTTATCATGCTAAGAGGAGCAGGAAAAAGCAAAAAATTTCAGAATTGCACCTTGCAATGCGGAGAAATTACTGTTTGTGCATTTACAATATTCATTGATTTTTGCCATTGAAAAACGTCCAGAAATGATTGAAGCTACTGACTGAAGGAAAGGAGCTGGCATCTTACTCTCTTTGAATCTTCTTTATCATGCTAAGAGGAGCATGAAAAAGCAAAAAATTTCAGAATTGCACCTTGCAATGCGGAGAAATTACTGTTTGTGCATTTACAATATTCATTGATTTTTGCCATTGAAAAACATCATGTTATTCATATACCAGAAATGTTTGAAGCTACTGACTGAATGAGAGGAGCTGGCATCTCACTCTCTTTGAATCTTCTTTATCATGCTAAGAGGAGCAGGAAAAGCAAAAAATTTCAGAATTGCACCTTGCAATGCGGAGAAATTACTGTTTGTGCATTTACAATTTTCATTGATTTTTGCCATTGAAAAACGTCCAGAAATGATTGAAGCTACTGACTGAATGAAAGGAGCTGGCATCTCACTCTCTTTGAATCTTCTTTATCATGCTAAGAGGAGCAGGAAAAAGCAAAAAATTTCAGAATTGCACCTTGCAATGCGGAGAAATTACTGTTTGTGCATTTTTAATATTCATTGATTTTTGCCATTGAAAAACGTCCAGAAATGATTGAAGCTACTGACTGAATGAAAGGAGCTGGCATCTCACTCTCTTTGAATCTTCTTTATCATGCTAAGAGGAGCAGGAAAAAGCAAAAAAATTCAGAATTGCACCTTCCAATGCGGAGAAATTACTGTTTGTGCATTTACAATATTCATTGATTTTTGCCATTGAAAAACGTCCAGAAATGATTGAAGCTACTGACTGAATGAAAGGAGCTGGCATCTTACTCTCTTTGAATCTTCTTTATCATGCTAAGAGGAGCAGGAAAAAGCAAAAAATTTCAGAATTGCACCTTGCAATGTGGAGAAATTACTGTTTGTGCATTTACAATATTCATTGATTTTTGCCATTGAAAAACATCATGTTATTCATATACCAGAAATGTTTGAAGCTACTGACTGAATGAAAGGAGCTGACATCTCACTCTCTTTGAATCTTCTTTATCATGCTAAGAGGAGCAGGAAAAAGCAAAAAATTTCAGAATTGCACCTTGCAATGCGGAGAAATTACTGTTTGTGCATTTACAATATTCATTGATTTTTGCCATTGAAAAACGTCCAGAAATGATTGAAGCTACTGACTGAATGAAAAGAGCTGGCATCTCACTCTCTTTGAATCTTCTTTATCATGCTAAGAGGAGCAGGAAAAAGCAAAAAATTTCAGAATTGCACCTTGCAATGTGGAGAAATTACTGTTTGTGCATTTACAATATTCATTGATTTTTGCCATTGAAAAACGTCCAGAAATGATTGAAGCTACTGACTGAAGGAAAGGAGCTGGCATCTTACTCTCTTTGAATCTTCTTTATCATGCTAAGAGGAGCATGAAAAAGCAAAAAATTTCAGAATTGCACCTTGCAATGCGGAGAAATTACTGTTTGTGCATTTACAATATTCATTGATTTTTGCCATTGAAAAACATCATGTTATTCATATACCAGAAATGTTTGAAGCTACTGACTGAATGAGAGAAGCTGGCATCTCACTCTCTTTGAATCTTCTTTATCATGCTAAGAGGAGCAGGAAAAGCAAAAAATTTCAGAATTGCACCTTGCAATGCGGAGAAATTACTGTTTGTGCATTTACAATATTCATTGATTTTTGCCATTGAAAAACGTCCAGAAATGATTGAAGCTACTGACTGAATGAAAGGAGCTGGCATCTCACTCTCTTTGAATCTTCTTTATCATGCTAAGAGGAGCAGGAAAAAGCAAAAAATTTCAGAATTGCACCTTGCAATGCGGAGAAATTACTGTTTGTGCATTTTTAATATTCATTGATTTTTGCCATTGAAAAACGTCCAGAAATGATTGAAGCTACTGACTGAATGAAAGGAGCTGGCATCTCACTCTCTTTGAATCTTCTTTATCATGCTAAGAGGAGCAGGAAAAAGCAAAAAATTTCAGAATTGCACCTTCCAATGCGGAGAAATTACTGTTTGTGCATTTACAATATTCATTGATTTTTGCCATTGAAAAACATCATGTTATTCATATACCAGAAATGTTTGAAGCTACTTACTGAATGAAAGGAGCTGGCATCTCACTCTCATTGAATCTTCTTTATCATGCTAAGAGGAGCAGGAAAAAGCAAAAAATTTCAGAATTGCACCTTGCAATGCGGAGAAATTACTGTTTGTGCATTTACAATATTCATTGATTTTTGCCATTGAAAAACGTCCAGAAATGATTGAAGATACTGACTGAATGAAAGGAGCTGGCATCTCACTCTCTTTGAATCTTCTTTATCATGCTAAGAGGAGCAGGAAAAAGCAAAAAATTTCAGAATTGCACCTTGCATTGCGGAGAAATTACTGTTTGTGCATTTACAATATTCATTGATTTTTGCCATTGAAAAACGTCCAGAAATGATTGAAGCTACTGACTGAATGAAAGGAGCTGGCATCTCACTCTCTTTGAATCTTCTTTATCATGCAAAGAGGAGCAGGAAAAAGCAAAAAATTTCAGAATTACACCTTGCAATGCGGAGAAATTACTGTTTGTGCATTTACAATATTCATTGATTTTTGCCATTGAAAAACATCATGTTATTCATATACCAGAAATGTTTGAAGCTACTGACTGAATGAAAGGAGCTGACATCTCACTCTCTTTGAATCGTCTTTATCATGCTAAGAGGAGCAGGAAAAAGCAAAAAATTTCAGAATTGCACCTTGCAATGCGGAGAAATTACTGTCTGTGCATTTACAATATTCATTGATTTTTGCCATTGAAAAACGTCCAGAAATGATTGAAGCTACTGACTGAATGAAAGGAGCTGGTATCTCACTCTCTTTGAATCTTCTTTATCATGCTAAGAGGAGCATGAAAAAGCAAAAAATTTCAGAATTGCACCTTGCAATGCGGAGAAATTACTGTTTGTGCATTTACAATATTCATTGATTTTTGCCATTGAAAAACATCATGTTATACATATACCAGAAATGTTTGAAGCTACTGACTGAATGAAAGGAGCTGGCATCTCACTCTCTTTGAATCTTCTTTATCATGCTAAGAGGAGCAGGAAAAAGCAAAAAATTTCAGAATTGCACCTTGCAATGCGGAGAAATTACTGTTTGTGCAATTACAATATTCATTGATTTTTGCCATTGAAAAACGTCCAGAAATGATTGAAGCTACTGACTGAATGAAAAGAGCTGGCATCTCACTCTCTTTGAATCTTCTTTATCATGCTAAGAGGAGCAGGAAAAAGCAAAAAATTTCAGAATTGCACCTTGCAATGCGGAGAAATTACTGTTTGTGCATTTACAATATTCATTGATTTTTGCCATTGAAAAACGTCCAGAAATGATTGAAGCTACTGACTGAAGGAAAGGAGCTGGCATCTTACTCTCTTTGAATCTTCTTTATCATGCTAAGAGGAGCATGAAAAAGCAAAAAATTTCAGAATTGCACCTTGCAATGCGGAGAAATTACTGTTTGTGCATTTACAATATTCATTGATTTTTGCCATTGAAAAACATCATGTTATTCATATACCAGAAATGTTTGAAGCTACTGACTGAATGAGAGGAGCTGGCATCTCACTCTCTTTGAATCTTCTTTATCATGCTAAGAGGAGCAGGAAAAGCAAAAAATTTCAGAATTGCACCTTGCAATGCGGAGAAATTACTGTTTGTGCATTTACAATTTTCATTGATTTTTGCCATTGAAAAACGTCCAGAAATGATTGAAGCTACTGACTGAATGAAAGGAGCTGGCATCTCACTCTCTTTGAATCTTCTTTATCATGCTAAGAGGAGCAGGAAAAAGCAAAAAATTTCAGAATTGCACCTTGCAATGCGGAGAAATTACTGTTTGTGCATTTTTAATATTCATTGATTTTTGCCATTGAAAAACGTCCAGAAATGATTGAAGCTACTGACTGAATGAAAGGAGCTGGCATCTCACTCTCTTTGAATCTTCTTTATCATGCTAAGAGGAGCAGGAAAAAGCAAAAAAATTCAGAATTGCACCTTCCAATG
Organism: Phyllobates terribilis; assembly: GCF_046119375.1. Classification (NCBI taxonomy): domain Eukaryota; kingdom Metazoa; phylum Chordata; class Amphibia; order Anura; family Dendrobatidae; genus Phyllobates; species Phyllobates terribilis. Next base: position 109,946 of record NW_027363558.1, on the reverse strand, counting down.
CGGAGAAATTACTGTTTGTGCATTTACAATATTCATTGATTTTTGCCATTGAAAAACGTCCAGAAATGATTGAAGCTACTGACTGAATGAAAGGAGCTGGCATCTTACTCTCTTTGAATCTTCTTTATCATGCTAAGAGGAGCAGGAAAAAGCAAAAAATTTCAGAATTGCACCTTGCAATGTGGAGAAATTACTGTTTGTGCATTTACAATATTCATTGATTTTTGCCATTGAAAAACATCATGTTATTCATATACCAGAAATGTTTGAAGCTACTGACTGAATGAAAGGAGCTGACATCTCACTCTCTTTGAATCTTCTTTATCATGCTAAGAGGAGCAGGAAAAAGCAAAAAATTTCAGAATTGCACCTTGCAATGCGGAGAAATTACTGTTTGTGCATTTACAATATTCATTGATTTTTGCCATTGAAAAACGTCCAGAAATGATTGAAGCTACTGACTGAATGAAAAGAGCTGGCATCTCACTCTCTTTGAATCTTCTTTATCATGCTAAGAGGAGCAGGAAAAAGCAAAAAATTTCAGAATTGCACCTTGCAATGTGGAGAAATTACTGTTTGTGCATTTACAATATTCATTGATTTTTGCCATTGAAAAACGTCCAGAAATGATTGAAGCTACTGACTGAAGGAAAGGAGCTGGCATCTTACTCTCTTTGAATCTTCTTTATCATGCTAAGAGGAGCATGAAAAAGCAAAAAATTTCAGAATTGCACCTTGCAATGCGGAGAAATTACTGTTTGTGCATTTACAATATTCATTGATTTTTGATATTGAAAAACATCATGTTATTCATATACCAGAAATGTTTGAAGCTACTGACTGAATGAGAGAAGCTGGCATCTCACTCTCTTTGAATCTTCTTTATCATGCTAAGAGGAGCAGGAAAAGCAAAAAATTTCAGAATTGCACCTTGCAATGCGGAGAAATTACTGTTTGTGCATTTACAATATTCATTGATTTTTGCCATTGAAAAACGTCCAGAAATGATTGAAGCTACTGACTGAATGAAAGGAGCTGGCATCTCACTCTCTTTGAATCTTCTTTATCATGCTAAGAGGAGCAGGAAAAAGCAAAAAATTTCAGAATTGCACCTTGCAATGCGGAGAAATTACTGTTTGTGCATTTTTAATATTCATTGATTTTTGCCATTGAAAAACGTCCAGAAATGATTGAAGCTACTGACTGAATGAAAGGAGCTGGCATCTCACTCTCTTTGAATCTTCTTTATCATGCTAAGAGGAGCAGGAAAAAGCAAAAAATTTCAGAATTGCACCTTCCAATGCGGAGAAATTACTGTTTGTGCATTTACAATATTCATTGATTTTTGCCATTGAAAAACATCATGTTATTCATATACCAGAAATGTTTGAAGCTACTTACTGAATGAAAGGAGCTGGCATCTCACTCTCATTGAATCTTCTTTATCATGCTAAGAGGAGCAGGAAAAAGCAAAAAATTTCAGAATTGCACCTTGCAATGCGGAGAAATTACTGTTTGTGCATTTACAATATTCATTGATTTTTGCCATTGAAAAACGTCCAGAAATGATTGAAGATACTGACTGAATGAAAGGAGCTGGCATCTCACTCTCTTTGAATCTTCTTTATCATGCTAAGAGGAGCAGGAAAAAGCAAAAAATTTCAGAATTGCACCTTGCATTGCGGAGAAATTACTGTTTGTGCATTTACAATATTCATTGATTTTTGCCATTGAAAAACGTCCAGAAATGATTGAAGCTACTGACTGAATGAAAGGAGCTGGCATCTCACTCTCTTTGAATCTTCTTTATCATGCAAAGAGGAGCAGGAAAAAGCAAAAAATTTCAGAATTACACCTTGCAATGCGGAGAAATTACTGTTTGTGCATTTACAATATTCATTGATTTTTGCCATTGAAAAACATCATGTTATTCATATACCAGAAATGTTTGAAGCTACTGACTGAATGAAAGGAGCTGACATCTCACTCTCTTTGAATCTTCTTTATCATGCTAAGAGGAGCAGGAAAAAGCAAAAAATTTCAGAATTGCACCTTGCAATGCGGAGAAATTACTGTCTGTGCATTTACAATATTCATTGATTTTTGCCATTGAAAAACGTCCAGAAATGATTGAAGCTACTGACTGAATGAAAGGAGCTGGTATCTCACTCTCTTTGAATCTTCTTTATCATGCTAAGAGGAGCATGAAAAAGCAAAAAATTTCAGAATTGCACCTTGCAATGCGGAGAAATTACTGTTTGTGCATTTACAATATTCATTGATTTTTGCCATTGAAAAACATCATGTTATACATATACCAGAAATGTTTGAAGCTACTGACTGAATGAAAGGAGCTGGCATCTCACTCTCTTTGAATCTTCTTTATCATGCTAAGAGGAGCAGGAAAAAGCAAAAAATTTCAGAATTGCACCTTGCAATGCGGAGAAATTACTGTCTGTGCATTTACAATATTCATTGATTTTTGCCATTGAAAAACGTCCAGAAATGATTGAAGCTACTGAGTGAATGAAAGGAGCTGGCATCTCACTCTCTTTGAATCTTCTTTATAATGTTAAGAGGAGCAGGAAAAAGCAAAAAATTTCAGAATTGCACCTTGCAATGCGGAGAAATTACTGTTTGTGCATTTACAATATTCATTGATTTTTGCCATTGAAAAACGTCCAGAAATGATTGAAGCTACTGACTGAATGAAAGGAGCTGGTATCTCACTCTCTTTGAATCTTCTTTATCATGCTAAGAGGAGCATGAAAAAGCAAAAATTTCAGAATTGCACCTTGCAATGCGGAGAAATTACTGTTTGTGCATTTACAATATTCATTGATTTTTGCCATTGAAAAACATCATGTTATTCATATACCAGAAATGTTTGAAGCTACTGACTGAATGAAAGGAGCTGGCATCTCACTCTCATTGAATCTTCTTTATCATGCTAAGAGGAGCAGGAAAAAGCAAAAAATTTCAGAATTGCACCTTGCAATGCGGAGAAATTACTGTTTGTGCATTTACAATATTCATTGATTTTTGCCATTGAAAAACGTCCAGAAATGATTGAAGATACTGACTGAATGAAAGGAGCTGGCATCTCACTCTCTTTGAATCTTCTTTATCATGCTAAGAGGAGCAGGAAAAAGCAAAAAATTTCAGAATTGCACCTTGCAATGCGGAGAAATTACTGTTTGTGCATTTACAATATTCATTGATTTTTGCCATTGAAAAACGTCCAGAAATGATTGAAGCTACTGACTGAATGAAAGGAGCTGGTATCTCACTCTCTTTGAATCTTCTTTATCATGCTAAGAGGAGCAGAAAAAAGCAAAAAATTTCAGAATTGCACCTTGCAATGCGGAGAAATTACTGTTTGTGCATTTACAATATTCATTGATTTTTGCCATTGAAAAACGTCCAGAAATGATTGAAGCTACTGACTGAATGAAAGGAGCTGGCATCTCACTCTCTTTGAATCTTCTTTATAATGTTAAGAGGAGCAGGAAAAAGCAAAAAATTTCAGAATTGCACCTTGCAATGCGGAGAAATTACTGTTTGTGCATTTACAATATTCATTGATTTTTGCCATTGAAAAACGTCCAGAAATGATTGAAGCTACTGACTGAATGAAAGGAGCTGGCATCTCACTCTCTTTGAATCTTCTTTATCATGCTAAGAGGAGCAGGAAAAAGCAAAAAATTTCAGAATTGCACCTTGCAATGCGGAGAAATTACTGTTTGTGCATTTACAATATTCATTGATTTTTGCCATTGAAAAACATCATGTTATTCATATACCAGAAATGTTTGAAGCTACTGACTGAATGAAAGGAGATGACATGTCACTCTCTTTGAATCTTCTTTATCATGCTAAGAGGAGCAGGAAAAAGCAAAAAATTTCAGAATTGCACCTTGCAATGCGGAGAAATTACTGTTTGTGCATTTTTAATATTCATTGATTTTTGCCATTGAAAAACGTCCAGAAATGATTGAAGCTACTGACTGAATGAAAGGAGCTGGCATCTCACTCTCTTTGAATCTTCTTTATCATGCTAAGAGGAGCAGGAAAAAGCAAAAAATTTCAGAATTGCACCTTCCAATGCGGAGAAATTACTGTTTGTGCATTTACAATATTCATTGATTTTTGCCATTGAAAAACGTCCAGAAATGATTGAAGCTACTGACTGAATGAAAGGAGCTGGCATCTTACTCTCTTTGAATCTTCTTTATCATGCTAAGAGGAGCAGGAAAAAGCAAAAAATTTCAGAATTGCACCTTGCAATGCGGAGAAATTACTGTTTGTGCATTTACAATATTCATTGATTTTTGCCATTGAAAAACATCATGTTATTCATATACCAGAAATGTTTGAAGCTACTGACTGAATGAAAGGAGCTGACATCTCACTCTCTTTGAATCTTCTTTATCATGCTAAGAGGAGCAGGAAAAAGCAAAAAATTTCAGAATTGCACCTTGCAATGCGGAGAAATTACTGTTTGTGCATTTACAATATTCATTGATTTTTGCCATTGAAAAACATCATGTTATTCATATACCAGAAATGTTTGAAGCTACTGACTGAATGAAAGGAGCTGACATCTCACTCTCTTTGAATCTTCTTTATCATGCTAAGAGGAGCAGGAAAAAGCAAAAAATTTCAGAATTGCACCTTGCAATGCGGAGAAATTACTGTTTGTGCATTTACAATATTCATTGATTTTTGCCATTGAAAAACGTCCAGAAATGATTGAAGCTACTGACTGAATGAAAGGAGCTGGCATCTCACTCTCTTTGAATCTTCTTTATCATGCTAAGAGGAGCAGGAAAAAGCAAAAAATTTCAGAATTGCACCTTGCAATGCGGAGAAATTACTGTTTGTGCATTTACAATATTCATTGATTTTTGCCATTGAAAAACGTCCAGAAATGATTGAAGCTACTGACTGAATGAAAGGAGCTGGCATCTTACTCTCTTTGAATCTTCTTTATCATGCTAAGAGGAGCAGGAAAAAGCAAAAAATTACAGAATTGCACCTTGCAATGCGGAGAAATTACTGTTTGTGCATTTACAATATTCATTGATTTTTGCCATTGAAAAACATCATGTTATTCATATACCAGAAATGTTTGAAGCTACTGACTGAATGAAAGGAGCTGACATCTCACTCTCTTTGAATCTTCTTTATCATGCTAAGAGGAGCAGGAAAAAGCAAAAAATTTCAGAATTGCACCTTGCAATGCGGAGAAATTACTGTTTGTGCATTTACAATATTCATTGATTTTTGCCATTGAAAAACGTCCAGAAATGATTGAAGCTACTGACTGAATGAAAGGAGCTGGCATCTCACTCTCTTTGAATGTTCTTTATCATGCTAAGAGGAGCAGGAAAAAGCAAAAAATTTCAGAATTGCACCTTGCAATGCGGAGAAATTACTGTTTGTGCATTTACAATATTCATTGATTTTTGCCATTGAAAAACGTCCAGAAATGATTGAAGCTACTGACTGAATGAAAGGAGCTGGCATCTTACTCTCTTTGAATCTTCTTTATCATGATAAGAGGAGCAGGAAAAAGCAAAAAATTTCAGAATTGCACCTTGCAATGCGGAGAAATTACTGTTTGTGCATTTACAATATTCATTGATTTTTGCCATTGAAAAACATCATGTTATTCATATACCAGAAATGTTTGAAGCTACTGACTGAATGAAAGGAGCTGACATCTCACTCTCTTTGAATCTTCTTTATCATGCTAAGAGGAGCAGGAAAAAGCAAAAAATTTCAGAATTGCACCTTGCAATGCGGAGAAATTACTGTCTGTGCATTTACAATATTCATTGATTTTTGCCATTGAAAAACGTCCAGAAATGATTGAAGCTACTGACTGAATGAAAGGAGCTGGTATCTCACTCTCTTTGAATCTTCTTTATCATGCTAAGAGGAGCATGAAAAAGCAAAAATTTCAGAATTGCACCTTGCAATGCGGAGAAATTACTGTTTGTGCATTTACAATATTCATTGATTTTTGCCATTGAAAAACATCATGTTATTCATATACCAGAAATGTTTGAAGCTACTGACTGAATGAAAGGAGCTGGCATCTCACTCTCTTTGAATCTTCTTTATCATGCTAAGAGGGGCAGGAAAAGCAAAAAATTTCAGAATTGCACCTTGCAATGCGGAGAAATTACTGTTTGTGCATTTACAATATTCATTGATTTTTGCCATTGAAAAACGTCCAGAAATGATTGAAGCTACTGACTGAATGAAAGGAGCTGGCATCTCACTCTCTTTGAATCTTCTTTATCATGCTAAGAGGAGCAGGAAAAAGCAAAAAATTTCAGAATTGCACCTTGCAATGCGGAGAAATTACTGTTTGTGCATTTACAATATTCATTGATTTTTGCCATTGAAAAACGTCCAGAAATGATTGAAGCTACTGACTGAATGAAAGGAGCTGGCATCTCACTCTCTTTGAATCTTCTTTATCATGCTAAGAGGAGCAGGAAAAAGCAAAAAATTTCAGAATTGCACCTTCCAATGCGGAGAAATTACTGTTTGTGCATTTACAATATTCATTGATTTTTGCCATTGAAAAACATCATGTTATTCATATACCAGAAATGTTTGAAGCTACTGACTGAATGAAAGGAACTGGCATCTCACTCTCATTGAATCTTCTTTATCATGCTAAGAGGAGCAGGAAAAAGCAAAAAATTTCAGAATTGCACCTTGCAATGCGGAGAAATTACTGTTTGTGCATTTACAATATACATTGATTTTTGCCATTGAAAAACGTCCAGAAATGATTGAAGATACTGACTGAATGAAAGGAGCTGGCATCTCACTCTCTTTGAATCTTCTTTATCATGCTAAGAGGAGCAGGAAAAAGCAAAAAATTTCAGAATTGCACCTTGCAATGCGGAGAAATTACTGTTTGTGCATTTACAATATTCATTGATTTTTGCCATTGAAAAACGTCCAGAAATGATTGAAGCTACTGACTGAATGAAAGGAGCTGGCATCTCACTCTCTTTGAATCTTCTTTATCATGCAAAGAGGAGCAGGAAAAAGCAAAAAATTTCAGAATTACACCTTGCAATGCGGAGAAATTACTGTTTGTACATTTACAATATTCATTGATTTTTGCCATTGAAAAACATCATGTTATTCATATACCAGAAATGTTTGAAGCTACTGACTGAATGAAAGGAGCTGACATCTCACTCTCTTTGAATCTTCTTTATCATGCTAAGAGGAGCAGGAAAAAGCAAAAAATTTCAGAATTGCACCTTGCAATGCGGAGAAATTACTGTTTGTGCATTTACAATATTCATTGATTTTTGCCATTGAAAAACATCATGTTATTCATATACCAGAAATGTTTGAAGCTACTGACTGAATGAAAGGAGCTGGCATCTCACTCTCTTTGAATCTTCTTTATCATGCTAAGAGGAGCAGGAAAAAGCAAAAAATTTCAGAATTGCACCTTGCAATGCGGAGAAATTACTGTTTGTGCATTTACAATATTCATTGATTTTTGCCATTGAAAAACGTCCAGAAATGATTGAAGCTACTGACTGAATGAAAGGAGCTGGTATCTCACTCTCTTTGAATCTTCTTTATCATGCTAAGAGGAGCAGAAAAAAGCAAAAAATTTCAGAATTGCACCTTGCAATGCGGAGAAATTACTGTTTGTGCATTTACAATATTCATTGATTTTTGCCATTGAAAAACGTCCAGAAATGATTGAAGCTACTGACTGAATGAAAGGAGCTGGCATCTCACTCTCTTTGAATCTTCTTTATAATGTTAAGAGGAGCAGGAAAAAGCAAAAAATTTCAGAATTGCACCTTGCAATGCGGAGAAATTACTGTTTGTGCATTTACAATATTCATTGATTTTTGCCATTGAAAAATGTCCAGAAATGATTGAAGCTACTGACTGAATGAAAGGAGCTGGCATCTCACTCTCTTTGAATCTTCTTTATCATGCTAAGAGGAGCAGGAAAAAGCAAAAAATTTCAGAATTGCACCTTGCAATGCGGAGAAATTACTGTTTGTGCATTTACAATATTCATTGATTTTTGCCATTGAAAAACATCATGTTATTCATATACCAGAAATGTTTGAAGCTACTGACTGAATGAAAGGAGATGACATGTCACTCTCTTTGAATCTTCTTTATCATGCTAAGAGGAGCAGGAAAAAGCAAAAAATTTCAGAATTGCACCTTGCAATGCGGAGAAATTACTGTTTGTGCATTTTTAATATTCATTGATTTTTGCCATTGAAAAACGTCCAGAAATGATTGAAGCTACTGACTGAATGAAAGGAGCTGGCATCTCACTCTCTTTGAATCTTCTTTATCATGCTAAGAGGAGCAGGAAAAAGCAAAAAATTTCAGAATTGCACCTTGCAATGCGGAGAAATTACTGTTTGTGCATTTACAATATTCATTGATTTTTGCCATTGAAAAACGTCCAGAAATGATTGAAGCTACTGACTGAATGAAAGGAGCTGGCATCTTACTCTCTTTGAATCTTCTTTATCATGCTAAGAGGAGCAGGAAAAAGCAAAAAATTTCAGAATTGCACCTTGCAATGCGGAGAAATTACTGTTTGTGCATTTACAATATTCATTGATTTTTGCCATTGAAAAACATCATGTTATTCATATACCAGAAATGTTTGAAGCTACTGACTGAATGAAAGGAGCTGACATCTCACTCTCTTTGAATCTTCTTTATCATGCTAAGAGGAGCAGGAAAAAGCAAAAAATTTCAGAATTGCACCTTGCAATGCGGAGAAATTACTGTTTGTGCATTTACAATATTCATTGATTTTTGCCATTGAAAAACGTCCAGAAATGATTGAAGCTACTGACTGAATGAAAGGAGCTGGCATCTCACTCTCTTTGAATCTTCTTTATCATGCTAAGAGGAGCAGGAAAAAGCAAAAAATTTCAGAATTGCACCTTGCAATGCGGAGAAATTACTGTTTGTGCATTTACAATATTCATTGATTTTTGCCATTGAAAAACGTCCAGAAATGATTGAAGCTACTGACTGAATGAAAGGAGCTGGCATCTTACTCTCTTTGAATCTTCTTTATCATGCTAAGAGGAGCAGGAAAAAGCAAAAAATTACAGAATTGCACCTTGCAATGCGGAGAAATTACTGTTTGTGCATTTACAATATTCATTGATTTTTGCCATTGAAAAACATCATGTTATTCATATACCAGAAATGTTTGAAGCTACTGACTGAATGAAAGGAGCTGACATCTCACTCTCTTTGAATCTTCTTTATCATGCTAAGAGGAGCAGGAAAAAGCAAAAAATTTCAGAATTGCACCTTGCAATGCGGAGAAATTACTGTTTGTGCATTTACAATATTCATTGATTTTTGCCATTGAAAAACGTCCAGAAATGATTGAAGCTACTGACTGAATGAAAGGAGCTGGCATCTTACTCTCTTTGAATCTTCTTTATCATGCTAAGAGGAGCAGGAAAAAGCAAAAAATTACAGAATTGCACCTTGCAATGCGGAGAAATTACTGTTTGTGCATTTACAATATTCATTGATTTTTGCCATTGAAAAACATCATGTTATTCATATACCAGAAATGTTTGAAGCTACTGACTGAATGAAAGGAGCTGACATCTCACTCTCTTTGAATCTTCTTTATCATGCTAAGAGGAGCAGGAAAAAGCAAAAAATTTCAGAATTGCACCTTGCAATGCGGAGAAATTACTGTTTGTGCATTTACAATATTCATTGATTTTTGCCATTGAAAAACGTCCAGAAATGATTGAAGTTACTGACTGAATGAAAGGAGCTGGCATCTCACTCTCTTTGAATCTTCTTTATCATGCTAAGAGGAGCAGGAAAAAGCAAAAAATTTCAGAATTGCATCTTGCAATGCGGAGAAATTACTGTTTGTGCATTTACAATATTCATTGATTTTTGCCATTGAAAAACGTCCAGAAATGATTGAAGCTACTGACTGAATGAAAGGAGCTGGCATCTTACTCTCTTTGAATCTTCTTTATTATGCTAAGAGGAGCAGGAAAAAGCAAAAAATTTCAGAATTGCACCTTGCAATGCGGAGAAATTACTGTTTGTGCATTTACAATATTCATTGATTTTTGCCATTGAAAAACATCATGTTATTCATATACCAGAAATGTTTGAAGCTACTGACTGAATGAAAGGAGCTGACATCTCACTCTCTTTGAATCTTCTTTATCATGCTAAGAGGAGCAGGAAAAAGCAAAAAATTTCAGAATTGCACCTTGCAATGCGGAGAAATTACTGTCTGTGCATTTACAATATTCATTGATTTTTGCCATTGAAAAACGTCCAGAAATGATTGAAGCTACTGACTGAATGAAAGGAGCTGGTATCTCACTCTCTTTGAATCTTCTTTATCATGCTAAGAGGAGCATGAAAAAGCAAAAATTTCAGAATTGCACCTTGCAATGCGGAGAAATTACTGTTTGTGCATTTACAATATTCATTGATTTTTGCCATTGAAAAACATCATGTTATTCATATACCAGAAATGTTTGAAGCTACTGACTGAATGAAAGGAGCTGGCATCTCACTCTCTTTGAATCTTCTTTATCATGCTAAGAGGAGCAGGAAAAGCAAAAAATTTCAGAATTGCACCTTGCAATGCGGAGAAATCACTGTTTGTGCATTTACAATATTCATTGATTTTTGCCATTGAAAAACGTCCAGAAATGATTGAAGCTACTGACTGAATGAAAGGAGCTGGCATCTCACTCTCTTTGAATCTTCTTTATCATGCTAAGAGGAGCAGGAAAAAGCAAAAAATTTCAGAATTGCACCTTGCAATGCGGAGAAATTACTGTTTGTGCATTTTTAATATTCATTGATTTTTGCCATTGAAAAACGTCCAGAAATGATTGAAGCTACTGACTGAATGAAAGGAGCTGGCATCTAACTCTCTTTGAATCTTCTTTATCATGCTAAGAGGAGCAGGAAAAAGCAAAAAATTTCAGAATTGCACCTTCCAATGCGGAGAAATTACTGTTTGTGCATTTACAATATTCATTGATTTTTACCATTGAAAAACATCATGTTATTCATATACCAGAAATGTTTGAAGCTACTGACTGAATGAAAGGAGCTGACATCTCACTCTCTTTGAATCTTCTTTATCATGCTAAGAGGAGCAGGAAAAAGCAAAAAATTTCAGAATTGCACCTTGCAATGCGGAGAAATTACTGTTTGTGCATTTACAATATTCATTGATTTTTGCCATTGAAAAACATCATGTTATTCATATACCAGAAATGTTTGAAGCTACTGACTGAATGAAAGGAGCTGGCATCTCACTCTCTTTGAATCTTCTTTATCATGCTAAGAGGAGCAGGAAAAAGCAAAAAATTTGAGAATTGCACCTTGCAATGCGGAGAAATTACTGTTTGTGCATTTACAATATTCATTGATTTTTGCCATTGAAAAACGTCCAGAAATGATTGAAGCTACTGACTGAATGAAAGGAGCTGGTATCTCACTCTCTTTGATTCTTCTTTATCATGCTAAGAGGAGCAGAAAAAAGCAAAAAATTTCAGAATTGCACCTTGCAATGCGGAGAAATTACTGTTTGTGCATTTACAATATTCATTGATTTTTGCCATTGAAAAACGTCCAGAAATGATTGAAGCTACTGACTGAATGAAAGGAGCTGGCATCTCACTCTCTTTGAATCTTCTTTATAATGTTAAGAGGAGCAGGAAAAAGCAAAAAATTACAGAATTGCACCTTGCAATGCGGAGAAATTACTGTTTGTGCATTTACAATATTCATTGATTTTTGCAATTGAAAAACATCATGTTATTCATATACCAGAAATGTTTGAAGCTACTGACTGAATGAAAGGAGCTGACATCTCACTCTCTTTGAATCTTCTTTATCATGCTAAGAGGAGCAGGAAAAAGCAAAAAATTTCAGAATTGCACCTTGCAATGCGGAGAAATTACTGTTTGTGCATTTACAATATTCATTGATTTTTGCCATTGAAAAACGTCCAGAAATGATTGAAGCTACTGACTGAATGAAAGGAGCTGGCATCTCACTCTCTTTGAATCTTCTTTATCATGCTAAGAGGAGCAGGAAAAAGCAAAAAATTTCAGAATTGCACCTTGCAATGCGGAGAAATTACTGTTTGTGCATTTACAATATTCATTGATTTTTGCCATTGAAAAACATCATGTTATTCATATACCAGAAATGTTTGAAGCTACTGACTGAATGAAAGGAGCTGGCATCTCACTCTCTTTGAATCTTCTTTATCATGCTAAGAGGAGCAGGAAAAGCAAAAAATTTCAGAATTGCACCTTGCAATGCGGAGAAATTACTGTTTGTGCATTTACAATATTCATTGATTTTTGCCATTGAAAAACGTCCAGAAATGATTGAAGCTACTGACTGAATGAAAGGAGCTGGCATCTCACTCTCTTTGAATCTTCTTTATCATGCTAAGAGGAGCAGGAAAAAGCAAAAAATTTCAGAATTGCACCTTGCAATGCGGAGAAATTACTGTTTGTGCATTTTTAATATTCATTGATTTTTGCCATTGAAAAACGTCCAGAAATGATTGAAGCTACTGACTGAATGAAAGGAGCTGGCATTTCACTCTCTTTGAATCTTCTTTATCATGCTAAGAGGAGCAGGAAAAAGCAAAAAATTTCAGAATTGCACCTTCCAATGCGGAGAAATTACTGTTTGTGCATTTACAATATTCATTGATTTTTGCCATTGAAAAACATCATGTTATTCATATACCAGAAATGTTTGAAGCTACTGACTGAATGAAAGGAGCTGGCATCTCACTCTCTTTGAATCTTCTTTATCATGCTAAGAGGAGCAGGAAAAAGCAAAAAATTTCAGAATTGCACCTTGCAATGCGGAGAAATTACTGTGTGTGCATTTACAATATTCATTGATTTTTGCCATTGAAAAACGTCCAGAAATGATTGAAGCTACTGACTGAATGAAAGGAGCTGGTATCTCACTCTCTTTGATTCTTCTTTATCATGCTAAGAGGAGCAGAAAAAAGCAAAAAATTTCAGAATTGCACCTTGCAATGCGGAGAAATTACTGTTTGTGCATTTACAATATTCATTGATTTTTGCCATTGAAAAACGTCCAGAAATGATTGAAGCTACTGACTGAATGAAAGGAGCTGGCATCTCACTCTCTTTGAATCTTCTTTATAATGTTAAGAGGAGCAGGAAAAAGCAAAAAATTTCAGAATTGCACCTTGCAATGCGGAGAAATTACTGTTTGTGCATTTACAATATTCATTGATTTTTGCCATTGAAAAACGTCCAGAAATGATTGAAGCTACTGACTGAATGAAAGGAGCTGGCATCTCACTCTCTTTGAATCTTCTTTATCATGCTAAGAGGAGCAGGAAAAAGCAAAAAATTTCAGAATTGCACCTTGCAATGCGGAGAAATTACTGTTTGTGCATTTACAATATTCATTGATTTTTGCCATTGAAAAACATCATGTTATTCATATACCAGAAATGTTTGAAGCTACTGACTGAATGAAAGGAGATGACATGTCACTCTCTTTGAATCTTCTTTATCATGCTAAGAGGAGCAGGAAAAAGCAAAAAATTTCAGAATTGCACCTTGCAATGCGGAGAAATTACTGTTTGTGCATTTTTAATATTCATTGATTTTTGCCATTGAAAAACGTCCAGAAATGATTGAAGCTACTGACTGAATGAAAGGAGCTGGCATCTCACTCTCTTTGAATCTTCTTTATCATGCTAAGAGGAGCAGGAAAAAGCAAAAAATTTCAGAATTGCACCTTCCAATGCGGAGAAATTACTGTTTGTGCATTTACAATATTCATTGATTTTTGCCATTGAAAAACGTCCAGAAATGATTGAAGCTACTGACTGAATGAAAGGAGCTGGCATCTTACTCTCTTTGAATCTTCTTTATCATGCTAAGAGGAGCAGGAAAAAGCAAAAAATTTCAGAATTGCACCTTGCAATGCGGAGAAATTACTGTTTGTGCATTTACAATATTCATTGATTTTTGCCATTGAAAAACATCATGTTATTCATATACCAGAAATGTTTGAAGCTACTGACTGAATGAAAGGAGCTGACATCTCACTCTCTTTGAATCTTCTTTATCATGCTAAGAGGAGCAGGAAAAAGCAAAAAATTTCAGAATTGCACCTTGCAATGCGGAGAAATTACTGTTTGTGCATTTACAATATTCATTGATTTTTGCCATTGAAAAACGTCCAGAAATGATTGAAGCTACTGACTGAATGAAAGGAGCTGGCATCTCACTCTCTTTGAATCTTCTTTATCATGCTAAGAGGAGCAGGAAAAAGCAAAAAATTTCAGAATTGCACCTTGCAATGCGGAGAAATTACTGTTTGTGCATTTACAATATTCATTGATTTTTGCCATTGAAAAACGTCCAGAAATGATTGAAGCTACTGACTGAATGAAAGGAGCTGGCATCTTACTCTCTTTGAATCTTCTTTATCATGCTAAGAGGAGCAGGAAAAAGCAAAAAATTACAGAATTGCACCTTGCAATGCGGAGAAATTACTGTTTGTGCATTTACAATATTCATTGATTTTTGCCATTGAAAAACATCATGTTATTCATATACCAGAAATGTTTGAAGCTACTGACTGAATGAAAGGAGCTGACATCTCACTCTCTTTGAATCTTCTTTATCATGCTAAGAGGAGCAGGAAAAAGCAAAAAATTTCAGAATTGCACCTTGCAATGCGGAGAAATTACTGTCTGTGCATTTACAATATTCATTGATTTTTGCCATTGAAAAACGTCCAGAAATGATTGAAGCTACTGACTGAATGAAAGGAGCTGGTATCTCACTCTCTTTGAATCTTCTTTATCATGCTAAGAGGAGCATGAAAAAGCAAAAAATTTCAGAATTGCACCTTCCAATGCGGAGAAATTACTGTTTGTGCATTTACAATATTCATTGATTTTTGCCATTGAAAAACGTCCAGAAATGATTGAAGCTACTGACTGAATGAAAGGAGCTGGCATCTTACTCTCTTTGAATCTTCTTTATCATGCTAAGAGGAGCAGGAAAAAGCAAAAAATTTCAGAATTGCACCTTGCAATGCGGAGAAATTACTGTTTGTGCATTTACAATATTCATTGATTTTTGCCATTGAAAAACATCATGTTATTCATATACCAGAAATGTTTGAAGCTACTGACTGAATGAAAGGAGCTGACATCTCACTCTCTTCGAATCTTCTTTATCATGCTAAGAGGAGCAGGAAAAAGCAAAAAATTTCAGAATTGCACCTTGCAATGCGGAGAAATTACTGTTTGTGCATTTACAATATTCATTGATTTTTGCCATTGAAAAACGTCCAGAAATGATTGAAGCTACTGACTGAATGAAAGGAGCTGGCATCTTACTCTCTTTGAATCTTCTTTATCATGCTAAGAGGAGCAGGAAAAAGCAAAAAATTACAGAATTGCACCTTGCAATGCGGAGAAATTACTGTTTGTGCATTTACAATATTCATTGATTTTTGCCATTGAAAAACATCATGTTATTCATATACCAGAAATGTTTGAAGCTACTGACTGAATGAAAGGAGCTGACATCTCACTCTCTTTGAATCTTCTTTATCATGCTAAGAGGAGCAGGAAAAAGCAAAAAATTTCAGAATTGCACCTTGCAATGCGGAGAAATTACTGTCTGTGCATTTACAATATTCATTGATTTTTGCCATTGAAAAACGTCCAGAAATGATTGAAGCTACTGACTGAATGAAAGGAGCTGGTATCTCACTCTCTTTGAATCTTCTTTATCATGCTAAGAGGAGCATGAAAAAGCAAAAAATTTCAGAATTGCACCTTGCAATGCGGAGAAATTACTGTTTGTGCATTTACAATATTCATTGATTTTTGCCATTGAAAAACATCATGTTATTCATATACCAGAAATGTTTGAAGCTACTGACTGAATGAAAGGAGCTGGCATCTCACTCTCTTTGAATCTTCTTTATCATGCTAAGAGGAGCAGGAAAAGCAAAAAATTTCAGAATTGCACCTTGCAATGCGGAGAAATTACTGTTTGTGCATTTACAATATTCATTGATTTTTGCCATTGAAAAACGTCCAGAAATGATTGAAGCTACTGACTGAATGAAAGGAGCTGGCATCTCACTCTCTTTGAATCTTCTTTATCATGCTAAGAGGAGCAGGAAAAAGCAAAAAATTTCAGAATTGCACCTTGCAATGCGGAGAAATTACTGTTTGTGCATTTTTAATATTCATTGATTTTTGCCATTGAAAAACGTCCAGAAATGATTGAAGCTACTGACTGAATGAAAGGAGCTGGCATTTCACTCTCTTTGAATCTTCTTTATCATGCTAAGAGGAGTAGGAAAAAGCAAAAAATTTCAGAATTGCACCTTCCAATGCGGAGAAATTACTGTTTGTGCATTTACAATATTCATTGATTTTTGCCATTGAAAAACATCATGTTATTCATATACCAGAAATGTTTGAAGCTACTGACTGAATGAAAGGAGCTGGCATCTCACTCTCTTTGAATCTTCTTTATCATGCTAAGAGGAGCAGGAAAAAGCAAAAAATTTCAGAATTGCACCTTGCAATGCGGAGAAATTACTGTTTGTGCATTTACAATATTCATTGATTTTTGCCATTGAAAAACGTCCAGAAATGATTGAAGCTACTGACTGAATGAAAGGAGCTGGTATCTCACTCTCTTTGATTCTTCTTTATCATGCTAAGAGGAGCAGAAAAAAGCAAAAAATTTCAGAATTGCACCTTGCAATGCGGAGAAATTACTGTTTGTGCATTTACAATATTCATTGATTTTTGCCATTGAAAAACGTCCAGAAATGATTGAAGCTACTGACTGAATGAAAGGAGCTGGCATCTCACTCTCTTTGAATCTTCTTTATAATGTTAAGAGGAGCAGGAAAAAGCAAAAAATTTCAGAATTGCACCTTGCAATGCGGAGAAATTACTGTTTGTGCATTTACAATATTCATTGATTTTTGCCATTGAAAAACGTCCAGAAATGATTGAAGCTACTGACTGAATGAAAGGAGCTGGCATCTCACTCTCTTTGAATCTTCTTTATCATGCTAAGAGGAGCAGGAAAAAGCAAAAAATTTCAGAATTGCACCTTGCAATGCGGAGAAATTACTGTTTGTGCATTTACAATATTCATTGATTTTTGCCATTGAAAAACATCATGTTATTCATATACCAGAAATGTTTGAAGCTACTGACTGAATGAAAGGAGATGACATGTCACTCTCTTTGAATCTTCTTTATCATGCTAAGAGGAGCAGGAAAAAGCAAAAAATTTCAGAATTGCACCTTGCAATGCGGAGAAATTACTGTTTGTGCATTTTTAATATTCATTGATTTTTGCCATTGAAAAACGTCCAGAAATGATTGAAGCTACTGACTGAATGAAAGGAGCTGGCATCTCACTCTCTTTGAATCTTCTTTATCATGCTAAGAGGAGCAGGAAAAAGCAAAAAATTTCAGAATTGCACCTTCCAATGCGGAGAAATTACTGTTTGTGCATTTACAATATTCATTGATTTTTGCCATTGAAAAACGTCCAGAAATGATTGAAGCTACTGACTGAATGAAAGGAGCTGGCATCTTACTCTCTTTGAATCTTCTTTATCATGCTAAGAGGAGCAGGAAAAAGCAAAAAATTTCAGAATTGCACCTTGCAATGCGGAGAAATTACTGTTTGTGCATTTACAATATTCATTGATTTTTGCCATTGAAAAACATCATGTTATTCATATACCAGAAATGTTTGAAGCTACTGACTGAATGAAAGGAGCTGACATCTCACTCTCTTTGAATCTTCTTTATCATGCTAAGAGCAGGAAAAAGCAAAAAATTTCAGAATTGCACCTTGCAATGCGGAGAAATTACTGTTTGTGCATTTACAATATTCATTGATTTTTGCCATTGAAAAACGTCCAGAAATGATTGAAGCTACTGACTGAATGAAAGGAGCTGGCATCTCACTCTCTTTGAATCTTCTTTATCATGCTAAGAGGAGCAGGAAAAAGCAAAAAATTTCAGAATTGCACCTTGCAATGCGGAGAAATTACTGTTTGTGCATTTACAATATTCATTGATTTTTGCCATTGAAAAACGTCCAGAAATGATTGAAGCTACTGACTGAATGAAAGGAGCTGGCATCTTACTCTCTTTGAATCTTCTTTATCATGCTAAGAGGAGCAGGAAAAAGCAAAAAATTACAGAATTGCACCTTGCAATGCGGAGAAATTACTGTTTGTGCATTTACAATATTCATTGATTTTTGCCATTGAAAAACATCATGTTATTCATATACCAGAAATGTTTGAAGCTACTGACTGAATGAAAGGAGCTGACATCTCACTCTCTTTGAATCTTCTTTATCATGCTAAGAGGAGCAGGAAAAAGCAAAAAATTTCAGAATTGCACCTTGCAATGCGGAGAAATTACTGTCTGTGCATTTACAATATTCATTGATTTTTGCCATTGAAAAACGTCCAGAAATGATTGAAGCTACTGACTGAATGAAAGGAGCTGGTATCTCACTCTCTTTGAATCTTCTTTATCATGCTAAGAGGAGCATGAAAAAGTAAAAAATTTCAGAATTGCACCTTGCAATGTGGAGAAATTACTGTTTGTGCATTTACAATATTCATTGATTTTTGCCATTGAAAAACGTCCAGAAATGATTGAAGCTACTGACTGAATGAAAGGAGCTGGCATCTTACTCTCTTTGAATCTTGTTTATCATGCTAAGAGGAGCAGGAAAAAGCAAAAAATTACAGAATTGCACCTTGCAATACGGAGAAATTACTGTTTGTGCATTTACAATATTCATTGATTTTTGCCATTGAAAAACATCATGTTATTCATATACCAGAAATGTTTGAAGCTACTGACTGAATGAAAGGAGCTGACATCTCACTCTCTTTGAATCTTCTTTATCATGCTAAGAGGAGCAGGAAAAAGCAAAAAATTTCAGAATTGCACCTTGCAATGCGGAGAAATTACTGTCTGTGCATTTACAATATTCATTGATTTTTGCCATTGAAAAACGTCCAGAAATGATTGAAGCTACTGACTGAATGAAAGGAGCTGGTATCTCACTCTCTGAATCTTCTTTATCATGCTAAGAGGAGCATGAAAAAGCAAAAAATTTCAGAATTGCACCTTGCAATGCGGAGAAATTACTGTTTGTGCATTTACAATATTCATTGATTTTTGCCATTGAAAAACATCATGTTATTCATATACCAGAAATGTTTGAAGCTACTGACTGAATGAAAGGAGCTGGCATCTCACTCTCTTTGAATCTTCTTTATCATGCTAAGAGGAGCAGGAAAAGCAAAAAATTTCAGAATTGCACCTTGCAATGCGGAGAAATTACTGTTCGTGCATTTACAATATTCATTGATTTTTGCCATTGAAAAACGTCCAGAAATGATTGAAGCTACTGACTGAATGAAAGGAGCTGGCATCTCACTCTTTGAATCTTCTTTATCATGCTAAGAGGAGCAGGAAAAAGCAAAAAATTTCAGAATTGCACCTTGCAATGCGGAGAAATTACTGTTTGTGCATTTTTAATATTCATTGATTTTTGCCATTGAAAAACGTCCAGAAATGATTGAAGCTACTGACTGAATGAAAGGAGCTGGCATCTCACTCTCTTTGAATCTTCTTTATCATGCTAAGAGTAGCAGGAAAAAGCAAAAAATTTCAGAATTGCACCTTCCAATGCGGAGAAATTACTGTTTGTGCATTTACAATATTCATTGATTTTTGCCATTGAAAAACATCATGTTATTCATATACCAGAAATGTTTGAAGCTACTGACTGAATGAAAGGAGCTGGCATCTCACTCTCATTGAATCTTCTTTATCATGCTAAGAGGAGCAGGAAAAAGCAAAAAAATTTCAGAATTGCACCTTGCAATGCGGAGAAATTACTGTTTGTGCATTTACAATATTCATTGATTTTTGCCATTGAAAAACGTCCAGAAATGATTGAAGCTACTGACTGAATGAAAGGAGCTGGCATCTCACTCTCTTTGAATCTTCTTTATCATGCTAAGAGGAGCAGGAAAAAGCAAAAAATTTCAGAATTGCACCTTGCAATGCGGAGAAATTACTGTTTGTGCATTTACAATATTCATTGATTTTTGCCATTGAAAAACGTCCAGAAATGATTGAAGCTACTGACTGAATGAAAGGAGCTGGCATCTCACTCACTTTGAATCTTCTTTATCATGCTAAGAGGAGCAGGAAAAAGCAAAAAATTTCAGAATTGCACCTTGCAATGCGGAGAAATTACTGTTTGTGCATTTACAATATTCATTGATTTTTGCCATTGAAAAACATCATGTTATTCATATACCAGAAATGTTTGAAGCTACTGACTGAATGAAAGGAGCTGGCATCTCACTCTCTTTGAATCTTCTTTATCATGCTAAGAGGAGCAGGAAAAAGCAAAAAATTTCAGAATTGCACCTTGCAATGCGGATAAATTACTGTTTGTGCATTTACAATATTCATTGATTTTTGCCATTGAAAAACATCATGTTATTCATATACCAGAAATGATTGAAGCTACTGACTGAATGAAAGGAGCTGGCATCTCACTCTCTTTGAATCTTCTTTATCATGTTAAGAGGAGCAGGAAAAAGCAAAAAATTTCAGAATTGCACCTTGCAATGCGGAGAAATTACTGTTTGTGCATTTACAATATTCATTGATTTTTGCCATTGAAAAACATCATGTTATTCATATACCAGAATTGATTGAAGCTACTGACTGAATGAAAGGAGCTGGCATCTCACTCTCTTTGAATCTTCTTTATCATGCTAAGAGGAGCAGGAAAAAGCAAAAAATTTCAGAATTGCACCTTGCAATGCGGAGAAATTACTGTTTGTGCATTTAAAATATTCATTGATTTTTGCAATTGAAAAACGTCCAGAAATGATTGAAGCTACTGACTGAATGAAAGGAGCTGGCATCTCACTCTCTTTGAATCTTGTTTATCATGCTAAGAGGAGCAGGAAAAAGCAAAAAATTTCAGAATTGCACCTTGCAATGCGGAGAAATTACTGTTTTGTGCATTTACAATATTCATTGATTTTTGCCATTGAAAAACATCATGTTATTCATATACCAGAAATGTTTGAAGCTACTGACTGAATGAAAGGAGCTGGCATCTCACTCTCTTTGAATCTAGTTTATCATGCTAAGAGGAGCAGGAAAAAGCAAAAAATTTCAGAATTGCACCTTGCACTGCGAAGAAATTACTGTTTGTTCATTTACAATATTCATTGATTTTTGCCATTGAAAAATGTCCAGAAATGATTGAAGCTACTGACTGAATGAAAGGAGTTGGCATCTCACTCTCTTTGAAACTTCTTTATCATGCTAAGAGAAGCAGGAAAAAGCAAAAAATTTCAGAATTGCACCTTGCAATGCGGAGAAATTACTGTTTGTGCATTTACAATATTCATTGATTTTTGCCATTGAAAAACGTCCAGAAATGATTGAAGCTACTGACTGAATGAAAGGAGCTGGCATCTCACTCTCTTTGAATCTTGTTTATCATGCTAAGAGGAGCAGGAAAAAGCAAAAAATTTCAGAATTGCACCTTGCAATGCGGAGAAATTACTGTTTGTGCATTTACAATATTCATTGATTTTTGCCATTGAAAAACGTCCAGAAATGATTGAAGCTACTGACTGAACGAAAGGAGCTGGCATCTCACTCTCTTTGAATCTTCTTTATCATGCTAAGAGGAGCAGGAAAAAGCAAAAAATTTCAGAATTGCACCTTGCAATGCGGAGAAATTACTGTTTGTGCATTTACAATATTCATTGATTTTTGCCATTGAAAAACGTCCAGAAATGATTGAAGCTACTGACTGAATGAAAGAAGCTGGCATCTCATTCTCTTTGAATCTTCTTTATCATGCTAAGAGGAGCAGGAAAAAGCAAAAAATTTCAGAATTGCACCTTGCAATGCGGAGAAATTACTGTTTGTGCATTTACAAAATTCATTGATTTTTGCCATTGAAAAACATCATGTTATTCATATACCAGAAATGATTGAAGCTACTGACTGAATGAAAGGAGCTGGCATCTCACTCTCTTTGAATCTTCTTTATCATGCTAAGAGGAGCAGGAAAAGCAAAAAATTTCAGAATTGCACCTTGCAATGCGGAGAAATTACTGTTTGTGCATTTACAATATTCATTGATTTTTGCCATTGAAAAACGTCCAGAAATGATTGAAGCTACTGACTGAATGAAAGGAGCTGGCATCTCACTCTCTTTGAATCTTCTTTATCATGCTAAGAGGAGCAGGAAAAAGCAAAAAATTACAGAATTGCACCTTGCAATGCGGAGAAATTACTGTTTGTGCATTTACAATATTCATTGATTTTTGCCATTGAAAAACATCATGTTATTCATATACCAGAAATGTTTGAAGCTACTGACTGAATGAAAGGAGCTGACATCTCACTCTCTTTGAATCTTCTTTATCATGCTAAGAGGAGCAGGAAAAAGCAAAAAATTTCAGAATTGCACCTTGCAATGCGGAGAAATTACTGTCTGTGCATTTACAATATTCATTGATTTTTGCCATTGAAAAACGTCCAGAAATGATTGAAGCTACTGACTGAATGAAAGGAGCTGGTATCTCACTCTCTTTGAATCTTCTTTATCATGCTAAGAGGAGCATGAAAAAGCAAAAAATTTCAGAATTGCACCTTCCAATGCGGAGAAATTACTGTTTGTGCATTTACAATATTCATTGATTTTTGCCATTGAAAAACGTCCAGAAATGATTGAAGCTACTGACTGAATGAAAGGAGCTGGCATCTTACTCTCTTTGAATCTTCTTTATCATGCTAAGAGGAGCAGGAAAAAGCAAAAAATTTCAGAATTGCACCTTGCAATGCGGAGAAATTACTGTTTGTGCATTTACAATATTCATTGATTTTTGCCATTGAAAAACATCATGTTATTCATATACCAGAAATGTTTGAAGCTACTGACTGAATGAAAGGAGCTGACATCTCACTCTCTTTGAATCTTCTTTATCATGCTAAGAGGAGCAGGAAAAAGCAAAAAATTTCAGAATTGCACCTTGCAATGCGGAGAAATTACTGTTTGTGCATTTACAATATTCATTGATTTTTGCCATTGAAAAACGTCCAGAAATGATTGAAGCTACTGACTGAATGAAAGGAGCTGGCATCTCACTCTCTTTGAATCTTCTTTATCATGCTAAGAGGAGCAGGAAAAAGCAAAAAATTTCAGAATTGCACCTTGCAATGTGGAGAAATTACTGTTTGTGCATTTACAATATTCATTGATTTTTGCCATTGAAAAACGTCCAGAAATGATTGAAGCTACTGACTGAATGAAAGGAGCTGGCATCTTACTCTCTTTGAATCTTGTTTATCATGCTAAGAGGAGCAGGAAAAAGCAAAAAATTACAGAATTGCACCTTGCAATACGGAGAAATTACTGTTTGTGCATTTACAATATTCATTGATTTTTGCCATTGAAAAACATCATGTTATTCATATACCAGAAATGTTTGAAGCTACTGACTGAATGAAAGGAGCTGACATCTCACTCTCTTTGAATCTTCTTTATCATGCTAAGAGGAGCAGGAAAAAGCAAAAAATTTCAGAATTGCACCTTGCAATGCGGAGGAATTACTGTCTGTGCATTTACAATATTCATTGATTTTTGCCATTGAAAAACGTCCAGAAATGATTGAAGCTACTGACTGAATGAAAGCAGCTGGTATCTCACTCTCTGAATCTTCTTTATCATGCTAAGAGGAGCATGAAAAAGCAAAAAATTTCAGAATTGCACCTTGCAATGCGGAGAAATTACTGTTTGTGCATTTACAATATTCATTGATTTTTGCCATTGAAAAACATCATGTTATTCATATACCAGAAATGTTTGAAGCTACTGACAATGAAAGGAGCTGGCATCTCACTCTCTTTGAATCTTCTTTATCATGCTAAGAGGAGCAGGAAAAGCAAAAAATTTCAGAATTGCACCTTGCAATGCGGAGAAATTACTGTTCGTGCATTTACAATATTCATTGATTTTTGCCATTGAAAAACGTCCAGAAATGATTGAAGCTACTGACTGAATGAAAGGAGCTGGCATCTCACTCTCTTTGAATCTTCTTTATCATGCTAAGAGGAGCAGGAAAAAGCAAAAAATTTCAGAATTGCACCTTGCAATGCGGAGAAATTACTGTTTGTGCATTTACAATATTCATTGATTTTTGCCATTGAAAAACGTCCAGAAATGATTGAAGCTACTGACTGAATGAAAGGAGCTGGCATCTCACTCTCTTTGAATCTTCTTTATCATGCTAAGAGGAGCAGGAAAAAGCAAAAAATTTCAGAATTGCACCTTGCAATGCGGAGAAATTACTGTTTGTGCATTTACAAAATTCATTGATTTTTGCCATTGAAAAACATCATGTTATTCATATACCAGAAATGATTGAAGCTACTGACTGAATGAAAGGAGCTGGCATCTCACTCTCTTTGAATCTTCTTTATCATGCTAAGAGGAGCAGGAAAAGCAAAAAATTTCAGAATTGCACCTTGCAATGCGGAGAAATTACTGTTTGTGCATTTACAATATTCATTGATTTTTGCCATTGAAAAACGTCCAGAAATGATTGAAGCTACTGACTGAATGAAAGGAGCTGGCATCTCACTCTCTTTGAATCTTCTTTATCATGCTAAGAGGAGCAGGAAAAAGCAAAAAATTACAGAATTGCACCTTGCAATGCGGAGAAATTACTGTTTGTGCATTTACAATATTCATTGATTTTTGCCATTGAAAAACATCATGTTATTCATATACCAGAAATGTTTGAAGCTACTGACTGAATGAAAGGAGCTGACATCTCACTCTCTTTGAATCTTCTTTATCATGCTAAGAGGAGCAGGAAAAAGCAAAAAATTTCAGAATTGCACCTTGCAATGCGGAGAAATTACTGTCTGTGCATTTACAATATTCATTGATTTTTGCCATTGAAAAACGTCCAGAAATGATTGAAGCTACTGACTGAATGAAAGGAGCTGGTATCTCACTCTCTTTGAATCTTCTTTATCATGCTAAGAGGAGCATGAAAAAGCAAAAAATTTCAGAATTGCACCTTCCAATGCGGAGAAATTACTGTTTGTGCATTTACAATATTCATTGATTTTTGCCATTGAAAAACGTCCAGAAATGATTGAAGCTACTGACTGAATGAAAGGAGCTGGCATCTTACTCTCTTTGAATCTTCTTTATCATGCTAAGAGGAGCAGGAAAAAGCAAAAAATTTCAGAATTGCACCTTGCAATGCGGAGAAATTACTGTTTGTGCATTTACAATATTCATTGATTTTTGCCATTGAAAAACATCATGTTATTCATATACCAGAAATGTTTGAAGCTACTGACTGAATGAAAGGAGCTGACATCTCACTCTCTTTGAATCTTCTTTATCATGCTAAGAGGAGCAGGAAAAAGCAAAAAATTTCAGAATTGCACCTTGCAATGCGGAGAAATTACTGTTTGTGCATTTACAATATTCATTGATTTTTGCCATTGAAAAACGTCCAGAAATGATTGAAGCTACTGACTGAATGAAAGGAGCTGGCATCTCACTCTCTTTGAATCTTCTTTATCATGCTAAGAGGAGCAGGAAAAAGCAAAAAATTTCAGAATTGCACCTTGCAATGTGGAGAAATTACTGTTTGTGCATTTACAATATTCATTGATTTTTGCCATTGAAAAACGTCCAGAAATGATTGAAGCTACTGACTGAATGAAAGGAGCTGGCATCTTACTCTCTTTGAATCTTGTTTATCATGCTAAGAGGAGCAGGAAAAAGCAAAAAATTACAGAATTGCACCTTGCAATACGGAGAAATTACTGTTTGTGCATTTACAATATTCATTGATTTTTGCCATTGAAAAACATCATGTTATTCATATACCAGAAATGTTTGAAGCTACTGACTGAATGAAAGGAGCTGACATCTCACTCTCTTTGAATCTTCTTTATCATGCTAAGAGGAGCAGGAAAAAGCAAAAAATTTCAGAATTGCACCTTGCAATGCGGAGAAATTACTGTCTGTGCATTTACAATATTCATTGATTTTTGCCATTGAAAAACGTCCAGAAATGATTGAAGCTACTGACTGAATGAAAGCAGCTGGTATCTCACTCTCTGAATCTTCTTTATCATGCTAAGAGGAGCATGAAAAAGCAAAAAATTTCAGAATTGCACCTTGCAATGCGGAGAAATTACTGTTTGTGCATTTACAATATTCATTGATTTTTGCCATTGAAAAACATCATGTTATTCATATACCAGAAATGTTTGAAGCTACTGACAATGAAAGGAGCTGGCATCTCACTCTCTTTGAATCTTCTTTATCATGCTAAGAGGAGCAGGAAAAGCAAAAAATTTCAGAATTGCACCTTGCAATGCGGAGAAATTACTGTTCGTGCATTTACAATATTCATTGATTTTTGCCATTGAAAAACGTCCAGAAATGATTGAAGCTACTGACTGAATGAAAGGAGCTGGCATCTCACTCTCTTTGAATCTTCTTTATCATGCTAAGAGGAGCAGGAAAAAGCAAAAAATTTCAGAATTGCACCTTGCAATGCGGAGAAATTACTGTTTGTGCATTTTTAATATTCATTGATTTTTGCCATTGAAAAACGTCCAGAAATGATTGAAGCTACTGACTGAATGAAAGGAGCTGGCATCTCACTCTCTTTGAATCTTCTTTATCATGCTAAGAGGAGCAGGAAAAAGCAAAAAATTTCAGAATTGCACCTTCCAATGCGGAGAAATTACTGTTTGTGCATTTACAATATTCATTGATTTTTGCCATTGAAAAACATCATGTTATTCATATACCAGAAATGTTTGAAGCTACTGACTGAATGAAAGGAGCTGGCATCTCACTCTCATTGAATCTTCTTTATCATGCTAAGAGGAGCAGGAAAAAGCAAAAAAATTTCAGAATTGCACCTTGCAATGCGGAGAAATTACTGTTTGTGCATTTACAATATTCATTGATTTTTGCCATTGAAAAACGTCCAGAAATGATTGAAGCTACTGACTGAATGAAAGGAGCTGGCATCTCACTCTCTTTGAATCTTCTTTATCATGCTAAGAGGAGCAGGAAAAAGCAAAAAATTTCAGAATTGCACCTTGCAATGCGGAGAAATTACTGTTTGTGCATTTACAATATTCATTGATTTTTGCCATTGAAAAACGTCCAGAAATGATTGAAGCTACTGACTGAATGAAAGGAGCTGGCATCTCACTCACTTTGAATCTTCTTTATCATGCTAAGAGGAGCAGGAAAAAGCAAAAAATTTCAGAATTGCACCTTGCAATGCGGAGAAATTACTGTTTGTGCATTTACAATATTCATTGATTTTTGCCATTGAAAAACATCATGTTATTCATATACCAGAAATGTTTGAAGCTACTGACTGAATGAAAGGAGCTGGCATCTCACTCTCTTTGAATCTTCTTTATCATGCTAAGAGGAGCAGGAAAAAGCAAAAAATTTCAGAATTGCACCTTGCAATGCGGATAAATTACTGTTTGTGCATTTACAATATTCATTGATTTTTGCCATTGAAAAACATCATGTTATTCATATACCAGAAATGATTGAAGCTACTGACTGAATGAAAGGAGCTGGCATCTCACTCTCTTTGAATCTTCTTTATCATGTTAAGAGGAGCAGGAAAAAGCAAAAAATTTCAGAATTGCACCTTGCAATGCGGAGAAATTACTGTTTGTGCATTTACAATATTCATTGATTTTTGCCATTGAAAAACATCATGTTATTCATATACCAGAATTGATTGAAGCTACTGACTGAATGAAAGGAGCTGGCATCTCACTCTCTTTGAATCTTCTTTATCATGCTAAGAGGAGCAGGAAAAAGCAAAAAATTTCAGAATTGCACCTTGCAATGCGGAGAAATTACTGTTTGTGCATTTAAAATATTCATTGATTTTTGCAATTGAAAAACGTCCAGAAATGATTGAAGCTACTGACTGAATGAAAGGAGCTGGCATCTCACTCTCTTTGAATCTTGTTTATCATGCTAAGAGGAGCAGGAAAAAGCAAAAAATTTCAGAATTGCACCTTGCAATGCGGAGAAATTACTGTTTTGTGCATTTACAATATTCATTGATTTTTGCCATTGAAAAACATCATGTTATTCATATACCAGAAATGTTTGAAGCTACTGACTGAATGAAAGGAGCTGGCATCTCACTCTCTTTGAATCTAGTTTATCATGCTAAGAGGAGCAGGAAAAAGCAAAAAATTTCAGAATTGCACCTTGCACTGCGAAGAAATTACTGTTTGTTCATTTACAATATTCATTGATTTTTGCCATTGAAAAATGTCCAGAAATGATTGAAGCTACTGACTGAATGAAAGGAGTTGGCATCTCACTCTCTTTGAAACTTCTTTATCATGCTAAGAGAAGCAGGAAAAAGCAAAAAATTTCAGAATTGCACCTTGCAATGCGGAGAAATTACTGTTTGTGCATTTACAATATTCATTGATTTTTGCCATTGAAAAACGTCCAGAAATGATTGAAGCTACTGACTGAATGAAAGGAGCTGGCATCTCACTCTCTTTGAATCTTGTTTATCATGCTAAGAGGAGCAGGAAAAAGCAAAAAATTTCAGAATTGCACCTTGCAATGCGGAGAAATTACTGTTTGTGCATTTACAATATTCATTGATTTTTGCCATTGAAAAACGTCCAGAAATGATTGAAGCTACTGACTGAACGAAAGGAGCTGGCATCTCACTCTCTTTGAATCTTCTTTATCATGCTAAGAGGAGCAGGAAAAAGCAAAAAATTTCAGAATTGCACCTTGCAATGCGGAGAAATTACTGTTTGTGCATTTACAATATTCATTGATTTTTGCCATTGAAAAACGTCCAGAAATGATTGAAGCTACTGACTGAATGAAAGGAGCTGGCATCTCACTCTCTTTGAATCTTCTTTATCATGCTAAGAGGAGCAGGAAAAAGCAAAAAATTTCAGAATTGCACCTTGCAATGCGGAGAAATTACTGTTTGTGCATTTACAAAATTCATTGATTTTTGCCATTGAAAAACATCATGTTATTCATATACCAGAAATGATTGAAGCTACTGACTGAATGAAAGGAGCTGGCATCTCACTCTCTTTGAATCTTCTTTATCATGCTAAGAGGAGCAGGAAAAGCAAAAAATTTCAGAATTGCACCTTGCAATGCGGAGAAATTACTGTTTGTGCATTTACAATATTCATTGATTTTTGCCATTGAAAAACGTCCAGAAATGATTGAAGCTACTGACTGAATGAAAGGAGCTGGCATCTCACTCTCTTTGAATCTTCTTTATCATGCTAAGAGGAGCAGGAAAAAGCAAAAAATTTCAGAATTGCACCTTGCAATGCGGAGAAATTACTGTTTGTGCATTTACAATATTCATTGATTTTTGCCATTGAAAAACATCATGTTATTCATATACCAGAAATGTTTGAAGCTACTGACTGAATGAAAGGAGCTGGCATCTCACTCTCTTTGAATCTTCTTTATCATGCTAAGAGGAGCATGAAAAAGCAAAAAATTTCAGAATTGCACCTTGCAATGCGGAGAAATTACTGTTTGTGCATTTACAATATTCATTGATTTTTGCCATTGAAAAACATCATGTTATTCATATACCAGAAATGTTTGAAGCTACTGACTGAATGAAAGGAGCTGGCATCTCACTCTCTTTGAATATTCTTTATCATGCTAAGAGGAGCAGGAAAAGCAAAAAATTTCAGAATTGCACCTTGCAATGCGGAGAAATTACTGTTTGTGCATTTACAATATTCATTGATTTTTGCCATTGAAAAACGTCCAGAAATGATTGAAGCTACTGACTGAATGAAAGGAGCTGGCATCTCACTCTCTTTGAATCTTCTTTATCATGCTAAGAGGAGCAGGAAAAAGCAAAAAATTTCAGAATTGCACCTTGCAATGCGGAGAAATTACTGTTTGTGCATTTTTAATATTCATTGATTTTTGCCATTGAAAAACGTCCAGAAATGATTGAAGCTACTGACTGAATGAAAGGAGCTGGCATCTCACTCTCTTTGAATCTTCTTTATCATGCTAAGAGGAGCAGGAAAAAGCAAAAAATTTCAGAATTGCACCTTCCAATGCGGAGAAATTACTGTTTGTGCATTTACAATATTCATTGATTTTTGCCATTGAAAAACATCATGTTATTCATATACCAGAAATGTTTGAAGCTACTGACTGAATGAAAGGAGCTGGCATCTCACTCTCATTGAATCTTCTTTATCATGCTAAGAGGAGCAGGAAAAAGCAAAAAATTTCAGAATTGCACCTTGCAATGCGGAGAAATTACTGTTTGTGCATTTACAATATTCATTGATTTTTGCCATTGAAAAACGTCCAGAAATGATTGAAGCTACTGACTGAATGAAAGGAGCTGGCATCTCACTCTCTTTGAATCTTCTTTATCATGCTAAGAGGAGCAGGAAAAAGCAAAAAATTTCAGAATTGCACCTTGCAATGCGGAGAAATTACTGTTTGTGCATTTACAATATTCATTGATTTTTGCCATTGAAAAACGTCCAGAAATGATTGAAGCTACTGACTGAATGAAAGGAGCTGGCATCTCACTCTCTTTGAATCTTCTTTATCATGCTAAGAGGAGCAGGAAAAAGCAAAAAATTTCAGAATTGCACCTTGCAATGCGGAGAAATTACTGTTTGTGCATTTACAATATTCATTGATTTTTGCCATTGAAAAACATCATGTTATTCATATACCAGAAATGTTTGAAGCTACTGACTGAATGAAAGGAGCTGGCATCTCACTCTCTTTGAATCTTCTTTATCATGCTAAGAGGAGCAGGAAAAAGCAAAAAATTTCAGAATTGCACCTTGCAATGCGGATAAATTACTGTTTGTGCATTTACAATATTCATTGATTTTTGCCATTGAAAAACATCATGTTATTCATATACCAGAAATGATTGAAGCTACTGACTGAATGAAAGGAGCTGGCATCTCACTCTCTTTGAATCTTCTTTATCATGCTAAGAGGAGCAGGAAAAAGCAAAAAATTTCAGAATTGCACCTTGCAATGCGGAGAAATTACTGTTTGTGCATTTACAATATTCATTGATTTTTGCCATTGAAAAACATCATGTTATTCATATACCAGAATTGATTGAAGCTACTGACTGAATGAAAGGAGCTGGCATCTCACTCTCTTTGAATCTTCTTTATCATGCTAAGAGGAGCAGGAAAAAGCAAAAAATTTCAGAATTGCACCTTGCAATGCGGAGAAATTACTGTTTGTGCATTTACAATATTCATTGATTTTTGCAATTGAAAACCGTCCAGAAATGATTGAAGCTACTGACTGAATGAAAGGAGCTGGCATCTCACTCTCTTTGAATCTTGTTTATCATGCTAAGAGGAGCAGGAAAAAGCAAAAAATTTCAGAATTGCACCTTGCAATGCGGAGAAATTACTGTTTTGTGCATTTACAATATTCATTGATTTTTGCCATTGAAAAACATCATGTTATTCATATACCAGAAATGTTTGAAGCTACTGACTGAATGAAAGGAGCTGGCATCTCACTCTCTTTGAATCTAGTTTATCATGCTAAGAGGAGCAGGAAAAAGCAAAAAATTTCAGAATTGCACCTTGCAATGCGAAGAAATTACTGTTTGTTCATTTACAATATTCATTGATTTTTGCCATTGAAAAATGTCCAGAAATGATTGAAGCTACTGACTGAATGAAAGGAGTTGGCATCTCACTCTCTTTGAAACTTCTTTATCATGCTAAGAGAAGCAGGAAAAAGCAAAAAATTTCAGAATTGCACCTTGCAATGCGGAGAAATTACTGTTTGTGCATTTACAATATTCATTGATTTTTGCCATTGAAAAACGTCCAGAAATGATTGAAGCTACTGACTGAATGAAAGGAGCTGGCATCTCACTCTCTTTGAATCTTGTTTATCATGCTAAGAGGAGCAGGAAAAAGCAAAAAATTTCAGAATTGCACCTTGCAATGCGGAGAAATTACTGTTTGTGCATTTACAATATTCATTGATTTTTGCCATTGAAAAACGTCCAGAAATGATTGAAGCTACTGACTGAATGAAAGGAGCTGGCATCTCACTCTCTTTGAATCTTCTTTATCATGCTAAGAGGAGCAGGAAAAAGCAAAAAATTTCAGAATTGCACCTTGCAATGCGGAGAAATTACTGTTTGTGCATTTACAAAATTCATTGATTTTTGCCATTGAAAAACATCATGTTATTCATATACCAGAAATGATTGAAGCTACTGACTGAATGAAAGGAGCTGGCATCTCACTCTCTTTGAATCTTCTTTATCATGCTAAGAGGAGCAGGAAAAGCAAAAAATTTCAGAATTGCACCTTGCAATGCGGAGAAATTACTGTTTGTGCATTTACAATATTCATTGATTTTTGCCATTGAAAAACGTCCAGAAATGATTGAAGCTACTGACTGAATGAAAGGAGCTGGCATCTCACTCTCTTTGAATCTTCTTTATCATGCTAAGAGGAGCAGGAAAAAGCAAAAAATTTCAGAATTGCACCTTGCAATGCGGAGAAATTACTGTTTGTGCATTTACAATATTCATTGATTTTTACCATTGAAAAACATCATGTTATTCATATACCAGAAATGATTGAAGCTACTGACTGAATGAAAGGAGCTGGCATCTCACTCTCTTTGAATCTTCTTTATCATGCTAAGAGGAGCAGGAAAAAGCAAAAAATTTCAGAATTGCACCTTGCAATGCGGAGAAATTACTGTTTGTGCATTTACAATATTCATTGATTTTTGCTATTGAAAAACATCATGTTATTCATATACCAGAAATGATTGAACCTACTGACTGAATGAAAGGAGCTGGCATCTCACTCTCTTTGAATCTTCTTTATCATGCTAAGAGGAGCAGGAAAAAGCAAAAAATTTCAGAATTGCACCTTGCAATGCGGAGAAATTACTGTTTGTGCATTTACAATATTCATTTGATTTTTGCAATTGAAAAACGTCCAGAAATGATTGAAGCTACTGACTGAATGAAAGGAGCTGGCATCTCACTCTCTTTGAATCTTCTTTATCATGCTAAGAGGAGCAGGAAAAAGCAAAAAATTTCAGAATTGCACCTTGCAATGCGGAGAAATTACTGTTTGTGCATTTACAATATTCATTGATTTTTGCCATTGAAAAACATCCAGAAATGATTGAAGCTACTGACTGAATGAAAGGAGCTGTTATCTCACTCTCTTTGAATCTTGTTTATCATGCTAAGAGGAGCAGGAAAAAGCAAAAAATTTCAGAATTGCACCTTGCAATGCGGAGAAATTACTGTTTGTGCATTTACAATATTCATTGATTTTTGCCATTGAAAAACATCATGTTATTCATATACCAGAAATGATTGAAGCTACTGACTGAATGAAAGGAGCTGGCATCTCACTCTCTTTGAATCTTCTTTATCATGCTAAGAGGAGCAGGAAAAAGTAAAAAATTTCAGAATTGCACCTTGCAATGCGGAGAAATTACTGTTTGTGCATTTACAATATTCAATGATTTTTGCCATTGAAAAACGTCCAGAAATGATTGAAGCTACTGACTGAATGAAAGGAGCTGGCATCTCACTCTCTTTGAATCTTCTTTATCATGCTAAAAGGAGCAGGAAAAAGCAAAAAATTTCAGAATTGCACCTTGCAATGCGGATAAATTACTGTTTGTGCATTTACAATATTCATTGATTTTTGCCATTGAAAAACATCATGTTATTCATATACCAGAAATGATTGAAGCTACTGACTGAATGAAAGGAGCTGGCATCTCACTCTCTTTGAATCTTCTTTATCATGCTAAGAGGAGCAGGATAAAGCAAAAAATTTCAGAATTGCACCTTGCAATGCGGAGAAATTACTGTTTGTGCATTTACAATATTCATTGATTTTTGCCATTGAAAAACATCATGTTATTCATATACCAGAAATGATTGAAGCTACTGACTGAATGAAAGTAGCTGGCATCTCACTCTCTTTGAATCTTCTTTATCATGCTAAGAGGAGCAGGAAAAAGCAAAAAATTTCAGAATTGCACCTTGCAATGCGGAGAAATTACTGTTTGTGCATTTACAATATTCATTGATTTTTGCAATTGAAAAACGTCCAGAAATGATTGAAGCTACTGACTGAATGAAAGGAGCTGGCATCTCACTCTCTTTGAATCTTCTTTATCATGCTAAGAGGAGCAGGAAAAAGCAAAAAATTTCAGAATTGCACCTTGCAATGCGGAGAAATTACTGTTTGTGCATTTACAATATTCATTGATTTTTGCCATTGAAAAACATCATGTTATTCATATACCAGAAATGTTTGAAGCTACTGACTGAATGAAAGGAGCTGGCATCTCACTCTCTTTGAATCTTCTTTATCATGCTAAGAGGAGCAGGAAAAAGCAAAAAATTTCAGAATTGCACCTTGCAATGCGGAGAAATTACTGTTTGTGCATTTACAATATTCATTGATTTTTGCCATTGAAAAACGTCCAGAAATGATTGAAGCTACTGACTGAATGAAAGGAGCTGTTATCTCACTCTCTTTGAATCTTGTTTATCATGCTAAGAGGAGCAGGAAAAAGCAAAAAATTTCAGAATTGCACCTTGCAATGCGGAGAAATTACTGTTTGTGCATTTACAATATTCATTGATTTTTGCCATTGAAAAACATCATGTTATTCATATACCAGAAATGATTGAAGCTACTGACTGAATGAAAGGAGCTGGCATCTCACTCTCTTTGAATCTTCTTTATCATGCTAAGAGGAGCAGGAAAAAGTAAAAAATTTCAGAATTGCACCTTGCAATGCGGAGAAATTACTGTTTGTGCATTTACAATATTCAATGATTTTTGCCATTGAAAAACGTCCAGAAATGATTGAAGCTACTGACTGAACGAAAGGAGCTGGCATCTCACTCTCTTTGAATCTTCTTTATCATGCTAAGAGGAGCAGGAAAAAGCAAAAAATTTCAGAATTGCACCTTGCAATGCGGAGAAATTACTGTTTGTGCATTTACAATATTCATTGATTTTTGCCATTGAAAAACATCATGTTATTCATATACCAGAAATGTTTGAAGCTACTGACTGAATGAAAGGAGCTGGCATCTCACTCTCTTTGAATCTTCTTTATCATGCTAAGAGGAGCAGGAAAAAGCAAAAAATTTCAGAATTGCACCTTGCAATGCGGAGAAATTACTGTTTGTGCATTTACAATATTCATTGATTTTTGCCATTGAAAAACGTCCACAAATGATTGAAGTTACTGACTGAATGAAAGGAGCTGGCATCTCACTCTCTTTGAATCTTCTTTATCATGCTAAGAGGAGCAGGAAAAAGCAAAAAATTTCAGAATTGCACCTTGCAATGCGGAGAAATTACTGTTTGTGCATTTACAATATTCATTGATTTTTGCCATTGAAAAACATCATGTTATTCATATACCAGAAATGTTTGAAGCTACTGACTGAATGAAAGGAGCTGGCATCTCACTCTCTTTGAATCTTCTTTATCATGCTAAGAGGAGCAGGAAAAAGCAAAAAATTTCAGAATTGCACCTTGCAATGCGGAGAAATTACTGTTTGTGCATTTACAATATTCATTGATTTTTGCCATTGAAAAACGTCCAGAAATGATTGAAGCTACTGACTGAATGAAAGGAGCTGGCATCTCACTCTCTTTGAATCTTCTTTATCATGCTAAGAGGAGCAGGAAAAAGCAAAAAATTTCAGAATTGCACCTTGCAATGCGGAGAAATTACTGTTTGTGCATTTACAATATTCATTGATTTTTGCCATTGAAAAACATCATGTTATTCATATACCAGAAATGTTTGAAGCTACTGACTGAATGAAAGGAGCTGGCATGTCACTCTCTTTGAATCTTCTTTATCATGCTAAGAGGAGCAGGAAAAAGCAAAAAATTTCAGAATTGCACCTTGCAATGCGGAGAAATTACTGTTTGTGCATTTACAATATTCATTGATTTTTGCCATTGAAAAACATCATGTTATTCATATACCAGAAATGTTTGAAGCTACTGACTGAATGAAAGGAGCTGGCATCTCACTCTCTTTGAATCTTCTTTATCATGCTAAGAGGAGCAGGAAAAAGCAAAAAATTTCAGAATTGCACCTTGCAATGCGGAGAAATTACTGTTTGTGCATTTAGAATATTCATTGATTTTTACCATTGAAAAACGTCCAGAAATGATTGAAGCTACTGACTGAACGAAAGGAGCTGGCATCTCACTCTCTTTGAATCTTCTTTATCATGCTAAGAGGAGCAGGAAAAAGCAAAAAATTTCAGAATTGCACCTTGCAATGCGGAGAAATTACTGTTTGTGCATTTACAATATTCATTGATTTTTGCCATTGAAAAACATAATGTTATTCATATACCAGAAATGTTTGAAGCTACTGACTGAATGAAAGGAGCTGGCATCTCACTCTCTTTGAATCTTCTTTATCATGCTAAGAGGAGCAGGAAAAAGCAAAAAATTTCAGAATTGCACCTTGCAATGCGGAGAAATTACTTTGTGCATTTACAATATTCATTGATTTTTGCCATTGAAAAACGTCCAGAAATGATTGAAGCTACTGACTGAATGAAAGGAGCTGGCATCTCACTCTCTTTGAATCTTCTTTATCATGCTAAGAGGAGCAGGAAAAATCAAAAAATTTCAGAATTGCACCTTGCAATGCGGAGAAATTACTGTTTGTGCATTTACAAAATTCATTGATTTTTGCCATTGAAAAACATCATGTTATTCATATACCAGAAATGATTGAAGCTACTGACTGAATGAAAGGAGCTGGCATCTCACTCTCTTTGAATCTTCTTTATCATGCTAAGAGGAGCAGGAAAAAGCAAAAAATTTCAGAATTGCACCTTGCAATGCGGAGAAATTACTGTTTGTGCATTTACAATATTCATTGATTTTTGCCTTTGAAAAACTTCCAGAAATGATTGAAGCTACTGACTGAATGAAAGGAGCTGGCATCTCACTCTCTTTGAATCTTCTTTATCATGCTAAGAGGAGCAGGAAAAAGCAAAAAATTTCAGAATTGCACCTTGCAATGCGGAGAAATTACTGTTTGTGCATTTACAATATTCATTGATATTTGCCATTGAAAAACATCATGTTATTCATATACCAGAAATGTTTGAAGCTACTGACTGAATGAAAGGAGCTGGCATCTCACTCTCTTTGAATCTTCTTTATCATGCTAAGAGGAGCAGGAAAAAGCAAAAAATTTCAGAATTGCACCTTGCAATGCGGATAAATTACTGTTTGTGCATTTACAATATTCATTGATTTTTGCCATTGAAAAACATCATGTTATTCATATACCAGAAATGATTGAAGCTACTGGCTGAATGAAAGGAGCTGGCATCTCACTTTTTTTGAATCTTCTTTATCATGCTAAGAGGAGCAGACAAAAGCAAAAAATTTCAGAATTGCACCTTGCAATGCGGAGAAATTACTGTTTGTGCATTTACAATATTCATTGATTTTTGCCATTGAAAAACATCATGTTATTCATATACCAGAAATGATTGAAGCTACTGACTGAATGAAAGTAGCTGGCATCTCACTCTCTTTGAATCTTCTTTATCATGCTAAGAGGAGCAGGAAAAAGCAAAAAATTTCAGAATTGCACCTTGCAATGCGGAGAAATTACTGTTTGTGCATTTACAATATTCATTGATTTTTGCAATTGAAAAACGTCCAGAAATGATTGAAGCTACTGACTGAATGAAAGGAGCTGGCATCTCACTCTCTTTGAACCTTCTTTATCATGCTAAGAGGAGCAGGAGAAAGCAAAAAATTTCAGAATTGCACCTTGCAATGCGGAGAAATTACTGTTTGTGCATTTACAATATTCATTGATTTTTGCCATTGAAAAACATCATGTTATTCATATACCAGAAATGTTTGAAGCTACTGACTGAATGAAAGGAGCTGGCATCTCACTCTCTTTGAATCTTTTTTATCATGCTAAGAGGAGCAGGAAAAAGCAAAAAATTTCAGAATTGCACCTTGCAATGCGGAGAAATTACTGTTTGTGCATTTACAATATTCATTGATTTTTCCCATTGAAAAACGTCCAGAAATGATTGAAGCTACTGACTGAATGAAAGGAGCTGTTATCTCACTCTCTTTGAATCTTGTTTATCATGCTAAGAGGAGCAGGAAAAAGCAAAAAATTTCAGAATTGACCTTGCAATGCGGAGAAATTACTGTTTGTGCATTTACAATATTCATTGATTTTTGCCATTGAAAAACATCGTTATTCATATACCAGAAATGATTGAAGCTACTGACTGAATGAAAGGAGCTGGCATCTCACTCTCTTTGAATCTTCTTTATCATGCTAAGAGGAGCAGGAAAAAGTAAAAAATTTCAGAATTGCACCTTGCAATGCGGAGAAATTACTGTTTGTGCATTTACAATATTCAATGATTTTTGCCATTGAAAAACGTCCAGAAATGATTGAAGCTACTGACTGAACGAAAGGAGCTGGCATCTCACTCTCTTTGAATCTTCTTTATCATGCTAAGAGGAGCAGGAAAAAGCAAAAAATTTCAGAATTGCACCTTGCAATGCGGAGAAATTACTGTTTGTGCATTTACAATATTCATTGATTTTTGCCATTGAAAAACATCATGTTATTCATATACCAGAAATGTTTGAAGCTACTGACTGAATGAAAGGAGCTGGCATCTCACTCTCTTTGAATCTTCTTTATCATGCTAAGAGGAGCAGGAAAAAGCAAAAAATTTCAGAATTGCACCTTGCAATGCGGAGAAATTACTGTTTGTGCATTTACAATATTCATTGATTTTTGCCATTGAAAAACGTCCAGAAATGATTGAAGCTACTGACTGAATGAAAGGAGCTGGCATCTCACTCTCTTTGAATGTTCTTTATCATGCTAAGAGGAGCAGGAAAAAGCAAAAAATTTCAGAATTGCACCTTGCAATGCGGAGAAATTACTGTTTGTGCATTTACAATATTCATTGATTTTTGCCATTGAAAAACATCATGTTATTCATATACCAGAAATGTTTGAAGCTACTGACTGAATGAAAGGAGCTGGCATCTCACTCTCTTTGAATCTTCTTTATCATGCTAAGAGGAGCAGGAAAAAGCAAAAAATTTCAGAATTGCACCTTGCAATGCGGAGAAATTACTGTTTGTGCATTTACAATATTCATTGATTTTTGCCATTGAAAAACGTCCAGAAATGATTGAAGCTACTGACTGAATGAAAGGAGCTGGCATCTCACTCTCTTTGAATCTTCTTTATCATGCTAAGAGGAGCAGGAAAAAGCAAAAAATTTCAGAATTGCACCTTGCAATGCGGAGAAATTACTGTTTGTGCATTTACAATATTCATTGATTTTTGCCATTGAAAAACATCATGTTATTCATATACCAGAAATGTTTGAAGCTACTGACTGAATGAAAGGAGCTGGCATCTCACTCTCTTTGAATCTTCTTTATCATGCTAAGAGGAGCAGGAAAAAGCAAAAAATTTCAGAATTGCACCTTGCAATGCGGAGAAATTACTGTTTGTGCATTTACAATATTCATTGATTTTTACCATTGAAAAACGTCCAGAAATGATTGAAGCTACTGACTGAATGAAAGTAGCTGGCATCTCACTCTCTTTGAATCTTCTTTATCATGCTAAGAGGAGCAGGAAAAAGCAAAAAATTTCAGACTTGCACCTTGCAATGCGGAGAAATTACTGTTTGTGCATTTACAATATTCATTGATTTTTGCCATTGAAAAACATCATGTTATTCATATACCAGAAATGTTTGAAGCTACTGACTGAATGAAAGGAGCTGGCATCTCACTCTCTTTGAATCTTCTTTATCATGCTAAGAGGAGCAGGAAAAAGCAAAAAATTTCAGAATTGCACCTTGCAATGCGGAGAAATTACTGTTTGTGCATTTACAATATTCATTGATTTTTGCCATTGAAAAACGTCCAGAAATGATTGAAGCTACTGACTGAATGAAAGGAGCTGGCATCTCACGCTCTTTGAATCTTCTTTATCATGCTAAGAGGAGCAGGAAAAAGCAAAAAATTTCAGAATTGCACCTTGCAATGCGGAGAAATTACAGTTTGTGCATTTACAATATTCATTGAGTTTTGCCATTGAAAAACGTCCAGAAATGATTGAAGCTACTGACTGAATGAAAGGAGCTGGCATCTCACTCTCTTTGAATCTTCTTTATCATGCTAAGAGGAGCAGGAAAAAGCAAAAAATTTCAGAATTGCACCTTGCAATGCGGAGAAATTACTGTTTGTGCATTTACAATATTCATTGATTTTTGCCATTGAAAAACGTCCAGAAATGATTGAAGCTACTGACTGAATGAAAGGAGCTGGCATCTCACTCTCTTTGAATCTTCTTTATCATGCTAAGAGGAGCAGGAAAAAGCAAAAAATTTCAGAATTGCACCTTGCAATGCGGAGAAATTACTGTTTGTGCATTTACAATATTCA
Source organism: Phyllobates terribilis (assembly GCF_046119375.1). NCBI lineage: Eukaryota > Metazoa > Chordata > Amphibia > Anura > Dendrobatidae > Phyllobates > Phyllobates terribilis. Next base: position 69,112 of record NW_027363558.1, on the reverse strand, counting down.
TTGATTTTTGCCATTGAAAAACATTTTATTCATATACCAGAAATGTTTGAAGCTACTGACTGAATGAAAGGAGCTGGCACCTCACTCTCTTTGAATCTTCTTTATCATGCTAAGAGGAGCAGGAAAAAGCAAAAAATTTCAGAATTGCACCTTGCAATGCGGAGAAATTACTGTTTGTGCATTTACAATATTCATTGATTTTTGCCATTGAAAAACGTCCAGAAATGATTGAAGCTACTGACTGAATGAAAGGAGCTGGCATCTCACTCTCTTTGAATCTTCTTTATCATGCTAAGAGGAGCAGGAAAAAGCAAAAAATTTCAGAATTGCACCTTGCAATGCGGAGAAATTACTGTTTGTGCATTTACAATATTCATTGATTTTTGCCATTGAAAAACGTCCAGAAATGATTGAAGCTACTGACTGAATGAAAGGAGCTGGCATCTCACTCTCTTTGAATCTTCTTTATCATGCTAAGAGGAGCAGGAAAAAGCAAAAAATTTCAGAATTGCACCTTGCAATGCGGAGAAATTACTGTTTGTGCATTTACAATATTCATTGATTTTTGCCATTGAAAAACATCATGTTATTCATATACCAGAAATGTTTGAAGCTACTGACTGAATGAAAGGAGCTGGCATCTCACTCTCTTTGAATCTTCTTTATCATGCTAAGAGGAGCAGGAAAAAGCAAAAAATTTCAGAATTGCACCTTGCAATGCGGAGAAATTACTGTTTGTGCATTTACAATATTCATTGATTTTTACCATTGAAAAACGTCCAGAAATGATTGAAGCTACTGACTGAATGAAAGTAGCTGGCATCTCACTCTCTTTGAATCTTCTTTATCATGCTAAGAGGAGCAGGAAAAAGCAAAAAATTTCAGACTTGCACCTTGCAATGCGGAGAAATTACTGTTTGTGCATTTACAATATTCATTGATTTTTGCCATTGAAAAACATCATGTTATTAATATACCAGAAATGTTTGAAGCTACTGACTGAATGAAAGGAGCTGGCATCTCACTCTCTTTGAATCTTCTTTATCATGCTAAGAGGAGCAGGAAAAAGCAAAAAATTTCAGAATTGCACCTTGCAATGCGGAGAAATTACTGTTTGTGCATTTACAATATTCATTGATTTTTGCCATTGAAAAACGTCCAGAAATGATTGAAGCTACTGACTGAATGAAAGGAGCTGGCATCTCACGCTCTTTGAATCTTCTTTATCATGCTAAGAGGAGCAGGAAAAAGCAAAAAATTTCAGAATTGCACCTTGCAATGCGGAGAAATTACAGTTTGTGCATTTACAATATTCATTGAGTTTTGCCATTGAAAAACGTCCAGAAATGATTGAAGCTACTGACTGAATGAAAGGAGCTGGCATCTCACTCTCTTTGAATCTTCTTTATCATGCTAAGAGGAGCAGGAAAAAGCAAAAAATTTCAGAATTGCACCTTGCAATGCGGAGAAATTACTGTTTGTGCATTTACAATATTCATTGATTTTTGCCATTGAAAAACGTCCAGAAATGATTGAAGCTACTGACTGAATGAAAGGAGCTGGCATCTCACTCTCTTTGAATCTTCTTTATCATGCTAAGAGGAGCAGGAAAAAGCAAAAAATTTCAGAATTGCACCTTGCATTGCGGAGAAATTACTGTTTGTGCATTTACAATATTCATTGATTTTTGCCATTGAAAAACATTTTATTCATATACCAGAAATGTTTGAAGCTACTGACTGAATGAAAGGAGCTGGCACCTCACTCTCTTTGAATCTTCTTTATCATGCTAAGAGGAGCAGGAAAAAGCAAAAAATTTCAGAATTGCACCTTGCAATGCGGAGAAATTACTGTTTGTGCATTTACAATATTCATTGATTTTTGCCATTGAAAAACGTCCAGAAATGATTGAAGCTACTGACTGAATGAAAGGAGCTGGCATCTCACTCTCTTTGAATCTTCTTTATCATGCTAAGAGGAGCAGGAAAAAGCAAAAAATTTCAGAATTGCACCTTGCAATGCGGAGAAATTACTGTTTGTGCATTTACAATATTCATTGATTTTTGCCATTGAAAAACATCCAGAAATGATTGAAGCTACTGACTGAATGAAAGGAGCTGGCATCTCACTCTCTTTGAATCTTCTTTATCATGCTAAGAGGAGCAGGAAAAAGCAAATAATTTCAGAATTGCGCCTTGCAATGCGGAGAAATTACTTTTTGTGCATTTACAAAATTCATTGATTTTTGCCATTGAAAAACATCATGTTATCCATTTACCAGAAATGATTGAAGCTACTGACTGAATGAAAGGAGCTGGCATCTCACTCTCTTTGAATCTTCTTTATCATGCTAAGAGGAGCAGGAAAAAGCAAAAAATTTCAGAATTGCACCTTGCAATGCGGAGAAATTACTGTTTGTGCATTTACAATATTCATTGATTTTTGCCATTGAAAAACATCCAGAAATGATTGAAGCTACTGACTGAATGAAAGGAGCTGGCATCTCACTCTCTTTGAATCTTCTTTATCATGCTAAGTGGAGCAGGAAAAAGCAAAAAATTTCAGAATTGCACCTTGCAATGCGGAGAAATTACTGTTTGTGCATTTACAATATTCATTGATTTTTGCCATTGAAAAACATCATGTTATTCATATACCAGAAATGATTGAAGCTACTGACTGAATGAAAGGAGCTGGCATCTCACTCTCTTTGAATCTTCTTTATCATGCTAAGAGGAGCAGGAAAAAGCAAAAAATTTCAGAATTGCACCTTGCAATGCGGAGAAATTACTGTTTGTGCATTTACAATATTCAATGATTTTTGCCATTGAAAAACGTCCAGAAATGATTGAAGCTACTGACTGAACGAAAGGAGCTGGCATCTCACTCTCTTTGAATCTTCTTTATCATGCTAAGAAGAGCAGGAAAAAGCAAAAAATTTCAGAATTGCACCTTGCAATGCGGAGAAATTACTGTTTGTGCATTTACAATATTCATTGATTTTTGCCATTGAAAGACATCATGTTATTCATATACCAGAAATGTTTGAAGCTACTGACTGAATGAAAGGAGCTGGCATCTCACTCTCTTTGAATCTTCTTTATCATGCTAAGAGGAGCAGGAAAAAGCAAAAAATTTCAGAATTGCACCTTGCAATGCGGAGAAATTACTGTTTGTGCATTTACAATATTCATTGATTTTTGCCATTGAAAAACGTCCAGAAATGATTGAAGCTACTGACTGAATGAAAGGAGCAGGCATCTCACTCTCTTTGAATCTTCTTTATCATGCTAAGAGGAGCAGGAAAAAGCAAAAAATTTCAGAATTGCACCTTGCAATGCGGAGAAATTACTGTTTGTGCATTTACAATATTCATTGATTTTTGCCATTGAAAAACATCATGTTATTCATATACCAGAAATGTTTGAAGCTACTGACTGAATGAAAGGAGCTGGCATCTCACTCTCTTTGAATCTTCTTTATCATGCTAAGAGGAGCAGGAAAAAGCAAAAAATTTCAGAATTGCACCTTGCAATGCGGATAAATTACTGTTTGTGCATTTACAATATTCATTGATTTTTGCCATTGAAAAACGTCCAGAAATGATTGAAGCTACTGACTGAACGAAAGGAGCTGGCATCTCACTCTCTTTGAATCTTCTTTATCATGCTAAGAAGAGCAGGAAAAAGCAAAAAATTTCAGAATTGCACCTTGCAATGCGGAGAAATTACTGTTTGTGCATTTACAATATTCATTGATTTTTGCCATTGAAAGACATCATGTTATTCATATACCAGAAATGTTTGAAGCTACTGACTGAATGAAAGGAGCTGGCATCTCACTCTCTTTGAATCTTCTTTATCATGCTAAGAGGAGCAGGAAAAAGCAAAAAATTTCAGAATTGCACCTTGCAATGCGGAGAAATTACTGTTTGTGCATTTACAATATTCATTGATTTTTGCCATTGAAAAACGTCCAGAAATGATTGAAGCTACTGACTGAATGAAAGGAGCAGGCATCTCACTCTCTTTGAATCTTCTTTATCATGCTAAGAGGAGCAGGAAAAAGCAAAAAATTTCAGAATTGCACCTTGCAATGCGGAGAAATTACTGTTTGTGCATTTACAATATTCATTGATTTTTGCCATTGAAAAACATCATGTTATTCATATACCAGAAATGTTTGAAGCTACTGACTGAATGAAAGGAGCTGGCATCTCACTCTCTTTGAATCTTCTTTATCATGCTAAGAGGAGCAGGAAAAAGCAAAAAATTTCAGAATTGCACCTTGCAATGCGGATAAATTACTGTTTGTGCATTTACAATATTCATTGATTTTTGCCATTGAAAAACATCAGGTTATTCATATACCAGAAATGATTGAAGCTACTGACTGAATGAAAGGAGCTGGCATCTCACTCTCTTTGAATCTTCTTTATCATGCTAAGAGGAGCAGGAAAAAGCAAAAAAATTCAGAATTGCACCTTGCAATGCGGAGAAATTACTGTTTCTGCATTTACAATATTCATTGATTTTTGCCATTGAAAAACATCCAGAAATGATTGAAGCTACTGACTGAATGAAAGGAGCTGGCATCTCACTCTCTTTGAATCTTCTTTATCATGCTAAGAGGAGCAGGAAAAAGCAAAAAATTTCAGAATTGCACCTTGCAATGTGGAGAAATTACTGTTTGTGCATTTACAATATTCATTGATTTTTGCCATTGTAAAACATCATGTTATTCATATACCTGAAATGATTGAAGCTACTGACTGAATGAAAGGAGCTGGCATCTCACTCTCTTTGAATCTTTATCATGCTAAGAGGAGCAGGAAAAAGTAAAAAATTTCAGAATTGCACCTTGCAATGCGGAGAAATTACTGTTTGTGCATTTACAATATTCAATGATTTTTGCCATTGAAAAACGTCCAGAAATGATTGAAGCTACTGACTGAACGAAAGGAGCTGGCATCTCACTCTCTTTGAATCTTCTTTATCATGCTAAGAGGATCAGGAAAAAGCAAAAAATTTCAGAATTGCACCTTGCAATGCGGAGAAATTACTGTTTGTGCATTTACAATATTCATTGATTTTTGCCATTGAAAAACATCATGTTATTCATATACCAGAAATGTTTGAAGCTACTGACTGAATGAAAGGAGCTGGCATCTCACTCTCTTTGAATCTTCTTTATCATGCTAAGAGGAGCAGGAAAAAGCAAAAAATTTCAGAATTGCACCTTGCAATGCGGAGAAATTACTGTTTGTGCATTTACAATATTCATTGATTTTTGCCATTGAAAAACGTCCAGAAATGATTGAAGCTACTGACTGAATGAAAGGAGCTGGCATCTCACTCTCTTTGAATCTTCTTTATCATGCTAAGAGGAGCAGGAAAAAGCAAAAAATTTCAGAATTGCACCTTGCAATGCGGAGAAATTACTGTTTGTGCATTTACAATATTCATTGATTTTTGCCATTGAAAAACATCATGTTATTCATATACCAGAAATGTTTGAAGCTACTGACTGAATGAAAGGAGCTGGCATCTCACTCTCTTTGAATCTTCTTTATCATGCTAAGAGGAGCAGGAAAAAGCAAAAAATTTCAGAATTGCACCTTGCAATGCGGAGAAATTACTGTTTGTGCATTTACAATATTCATTGATTTTTGCCATTGAAAAACGTCCAGAAATGATTGAAGCTACTGACTGAACGAAAGGAGCTGGCATCTCACTCTCTTTGAATCTTCTTTATCATGCTAAGAGGATCAGGAAAAAGCAAAAAATTTCAGAATTGCACCTTGCAATGCGGAGAAATTACTGTTTGTGCATTTACAATATTCATTGATTTTTGCCATTGAAAAACATCATGTTATTCATATACCAGAAATGTTTGAAGCTACTGACTGAATGAAAGGAGCTGGCATCTCACTCTCTTTGAATCTTCTTTATCATGCTAAGAGGAGCAGGAAAAAGCAAAAAATTTCAGAATTGCACCTTGCAATGCGGAGAAATTACTGTTTGTGCATTTACAATATTCATTGATTTTTGCCATTGAAAAACGTCCAGAAATGATTGAAGCTACTGACTGAATGAAAGGAGCTGGCATCTCACTCTCTTTGAATCTTCTTTATCATGCTAAGAGGAGCAGGAAAAAGCAAAAAATTTCAGAATTGCACCTTGCAATGCGGAGAAATTACTGTTTGTGCATTTACAATATTCATTGATTTTTGCCATTGAAAAACATCATGTTATTCATATACCAGAAATGTTTGAAGCTACTGACTGAATGAAAGGAGCTGGCATCTCACTCTCTTTGAATCTTCTTTATCATGCTAAGAGGAGCAGGAAAAAGCAAAAAATTTCAGAATTGCACCTTGCAATGCGGAGAAATTACTGTTTGTGCATTTACAATATTCATTGATTTTTGCCATTGAAAAACATCATGTTATTCATATACCAGAAATGTTTGAAGCTACTGACTGAATGAAAGGAGCTGGCATCTCACTCTCTTTGAATCTTCTTTATCATGCTAAGAGGAGCAGGAAAAAGCAAAAAATTTCAGAATTGCACCTTGCAATGCGGAGAAATTACTGTTTGTGCATTTACAATATTCATTGATTTTTACCATTGAAAAACGTCCAGAAATGATTGAAGCTACTGACTGAATGAAAGTAGCTGGCATCTCACTCTCTTTGAATCTTCTTTATCATGCTAAAAGGAGCAGGAAAAAGCAAAAAATTTCAGACTTGCACCTTGCAATGCGGAGAAATTACTGTTTGTGCATTTACAATATTCATTGATTTTTGCCATTGAAAAACATCATGTTATTCATATACCAGAAATGTTTGAAGCTACTGACTGAATGAAAGGAGCTGGCATCTCACTCTCTTTGAATCTTCTTTATCATGCTAAGAGGAGCAGGAAAAAGCAAAAAATTTCAGAATTGCACCTTGCAATGCGGAGAAATTACTGTTTGTGCATTTACAATATTCATTGATTTTTGCCATTGAAAAACGTCCAGAAATGATTGAAGCTACTGACTGAATGAAAGGAGCTGGCATCTCACGCTCTTTGAATCTTCTTTATCATGCTAAGAGGAGCAGGAAAAAGCAAAAAATTTCAGAATTGCACCTTGCAATGCGGAGAAATTACAGTTTGTGCATTTACAATATTCATTGAGTTTTGCCATTGAAAAACGTCCAGAAATGATTGAAGCTACTGACTGAATTAAAGGAGCTGGCATCTCACTCTCTTTGAATCTTCTTTATCATGCTAAGAGGAGCAGGAAAAAGCAAAAAATTTCAGAATTGCACCTTGCAATGCGGAGAAATTACTGTTTGTGCATTTACAATATTCATTGATTTTTGCCATTGAAAAACGTCCAGAAATGATTGAAGCTACTGACTGAATGAAAGGAGCTGGCATCTCACTCTCTTTGAATCTTCTTTATCATGCTAAGAGGAGCAGGAAAAAGCAAAAAATTTCAGAATTGCACCTTGCAATGCGGAGAAATTACTGTTTGTGCATTTACAATATTCATTGATTTTTGCCATTGAAAAACATTTTATTCATATACCAGAAATGTTTGAAGCTACTGACTGAATGAAAGGAGCTGGCACCTCACTCTCTTTGAATCTTCTTTATCATGCTAAGAGGAGCAGGAAAAAGCAAAAAATTTCAGAATTGCACCTTGCAATGCGGAGAAATTACTGTTTGTGCATTTACAATATTCATTGATTTTTGCCATTGAAAAACGTCCAGAAATGATTGAAGCTACTGACTGAATGAAAGGAGCTGGCATCTCACTCTCTTTGAATCTTCTTTATCATGCTAAGAGGAGCAGGAAAAAGCAAAAAATTTCAGAATTGCACCTTGCAATGCGGAGAAATTACTGTTTGTGCATTTACAATATTCATTGATTTTTGCCATTGAAAAACATCCAGAAATGATTGAAGCTACTGACTGAATGAAAGGAGCTGGCATCTCACTCTCTTTGAATCTTCTTTATCATGCTAAGAGGAGCAGGAAAAAGCAAATAATTTCAGAATTGCGCCTTGCAATGCGGAGAAATTACTTTTTGTGCATTTACAAAATTCATTGATTTTTGCCATTGAAAAACATCATGTTATCCATTTACCAGAAATGATTGAAGCTACTGACTGAATGAAAGGAGCTGGCATCTCACTCTCTTTGAATCTTCTTTATCATGCTAAGAGGAGCAGGAAAAAGCAAAAAATTTCAGAATTGCACCTTGCAATGCGGAGAAATTACTGTTTGTGCATTTACAATATTCATTGATTTTTGCCATTGAAAAACATCATGTTATTCATATACCAGAAATGTTTGAAGCTACTGACTGAATGAAAGGAGCTGGCATCTCACTCTCTTTGAATCTTCTTTATCATGCTAAGAGGAGCAGGAAAAAGCAAAAAATTTCAGAATTGCACCTTGCAATGCGGAGAAATTACTGTTTGTGCATTTACAATATTCATTGATTTTTGCCATTGAAAAACGTCCAGAAATGATTGAAGCTACTGACTGAACGAAAGGAGCTGGCATCTCACTCTCTTTGAATCTTCTTTATCATGCTAAGAGGATCAGGAAAAAGCAAAAAATTTCAGAATTGCACCTTGCAATGCGGAGAAATTACTGTTTGTGCATTTACAATATTCATTGATTTTTGCCATTGAAAAACATCATGTTATTCATATACCAGAAATGTTTGAAGCTACTGACTGAATGAAAGGAGCTGGCATCTCACTCTCTTTGAATCTTCTTTATCATGCTAAGAGGAGCAGGAAAAAGCAAAAAATTTCAGAATTGCACCTTGCAATGCGGAGAAATTACTGTTTGTGCATTTACAATATTCATTGATTTTTGCCATTGAAAAACGTCCAGAAATGATTGAAGCTACTGACTGAATGAAAGGAGCTGGCTTCTCACTCTCTTTGAATCTTCTTTATCATGCTAAGAGGAGCAGGAAAAAGCAAAAAATTTCAGAATTGCACCTTGCAATGCGGAGAAATTACTGTTTGTGCATTTACAATATTCATTGATTTTTGCCATTGAAAAACATCATGTTATTCATATACCAGAAATGTTTGAAGCTACTGACTGAATGAAAGGAGCTGGCATCTCACTCTCTTTGAATCTTCTTTATCATGCTAAGAGGAGCAGGAAAAAGCAAAAAATTTCAGAATTGCACCTTGCAATGCGGAGAAATTACTGTTTGTGCATTTACAATATTCTTTGATTTTTGCCATTGAAAAACATCATGTTATTCATATACCAGAAATGTTTGAAGCTACTGACTGAATGAAAGGAGCTGGCATCTCACTCTCTTTGAATCTTCTTTATCATGCTAAGAGGAGCAGGAAAAAGCAAAAAATTTCAGAATTGCACCTTGCAATGCGGAGAAATTACTGTTTGTGCATTTACAATATTCATTGATTTTTACCATTGAAAAACGTCCAGAAATGATTGAAGCTACTGACTGAATGAAAGTAGCTGGCATCTCACTCTCTTTGAATCTTCTTTATCATGCTAAAAGGAGCAGGAAAAAGCAAAAAATTTCAGACTTGCACCTTGCAATGCGGAGAAATTACTGTTTGTGCATTTACAATATTCATTGATTTTTGCCATTGAAAAACATCATGTTATTCATATACCAGAAATGTTTGAAGCTACTGACTGAATGAAAGGAGCTGGCATCTCACTCTCTTTGAATCTTCTTTATCATGCTAAGAGGAGCAGGAAAAAGCAAAAAATTTCAGAATTGCACCTTGCAATGCGGAGAAATTACTGTTTGTGCATTTACAATATTCATTGATTTTTGCCATTGAAAAACGTCCAGAAATGATTGAAGCTACTGACTGAATGAAAGGAGCTGGCATCTCACGCTCTTTGAATCTTCTTTATCATGCTAAGAGGAGCAGGAAAAAGCAAAAAATTTCAGAATTGCACCTTGCAATGCGGAGAAATTACAGTTTGTGCATTTACAATATTCATTGAGTTTTGCCATTGAAAAACGTCCAGAAATGATTGAAGCTACTGACTGAATTAAAGGAGCTGGCATCTCACTCTCTTTGAATCTTCTTTATCATGCTAAGAGGAGCAGGAAAAAGCAAAAAATTTCAGAATTGCACCTTGCAATGCGGAGAAATTACTGTTTGTGCATTTACAATATTCATTGATTTTTGCCATTGAAAAACGTCCAGAAATGATTGAAGCTACTGACTGAATGAAAGGAGCTGGCATCTCACTCTCTTTGAATCTTCTTTATCATGCTAAGAGGAGCAGGAAAAAGCAAAAAATTTCAGAATTGCACCTTGCAATGCGGAGAAATTACTGTTTGTGCATTTACAATATTCATTGATTTTTGCCATTGAAAAACATTTTATTCATATACCAGAAATGTTTGAAGCTACTGACTGAATGAAAGGAGCTGGCACCTCACTCTCTTTGAATCTTCTTTATCATGCTAAGAGGAGCAGGAAAAAGCAAAAAATTTCAGAATTGCACCTTGCAATGCGGAGAAATTACTGTTTGTGCATTTACAATATTCATTGATTTTTGCCATTGAAAAACGTCCAGAAATGATTGAAGCTACTGACTGAATGAAAGGAGCTGGCATCTCACTCTCTTTGAATCTTCTTTATCATGCTAAGAGGAGCAGGAAAAAGCAAAAAATTTCAGAATTGCACCTTGCAATGCGGAGAAATTACTGTTTGTGCATTTACAATATTCATTGATTTTTGCCATTGAAAAACATCCAGAAATGATTGAAGCTACTGACTGAATGAAAGGAGCTGGCATCTCACTCTCTTTGAATCTTCTTTATCATGCTAAGAGGAGCAGGAAAAAGCAAATAATTTCAGAATTGCGCCTTGCAATGCGGAGAAATTACTTTTTGTGCATTTACAAAATTCATTGATTTTTGCCATTGAAAAACATCATGTTATCCATTTACCAGAAATGATTGAAGCTACTGACTGAATGAAAGGAGCTGGCATCTCACTCTCTTTGAATCTTCTTTATCATGCTAAGAGGAGCAGGAAAAAGCAAAAAATTTCAGAATTGCACCTTGCAATGCGGAGAAATTACTGTTTGTGCATTTACAATATTCATTGATTTTTGCCATTGAAAAACATCCAGAAATGATTGAAGCTACTGACTGAATGAAAGGAGCTGGCATCTCACTCTCTTTGAATCTTCTTTATCATGCTAAGTGGAGCAGGAAAAAGCAAAAAATTTCAGAATTGCACCTTGCAATGCGGAGAAATTACTGTTTGTGCATTTACAATATTCATTGATTTTTGCCATTGAAAAACATCATGTTATTCATATACCAGAAATGATTGAAGCTACTGACTGAATGAAAGGAGCTGGCATCTCACTCTCTTTGAATCTTCTTTATCATGCTAAGAGGAGCAGGAAAAAGTAAAAAATTTCAGAATTTCACCTTGCAATGCGGAGAAATTACTGTTTGTGCATTTACAATATTCAATGATTTTTGCCATTGAAAAACGTCCAGAAATGATTGAAGCTACTGACTGAACGAAAGGAGCTGGCATCTCACTCTCTTTGAATCTTCTTTATCATGCTAAGAGGAGCAGGAAAAAGCAAAAAATTTCAGAATTGCACCTTGCAATGCGGAGAAATTACTGTTTGTGCATTTACAATATTCATTGATTTTTGCCATTGAAAGACATCATGTTATTCATATACCAGAAATGTTTGAAGCTACTGACTGAATGAAAGGAGCTGGCATCTCACTCTCTTTGAATCTTCTTTATCATGCTAAGAGGAGCAGGAAAAAGCAAAAAATTTCAGAATTGCACCTTGCAATGCGGAGAAATTACTGTTTGTGCATTTACAATATTCATTGATTTTTGCCATTGAAAAACGTCCAGAAATGATTGAAGCTACTGACTGAATGAAAGGAGCAGGCATCTCACTCTCTTTGAATCTTCTTTATCATGCTAAGAGGAGCAGGAAAAAGCAAAAAATTTCAGAATTGCACCTTGCAATGCGGAGAAATTACTGTTTGTGCATTTACAATATTCATTGATTTTTGCCATTGAAAAACATCATGTTATTCATATACCAGAAATGTTTGAAGCTACTGACTGAATGAAAGGAGCTGGCATCTCACTCTCTTTGAATCTTCTTTATCATGCTAAGAGGAGCAGGAAAAAGCAAAAAATTTCAGAATTGCACCTTGCAATGCGGATAAATTACTGTTTGTGCATTTACAATATTCATTGATTTTTGCCATTGAAAAACATCAGGTTATTCATATACCAGAAATGATTGAAGCTACTGACTGAATGAAAGGAGCTGGCATCTCACTCTCTTTGAATCTTCTTTATCATGCTAAGAGGAGCAGGAAAAAGCAAAAAATTTCAGAATTGCACCTTGCAATGTGGAGAAATTACTGTTTGTGCATTTACAATATTCATTGATTTTTGCCATTGTAAAACATCATGTTATTCATATACCTGAAATGATTGAAGCTACTGACTGAATGAAAGGAGCTGGCATCTCACTCTCTTTGAATCTTCTTTATCATGCTAAGAGGAGCAGGAAAAAGTAAAAAATTTCAGAATTGCACCTTGCAATGCGGAGAAATTACTGTTTGTGCATTTACAATATTCAATGATTTTTGCCATTGAAAAACGTCCAGAAATGATTGAAGCTACTGACTGAACGAAAGGAGCTGGCATCTCACTCTCTTTGAATCTTCTTTATCATGCTAAGAGGATCAGGAAAAAGCAAAAAATTTCAGAATTGCACCTTGCAATGCGGAGAAATTACTGTTTGTGCATTTACAATATTCATTGATTTTTGCCATTGAAAAACATCCAGAAATGATTGAAGCTACTGACTGAATGAAAGGAGCTGGCATCTCACTCTCTTTGAATCTTCTTTATCATGCTAAAAGGAGCAGGAAAAAGCAAAAAATTTCAGAATTGCACCTTGCAATGTGGAGAAATTACTGTTTGTGCATTTACAATATTCATTGATTTTTGCCATTGTAAAACATCATGTTATTCATATACCTGAAATGATTGAAGCTACTGACTGAATGAAAGGAGCTGGCATCTCACTCTCTTTGAATCTTCTTTATCATGCTAAGAGGAGCAGGAAAAAGTAAAAAATTTCAGAATTGCACCTTGCAATGCGGAGAAATTACTGTTTGTGCATTTACAATATTCAATGATTTTTGCCATTGAAAAACGTCCAGAAATGATTGAAGCTACTGACTGAACGAAAGGAGCTGGCATCTCACTCTCTTTGAATCTTCTTTATCATGCTAAGAGGAGCAGGAAAAAGTAAAAAATTTCAGAATTGCACCTTGCAATGCGGAGAAATTACTGTTTGTGCATTTACAATATTCAATGATTTTTGCCATTGAAAAACGTCCAGAAATGATTGAAGCTACTGACTGAACGAAAGGAGCTGGCATCTCACTCTCTTTGAATCTTCTTTATCATGCTAAGAGGATCAGGAAAAAGCAAAAAAATTCAGAATTGCACCTTGCAATGCGGAGAAATTACTGTTTGTGCATTTACAATATTCATTGATTTTTGCCATTGAAAAACATCATGTTATTCATATACCAGAAATGATTGAAGCTACTGACTGAATGAAAGGAGCTGGCATCTCACTCTCTTTGAATCTTCTTTATCATGCTAAGAGGAGCAGGAAAAAGTAAAAAATTTCAGAATTTCACCTTGCAATGCGGAGAAATTACTGTTTGTGCATTTACAATATTCAATGATTTTTGCCATTGAAAAACGTCCAGAAATGATTGAAGCTACTGACTGAACGAAAGGAGCTGGCATCTCACTCTCTTTGAATCTTCTTTATCATGCTAAGAGGAGCAGGAAAAAGCAAAAAATTTCAGAATTGCACCTTGCAATGCGGAGAAATTACTGTTTGTGCATTTACAATATTCATTGATTTTTGCCATTGAAAAACATCATGTTATTCATATACCAGAAATGATTGAAGCTACTGACTGAATGAAAGGAGCTGGCATCTCACTCTCTTTGAATCTTCTTTATCATGCTAAGAGGAGCAGGAAAAACTAAAAAATTTCAGAATTTCACCTTGCAATGCGGAGAAATTACTGTTTGTGCATTTACAATATTCAATGATTTTTGCCATTGAAAAACGTCCAGAAATGATTGAAGCTACTGACTGAACGAAAGGAGCTGGCATCTCACTCTCTTTGAATCTTCTTTATCATGCTAAGAGGAGCAGGAAAAAGCAAAAAATTTCAGAATTGCACCTTGCAATGCGGAGAAATTACTGTTTGTGCATTTACAATATTCATTGATTTTTGCCATTGAAAGACATCATGTTATTCATATACCAGAAATGTTTGAAGCTACTGACTGAATGAAAGGAGCTGGCATCTCACTCTCTTTGAATCTTCTTTATCATGCTAAGAGGAGCAGGAAAAAGCAAAAAATTTCAGAATTGCACCTTGCAATGCGGAGAAATTACTGTTTGTGCATTTACAATATTCATTGATTTTTGCCATTGAAAAACGTCCAGAAATGATTGAAGCTACTGACTGAATGAAAGGAGCAGGCATCTCACTCTCTTTGAATCTTCTTTATCATGCTAAGAGGAGCAGGAAAAAGCAAAAAATTTCAGAATTGCACCTTGCAATGCGGAGAAATTACTGTTTGTGCATTTACAATATTCATTGATTTTTGCCATTGAAAAACATCATGTTATTCATATACCAGAAATGTTTGAAGCTACTGACTGAATGAAAGGAGCTGGCATCTCACTCTCTTTGAATCTTCTTTATCATGCTAAGAGGAGCAGGAAAAAGCAAAAAATTTCAGAATTGCACCTTGCAATGCGGATAAATTACTGTTTGTGCATTTACAATATTCATTGATTTTTGCCATTGAAAAACATCAGGTTATTCATATACCAGAAATGATTGAAGCTACTGACTGAATGAAAGGAGCTGGCATCTCACTCTCTTTGAATCTTCTTTATCATGCTAAGAGGAGCAGGAAAAAGCAAAAAATTTCAGAATTGCACCTTGCAATGTGGAGAAATTACTGTTTGTGCATTTACAATATTCATTGATTTTTGCCACTGTAAAACATCATGTTATTCATATACCTGAAATGATTGAAGCTACTGACTGAATGAAAGGAGCTGGCATCTCACTCTCTTTGAATCTTCTTTATCATGCTAAGAGGAGCAGGAAAAAGTAAAAAATTTCAGAATTGCACCTTGCAATGCGGAGAAATTACTGTTTGTGCATTTACAATATTCAATGATTTTTGCCATTGAAAAACGTCCAGAAATGATTGAAGCTACTGACTGAACGAAAGGAGCTGGCATCTCACTCTCTTTGAATCTTCTTTATCATGCTAAGAGGATCAGGAAAAAGCAAAAAATTTCAGAATTGCACCTTGCAATGCGGAGAAATTACTGTTTGTGCATTTACAATATTCATTGATTTTTGCCATTGAAAAACATCCAGAAATGATTGAAGCTACTGACTGAATGAAAGGAGCTGGCATCTCACTCTCTTTGAATCTTCTTTATCATGCTAAGAGGAGCAGGAAAAAGCAAAAAATTTCAGAATTGCACCTTGCAATGTGGAGAAATTTCTGTTTGTGCATTTACAATATTCATTGATTTTTGCCATTGTAAAACATCATGTTATTCATATACCTGAAATGATTGAAGCTACTGACTGAATGAAAGGAGCTGGCATCTCACTCTCTTTGAATCTTCTTTATCATGCTAAGAGGAGCAGGAAAAAGTAAAAAATTTCAGAATTGCACCTTGCAATGCGGAGAAATTACTGTTTGTGCATTTACAATATTCAATGATTTTTGCCATTGAAAAACGTCCAGAAATGATTGAAGCTACTGACTGAACGAAAGGAGCTGGCATCTCACTCTCTTTGAATCTTCTTTATCATGCTAAGAGGATCAGGAAAAAGCAAAAAATTTCAGAATTGCACCTTGCAATGCGGAGAAATTACTGTTTGTGCATTTACAATATTCATTGATTTTTGCCATTGAAAAACATCATGTTATTCATATACCAGAAATGTTTGAAGCTACTGACTGAATGAAAGGAGCTGGCATCTCACTCTCTTTGAATCTTCTTTGTCATGCTAAGAGGAGCAGGAAAAAGCAAAAAATTTCAGAATTGCACCTTGCAATGCGGAGAAATTACTGTTTGTGCATTTACAATATTCATTGATTTTTGCCATTGAAAAACGTCCAGAAATGATTGAAGCTACTGACTGAATGAAAGGAGCAGGCATCTCACTCGCTTTGAATCTTCTTTATCATGCTAAGAGGAGCAGGAAAAAGCAAAAAATTTCAGAATTGCACCTTGCAATGCGGAGAAATTACTGTTTGTGCATTTACAATATTCATTGATTTTTGCCATTGAAAAACGTCCAGAAATGATTGAAGCTACTGACTGAATGAAAGGAGCAGGCATCTCACTCTCTTTGAATCTTCTTTATCATGCTAAGAGGAGCAGGAAAAAGCAAAAAATTTCAGAATTGCACCTTGCAATGCGGAGAAATTACTCTTTGTGCATTTACAATATTCATTGATTTTTGCCATTGAAAAACATCAAGTTATTCATATACCAGAAATGTTTGAAGCTACTGACTGAATGAAAGGAGCTGGCATCTCACTCTCTTTGAATCTTCTTTATCATGCTAAGAGGAGCAGGAAAAAGCAAAAAATTTCAGAATTGCACCTTGCAATGCGGATAAATTACTGTTTGTGCATTTACAATATTCATTGATTTTTGCCATTGAAAAACATCATGTTATTCATATACCAGAAATGATTGAAGCTACTGACTGAATGAAAGGAGCTGGCATCTCACTCTCTTTGAATCTTCTTTATCATGCTAAGAGGAGCAGGAAAAAGCAAAAAATTTCAGAATTGCACCTTGCAATGCGGAGAAATTACTGTTTGTGCATTTACAATATTCATTGATTTTTGCCATTGAAAAACATCATGTTATTCATATACCAGAAATGATTGAAGCTACTGACTGAATGAAAGGAGCTGGCATCTCACTCTCTTTGAATCTTCTTTATCATGCTAAGAGGAGCAGGAAAAAGCAAAAAATTTCAGAATTGCACCTTGCAATGCGGAGAAATTACTGTTTGTGCATTTACAATATTCATTGATTTTTGCCATTGAAAAACGTCCAGAAATGATTGAAGCTACTGACTGAATGAAAGGAGCTGGCATCTCACTCTCTTTGAATCTTCTTTATCATGCTAAGAGGAGCAGGAAAAAGCAAAAAATTTCAGAATTGCACCTTGCAATGCGGAGAAATTACTGTTTGTGCATTTACAATATTCATTGATTTTTGCCATTGAAAAACATCATGTTATTCATATACCAGAAATGTTTGAAGCTACTGACTGAATGAAAGGAGCTGGCATCTCACTCTCTTTGAATCTTCTTTATCATGCTAAGAGGAGCAGGAAAAAACAAAAAATTTGAGAATTGCACCTTGCAATGCGGAGAAATTACTGTTTGTGCATTTACAATATTCATTGATTTTTGCCATTGAAAAACGTCCAGAAATGATTGAAGCTACTGACTGAATGAAAGGAGCTGGCATCTCACTCTCTTTGAATCTTCTTTATCATGCTAAGAGGAGCAGGAAAAAGCAAAAAATTTCAGAATTGCACCTTGCAATGCGGAGAAATTACTGTTTGTGCATTTACAATATTCATTGATTTTTGCCATTGAACAACATCATGTTATTCATATACCAGAAATGTTTGAAGCTACTGACTGAATGAAAGGAGCTGGCATCTCACTCTCTTTGAATCTTCTTTATCATGCTAAGAGGAGCAGGAAAAAGCAAAAAATTTCAGAATTGCACCTTGCAATGCGGAGAAATTACTGTTTGTGCATTTACAATATTCATTGATTTTTACCATTGAAAAACGTCCAGAAATGATTGAAGCTACTGACTGAATGAAAGTAGCTGGCATCTCACTCTCTTTGAATCTTCTTTATCATGCTAAGAGGAGCAGGAAAAAGCAAAAAATTTCAGACTTGCACCTTGCAATGCGGAGAAATTACTGTTTGTGCATTTACAATATTCATTGATTTTTGCCATTGAAAAACATCATGTTATTCATATACCAGAAATGTTTGAAGCTACTGACTGAATGAAAGGAGCTGGCATCTCACTCTCTTTGAATCTTCTTTATCATGCTAAGAGGAGCAGGAAAAAGCAAAAAATTTCAGAATTGCACCTTGCAATGCGGAGAAATTACTGTTTGTGCATTTACAATATTCATTGATTTTTGCCATTGAAAAACGTCCAGAAATGATTGAAGCTACTGACTGAATGAAAGGAGCTGGCATCTCACTCTCTTTGAATCTTCTTTATCATGCTAAGAGGAGCAGGAAAAAGCAAAAAATTTCAGAATTGCACCTTGCAATGCGTAGAAATTACTGTTTGTGCATTTACAATATTCATTGATTTTTGCCATTGAAAAACATTTTATTCATATACCAGAAATGTTTGAAGCTACTGACTGAATGAAAGGAGCTGGCACCTCACTCTCTTTGAATCTTCTTTATCATGCTAAGAGGAGCAGGAAAAAGCAAAAAATTTCAGAATTGCACCTTGCAATGCGGAGAAATTACTGTTTGTGCATTTACAATATTCATTGATTTTTGCCATTGAAAAACGTCCAGAAATGATTGAAGCTACTGACTGAATGAAAGGAGCTGGCATCTCACTCTCTTTGAATCTTCTTTATCATGCTAAGAGGAGCAGGAAAAAGCAAAAAATTTCAGAATTGCACCTTGCAATGCGGAGAAATTACTGTTTGTGCATTTACAATATTCATTGAGTTTTGCCATTGAAAAACGTCCAGAAATGATTGAAGCTACTGACTGAATGAAAGGAGCTGGCATCTCACTCTCTTTGAATCTTCTTTATCATGCTAAGAGGAGCAGGAAAAAGCAAAAAATTTCAGAATTGCACCTTGCAATGCGGAGAAATTACTGTTTGTGCATTTACAATATTCATTGATTTTTGCCATTGAAAAACGTCCAGAAATGATTGAAGCTACTGACTGAATGAAAGGAGCTGGCATCTCACTCTCTTTGAATCTTCTTTATCATGCTAAGAGGAGCAGGAAAAAGCAAAAAATTTCAGAATTGCACCTTGCAATGCGGAGAAATTACTGTTTGTGCATTTACAATATTCATTGATTTTTGCCATTGAAAAACATTTTATTCATATACCAGAAATGTTTGAAGCTACTGACTGAATGAAAGGAGCTGGCACCTCACTCTCTTTGAATCTTCTTTATCATGCTAAGAGGAGCAGGAAAAAGCAAAAAATTTCAGAATTGCACCTTGCAATGCGGAGAAATTACTGTTTGTGCATTTACAATATTCATTGATTTTTGCCATTGAAAAACGTCCAGAAATGATTGAAGCTACTGACTGAATGAAAGGAGCTGGCATCTCACTCTCTTTGAATCTTCTTTATCATGCTAAGAGGAGCAGGAAAAAGCAAAAAATTTCAGAATTGCACCTTGCAATGCGGAGAAATTACTGTTTGTGCATTTACAATATTCATTGATTTTTGCCATTGAAAAACATCCAGAAATGATTGAAGCTACTGACTGAATGAAAGGAGCTGGCATCTCACTCTCTTTGAATCTTCTTTATCATGCTAAGAGGAGCAGGAAAAAGCAAATAATTTCAGAATTGCGCCTTGCAATGCGGAGAAATTACTTTTTGTGCATTTACAAAATTCATTGATTTTTGCCATTGAAAAACATCATGTTATCCATTTACCAGAAATGATTGAAGCTACTGACTGAATGAAAGGAGCTGGCATCTCACTCTCTTTGAATCTTCTTTATCATGCTAAGAGGAGCAGGAAAAAGCAAAAAATTTCAGAATTGCACCTTGCAATGCGGAGAAATTACTGTTTGTGCATTTACAATATTCATTGATTTTTGCCATTGAAAAACATCCAGAAATGATTGAAGCTACTGACTGAATGAAAGGAGCTGGCATCTCACTCTCTTTGAATCTTCTTTATCATGCTAAGTGGAGCAGGAAAAAGCAAAAAATTTCAGAATTGCACCTTGCAATGCGGAGAAATTACTGTTTGTGCATTTACAATATTCATTGATTTTTGCCATTGAAAAACATGTTATTCATATACCAGAAATGATTGAAGCTACTGACTGAATGAAAGGAGCTGGCATCTCACTCTCTTTGAATCTTCTTTATCATGCTAAGAGGAGCAGGAAAAAGCAAAAAATTTCAGAATTGCACCTTGCAATGCGGAGAAATTACTGTTTGTGCATTTACAATATTCATTGATTTTTGCCATTGAAAAACGTCCAGAAATGATTGAAGCTACTGACTGAATGAAAGGAGCTGGCATCTCACTCTCTTTGAATCTTCTTTATCATGCTAAGAGGAGCAGGAAAAAGCAAAAAATTTCAGAATTGCACCTTGCAATGCGGAGAAATTACTGTTTGTGCATTTACAATATTCATTGATTTTTGCCATTGAAAAACATCATGTTATTCATATACCAGAAATGTTTGAAGCTACTGACTGAATGAAAGGAGCTGGCATCTCACTCTCTTTGAATCTTCTTTATCATGCTAAGAGGAGCAGGAAAAAGCAAAAAATTTCAGAATTGCACCTTGCAATGCGGAGAAATTAGTTTGTGCATTTACAATATTCATTGATTTTTGCCATTGAAAAACGTCCAGAAATGATTGAAGCTACTGACTGAATGAAAGGAGCTGGCATCTCACTCTCTTTGAATCTTCTTTATCATGCTAAGAGGAGCAGGAAAAAGCAAAAAATTTCAGAATTGCACCTTGCAATGCAGAGAAATTACTGTTTGTGCATTTACAATATTCATTGATTTTTGCCATTGAAAAACATCATGTTATTCATATACCAGAAATGTTTGAAGCTACTGACTGAATGAAAGGAGCTGGCATCTCACTCTCTTTGAATCTTCTTTATCATGCTAAGAGGAGCAGGAAAAAGCAAAAAATTTCAGAATTGCACCTTGCAATGCGGAGAAATTACTGTTTGTGCATTTACAATATTCATTGATTTTTACCATTGAAAAACGTCCAGAAATGATTGAAGCTACTGACTGAATGAAAGTAGCTGGCATCTCACTCTCTTTGAATCTTCTTTATCATGCTAAGAGGAGCAGGAAAAAGCAAAAAATTTCAGACTTGCACCTTGCAATGCGGAGAAATTACTGTTTGTGCATTTACAATATTCATTGATTTTTGCCATTGAAAAACATCATGTTATTCATATACCAGAAATGTTTGAAGCTACTGACTGAATGAAAGGAGCTGGCATCTCACTCTCTTTGAATCTTCTTTATCATGCTAAGAGGAGCAGGAAAAAGCAAAAAATTTCAGAATTGCACCTTGCAATGCGGAGAAATTACTGTTTGTGCATTTACAATATTCATTGATTTTTGCCATTGAAAAACGTCCAGAAATGATTGAAGCTACTGACTGAATGAAAGGAGCTGGCATCTCACGCTCTTTGAATCTTCTTTATCATGCTAAGAGGAGCAGGAAAAAGCAAAAAATTTCAGAATTGCACCTTGCAATGCGGAGAAATTACAGTTTGTGCATTTACAATATTCATTGAGTTTTGCCATTGAAAAACGTCCAGAAATGATTGAAGCTACTGACTGAATGAAAGGAGCTGGCATCTCACTCTCTTTGAATCTTCTTTATCATGCTAAGAGGAGCAGGAAAAAGCAAAAAATTTCAGAATTGCACCTTGCAATGCGGAGAAATTACTGTTTGTGCATTTACAATATTCATTGATTTTTGCCATTGAAAAACGTCCAGAAATGATTGAAGCTACTGACTGAATGAAAGGAGCTGGCATCTCACTCTCTTTGAATCTTCTTTATCATGCTAAGAGGAGCAGGAAAAAGCAAAAAAATTCAGAATTGCACCTTGCAATGCGGAGAAATTACTGTTTGTGCATTTACAATATTCATTGATTTTTGCCATTGAAAAACATTTTATTCATATACCAGAAATGTTTGAAGCTACTGACTGAATGAAAGGAGCTGGCACCTCACTCTCTTTGAATCTTCTTTATCATGCTAAGAGGAGCAGGAAAAAGCAAAAAATTTCAGAATTGCACCTTGCAATGCGGAGAAATTACTGTTTGTGCATTTACAATATTCATTGATTTTTGCCATTGAAAAACGTCCAGAAATGATTGAAGCTACTGACTGAATGAAAGGAGCTGGCATCTCACTCTCTTTGAATGTTCTTTATCATGCTAAGAGGAGCAGGAAAAAGCAAAAAATTTCAGAATTGAACCTTGCAATGCGGAGAAATTACTGTTTGTGCATTTACAATATTCATTGATTTTTGCCATTGAAAAACATCATGTTATTCATATACCAGAAATGATTGAAGCTACTGACTGAACGAAAGGAGCTGGCATCTCACTCTCTTTGAATCTTCTTTACCATGCTAAGAGGAGCAGGAAAAAGCAAAAAATTTCAGAATTGCACCTTGCAATGCGGAGAAATTACTGTTTGTGCATTTACAATATTCATTGATTTTTGCCATTGAAAAACATCATGTTATTCATATACCAGAAATGTTTGAAGCTACTGACTGAATGAAAGGAGCTGGCATCTCACTCTCTTTGAATCTTCTTTATGATGCTAAGAGGAGCAGGAAAAAGCAAAAAATTTCAGAATTGCACCTTGCAATGCGGAGAAATTACTGTTTGTGCATTTACAATATTCATTGATTTTTGCCATTGAAAAACGTCCAGAAACGATTGAAGCTACTGACTGAATGAAAGGAGCAGGCATCTCACTCTCTTTGAATCTTCTTTATCATGCTAAGAGGAGCAGGAAAAAGCAAAAAATTTCAGAATTGCACCTTGCAATGCGGAGAAATTACTGTTTGTGCATTTACAATATTCATTGATTTTTGCCATTGAAAAACATCATGTTATTCATATACCAGAAATGTTTGAAGCTACTGACTGAATGAAAGGAGCTGGCATCTCACTCTCTTTGAATCTTCTTTATCATGCTAAGAGGAGCAGGAAAAAGCAAAAAATTTCAGAATTGCACCTTGCAATGCGGATAAATTACTGTTTGTGCATTTACAATATTCATTGATTTTTGTCATTGAAAAACATCAGGTTATTCATATACCAGAAATGATTGAAGCTACTGACTGAATGAAAGGAGCTGGCATCTCACTCTCTTTGAATCTTCTTTATCATGCTAAGAGGAGCAGGAAAAAGCAAAAAAATTCAGAATTGCACCTTGCAATTCGGAGAAATTACTGTTTGTGCATTTACAATATTCATTGATTTTTGCCATTGAAAAACATCCAGAAATGATTGAAGCTACTGACTGAATGAAAGGAGCTGGCATCTCACTCTCTTTGAATCTTCTTTATCATGCTAAGAGGAGCAGGAAAAAGCAAAAAATTTCAGAATTGCACCTTGCAATACGGAGAAATTACTGTTTGTGCATTTACAATATTCATTGATTTTTGCCATTGAAAAACGTCCAGAAATGATTGAAGCTACTGACTGAATGAAAGGAGCTGGCATCTCACTCTCTGAATCTTCTTTATCATGCTAAGAGGAGCAGGAAAAAGCAAAAAATTTCAGAATTGCACCTTGCAATGCGGAGAAATTACTGATTGTGCATTTACAATATTCATTGATTTTTGCCATTGAAAAACGTCCAGAAATGATTGAAGCTACTGACTGAATGAAAGGAGCAGGCATCTCACTCTCTTTGAATCTTCTTTATCATGCTAAGAGGAGCAGGAAAAAGCAAAAAATTTCAGAATTGCACCTTGCAATGCGGAGAAATTACTGTTTGTGCATTTACAATATTCATTGATTTTTGCCATTGAAAAACATCAAGTTATTCATATACCAGAAATGTTTGAAGCTACTGACTGAATGAAAGGAGCTGGCATCTCACTCTCTTTGAATCTTCTTTATCATGCTAAGAGGAGCAGGAAAAAGCAAAAAATTTCAGAATTGCACCTTGCAATGCGGATAAATTACTGTTTGTGCATTTACAATATTCATTGATTTTTGCCATTGAAAAACATCATGTTATTCATATACCAGAAATGATTGAAGCTACTGACTGAATGAAAGGAGCTGGCATCTCACTCTCTTTGAATCCTCTTTATCATGCTAAGAGGAGCAGGAAAAAACAAAAAATTTCAGAATTGCACCTTGCAATGCGGAGAAATTACTGTTTGTGCATTTACAATATTCATTGATTTTTGCCATTGAAAAACATCATGTTATTCATATACCAGAAATGATTGAAGCTACTGACTGAATGAAAGGAGCTGGCATCTCACTCTCTTTAAATCTTCTTTATCATGCTAAGAGGAGCAGGAAAAAGCAAAAAATTTCAGAATTGCACCTTGCAATGCGGAGAAATTACTGTTTGTGCATTTACAATATTCATTGATTTTTGCAATTGAAATACGTCCAGAAATGATTGAAGCTACTGACTGAATGAAAGGAGCTGGCATCTCACTCTCTTTGAATCTTCTTTATCATGCTAAGAGGAGCAGGAAAAAGCAAAAAATTTCAGAATTGAACCTTGCAATGCGGAGAAATTACTGTTTGTGCATTTACAATATTCATTGATTTTTGCCACTGAAAAACATCATGTTATTCATATACCAGGAATGTTTGAAGCTACTGACTGAATGAAAGGAGCTGGCATCTCACTCTCTTTGAATCTTCTTTATCATGCTAAGAGGAGCAGGAAAAAGCAAAAAATTTCAGAATTGCACCTTGCAATGCGGAGAAATTACTGTTTGTGCATTTACAATATTCATTGATTTTTGCCATTGAAAAACGTCCAGAAATGATTGAAGCTACTGACTGAATGAAAGGAGCTGGCATCTCACTCTCTTTGAATCTTGTTTATCATGCTAAGAGGAGCAGGAAAAAGCAAAAAATTTCAGAATTGCACCTTGCAATGCGGAGAAATTACTGTTTGTGCATTTACAATATTCATTGATTTTTGCCATTGAAAAACGTCCAGAAATGATTGAAGCTACTGACTGAATGAAAGGAGCTGGCATCTCACTCTCTTTGAATCTTCTTTGTCATGCTAAGTGGAGCAGGAAAAAGCAAAAAATTTCAGAATTGCACCTTGCAATGCGGAGAAATTACTGTTTGTGCATTTACAATATTCATTGATTTTTGCCATTGAAAAACATCATGTTATTCATATACCAGAAATGATTGAAGCTACTGACTGAATGAAAGGAGCTGGCATCTCACTCTCTTTGAATCTTCTTTATCATGCTAAGAGGAGCAGGAAAAAGTAAAAAATTTCAGAATTGCACCTTGCAATGCGGAGAAATTACTGTTTGTGCATTTACAATATTCAATGATTTTTGCCATTGAAAAACGTCCAGAAATGATTGAAGCTACTGACTGAACGAAAGGAGCTGGCATCTCACTCTCTTTGAATCTTCTTTACCATGCTAAGAGGAGCAGGAAAAAGCAAAAAATTTCAGAATTGCACCTTGCAATGCGGAGAAATTACTGTTTGTGCATTTACAATATTCATTGATTTTTGCCATTGAAAAACATCATGTTATTCATATACCAGAAATGTTTGAAGCTACTGACTGAATGAAAGGAGCTGGCATCTCACTCTCTTTGAATCTTCTTTATCATGCTAAGAGGAGCAGGAAAAAGCAAAAAATTTCAGAATTGCACCTTGCAATGCGGAGAAATTACTGTTTGTGCATTTACAATATTCATTGATTTTTGCCATTGAAAAACGTCCAGAAATGATTGAAGCTACTGACTGAATGAAAGGAGCAGGCATCTCACTCTCTTTGAATCTTCTTTATCATGCTAAGAGGAGCAGGAAAAAGCAAAAAATTTCAGAATTGCACCTTGCAATGCGGAGAAATTACTGTTTGTGCATTTACAATATTCATTGATTTTTGCCATTGAAAAACATCATGTTATTCATATACCAGAAATGTTTGAAGCTACTGACTGAATGAAAGGAGCTGGCATCTCACTCTCTTTGAATCTTCTTTATCATGCTAAGAGGAGCAGGAAAAAGCAAAAAAATTCAGAATTGCACCTTGCAATGCGGAGAAATTACTGTTTGTGCATTTACAATATTCATTGATTTTTGCCATTGAAAAACATCCAGAAATGATTGAAGCTACTGACTGAATGAAAGGAGCTGGCATCTCACTCTCTTTGAATCTTCTTTATCATGCTAAGAGGAGCAGGAAAAAGCAAAAAATTTCAGAATTGCACCTTGCAATGTGGAGAAATTACTGTTTGTGCATTTACAATATTCATTGATTTTTGCCATTGTAAAACATCATGTTATTCATATACCAGAAATGATTGAAGCTACTGACTGAATGAAAGGAGCTGGCATCTCACTCTCTTTGAATCTTCTTTATCATGCTAAGAGGAGCAGGAAAAAGTAAAAAATTTCAGAATTGCACCTTGCAATGCGGAGAAATTACTGTTTGTGCATTTACAATATTCAATGATTTTTGCCATTGAAAAACGTCCAGAAATGATTGAAGCTACTGACTGAACGAAAGGAGCTGGCATCTCACTCTCTTTGAATCTTCTTTATCATGCTAAGAGGAGCAGGAAAAAGCAAAAAATTTCAGAATTGCACCTTGCAATGCGGAGAAATTACTGTTTGTGCATTTACAATATTCATTGATTTTTGCCATTGAAAAACATCATGTTATTCATATACCAGAAATGTTTGAAGCTACTGACTGAATGAAAGGAGCTGGCATCTCACTCTCTTTGAATCTTCTTTATCATGCTAAGAGGAGCAGGAAAAAGCAAAAAATTTCAGAATTGCACCTTGCAATACGGAGAAATTACTGTTTGTGCATTTACAATATTCATTGATTTTTGCCATTGAAAAACGTCCAGAAATGATTGAAGCTACTGACTGAATGAAAGGAGCTGGCATCTCACTCTCTGAATCTTCTTTATCATGCTAAGAGGAGCAGGAAAAAGCAAAAAATTTCAGAATTGCACCTTGCAATGCGGAGAAATTACTGTTTGTGCATTTACAATATTCATTGATTTTTGCCATTGAAAAACGTCCAGAAATGATTGAAGCTACTGACTGAATGAAAGGAGCAGGCATCTCACTCTCTTTGAATCTTCTTTATCATGCTAAGAGGAGCAGGAAAAAGCAAAAAATTTCAGAATTGCACCTTGCAATGCGGAGAAATTACTGTTTGTGCATTTACAATATTCATTGATTTTTGCCATTGAAAAACATCAAGTTATTCATATACCAGAAATGTTTGAAGCTACTGACTGAATGAAAGGAGCTGGCATCTCACTCTCTTTGAATCTTCTTTATCATGCTAAGAGGAGCAGGAAAAAGCAAAAAATTTCAGAATTGCACCTTGCAATGCGGATAAATTACTGTTTGTGCATTTACAATATTCATTGATTTTTGCCATTGAAAAACATCATGTTATTCATATACCAGAAATGATTGAAGCTACTGACTGAATGAAAGGAGCTGGCATCTCACTCTGTTTGAATCTTCTTTATCATGCTAAGAGGAGCAGGAAAAAACAAAAAATTTCAGAATTGCACCTTGCAATGCGGAGAAATTACTGTTTGTGCATTTACAATATTCATTGATTTTTGCCATTGAAAAACATCATGTTATTCATATACCAGAAATGATTGAAGCTACTGACTGAATGAAAGGAGCTGGCATCTCACTCTCTTTGAATCTTCTTTATCATGCTAAGAGGAGCAGGAAAAAGCAAAAAATTTCAGAATTGCACCTTGCAATGCGGAGAAATTACTGTTTGTGCATTTACAATATTCATTGATTTTTGCAATTGAAATACGTCCAGAAATGATTGAAGCTACTGACTGAATGAAAGGAGCTGGCATCTCACTCTCTTTGAATCTTCTTTATCATGCTAAGAGGAGCAGGAAAAAGCAAAAAATTTCAGAATTGAACCTTGCAATGCGGAGAAATTACTGTTTGTGCATTTACAATATTCATTGATTTTTGCCACTGAAAAACATCATGTTATTCATATACCAGGAATGTTTGAAGCTACTGACTGAATGAAAGGAGCTGGCATCTCACTCTCTTTGAATCTTCTTTATCATGCTAAGAGGAGCAGGAAAAAGCAAAAAATTTCAGAATTGCACCTTGCAATGCGGAGAAATTACTGTTTGTGCATTTACAATATTCATTGATTTTTGCCATTGAAAAACGTCCAGAAATGATTGAAGCTACTGACTGAATGAAAGGAGCTGGCATCTCACTCTCTTTGAATCTTGTTTATCATGCTAAGAGGAGCAGGAAAAAGCAAAAAATTTCAGAATTGCACCTTGCAATGCGGAGAAATTACTGTTTGTGCATTTACAATATTCATTGATTTTTGCCATTGAAAAACGTCCAGAAATGATTGAAGCTACTGACTGAATGAAAGGAGCTGGCATCTCACTCTCTTTGAATCTTCTTTATCATGCTAAGAGGAGCAGGAAAAAGCAAAAAATTTCAGAATTGCACCTTGCAATGCGGAGAAATTACTGTTTGTGCATTTACAATATTCATTGATTTTTGCCATTGAAAAACATCATGTTATTCATATACCAGAAATGTTTGAAGCTACTGACTGAATGAAAGGAGCTGGCATCTCACTCTCTTTGAATCTTCTTTATCATGCTAAGAGGAGCAGGAAAAAGCAAAAAATTTCAGAATTGCACCTTGCAATGCGGAGAAATTACTGTTTGTGCATTTACAATATTCATTGATTTTTGCCATTGAAAAACGTCCAGAAATGATTGAAGCTACTGACTGAATGAAAGGAGCTGGCATCTCACTCTCTTTGAATCTTCTTTATCATGCTAAGAGGAGCAGGAAAAAGCAAAAAATTTCAGAATTGCACCTTGCAATGCGGAGAAATTACTGTTTGTGCATTTACAATATTCATTGATTTTTGCCATTGAAAAACATCATGTTATTCATATACCAGAAATGTTTGAAGCTACTGACTGAATGAAAGGAGCTGGCATCTCACTCTCTTTGAATCTTCTTTATCATGCTAAGAGGAGCAGGAAAAAGCAAAAAATTTCAGAATTGCACCTTGCAATGCGGAGAAATTACTGTTTGTGCATTTACAATATTCATTGATTTTTACCATTGAAAAACGTCCAGAAATGATTGAAGCTACTGACTGAATGAAAGTAGCTGGCATCTCACTCTCTTTGAATCTTCTTTATCATGCTAAGAGGAGCAGGAAAAAGCAAAAAATTTCAGACTTGCACCTTGCAATGCGGAGAAATTACTGTTTGTGCATTTACAATATTCATTGATTTTTGCCATTGAAAAACATCATGTTATTCATATACCAGAAATGTTTGAAGCTACTGACTGAATGAAAGGAGCTGGCATCTCACTCTCTTTGAATCTTCTTTATCATGCTAAGAGGAGCAGGAAAAAGCAAAAAATTTCAGAATTGCACCTTGCAATGCGGAGAAATTACTGTTTGTGCATTTACAATATTCATTGATTTTTGCCATTGAAAAACGTCCAGAAATGATTGAAGCTACTGACTGAATGAAAGGAGCTGGCATCTCACGCTCTTTGAATCTTCTTTATCATGCTAAGAGGAGCAGGAAAAAGCAAAAAATTTCAGAATTGCACCTTGCAATGCGGAGAAATTACAGTTTGTGCATTTACAATATTCATTGAGTTTTGCCATTGAAAAACGTCCAGAAATGATTGAAGCTACTGACTGAATGAAAGGAGCTGGCATCTCACTCTCTTTGAATCTTCTTTATCATGCTAAGAGGAGCAGGAAAAAGCAAAAAATTTCAGAATTGCACCTTGCAATGCGGAGAAATTACTGTTTGTGCATTTACAATATTCATTGATTTTTGCCATTGAAAAACGTCCAGAAATGATTGAAGCTACTGACTGAATGAAAGGAGCTGGCATCTCACTCTCTTTGAATCTTCTTTATCATGCTAAGAGGAGCAGGAAAAAGCAAAACATTTCAGAATTGCACCTTGCAATGCGGAGAAATTACTGTTTGTGCATTTACAATATTCATTGATTTTTGCCATTGAAAAACATTTTATTCATATACCAGAAATGTTTGAAGCTACTGACTGAATGAAAGGAGCTGGCACCTCACTCTCTTTGAATCTTCTTTATCATGCTAAGAGGAGCAGGAAAAAGCAAAAAATTTCAGAATTGCACCTTGCAATGCGGAGAAATTACTGTTTGTGCATTTACAATATTCATTGATTTTTGCCATTGAAAAACGTCCAGAAATGATTGAAGCTACTGACTGAATGAAAGGAGCTGGCATCTCACTCTCTTTGAATCTTCTTTATCATGCTAAGAGGAGCAGGAAAAAGCAAAAAGTTTCAGAATTGCACCTTGCAATGCGGAGAAATTACTGTTTGTGCATTTACAATATTCATTGATTTTTGCCATTGAAAAACATCCAGAAATGATTGAAGCTACTGACTGAATGAAAGGAGCTGGCATCTCACTCTCTTTGAATCTTCTTTATCATGCTAAGAGGAGCAGGAAAAAGCAAATAATTTCAGAATTGCGCCTTGCAATGCGGAGAAATTACTTTTTGTGCATTTACAAAATTCATTGATTTTTGCCATTGAAAAACATCATGTTATCCATTTACCAGAAATGATTGAAGCTACTGACTGAATGAAAGGAGCTGGCATCTCACTCTCTTTGAATCTTCTTTATCATGCTAAGAGGAGCAGGAAAAAGCAAAAAATTTCAGAATTGCACCTTGCAATGCGGAGAAATTACTGTTTGTGCATTTACAATATTCATTGATTTTTGCCATTGAAAAACATCCAGAAATGATTGAAGCTACTGACTGAATGAAAGGAGCTGGCATCTCACTCTCTTTGAATCTTCTTTGTCATGCTAAGTGGAGCAGGAAAAAGCAAAAAATTTCAGAATTGCACCTTGCAATGCGGAGAAATTACTGTTTGTGCATTTACAATATTCATTGATTTTTGCCATTGAAAAACATCATGTTATTCATATACCAGAAATGATTGAAGCTACTGACTGAATGAAAGGAGCTGGCATCTCACTCTCTTTGAATCTTCTTTATCATGCTAAGAGGAGCAGGAAAAAGTAAAAAATTTCAGAATTGCACCTT
This sequence comes from Phyllobates terribilis, assembly GCF_046119375.1. Lineage (NCBI taxonomy): Eukaryota > Metazoa > Chordata > Amphibia > Anura > Dendrobatidae > Phyllobates > Phyllobates terribilis. Next base: position 37,807 of record NW_027363558.1, on the reverse strand, counting down.
GCAATGCGGAGAAATTACTGTTTGTGCATTTACAATATTCAATGATTTTTGCCATTGAAAAACGTCCAGAAATGATTGAAGCTACTGACTGAACGAAAGGAGCTGGCATCTCACTCTCTTTGAATCTTCTTTATCATGCTAAGAGGAGCAGGAAAAAGCAAAAAATTTCAGAATTGCACCTTGCAATGCGGAGAAATTACTGTTTGTGCATTTACAATATTCATTGATTTTTGCCATTGAAAAACATCATGTTATTCATATACCAGAAATGTTTGAAGCTACTGACTGAATGAAAGGAGCTGGCATCTCACTCTCTTTGAATCTTCTTTATCATGCTAAGAGGAGCAGGAAAAAGCAAAAAATTTCAGAATTGCACCTTGCAATGCGGAGAAATTACTGTTTGTGCATTTACAATATTCATTGATTTTTGCCATTGAAAAACGTCCAGAAATGATTGAAGCTACTGACTGAATGAAAGGAGCAGGCATCTCACTCTCTTTGAATCTTCTTTATCATGCTAAGAGGAGCAGGAAAAAGCAAAAAATTTCAGAATTGCACCTTGCAATGCGGATAAATTACTGTTTGTGCATTTACAATATTCATTGATTTTTGCCATTGAAAAACATCAGGTTATTCATATACCAGAAATGATTGAAGCTACTGACTGAATGAAAGGAGCTGGCATCTCACTCTCTTTGAATCTTCTTTATCATGCTAAGAGGAGCAGGAAAAAGCAAAAAAATTCAGAATTGCACCTTGCAATGCGGAGAAATTACTGATTGTGCATTTACAATATTCATTGATTTTTGCCATTGAAAAACATCCAGAAATGATTGAAGCTACTGACTGAATGAAAGGAGCTGGCATCTCACTCTCTTTGAATCTTCTTTATCATGCTAAGAGGAGCAGGAAAAAGCAAAAAATTTCAGAATTGCACCTTGCAATGTGGAGAAATTACTGTTTGTGCATTTACAATATTCATTGATTTTTGCCATTGTAAAACATCATGTTATTCATATACCAGAAATGATTGAAGCTACTGACTGAATGAAAGGAGCTGGCATCTCACTCTCTTTGAATCTTCTTTATCATGCTAAGAGGAGCAGGAAAAAGTAAAAAATTTCAGAATTGCACCTTGCAATGCGGAGAAATTACTGTTTGTGCATTTACAATATTCAATGATTTTTGCCATTGAAAAACGTCCAGAAATGATTGAAGCTACTGACTGAACGAAAGGAGCTGGCATCTCACTCTCTTTGAATCTTCTTTATCATGCTAAGAGGAGCAGGAAAAAGCAAAAAATTTCAGAATTGCACCTTGCAATGCGGAGAAATTACTGTTTGTGCATTTACAATATTCATTGATTTTTGCCATTGAAAAACATCATGTTATTCATATACCAGAAATGTTTGAAGCTACTGACTGAATGAAAGGAGCTGGCATCTCACTCTCTTTGAATCTTCTTTATCATGCTAAGAGGAGCAGGAAAAAGCAAAAAATTTCAGAATTGCACCTTGCAATACGGAGAAATTACTGTTTGTGCATTTACAATATTCATTGATTTTTGCCATTGAAAAACGTCCAGAAATGATTGAAGCTACTGACTGAATGAAAGGAGCTGGCATCTCACTCTCTGAATCTTCTTTATCATGCTAAGAGGAGCAGGAAAAAGCAAAAAATTTCAGAATTGCACCTTGCAATGCGGAGAAATTACAGTTTGTGCATTTACAATATTCATTGAGTTTTGCCATTGAAAAACGTCCAGAAATGATTGAAGCTACTGACTGAATGAAAGGAGCTGGCATCTCACTCTCTTTGAATCTTCTTTATCATGCTAAGAGGAGCAGGAAAAAGCAAAAAATTTCAGAATTGCACCTTGCAATGCGGAGAAATTACTGTTTGTGCATTTACAATATTCATTGATTTTTGCCATTGAAAAACGTCCAGAAATGATTGAAGCTACTGACTGAATGAAAGGAGCTGGCATCTCACTCTCTTTGAATCTTCTTTATCATGCTAAGAGGAGCAGGAAAAAGCAAAAAATTTCAGAATTGCACCTTGCAATGCGGAGAAATTACTGTTTGTGCATTTACAATATTCATTGATTTTTGCCATTGAAAAACATTTTATTCATATACCAGAAATGTTTGAAGCTACTGACTGAATGAAAGGAGCTGGCACCTCACTCTCTTTGAATCTTCTTTATCATGCTAAGAGGAGCAGGAAAAAGCAAAAAATTTCAGAATTGCACCTTGCAATGCGGAGAAATTACTGTTTGTGCATTTACAATATTCATTGATTTTTGCCATTGAAAAACGTCCAGAAATGATTGAAGCTACTGACTGAATGAAAGGAGCTGGCATCTCACTCTCTTTGAATCTTCTTTATCATGCTAAGAGGAGCAGGAAAAAGCAAAAAGTTTCAGAATTGCACCTTGCAATGCGGAGAAATTACTGTTTGTGCATTTACAATATTCATTGATTTTTGCCATTGAAAAACATCCAGAAATGATTGAAGCTACTGACTGAATGAAAGGAGCTGGCATCTCACTCTCTTTGAATCTTCTTTATCATGCTAAGAGGAGCAGGAAAAAGCAAATAATTTCAGAATTGCGCCTTGCAATGCGGAGAAATTACTTTTTGTGCATTTACAAAATTCATTGATTTTTGCCATTGAAAAACATCATGTTATCCATTTACCAGAAATGATTGAAGCTACTGACTGAATGAAAGGAGCTGGCATCTCACTCTCTTTGAATCTTCTTTATCATGCTAAGAGGAGCAGGAAAAAGCAAAAAATTTCAGAATTGCACCTTGCAATGCGGAGAAATTACTGTTTGTGCATTTACAATATTCATTGATTTTTGCCATTGAAAAACATCCAGAAATGATTGAAGCTACTGACTGAATGAAAGGAGCTGGCATCTCACTCTCTTTGAATCTTCTTTGTCATGCTAAGTGGAGCAGGAAAAAGCAAAAAATTTCAGAATTGCACCTTGCAATGCGGAGAAATTACTGTTTGTGCATTTACAATATTCATTGATTTTTGCCATTGAAAAATATCATGTTATTCATATACCAGAAATGATTGAAGCTACTGACTGAATGAAAGGAGCTGGCATCTCACTCTCTTTGAATCTTCTTTATCATGCTAAGAGGAGCAGGAAAAAGTAAAAAATTTCAGAATTGCACCTTGCAATGCGGAGAAATTACTGTTTGTGCATTTACAATATTCAATGATTTTTGCCATTGAAAAACGTCCAGAAATGATTGAAGCTACTGACTGAACGAAAGGAGCTGGCATCTCACTCTCTTTGAATCTTCTTTATCATGCTAAGAGGAGCAGGAAAAAGCAAAAAATTTCAGAATTGCACCTTGCAATGCGGAGAAATTACTGTTTGTGCATTTACAATATTCATTGATTTTTGCCATTGAAAAACATCATGTTATTCATATACCAGAAATGTTTGAAGCTACTGACTGAATGAAAGGAGCTGGCATCTCACTCTCTTTGAATCTTCTTTATCATGCTAAGAGGAGCAGGAAAAAGCAAAAAATTTCAGAATTGCACCTTGCAATGCGGAGAAATTACTGTTTGTGCATTTACAATATTCATTGATTTTTGCCATTGAAAAACGTCCAGAAATGATTGAAGCTACTGACTGAATGAAAGGAGCAGGCATCTCACTCTCTTTGAATCTTCTTTATCATGCTAAGAGGAGCAGGAAAAAGCAAAAAATTTCAGAATTGCACCTTGCAATGCGGAGAAATTACTGTTTGTGCATTTACAATATTCATTGATTTTTGCCATTGAAAAACATCATGTTATTCATATACCAGAAATGTTTGAAGCTACTGACTGAATGAAAGGAGCTGGCATCTCACTCTCTTTGAATGTTCTTTATCATGCTAAGAGGAGCAGGAAAAAGCAAAAAATTTCAGAATTGCACCTTGCAATGCGGATAAATTACTGTTTGTGCATTTACAATATTCATTGATTTTTGCCATTGAAAAACATCAGGTTATTCATATACCAGAAATGATTGAAGCTACTGACTGAATGAAAGGAGCTGGCATCTCACTCTCTTTGAATCTTCTTTATCATGCTAAGAGGAGCAGGAAAAAGCAAAAAAATTCAGAATTGCACCTTGCAATGCGGAGAAATTACTGATTGTGCATTTACAATATTCATTGATTTTTGCCATTGAAAAACATCCAGAAATGATTGAAGCTACTGACTGAATGAAAGGAGCTGGCATCTCACTCTCTTTGAATCTTCTTTATCATGCTAAGAGGAGCAGGAAAAAGCAAAAAATTTCAGAATTGCACCTTGCAATGTGGAGAAATTACTGTTTGTGCATTTACAATATTCATTGATTTTTGCCATTGTAAAACATCATGTTATTCATATACCAGAAATGATTGAAGCTACTGACTGAATGAAAGGAGCTGGCATCTCACTCTCTTTGAATCTTCTTTATCATGCTAAGAGGAGCAGGAAAAAGTAAAAAATTTCAGAATTGCACCTTGCAATGCGGAGAAATTACTGTTTGTGCATTTACAATATTCAATGATTTTTGCCATTGAAAAACGTCCAGAAATGATTGAAGCTACTGACTGAACGAAAGGAGCTGGCATCTCACTCTCTTTGAATCTTCTTTATCATGCTAAGAGGAGCAGGAAAAAGCAAAAAATTTCAGAATTGCACCTTGCAATGCGGAGAAATTACTGTTTGTGCATTTACAATATTCATTGATTTTTGCCATTGAAAAACATCATGTTATTCATATACCAGAAATGTTTGAAGCTACTGACTGAATGAAAGGAGCTGGCATCTCACTCTCTTTGAATCTTCTTTATCATGCTAAGAGGAGCAGGAAAAAGCAAAAAATTTCAGAATTGCACCTTGCAATACGGAGAAATTACTGTTTGTGCATTTACAATATTCATTGATTTTTGCCATTGAAAAACGTCCAGAAATGATTGAAGCTACTGACTGAATGAAAGGAGCTGGCATCTCACTCTCTGAATCTTCTTTATCATGCTAAGAGGAGCAGGAAAAAGCAAAAAATTTCAGAATTGCACCTTGCAATGCGGAGAAATTACTGTTTGTGCATTTACAATATTCATTGATTTTTGCCATTGAAAAACATCAAGTTATTCATATACCAGAAATGTTTGAAGCTACTGACTGAATGAAAGGAGCTGGCATCTCACTCTCTTTGAATCTTCTTTATCATGCTAAGAGGAGCAGGAAAAAGCAAAAAATTTCAGAATTGCACCTTGCAATGCGGATAAATTACTGTTTGTGCATTTACAATATTCATTGATTTTTGCCATTGAAAAACATCATGTTATTCATATACCAGAAATGATTGAAGCTACTGACTGAATGAAAGGAGCTGGCATCTCACTCTCTTTGAATCTTCTTTATCATGCTAAGAGGAGCAGGAAAAAACAAAAAATTTCAGAATTGCACCTTGCAATGCGGAGAAATTACTGTTTGTGCATTTACAATATTCATTGATTTTTGCCATTGAAAAACATCATGTTATTCATATACCAGAAATGATTGAAGCTACTGACTGAATGAAAGGAGCTGGCATCTCACTCTCTTTGAATCTTCTTTATCATGCTAAGAGGAGCAGGAAAAAGCAAAAAATTTCAGAATTGCACCTTGCAATGCGGAGAAATTACTGTTTGTGCATTTACAATATTCATTGATTTTTGCAATTGAAATACGTCCAGAAATGATTGAAGCTACTGACTGAATGAAAGGAGCTGGCATCTCACTCTCTTTGAATCTTCTTTATCATGCTAAGAGGAGCAGGAAAAAGCAAAAAATTTCAGAATTGAACCTTGCAATGCGGAGAAATTACTGTTTGTGCATTTACAATATTCATTGATTTTTGCCACTGAAAAACATCATGTTATTCATATACCAGGAATGTTTGAAGCTACTGACTGAATGAAAGGAGCTGGCATCTCACTCTCTTTGAATCTTCTTTATCATGCTAAGAGGAGCAGGAAAAAGCAAAAAATTTCAGAATTGCACCTTGCAATGCGGAGAAATTACTGTTTGTGCATTTACAATATTCATTGATTTTTGCCATTGAAAAACGTCCAGAAATGATTGAAGCTACTGACTGAATGAAAGGAGCTGGCATCTCACTCTCTTTGAATCTTGTTTATCATGCTAAGAGGAGCAGGAAAAAGCAAAAAATTTCAGAATTGCACCTTGCAATGCGGAGAAATTACTGTTTGTGCATTTACAATATTCATTGATTTTTGCCATTGAAAAACATCATGTTATTCATATACCAGAAATGATTGAAGCTACTGACTGAATGAAAGGAGCTGGCATCTCACTCTCTTTGAATCTTCTTTATCATGCTAAGAGGAGCAGGAAAAAGTAAAAAATTTCAGAATTGCACCTTGCAATGCGGAGAAATTACTGTTTGTGCATTTACAATATTCAATGATTTTTGCCATTGAAAAACGTCCAGAAATGATTGAAGCTACTGACTGAACGAAAGGAGCTGGCATCTCACTCTCTTTGAATCTTCTTTATCATGCTAAGAGGAGCAGGAAAAAGCAAAAAATTTCAGAATTGCACCTTGCAATGCGGAGAAATTACTGTTTGTGCATTTACAATATTCATTGATTTTTGCCATTGAAAAACGTCCAGAAATGTTTGAAGCTACTGACTGAATGAAAGGAGCTGGCATCTCACTCTCTTTGAATCTTCTTTATCATGCTAGGATTAGCAGGAAAAAGCAAAAAATTTCAGAATTGCACCTTGCAATGTGGAGATATTACTGTTTGTGCATTTACAATATTCATTGATTTTTGCCATTGAAAAACATGTTTTTCATATACCAGAAATGTTTGAAGCTACTGACTGAATGAAAGGAGCTGGCATCTCACTCTCTTTGAATCTTCTTTATCATGCTAGGATTAACAGGAAAAAGCAAAAAATTTCAGAATTGCACCTTGCAATGTGGAGATATTACTGTTTGTGCATTTACAATATTCATTGATTTTTGCCATTGAAAAACGTCCAGAAATGTTTGATGCTACTGACTGAATGAAAGGAGCTGGCATCTCACTCTCTTTGAATCTTCTTTATCATGCTAGGATTAGCAGGAAAAAGCAAAAAATTTCAGAATTGCACCTTGCAATGTGGAGATATTACTGTTTGTGCATTTACAATATTCATTGATTTTTGCCATTGAAAAACATGTTTTTCATATACCAGAAATGTTTGAAGCTACTGACTGAATGAAAGGAGCTGGCATCTCACTCTCTTTGAATCTTCTTTATCATGCTAGGATTAACAGGAAAAAGCAAAAAATTTCAGAATTGCACCTTGCAATGTGGAGATATTACGGTTTGTGCATTTACAATATTCATTGATTTTTGCCCTTGAAAAACATGTTTTTCATATACCAGAAATGTTTGAAGCTACTGACTGAATGAAAGGAGCTGGCATCTCACTCTCTTTGAATCTTCTTTATCATGCTAGGATTAGCAGGAAAAAGCAAAAAATTTCAGAATTGCACCTTGCAATGTGGAGATATTACTGTTTGTGCATTTACAATATTCATTGATTTTTGCCATTGAAAAACATGTTTTTCATATACCAGAAATGTTTGAAGCTACTGACTGAATGAAAGGAGCTGGCATCTCACTCTCTTTGAATCTTCTTTATCCTGCTAGGATTAGCAGGAAAAAGCAAAAAATTTCAGAATTGCACCTTGCAATGTGGAGATATTACTGTTTGTGCATTTACAACATTCATTGATTTTTGCCATTGAAAAACGTCCAGAAATGTTTGAAGCTACTGACTGAATGAAAGGAGTTGGCATCTCACTCTCTTTGAATCTTCTTTATCATGCTAGGATTAGCAGGAAAAAGCAAAAAATTTCAGAATTGCACCTTGCAATGTGGAGATATTACTGTTTGTGCATTTACAATATTCATTGATTTTTGCCATTGAAAAACATCATGTTATTCATATACCAGAAATGTTTGAAGCTACTGACTGAATGAAAGGAGCTGGCATCTCACTCTCTTTGAATCTTCTTTATCATGCTAGGATTAACAGGAAAAAGCAAAAAATTTCAGAATTGCACCTTGCAATGTGGAGATATTACTGTTTGTGCATTTACAATATTCATTGATTTTTGCCATTGAAAAACGTCCAGAAATGTTTGAAGCTACTGACTGAATGAAAGGAGCTGGCATCTCACTCTCTTTGAATCTTCTTTATCATGCTAGGATTAGCAGGAAAAAGCAAAAAATTTCAGAATTGCACCTTGCAATGTGGAGATATTACTGTTTGTGCATTTACAATATTCATTGATTTTTGCCATTGAAAAACGTCCAGAAATGATTGAAGCTACTGACTGAATGAAAGGAGCTGGCATCTCACTCTCTTTGAATCTTCTTTATCATGCTAAGAGGAGCAGGAAAAAGCAAAAAATTTCAGAATTGCACCTTGCAATGCGGAGAAATTACTGTTTGTGCATTTACAATATTCATTGATTTTTGCCATTGAAAAACGTCCAGAAATGATTGAAGCTACTGACTGAATGAAAGGAGCAGGCATCTCACTCTCTTTGAATCTTCTTTATCATGCTAAGAGGAGCAGGAAAAAGCAAAAAATTTCAGAATTGCACCTTGCAATGCGGAGAAATTACTGTTTGTGCATTTACAATATTCATTGATTTTTGCCATTGAAAAACATCAAGTTATTCATATACCAGAAATGTTTGAAGCTACTGACTGAATGAAAGGAGCTGGCATCTCACTCTCTTTGAATCTTCTTTATCATGCTAAGAGGAGCAGGAAAAAGCAAAAAATTTCAGAATTGCACCTTGCAATGCGGATAAATTACTGTTTGTGCATTTACAATATTCATTGATTTTTGCCATTGAAAAACATCATGTTATTCATATACCAGAAATGATTGAAGCTACTGACTGAATGAAAGGAGCTGGCATCTCACTCTCTTTGAATCTTCTTTATCATGCTAAGAGGAGCAGGAAAAAGCAAAAAATTTCAGAATTGCACCTTGCAATGCGGAGAAATTACTGTTTGTGCATTTACAATATTCATTGATTTTTGCCATTGAAAAACATCATGTTATTCATATACCAGAAATGATTGAAGCTACTGACTGAATGAAAGGAGCTGGCATCTCACTTTCTTTGAATCTTCTTTATCATGCTAAGAGGAGCAGGAAAAAGCAAAAAATTTCAGAATTGCACCTTGCAATGCGGAGAAATTACTGTTTGTGCATTTACAATATTCATTGATTTTTGCAATTGAAATACGTCCAGAAATGATTGAAGCTACTGACTGAATGAAAGGAGCTGGCATCTCACTCTCTTTGAATCTTCTTTATCATGCTAAGAGGAGCAGGAAAAAGCAAAAAATTTCAGAATTGAACCTTGCAATGCGGAGAAATTACTGTTTGTGCATTTACAATATTCATTGATTTTTGCCACTGAAAAACATCATGTTATTCATATACCAGGAATGTTTGAAGCTACTGACTGAATGAAAGGAGCTGGCATCTCACTCTCTTTGAATCTTCTTTATCATGCTAAGAGGAGCAGGAAAAAGCAAAAAATTTCAGAATTGCACCTTGCAATGCGGAGAAATTACTGTTTGTGCATTTACAATATTCATTGATTTTTGCCATTGAAAAACGTCCAGAAATGATTGAAGCTACTGACTGAATGAAAGGAGCTGGCATCTCACTCTCTTTGAATCTTCTTTATCATGCTAAGAGGAGCAGGAAAAAGCAAAAAATTTCAGAATTGCACCTTGCAATGCGGAGAAATTACTGTTTGTGCATTTACAATATTCATTGATTTTTGCCATTGAAAAACATCATGTTATTCATATACCAGAAATGATTGAAGCTACTGACTGAATGAAAGGAGCTGGCATCTCACTCTCTTTGAATCTTCTTTATCATGCTAAGAGGAGCAGGAAAAAGCAAAAAATTTCAGAATTGCACCTTGCAATGCGGAGAAATTACTGTTTGTGCATTTACAATATTCATTGATTTTTGCCATTGAAAAACGTCCAGAAATGTTTGAAGCTACTGACTGAATGAAAGGAGCTGGCATCTCACTCTCTTTGAATCTTCTTTATCATGCTAGGATTAGCAGGAAAAAGCAAAAAATTTCAGAATTGCACCTTGCAATGTGGAGATATTACTGTTTGTGCATTTACAATATTCATTGATTTTTGCCATTGAAAAACATGTTTTTCATATACCAGAAATGTTTGAAGCTACTGACTGAATGAAAGGAGCTGGCATCTCACTCTCTTTGAATCTTCTTTATCATGCTAGGATTAACAGGAAAAAGCAAAAAATTTCAGAATTGCACCTTGCAATGTGGAGATATTACTGTTTGTGCATTTACAATATTCATTGATTTTTGCCATTGAAAAACGTCCAGAAATGTTTGATGCTACTGACTGAATGAAAGGAGCTGGCATCTCACTCTCTTTGAATATTCTTTATCATGCTAGGATTAGCAGGAAAAAGCAAAAAATTTCAGAATTGCACCTTGCAATGTGGAGATATTACTGTTTGTGCATTTACAATATTCATTGATTTTTGCCATTGAAAAACATGTTTTTCATATACCAGAAATGTTTGAAGCTACTGACTGAATGAAAGGAGCTGGCATCTCACTCTCTTTGAATCTTCTTTATCATGCTAGGATTAACAGGAAAAAGCAAAAAATTTCAGAATTGCACCTTGCAATGTGGAGATATTACTGTTTGTGCATTTACAATATTTATTGATTTTTGCCATTGAAAAACATGTTTTTCATATACCAGAAATGTTTGAAGCTACTGACTGAATGAAAGGAGCTGGCATCTCACTCTCTTTGAATCTTCTTTATCATGCTAGGATTAGCAGGAAAAAGCAAAAAATTTCAGAATTGCACCTTGCAATGTGGAGATATTACTGTTTGTGCATTTACAATATTCATTGATTTTTGCCATTGAAAAACATGTTTTTCATATACCAGAAATGTTTGAAGCTACTGACTGAATGAAAGGAGCTGGCATCTCACTCTCTTTGAATCTTCTTTATCATGCTAGGATTAACAGGAAAAAGCAAAAAAATTCAGAATTGCACCTTGCAATGTGGAGATATTACTGTTTGTGCATTTACAATATTCATTGATTTTTGCCATTGAAAAACGTCCAGAAATGTTTGAAGCTACTGACTGAATGAAAGGAGCTGGCATCTCACTCTCTTTGAATCTTCTTTATCATGCTAGGATTAGCAGGAAAAAGCAAAAAATTTCAGAATTGCACCTTGCAATGTGGAGATATTACTGTTTGTGCATTTACAATATTCATTGATTTTTGCCATTGAAAAACATGTTTTTCATATACCAGAAATGTTTGAAGCTACTGACTGAATGAAAGGAGCTGGCATCTCACTCTCTTTGAATCTTCTTTATCATGCTAGGATTAGCAGGAAAAAGCAAAAAATTTCAGAATTGCACCTTGCAATGTGGAGATATTACTGTTTGTGCATTTACAATATTCATTGATTTTTGCCATTGAAAAACGTCCAGAAATGTTTGAAGCTACTGACTGAATGAAAGGAGCTGGCATCTCACTCTCTTTGAATCTTCTTTATCATGCTAGGATTAGCAGGAAAAAGCAAAAAATTTCAGAATTGCACCTTGCAATGTGGAGATATTACTGTTTGTGCATTTACAATATTCATTGATTTTTGCCATTGAAAAACATCATGTTATTCATATACCAGAAATGTTTGAAGCTACTGACTGAATGAAAGGAGCTGGCATCTCACTCTCTTTGAATCTTCTTTATCATGCTAGGATTAACAGGAAAAAGCAAAAAATTTCAGAATTGCACCTTGCAATGTGGAGATATTACTGTTTGTGCATTTACAATATTCATTGATTTTTGCCATTGAAAAACATCATGTTATTCATATACCAGAAATGTTTGAAGCTACTGACTGAATGAAAGGAGCTGGCATCTCACTCTCTTTGAATCTTCTTTATCATGCTAAGAGGAGCAGGAAAAAGCAAAAAATTTCAGAATTGCACCTTGCAATGCGGAGAAATTACTGTTTGTGCATTTACAATATTCATTGATTTTTGCCATTGAAAAACGTCCAGAAATGATTGAAGCTACTGACTGAATGAAAGGAGCTGGCATCTCACTCTCTTTGAATCTTCTTTATCATGCTAAGAGGAGCAGGAAAAAGCAAAAAATTTCAGAATTGCACCTTGCAATGCGGAGAAATTACTGTTTGTGCATTTACAATATTCATTGATTTTTGCCATTGAAAAACATCATGTTATTCATATACCAGAAATGTTTGAAGCTACTGACTGAATGAAAGGAGCTGGCATCTCACTCTCTTTGAATCTTCTTTATCATGCTAAGAGGAGCAGGAAAAAGCAAAAAATTTCAGAATTGCACCTTGCAATGCGGAGAAATTACTGTTTGTGCATTTACAATATTCATTGATTTTTGCCATTGAAAAACATCATGTTATTCATATACCAGAAATGTTTGAAGCTACTGACTGAATGAAAGGAGCTGGCATCTCACTCTCTTTGAATCTTCTTTATCATGCTAAGAGGAGCAGGAAAAAGCAAAAAATTTCAGAATTGCACCTTGCAATGCGGAGAAATTACTGTTTGTGCATTTACAATATTCATTGATTTTTACCATTGAAAAACGTCCAGAAATGATTGAAGCTACTGACTGAACGAAAGGAGCTGGCATCTCACTCTCTTTGAATCTTCTTTATCATGCTAAGAGGAGCAGGAAAAAGCAAAAAATTTCAGAATTGCACCTTGCAATGCGGAGAAATTACTGTTTGTGCATTTACAATATTCATTGATTTTTGCCATTGAAAAACATAATGTTATTCATATGCCAGAAATGTTTGAAGCTACTGACTGAATGAAAGGAGCTGGCATCTCACTCTCTTTGAATCTTCTTTATCATGCTAAGAGGAGCAGGAAAAAGCAAAAAATTTCAGAATTGCACCTTGCAATGCGGAGAAATTACTTTGTGCATTTACAATATTCATTGATTTTTGCCATTGAAAAACGTCCAGAAATGATTTAAGCTACTGACTGAATGAAAGGAGCTGGCATCTCACTCTCTTTGAATCTTCTTTATCATGCTAAGAGGAGCAGGAAAAAGCAAAAAATTTCAGAATTGCACCTTGCAATGCGGAGAAATTACTGTTTGTGCATTTACAAAATTCATTGATTTTTGCCATTGAAAAACATCATGTTATTCATATACCAGAAATGATTGAAGCTACTGACTGAATGAAAGGAGCTGGCATCTCACTCTCTTTGAATCTTCTTTATCATGCTAAGAGGAGCAGGAAAAAGCAAAAAATTTCAGAATTGCACCTTGCAATGCGGAGAAATTACTGTTTGTGCATTTACAATATTCATTGATTTTTGCCATTGAAAAACTTCCAGAAATGATTGAAGCTACTGACTGAATGAAAGGAGCTGGCATCTCACTCTCTTTGAATCTTCTTTATCATGCTAAGAGGAGCAGGAAAAAGCAAAAAATTTCAGAATTGCACCTTGCAATGCGGAGAAATTACTGTTTGTGCATTTACAATATTCATTGATATTTGCCATTGAAAAACATCATGTTATTCATATACCAGAAATGTTTGAAGCTACTGACTGAATGAAAGGAGCTGGCATCTCACTCTCTTTGAATCTTCTTTATCATGCTAAGAGGAGCAGGAAAAAGCAAAAAATTTCAGAATTGCACCTTGCAATGCGGATAAATTACTGTTTGTGCATTTACAATATTCATTGATTTTTGCCATTGAAAAACATCATGCTATTCATATACCAGAAATGATTGAAGCTACTGGCTGAATGAAAGGAGTTGGCATCTCACTCTCTTTGAATCTTCTTTATCATGCTAAGAGGAGCAGACAAAAGCAAAAAATTTCAGAATTGCACCTTGCAATGCGGAGAAATTACTGTTTGTGCATTTACAATATTCATTGATTTTTGCCATTGAAAAACATCATGTTATTCATATACCAGAAATGATTGAAGCTACTGACTGAATGAAAGTAGCTGGCATCTCACTCTCTTTGAATCTTCTTTATCATGCTAAGAGGAGCAGGAAAAAGCAAAAAATTTCAGAATTGCACCTTGCAATGCGGAGAAATTACTGTTTGTGCATTTACAATATTCATTGATTTTTGCAATTGAAAAACGTCCAGAAATGATTGAAGCTACTGACTGAATGAAAGGAGCTGGCATCTCACTCTCTTTGAACCTTCTTTATCATGCTAAGAGGAGCAGGAGAAAGCAAAAAATTTCAGAATTGCACCTTGCAATGCGGAGAAATTACTGTTTGTGCATTTACAATATTCATTGATTTTTGCCATTGAAAAACATCATGTTATTCATATACCAGAAATGTTTGAAGCTACTGACTGAATGAAAGGAGCTGGCATCTCACTCTCTTTGAATCTTCTTTATCATGCTAAGAGGAGCAGGAAAAAGCAAAAAATTTCAGAATTGCACCTTGCAATGCGGAGAAATTACTGTTTGTGCATTTACAATATTCATTGATTTTTCCCATTGAAAAACGTCCAGAAATGATTGAAGCTACTGACTGAATGAAAGGAGCTGTTATCTCACTCTCTTTGAATCTTGTTTATCATGCTAAGAGGAGCAGGAAAAAGCAAAAAATTTCAGAATTGACCTTGCAATGCGGAGAAATTACTGTTTGTGCATTTACAATATTCATTGATTTTTGCCATTGAAAAACATCATGTTATTCATATACCAGAAATGATTGAAGCTACTGACTGAATGAAAGGAGCTGGCATCTCACTCTCTTTGAATCTTCTTTATCATGCTAAGAGGAGCAGGAAAAAGTAAAAAATTTCAGAATTGCACCTTGCAATGCGGAGAAATTACTGTTTGTGCATTTACAATATTCAATGATTTTTGCCATTGAAAAACGTCCAGAAATGATTGAAGCTACTGACTGAACGAAAGGAGCTGGCATCTCACTCTCTTTGAATCTTCTTTATCATGCTAAGAGGAGCAGGAAAAAGCAAAAAATTTCAGAATTGCACCTTGCAATGCGGAGAAATTACTGTTTGTGCATTTACAATATTCATTGATTTTTGCCATTGAAAAACATCATGTTATTCATATACCAGAAATGTTTGAAGCTACTGACTGAATGAAAGGAGCTGGCATCTCACTCTCTTTGAATCTTCTTTATCATGCTAAGAGGAGCAGGAAAAAGCAAAAAATTTCAGAATTGCACCTTGCAATGCGGAGAAATTACTGTTTGTGCATTTACAATATTCATTGATTTTTGCCATTGAAAAACGTCCAGAAATGATTGAAGCTACTGACTGAATGAAAGGAGCTGGCATCTCACTCTCTTTGAATCTTCTTTATCATGCTAAGAGGAGCAGGAAAAAGCAAAAAATTTCAGAATTGCACCTTGCAATGCGGAGAAATTACTGTTTGTGCATTTGCAATATTCATTGATTTTTGCCATTGAAAAACGTCCAGAAATGATTGAAGCTACTGACAATGAAAGGAGCTGGCATCTCACTCTCTTTGAATCTTCTTTATCATGCTAAGAGGAGCAGGAAAAAGCAAAAAATTTCAGAATTGCACCTTGCAATGCGGAGAAATTACTGTTTGTGCATTTACAATATTCATTGATTTTTGCCATTGAAAAACATCATGTTATTCATATACCAGAAATGTTTGAAGCTACTGACTGAATGAAAGGAGCTGGCATCTCACTCTCTTTGAATCTTCTTTATCATGCTAAGAGGAGCAGGAAAAAGCAAAAAATTTCAGAATTGCACCTTGCAATGCGGAGAAATTACTGTTTGTGCATTTACAATATTCATTGATTTTTGCCATTGAAAAACGTCCAGAAATGATTGAAGCTACTGACTGAATGAAAGGAGCTGGCATCTCACTCTCTTTGAATCTTCTTTATCATGCTAAGAGGAGCAGGAAAAAGCAAAAAATTTCAGAATTGCACCTTGCAATGCGGAGAAATTACTGTTTGTGCATTTACAATATTCATTGATTTTTGCCATTGAAAAACATCATGTTATTCATATACCAGAAATGTTTGAAGCTACTGACTGAATGAAAGGAGCTGGCATCTCACTCTCTTTGAATCTTCTTTATCATGCTAAGAGGAGCAGGAAAAAGCAAAAAATTTCAGAATTGCACCTTGCAATGCGGAGAAATTACTGTTTGTGCATTTACAATATTCATTGATTTTTACCATTGAAAAACGTCCAGAAATGATTGAAGCTACTGACTGAATGAAAGTAGCTGGCATCTCACTCTCTTTGAATCTTCTTTATCATGCTAAGAGGAGCAGGAAAAAGCAAAAAATTTCAGACTTGCACCTTGCAATGCGGAGAAATTACTGTTTGTGCATTTACAATATTCATTGATTTTTGCCATTGAAAAACATCATGTTATTCATATACCAGAAATGTTTGAAGCTACTGACTGAATGAAAGGAGCTGGCATCTCACTCTCTTTGAATCTTCTTTATCATGCTAAGAGGAGCAGGAAAAAGCAAAAAATTTCAGAATTGCACCTTGCAATGCGGAGAAATTACTGTTTGTGCATTTACAATATTCATTGATTTTTGCCATTGAAAAACGTCCAGAAATGATTGAAGCTACTGACTGAATGAAAGGAGCTGGCATCTCACGCTCTTTGAATCTTCTTTATCATGCTAAGAGGAGCAGGAAAAAGCAAAAAATTTCAGAATTGCACCTTGCAATGCGGAGAAATTACAGTTTGTGCATTTACAATATTCATTGAGTTTTGCCATTGAAAAACGTCCAGAAATGATTGAAGCTACTGACTGAATGAAAGGAGCTGGCATCTCACTCTCTTTGAATCTTCTTTATCATGCTAAGAGGAGCAGGAAAAAGCAAAAATTTCAGAATTGCACCTTGCAATGCGGAGAAATTACTGTTTGTGCATTTACAATATTCATTGATTTTTGCCATTGAAAAACATTTTATTCATATACCAGAAATGTTTGAAGCTACTGACTGAATGAAAGGAGCTGGCACCTCACTCTCTTTGAATCTTCTTTATCATGCTAAGAGGAGCAGGAAAAAGCAAAAAATTTCAGAATTGCACCTTGCAATGCGGAGAAATTACTGTTTGTGCATTTACAATATTCATTGATTTTTGCCATTGAAAAACGTCCAGAAATGATTGAAGCTACTGACTGAATGAAAGGAGCTGGCATCTCACTCTCTTTGAATCTTCTTTATCATGCTAAGAGGAGCAGGAAAAAGCAAAAAATTTCAGAATTGCACCTTGCAATGCGGAGAAATTACTGTTTGTGCATTTACAATATTCATTGATTTTTGCCATTGAAAAACATCCAGAAATGATTGAAGCTACTGACTGAATGAAAGGAGCTGGCATCTCACTCTCTTTGAATCTTCTTTATCATGCTAAGAGGAGCAGGAAAAAGCAAATAATTTCAGAATTGCGCCTTGCAATGCGGAGAAATTACTTTTTGTGCATTTACAAAATTCATTGATTTTTGCCATTGAAAAACATCATGTTATCCATTTACCAGAAATGATTGAAGCTACTGACTGAATGAAAGGAGCTGGCATCTCACTCTCTTTGAATCTTCTTTATCATGCTAAGAGGAGCAGGAAAAAGCAAAAAATTTCAGAATTGCACCTTGCAATGCGGAGAAATTACTGTTTGTGCATTTACAATATTCATTGATTTTTGCCATTGAAAAACATCCAGAAATGATTGAAGCTACTGACTGAATGAAAGGAGCTGGCATCTCACTCTCTTTGAATCTTCTTTATCATGCTAAGTGTAGCAGGAAAAAGCAAAAAATTTCAGAATTGCACCTTGCAATGCGGAGAAATTACTGTTTGTGCATTTACAATATTCATTGATTTTTGCCATTGAAAAACATCATGTTATTCATATACCAGAAATGATTGAAGCTACTGACTGAATGAAAGGAGCTGGCATCTCACTCTCTTTGAATCTTCTTTATCATGCTAAGAGGAGCAGGAAAAAGTAAAAAATTTCAGAATTGCACCTTGCAATGCGGAGAAATTACTGTTTGTGCATTTACAATATTCAATGATTTTTGCCATTGAAAAATGTCCAGAAATGATTGAAGCTACTGACTGAACGAAAGGAGCTGGCATCTCACTCTCTTTGAATCTTCTTTATCATGCTAAGAGGAGCAGGAAAAAGCAAAAAATTTCAGAATTGCACCCTGCAATGCGGAGAAATTACTGTTTGTGCATTTACAATATTCATTGATTTTTGCCATTGAAAAACATCATGTTATTCATATACCAGAAATGTTTGAAGCTACTGACTGAATGAAAGGAGCTGGCATCTCTCTCTCTTTGAATCTTCTTTATCATGCTAAGAGGAGCAGGAAAAAGCAAAAAATTTCAGAATTGCACCTTGCAATGCGGAGAAATTACTGTTTGTGCATTTACAATATTCATTGATTTTTGCCATTGAAAAACGTCCAGAAATGATTGAAGCTACTGACTGAATGAAAGGAGCAGGCATCTCACTCTCTTTGAATCTTCTTTATCATGCTAAGAGGAGCAGGAAAAAGCAAAAAATTTCAGAATTGCACCTTGCAATGCGGAGAAATTACTGTTTGTGCATTTACAATATTCATTGATTTTTGCCATTGAAAAACATCATGTTATTCATATACCAGAAATGTTTGAAGCTACTGACTGAATGAAAGGAGCTGGCATCTCACTCTCTTTGAATCTTCTTTATCATGCTAAGAGGAGCAGGAAAAAGCAAAAAATTTCAGAATTGCACCTTGCAATGCGGATAAATTACTGTTTGTGCATTTACAATATTCATTGATTTTTGCCATTGAAAAACATCAGGTTATTCATATACCAGAAATGATTGAAGCTACTGACTGAATGAAAGGAGCTGGCATCTCACTCTCTTTGAATCTTCTTTATCATGCTAAGAGGAGCAGGAAAAAGCAAAAAAATTCAGAATTGCACCTTGCAATGCGGAGAAATTACTGTTTGTGCATTTACAATATTCATTGATTTTTGCCATTGAAAAACATCCAGAAATGATTGAAGCTACTGACTGAATGAAAGGAGCTGGCATCTCACTCTCTTTGAATCTTCTTTATCATGCTAAGAGGAGCAGGAAAAAGCAAGAAATTTCAGAATTGCACCTTGCAATGTGGAGAAATTACTGTTTGTGCATTTACAATATTCATTGATTTTTGCCATTGTAAAACATCATGTTATTCATATACCAGAAATGTTTGAAGCTACTGACTGAATGAAAGGAGCTGGCATCTCACTCTCTTTGAATCTTCTTTATCATGCTGAGGAGCAGGAAAAAGCAAAAAATTTCAGAATTGCACCTTGCAATGCGGATAAATTACTGTTTGTGCATTTACAATATTCATTGATTTTTGCCATTGAAAAACATCATGTTATTCATATACCAGAAATGATTGAAGCTACTGACTGAATGAAAGGAGCTGGCATCTCACTCTCTTTGAATCTTCTTTATCATGCTAAGAGGAGCAGGAAAAAGCAAAAAATTTCAGAATTGCACCTTGCAATGCGGAGAAATTACTGTTTGTGCATTTACAATATTCATTGATTTTTGCAATTGAAATACGTCCAGAAATGATTGAAGCTACTGACTGAATGAAAGGAGCTGGCATCTCACTCTCTTTGAATCTTCTTTATCATGCTAAGAGGAGCAGGAAAAAGCAAAAAATTTCAGAATTGAACCTTGCAATGCGGAGAAATTACTGTTTGTGCATTTACAATATTCATTGATTTTTGCCACTGAAAAACATCATGTTATTCATATACCAGGAATGTTTGAAGCTACTGACTGAATGAAAGGAGCTGGCATCTCACTCTCTTTGAATCTTCTTTATCATGCTAAGAGGAGCAGGAAAAAGCAAAAAATTTCAGAATTGCACCTTGCAATGCGGAGAAATTACTGTTTGTGCATTTACAATATTCATTGATTTTTGCCATTGAAAAACGTCCAGAAATGATTGAAGCTACTGACTGAATGAAAGTAGCTGGCATCTCACTCTCTTTGAATCTTCTTTATCATGCTAAGAGGAGCAGGAAAAAGCAAAAAATTTCAGACTTGCACCTTGCAATGCGGAGAAATTACTGTTTGTGCATTTACAATATTCATTGATTTTTGCCATTGAAAAACATCATGTTATTCATATACCAGAAATGTTTGAAGCTACTGACTGAATGAAAGGAGCTGGCATCTCACTCTCTTTGAATCTTCTTTATCATGCTAAGAGGAGCAGGAAAAAGCAAAAAATTTCAGAATTGCACCTTGCAATGCGGAGAAATTACTGTTTGTGCATTTACAATATTCATTGATTTTTGCCATTGAAAAACGTCCAGAAATGATTGAAGCTACTGACTGAATGAAAGGAGCTGGCATCTCACGCTCTTTGAATCTTCTTTATCATGCTAAGAGGAGCAGGAAAAAGCAAAAAAATTTCAGAATTGCACCTTGCAATGCGGAGAAATTACAGTTTGTGCATTTACAATATTCATTGAGTTTTGCCATTGAAAAACGTCCAGAAATGATTGAAGCTACTGACTGAATGAAAGGAGCTGGCATCTCACTCTCTTTGAATCTTCTTTATCATGCTAAGAGGAGCAGGAAAAAGCAAAAAATTTCAGAATTGCACCTTGCAATGCGGAGAAATTACTGTTTGTGCATTTACAATATTCATTGATTTTTGCCATTGAAAAACATTTTATTCATATACCAGAAATGTTTGAAGCTACTGACTGAATGAAAGGAGCTGGCATCTCACTCTCTTTGAATCTTCTTTATCATGCTAAGAGGAGCAGGAAAAAGCAACAAATTTCAGAATTGCACCTTGCAATGCGGAGAAATTACTGTTTGTGCATTTACAATATTCATTGATTTTTGCCATTGAAAAACATCCAGAAATGATTGAAGCTACTGACTGAATGAAAGGAGCTGGCATCTCACTCTCTTTGAATCTTCTTTATCATGCTAAGTGTAGCAGGAAAAAGCAAAAAATTTCAGAATTGCACCTTGCAATGCGGAGAAATTACTGTTTGTGCATTTACAATATTCATTGATTTTTGCCATTGAAAAACATCATGTTATTCATATACCAGAAATGATTGAAGCTACTGACTGAATGAAAGGAGCTGGCATCTCACTCTCTTTGAATCTTCTTTATCATGCTAAGAGGAGCAGGAAAAAGTAAAAAATTTCAGAATTGCACCTTGCAATGCGGAGAAATTACTGTTTGTGCATTTACAATATTCAATGATTTTTGCCATTGAAAAACGTCCAGAAATGATTGAAGCTACTGACTGAACGAAAGGAGCTGGCATCTCACTCTCTTTGAATCTTCTTTATCATGCTAAGAGGAGCAGGAAAAAGCAAAAAATTTCAGAATTGCACCTTGCAATGCGGAGAAATTACTGTTTGTGCATTTACAATATTCATTGATTTTTGCCATTGAAAAACATCATGTTATTCATATACCAGAAATGTTTGAAGCTACTGACTGAATGAAAGAAGCTGGCATCTCTCTCTCTTTGAATCTTCTTTATCATGCTAAGAGGAGCAGGAAAAAGCAAAAAATTTCAGAATTGCACCTTGCAATGCGGAGAAATTACTGTTTGTGCATTTACAATATTCATTGATTTTTGCCATTGAAAAACATCATGTTATTCATATACCAGAAATGATTGAAGCTACTGACTGAATGAAAGGAGCTGGCATCTCACTCTCTTTGAATCTTCTTTATCATGCTAAGAGGAGCAGGAAAAAGCAAAAAATTTCAGAATTGCACCTTGCAATGCGGAGAAATTACTGTTTGTGCATTTACAATATTCATTGATTTTTGCAATTGAAATACGTCCAGAAATGATTGAAGCTACTGACTGAATGAAAGGAGCTGGCATCTCACTCTCTTTGAATCTTCTTTATCATGCTAAGAGGAGCAGGAAAAAGCAAAAAATTTCAGAATTGAACCTTGCAATGCGGAGAAATTACTGTTTGTGGATTTACAATATTCATTGATTTTTGCCACTGAAAAACATCATGTTATTCATATACCAGGAATGTTTGAAGCTACTGACTGAATGAAAGGAGCTGGCATCTCACTCTCTTTGAATCTTCTTTATCATGCTAAGAGGAGCAGGAAAAAGCAAAAAATTTCAGAATTGCACCTTGCAATGCGGAGAAATTACTGTTTGTGCATTTACAATATTCATTGATTTTTGCCATTGAAAAACGTCCAGAAATGATTGAAGCTACTGACAATGAAAGGAGCTGGCATCTCACTCTCTTTGAATCTTCTTTATCATGCTAAGAGGAGCAGGAAAAAGCAAAAAATTTCAGAATTGCACCTTGCAATGCGGAGAAATTACTGTTTGTGCATTTACAATATTCATTGATTTTTGCCATTGAAAAATATCATGTTATTCATATACCAGAAATGTTTGAAGCTACTGACTGAATGAAAGGAGCTGGCATCTCACTCTCTTTGAATCTTCTTTATCATGCTAAGAGGAGCAGGAAAAAGCAAAAAATTTCAGAATTGCACCTTGCAATGCGGAGAAATTACTGTTTGTGCATTTACAATATTCATTGATTTTTGCCATTGAAAAACGTCCAGAAATGATTGAAGCTACTGACTGAATGAAAGGAGCTGGCATCTCACTCTCTTTGAATCTTCTTTATCATGCTAAGAGGAGCAGGAAAAAGCAAAAAATTTCAGAATTGCACCTTGCAATGCGGAGAAATTACTGTTTGTGCATTTACAATATTCATTGATTTTTGCCATTGAAAAACATCATGTTATTCATATACCAGAAATGTTTGAAGCTACTGACTGAATGAAAGGAGCTGGCATCTCACTCTCTTTGAATCTTCTTTATCATGCTAAGAGGAGCAGGAAAAAGCAAAAAATTTCAGAATTGCACCTTGCAATGCGGAGAAATTACTGTTTGTGCATTTACAATATTCATTGATTTTTACCATTGAAAAACGTCCAGAAATGATTGAAGCTACTGACTGAATGAAAGTAGCTGGCATCTCACTCTCTTTGAATCTTCTTTATCATGCTAAGAGGAGCAGGAAAAAGCAAAAAATTTCAGACTTGCACCTTGCAATGCGGAGAAATTACTGTTTGTGCATTTACAATATTCATTGATTTTTGCCATTGAAAAACATCATGATATTCATATACCAGAAATGTTTGAAGCTACTGACTGAATGAAAGGAGCTGGCATCTCACTCTCTTTGAATCTTCTTTATCATGCTAAGAGGAGCAGGAAAAAGCAAAAAATTTCAGAATTGCACCTTGCAATGCGGAGAAATTACTGTTTGTGCATTTACAATATTCATTGATTTTTGCCATTGAAAAATGTCCAGAAATGATTGAAGCTACTGACTGAATGAAAGGAGCTGGCATCTCACGCTCTTTGAATCTTCTTTATCATGCTAAGAGGAGCAGGAAAAAGCAAAAAATTTCAGAATTGCACCTTGCAATGCGGAGAAATTACAGTTTGTGCATTTACAATATTCATTGAGTTTTGCCATTGAAAAACGTCCAGAAATGATTGAAGCTACTGACTGAATGAAAGGAGCTGGCATCTCACTCTCTTTGAATCTTCTTTATCATGCTAAGAGGAGCAGGAAAAAGCAAAAAATTTCAGAATTGCACCTTGCAATGCGGAGAAATTACTGTTTGTGCATTTACAATATTCATTGATTTTTGCCATTGAAAAACATTTTATTCATATACCAGAAATGTTTGAAGCTACTGACTGAATGAAAGGAGCTGGCACCTCACTCTCTTTGAATCTTCTTTATCATGCTAAGAGGAGCAGGAAAAAGCAAAAAATTTCAGAATTGCACCTTGCAATGCGGAGAAATTACTGTCTGTGCATTTACAATATTCATTGATTTTTGCCATTGAAAAACATCATGTTATTCATATACCAGAAATGATTGAAGCTACTGACTGAATGAAAGGAGCTGGCATCTCACTCTCTTTGAATCTTCTTTATCATGCTAAGAGGAGCAGGAAAAAGCAAAAAATTTCAGAATTGCACCTTGCAATGCGGAGAAATTACTGTTTGTGCATTTACAATATTCATTGATTTTTGCAATTGAAATACGTCCAGAAATGATTGAAGCTACTGACTGAATGAAAGGAGCTGGCATCTCACTCTCTTTGAATCTTCTTTATCATGCTAAGAGGAGCAGGAAAAAGCAAAAAATTTCAGAATTGAACCTTGCAATGCGGAGAAATTACTGTTTGTGCATTTACAATATTCATTGATTTTTGCCACTGAAAAACATCATGTTATTCATATACCAGGAATGTTTGAAGCTACTGACTGAATGAAAGGAGCTGGCATCTCACTCTCTTTGAATCTTCTTTATCATGCTAAGAGGAGCAGGAAAAAGCAAAAAATTTCAGAATTGCACCTTGCAATGCGGAGAAATTACTGTTTGTGCATTTACAATATTCATTGATTTTTGCCATTGAAAAACGTCCAGAAATGATTGAAGCTACTGACAATGAAAGGAGCTGGCATCTCACTCTCTTTGAATCTTCTTTATCATGCTAAGAGGAGCAGGAAAAAGCAAAAAATTTCAGAATTGCACCTTGCAATGCGGAGAAATTACTGTTTGTGCATTTACAATATTCATTGATTTTTGCCATTGAAAAACGTCCAGAAATGATTGAAGCTACTGACTGAATGAAAGGAGCTGGCATCTCACTCTCTTTGAATCTTCTTTATCATGCTAAGAGGAGCAGGAAAAAGCAAAAAATTTCAGAATTGCACCTTGCAATGCGGAGAAATTACTGTTTGTGCATTTACAATATTCATTGATTTTTGCCATTGAAAAACATCATGTTATTCATATACCAGAAATGTTTGAAGCTACTGACTGAATGAAAGGAGCTGGCATCTCTCTCTCTTTGAATCTTCTTTATCATGCTAAGAGGAGCAGGAAAAAGCAAAAAATTTCAGAATTGCACCTTGCAATGCGGAGAAATTACTGTTTGTGCATTTACAATATTCATTGATTTTTGCCATTGAAAAACATCATGTTATTCATATACCAGAAATGATTGAAGCTACTGACTGAATGAAAGGAGCTGGCATCTCACTCTCTTTGAATCTTCTTTATCATGCTAAGAGGAGCAGGAAAAAGCAAAAAATTTCAGAATTGCACCTTGCAATGCGGAGAAATTACTGTTTGTGCATTTACAATATTCATTGATTTTTGCAATTGAAATACGTCCAGAAATGATTGAAGCTACTGACTGAATGAAAGGAGCTGGCATCTCACTCTCTTTGAATCTTCTTTATCATGCTAAGAGGAGCAGGAAAAAGCAAAAAATTTCAGAATTGAACCTTGCAATGCGGAGAAATTACTGTTTGTGGATTTACAATATTCATTGATTTTTGCCACTGAAAAACATCATGTTATTCATATACCAGGAATGTTTGAAGCTACTGACTGAATGAAAGGAGCTGGCATCTCACTCTCTTTGAATCTTCTTTATCATGCTAAGAGGAGCAGGAAAAAGCAAAAAATTTCAGAATTGCACCTTGCAATGCGGAGAAATTACTGTTTGTGCATTTACAATATTCATTGATTTTTGCCATTGAAAAACGTCCAGAAATGATTGAAGCTACTGACAATGAAAGGAGCTGGCATCTCACTCTCTTTGAATCTTCTTTATCATGCTAAGAGGAGCAGGAAAAAGCAAAAAATTTCAGAATTGCACCTTGCAATGCGGAGAAATTACTGTTTGTGCATTTACAATATTCATTGATTTTTGCCATTGAAAAACATCATGTTATTCATATACCAGAAATGTTTGAAGCTACTGACTGAATGAAAGGAGCTGGCATCTCACTCTCTTTGAATCTTCTTTATCATGCTAAGAGGAGCAGGAAAAAGCAAAAAATTTCAGAATTGCACCTTGCAATGCGGAGAAATTACTGTTTGTGCATTTACAATATTCATTGATTTTTGCCATTGAAAAACGTCCAGAAATGATTGAAGCTACTGACTGAATGAAAGGAGCTGGCATCTCACTCTCTTTGAATCTTCTTTATCATGCTAAGAGGAGCAGGAAAAAGCAAAAAATTTCAGAATTGCACCTTGCAATGCGGAGAAATTACTGTTTGTGCATTTACAATATTCATTGATTTTTGCCATTGAAAAACATCATGTTATTCATATACCAGAAATGTTTGAAGCTACTGACTGAATGAAAGGAGCTGGCATCTCACTCTCTTTGAATCTTCTTTATCATGCTAAGAGGAGCAGGAAAAAGCAAAAAATTTCAGAATTGCACCTTGCAATGCGGAGAAATTACTGTTTGTGCATTTACAATATTCATTGATTTTTACCATTGAAAAACGTCCAGAAATGATTGAAGCTACTGACTGAATGAAAGTAGCTGGCATCTCACTCTCTTTGAATCTTCTTTATCATGCTAAGAGGAGCAGGAAAAAGCAAAAAATTTCAGACTTGCACCTTGCAATGCGGAGAAATTACTGTTTGTGCATTTACAATATTCATTGATTTTTGCCATTGAAAAACATCATGTTATTCATATACCAGAAATGTTTGAAGCTACTGACTGAATGAAAGGAGCTGGCATCTCACTCTCTTTGAATCTTCTTTATCATGCTAAGAGGAGCAGGAAAAAGCAAAAAATTTCAGAATTGCACCTTGCAATGCGGAGAAATTACTGTTTGTGCATTTACAATATTCATTGATTTTTGCCATTGAAAAACGTCCAGAAATGATTGAAGCTACTGACTGAATGAAAGGAGCTGGCATCTCACGCTCTTTGAATCTTCTTTATCATGCTAAGAGGAGCAGGAAAAAGCAAAAAATTTCAGAATTGCACCTTGCAATGCGGAGAAATTACAGTTTGTGCATTTACAATATTCTTTGAGTTTTGCCATTGAAAAACGTCCAGAAATGATTGAAGCTACTGACTGAATGAAAGGAGCTGGCATCTCACTCTCTTTGAATCTTCTTTATCATGCTAAGAGGAGCAGGAAAAAGCAAAAAATTTCAGAATTGCACCTTGCAATGCGGAGAAATTACTGTTTGTGCATTTACAATATTCATTGATTTTTGCCATTGAAAAACATTTTATTCATATACCAGAAATGTTTGAAGCTACTGACTGAATGAAAGGAGCTGGCACCTCACTCTCTTTGAATCTTCTTTATCATGCTAAGAGGAGCAGGAAAAAGCAAAAAATTTCAGAATTGCACCTTGCAATGCGGAGAAATTACTGTCTGTGCATTTACAATATTCATTGATTTTTGCCATTGAAAAACATCATGTTATTCATATACCAGAAATGATTGAAGCTACTGACTGAATGAAAGGAGCTGGCATCTCACTCTCTTTGAATCTTCTTTATCATGCTAAGAGGAGCAGGAAAAAGCAAAAAATTTCAGAATTGCACCTTGCAATGCGGAGAAATTACTGTTTGTGCATTTACAATATTCATTGATTTTTGCAATTGAAATACGTCCAGAAATGATTGAAGCTACTGACTGAATGAAAGGAGCTGGCATCTCACTCTCTTTGAATCTTCTTTATCATGCTAAGAGGAGCAGGAAAAAGCAAAAAATTTCAGAATTGAACCTTGCAATGCGGAGAAATTACTGTTTGTGCATTTACAATATTCATTGATTTTTGCCACTGAAAAACATCATGTTATTCATATACCAGGAATGTTTGAAGCTACTGACTGAATGAAAGGAGCTGGCATCTCACTCTCTTTGAATCTTCTTTATCATGCTAAGAGGAGCAGGAAAAAGCAAAAAATTTCAGAATTGCACCTTGCAATGCGGAGAAATTACTGTTTGTGCATTTACAATATTCATTGATTTTTGCCATTGAAAAACGTCCAGAAATGATTGAAGCTACTGACAATGAAAGGAGCTGGCATCTCACTCTCTTTGAATCTTCTTTATCATGCTAAGAGGAGCAGGAAAAAGCAAAAAATTTCAGAATTGCACCTTGCAATGCGGAGAAATTACTGTTTGTGCATTTACAATATTCATTGATTTTTGCCATTGAAAAACATCATGTTATTCATATACCAGAAATGTTTGAAGCTACTGACTGAATGAAAGGAGCTGGCATCTCACTCTCTTTGAATCTTCTTTATCATGCTAAGAGGAGCAGGAAAAAGCAAAAAATTTCAGAATTGCACCTTGCAATGCGGAGAAATTACTGTTTGTGCATTTACAATATTCATTGATTTTTGCCATTGAAAAACGTCCAGAAATGATTGAAGCTACTGACTGAATGAAAGGAGCTGGCATCTCACTCTCTTTGAATCTTCTTTATCATGCTAAGAGGAGCAGGAAAAAGCAAAAAATTTCAGAATTGCACCTTGCAATGCGGAGAAATTACTGTTTGTGCATTTACAATATTCATTGATTTTTGCCATTGAAAAACATCATGTTATTCATATACCAGAAATGTTTGAAGCTACTGACTGAATGAAAGGAGCTGGCATCTCACTCTCTTTCAATCTTCTTTATCATGCTAAGAGGAGCAGGAAAAAGCAAAAAATTTCAGAATTGCACCTTGCAATGCGGAGAAATTACTGTTTGTGCATTTACAATATTCATTGATTTTTACCATTGAAAAACGTCCAGAAATGATTGAAGCTACTGACTGAATGAAAGTAGCTGGCATCTCACTCTCTTTGAATCTTCTTTATCATGCTAAGAGGAGCAGGAAAAAGCAAAAAATTTCAGACTTGCACCTTGCAATGCGGAGAAATTACTGTTTGTGCATTTACAATATTCATTGATTTTTGCCATTGAAAAACATCATGTTATTCATATACCAGAAATGTTTGAAGCTACTGACTGAATGAAAGGAGCTGGCATCTCACTCTCTTTGAATCTTCTTTATCATGCTAAGAGGAGCAGGAAAAAGCAAAAAATTTCAGAATTGCACCTTGCAATGCGGAGAAATTACTGTTTGTGCATTTACAATATTCATTGATTTTTGCCATTGAAAAACGTCCAGAAATGATTGAAGCTACTGACTGAATGAAAGGAGCTGGCATCTCACGCTCTTTGAATCTTCTTTATCATGCTAAGAGGAGCAGGAAAAAGCAAAAAATTTCAGAATTGCACCTTGCAATGCGGAGAAATTACAGTTTGTGCATTTACAATATTCATTGAGTTTTGCCATTGAAAAACGTCCAGAAATGATTGAAGCTACTGACTGAATGAAAGGAGCTGGCATCTCACTCTCTTTGAATCTTCTTTATCATGCTAAGAGGAGCAGGAAAAAGCAAAAAATTTCAGAATTGCACCTTGCAATGCGGAGAAATTACTGTTTGTGCATTTACAATATTCATTGATTTTTGCCATTGAAAAACATTTTATTCATATACCAGAAATGTTTGAAGCTACTGACTGAATGAAAGGAGCTGGCACCTCACTCTCTTTGAATCTTCTTTATCATGCTAAGAGGAGCAGGAAAAAGCAAAAAATTTCAGAATTGCACCTTGCAATGCGGAGAAATTACTGTTTGTGCATTTACAATATTCATTGATTTTTGCCATTGAAAAACGTCCAGAAATGATTGAAGCTACTGACTGAATGAAAGGAGCTGGCATCTCACTCTCTTTGAATCTTCTTTATCATGCTAAGAGGAGCAGGAAAAAGCAAAAAATTTCAGAATTGCACCTTGCAATGCGGAGAAATTACTGTTTGTGCATTTACAATATTCATTGATTTTTGCCATTGAAAAACATCCAGAAATGATTGAAGCTACTGACTGAATGAAAGGAGCTGGCATCTCACTCTCTTTGAATCTTCTTTATCATGCTAAGAGGAGCAGGAAAAAGCAAATAATTTCAGAATTGCGCCTTGCAATGCGGAGAAATTACTTTTTGTGCATTTACAAAATTCATTGATTTTTGCCATTGAAAAACATCATGTTATCCATTTACCAGAAATGATTGAAGCTACTGACTGAATGAAAGGAGCTGGCATCTCACTCTCTTTGAATCTTCTTTATCATGCTAAGAGGAGCAGGAAAAAGCAAAAAATTTCAGAATTGCACCTTGCAATGCGGAGAAATTACTGTTTGTGCATTTACAATATTCATTGATTTTTGCCATTGAAAAACATCCAGAAATGATTGAAGCTACTGACTGAATGAAAGGAGCTGGCATCTCACTCTCTTTGAATCTTCTTTATCATGCTAAGTGTAGCAGGAAAAAGCAAAAAATTTCAGAATTGCACCTTGCAATGCGGAGAAATTACTGTTTGTGCATTTACAATATTCATTGATTTTTGCCATTGAAAAACGTCCAGAAATGATTGAAGCTACTGACTGAATGAAAGGAGCTGGCATCTCACTCTCTTTGAATCTTCTTTATCATGCTAAGAGGAGCAGGAAAAAGCAAAAAATTTCAGAATTGCACCTTGCAATGCGGAGAAATTACTGTTTGTGCATTTACAATATTCATTGATTTTTGCCATTGAAAAACATCCAGAAATGATTGAAGCTACTGACTGAATGAAAGGAGCTGGCATCTCACTCTCTTTGAATCTTCTTTATCATGCTAAGAGGAGCAGGAAAAAGCAAATAATTTCAGAATTGCGCCTTGCAATGCGGAGAAATTACTTTTTGTGCATTTACAAAATTCATTGATTTTTGCCATTGAAAAACATCATGTTATCCATTTACCAGAAATGATTGAAGCTACTGACTGAATGAAAGGAGCTGGCATCTCACTCTCTTTGAATCTTCTTTATCATGCTAAGAGGAGCAGGAAAAAGCAAAAAATTTCAGAATTGCACCTTGCAATGCGGAGAAATTACTGTTTGTGCATTTACAATATTCATTGATTTTTGCCATTGAAAAACATCCAGAAATGATTGAAGCTACTGACTGAATGAAAGGAGCTGGCATCTCACTCTCTTTGAATCTTCTTTATCATGCTAAGTGTAGCAGGAAAAAGCAAAAAATTTCAGAATTGCACCTTGCAATGCGGAGAAATTACTGTTTGTGCATTTACAATATTCATTGATTTTTGCCATTGAAAAACATCATGTTATTCATATACCAGAAATGATTGAAGCTACTGACTGAATGAAAGGAGCTGGCATCTCACTCTCTTTGAATCTTCTTTATCATGCTAAGAGGAGCAGGAAAAAGTAAAAAATTTCAGAATTGCACCTTGCAATGCGGAGAAATTACTGTTTGTGCATTTACAATATTCAATGATTTTTGCCATTGAAAAACGTCCAGAAATGATTGAAGCTACTGACTGAACGAAAGGAGCTGGCATCTCACTCTCTTTGAATCTTCTTTATCATGCTAAGAGGAGCAGGAAAAAGCAAAAAACTTCAGAATTGCACCTTGCAATGCGGAGAAATTACTGTTTGTGCATTTACAATATTCATTGATTTTTGCCATTGAAAAACATCATGTTATTCATATACCAGAAATGTTTGAAGCTACTGACTGAATGAAAGGAGCTGGCATCTCTCTCTCTTTGAATCTTCTTTATCATGCTAAGAGGAGCAGGAAAAAGCAAAAAATTTCAGAATTGCACCTTGCAATGCGGAGAAATTACTGTTTGTGCATTTACAATATTCATTGATTTTTGCCATTGAAAAACGTCCAGAAATGATTGAAGCTACTGACTGAATGAAAGGAGCAGGCATCTCACTCTCTTTGAATCTTCTTTATCATGCTAAGAGGAGCAGGAAAAAGCAAAAAATTTCAGAATTGCACCTTGCAATGCGGAGAAATTACTGTTTGTGCATTTACAATATTCATTGATTTTTGCCATTGAAAAACATCATGTTATTCATATACCAGAAATGTTTGAAGCTACTGACTGAATGAAAGGAGCTGGCATCTCACTCTCTTTGAATCTTCTTTATCATGCTAAGAGGAGCAGGAAAAAGCAAAAAATTTCAGAATTGCACCTTGCAATGCGGATAAATTACTGTTTGTGCATTTACAATATTCATTGATTTTTGCCATTGAAAAACATCAGGTTATTCATATACCAGAAATGATTGAAGCTACTGACTGAATGAAAGGAGCTGGCATCTCACTCTCTTTGAATCTTCTTTATCATGCTAAGAGGAGCAGGAAAAAGCAAAAAAATTCAGAATTGCACCTTGCAATGCGGAGAAATTACTGTTTGTGCATTTACAATATTCATTGATTTTTGCCATTGAAAAACATCCAGAAATGATTGAAGCTACTGACTGAATGAAAGGAGCTGGCATCTCACTCTCTTTGAATCTTCTTTATCATGCTAAGAGGAGCAGGAAAAAGCAAAAAATTTCAGAATTGCACCTTGCAATGTGGAGAAATTACTGTTTGTGCATTTACAATATTCATTGATTTTTGCCATTGTAAAACATCATGTTATTCATATACCAGAAATGTTTGAAGCTACTGACTGAATGAAAGGAGCTGGCATCTCACTCTCTTTGAATCTTCTTTATCATGCTAAGAGGAGCAGGAAAAAGCAAAAAATTTCAGAATTGCACCTTGCAATGCGGATAAATTACTGTTTGTGCATTTACAATATTCATTGATTTTTGCCATTGAAAAACGTCCAGAAATGATTGAAGCTACTGACTGAATGAAAGGAGCTGGCATCTCACTCTCTTTGAATCTTCTTTATCATGCTAAGAGGAGCAGGAAAAAGCAAAAAATTTCAGAATTGCACCTTGCAATGCGGAGAAATTACTGTTTGTGCATTTACAATATTCATTGATTTTTGCCATTGAAAAACATCCAGAAATGATTGAAGCTACTGACTGAATGAAAGGAGCTGGCATCTCACTCTCTTTGAATCTTCTTTATCATGCTAAGAGGAGCAGGAAAAAGCAAATAATTTCAGAATTGCGCCTTGCAATGCGGAGAAATTACTTTTTGTGCATTTACAAAATTCATTGATTTTTGCCATTGAAAAACATCATGTTATCCATTTACCAGAAATGATTGAAGCTACTGACTGAATGAAAGGAGCTGGCATCTCACTCTCTTTGAATCTTCTTTATCATGCTAAGAGGAGCAGGAAAAAGCAAAAAATTTCAGAATTGCACCTTGCAATGCGGAGAAATTACTGTTTGTGCATTTACAATATTCATTGATTTTTGCCATTGAAAAACATCCAGAAATGATTGAAGCTACTGACTGAATGAAAGGAGCTGGCATCTCACTCTCTTTGAATCTTCTTTATCATGCTAAGTGTAGCAGGAAAAAGCAAAAAATTTCAGAATTGCACCTTGCAATGCGGAGAAATTACTGTTTGTGCATTTACAATATTCATTGATTTTTGCCATTGAAAAACATCATGTTATTCATATACCAGAAATGATTGAAGCTACTGACTGAATGAAAGGAGCTGGCATCTCACTCTCTTTGAATCTTCTTTATCATGCTAAGAGGAGCAGGAAAAAGTAAAAAATTTCAGAATTGCACCTTGCAATGCGGAGAAATTACTGTTTGTGCATTTACAATATTCAATGATTTTTGCCATTGAAAAACGTCCAGAAATGATTGAAGCTACTGACTGAACGAAAGGAGCTGGCATCTCACTCTCTTTGAATCTTCTTTATCATGCTAAGAGGAGCAGGAAAAAGCAAAAAATTTCAGAATTGCACCTTGCAATGCGGAGAAATTACTGTTTGTGCATTTACAATATTCATTGATTTTTGCCATTGAAAAACATCATGTTATTCATATACCAGAAATGTTTGAAGCTACTGACTGAATGAAAGGAGCTGGCATCTCTCTCTCTTTGAATCTTCTTTATCATGCTAAGAGGAGCAGGAAAAAGCAAAAAATTTCAGAATTGCACCTTGCAATGCGGAGAAATTACTGTTTGTGCATTTACAATATTCATTGATTTTTGCCATTGAAAAACGTCCAGAAATGATTGAAGCTACTGACTGAATGAAAGGAGCAGGCATCTCACTCTCTTTGAATCTTCTTTATCATGCTAAGAGGAGCAGGAAAAAGCAAAAAATTTCAGAATTGCACCTTGCAATGCGGAGAAATTACTGTTTGTGCATTTACAATATTCATTGATTTTTGCCATTGAAAAACATCATGTTATTCATATACCAGAAATGTTTGAAGCTACTGACTGAATGAAAGGAGCTGGCATCTCACTCTCTTTGAATCTTCTTTATCATGCTAAGAGGAGCAGGAAAAAGCAAAAAATTTCAGAATTGCACCTTGCAATGCGGATAAATTACTGTTTGTGCATTTACAATATTCATTGATTTTTGCCATTGAAAAACATCAGGTTATTCATATACCAGAAATGATTGAAGCTACTGACTGAATGAAAGGAGCTGGCATCTCACTCTCTTTGAATCTTCTTTATCATGCTAAGAGGAGCAGGAAAAAGCAAAAAAATTCAGAATTGCACCTTGCAATGCGGAGAAATTACTGTTTGTGCATTTACAATATTCATTGATTTTTGCCATTGAAAAACATCCAGAAATGATTGAAGCTACTGACTGAATGAAAGGAGCTGGCATCTCACTCTCTTTGAATCTTCTTTATCATGCTAAGAGGAGCAGGAAAAAGCAAAAAATTTCAGAATTGCACCTTGCAATGTGGAGAAATTACTGTTTGTGCATTTACAATATTCATTGATTTTTGCCATTGTAAAACATCATGTTATTCATATACCAGAAATGTTTGAAGCTACTGACTGAATGAAAGGAGCTGGCATCTCACTCTCTTTGAATCTTCTTTATCATGCTAAGAGGAGCAGGAAAAAGCAAAAAATTTCAGAATTGCACCTTGCAATGCGGATAAATTACTGTTTGTGCATTTACAATATTCATTGATTTTTGCCATTGAAAAACATCATGTTATTCATATACCAGAAATGATTGAAGCTACTGACTGAATGAAAGGAGCTGGCATCTCACTCTCTTTGAATCTTCTTTATCATGCTAAGAGGAGCAGGAAAAAGCAAAAAATTTCAGAATTGCACCTTGCAATGCGGAGAAATTACTGTTTGTGCATTTACAATATTCATTGATTTTTGCAATTGAAATACGTCCAGAAATGATTGAAGCTACTGACTGAATGAAAGGAGCTGGCATCTCACTCTCTTTGAATCTTCTTTATCATGCTAAGAGGAGCAGGAAAAAGCAAAAAATTTCAGAATTGAACCTTGCAATGCGGAGAAATTACTGTTTGTGCATTTACAATATTCATTGATTTTTGCCATTGAAAAACATCATGTTATTCATATACCAGAAATGTTTGAAGCTACTGACTGAATGAAAGGAGCTGGCATCTCTCTCTCTTTGAATCTTCTTTATCATGCTAAGAGGAGCAGGAAAAAGCAAAAAATTTCAGAATTGCACCTTGCAATGCGGAGAAATTACTGTTTGTGCATTTACAATATTCATTGATTTTTGCCATTGAAAAACGTCCAGAAATGATTGAAGCTACTGACTGAATGAAAGGAGCAGGCATCTCACTCTCTTTGAATCTTCTTTATCATGCTAAGAGGAGCAGGAAAAAGCAAAAAATTTCAGAATTGCACCTTGCAATGCGGAGAAATTACTGTTTGTGCATTTACAATATTCATTGATTTTTGCCATTGAAAAACATCATGTTATTCATATACCAGAAATGTTTGAAGCTACTGACTGAATGAAAGGAGCTGGCATCTCACTCTCTTTGAATCTTCTTTATCATGCTAAGAGGAGCAGGAAAAAGCAAAAAATTTCAGAATTGCACCTTGCAATGCGGATAAATTACTGTTTGTGCATTTACAATATTCATTGATTTTTGCCATTGAAAAACATCAGGTTATTCATATACCAGAAATGATTGAAGCTACTGACTGAATGAAAGGAGCTGGCATCTCACTCTCTTTGAATCTTCTTTATCATGCTAAGAGGAGCAGGAAAAAGCAAAAAAATTCAGAATTGCACCTTGCAATGCGGAGAAATTACTGTTTGTGCATTTACAATATTCATTGATTTTTGCCATTGAAAAACATCCAGAAATGATTGAAGCTACTGACTGAATGAAAGGAGCTGGCATCTCACTCTCTTTGAATCTTCTTTATCATGCTAAGAGGAGCAGGAAAAAGCAAAAAATTTCAGAATTGCACCTTGCAATGTGGAGAAATTACTGTTTGTGCATTTACAATATTCATTGATTTTTGCCATTGTAAAACATCATGTTATTCATATACCAGAAATGTTTGAAGCTACTGACTGAATGAAAGGAGCTGGCATCTCACTCTCTTTGAATCTTCTTTATCATGCTAAGAGGAGCAGGAAAAAGCAAAAAATTTCAGAATTGCACCTTGCAATGCGGATAAATTACTGTTTGTGCATTTACAATATTCATTGATTTTTGCCATTGAAAAACGTCCAGAAATGATTGAAGCTACTGACTGAATGAAAGGAGCTGGCATCTCACTCTCTTTGAATCTTCTTTATCATGCTAAGAGGAGCAGGAAAAAGCAAAAAATTTCAGAATTGCACCTTGCAATGCGGAGAAATTACTGTTTGTGCATTTACAATATTCATTGATTTTTGCCATTGAAAAACATCCAGAAATGATTGAAGCTACTGACTGAATGAAAGGAGCTGGCATCTCACTCTCTTTGAATCTTCTTTATCATGCTAAGAGGAGCAGGAAAAAGCAAATAATTTCAGAATTGCGCCTTGCAATGCGGAGAAATTACTTTTTGTGCATTTACAAAATTCATTGATTTTTGCCATTGAAAAACATCATGTTATCCATTTACCAGAAATGATTGAAGCTACTGACTGAATGAAAGGAGCTGGCATCTCACTCTCTTTGAATCTTCTTTATCATGCTAA
The DNA here is from genome assembly GCF_046119375.1 of Phyllobates terribilis. NCBI lineage: Eukaryota > Metazoa > Chordata > Amphibia > Anura > Dendrobatidae > Phyllobates > Phyllobates terribilis. The sequence continues at coordinate 739 of NW_027363558.1, read as the reverse complement.
GAGGAGCAGGAAAAAGCAAAAAATTTCAGAATTGCACCTTGCAATGCGGAGAAATTACTGTTTGTGCATTTACAATATTCATTGATTTTTGCCATTGAAAAACATCCAGAAATGATTGAAGCTACTGACTGAATGAAAGGAGCTGGCATCTCACTCTCTTTGAATCTTCTTTATCATGCTAAGTGTAGCAGGAAAAAGCAAAAAATTTCAGAATTGCACCTTGCAATGCGGAGAAATTACTGTTTGTGCATTTACAATATTCATTGATTTTTGCCATTGAAAAACATCATGTTATTCATATACCAGAAATGATTGAAGCTACTGACTGAATGAAAGGAGCTGGCATCTCACTCTCTTTGAATCTTCTTTATCATGCTAAGAGGAGCAGGAAAAAGTAAAAAATTTCAGAATTGCACCTTGCAATGCGGAGAAATTACTGTTTGTGCATTTACAATATTCAATGATTTTTGCCATTGAAAAACGTCCAGAAATGATTGAAGCTACTGACTGAACGAAAGGAGCTGGCATCTCACTCTCTTTGAATCTTCTTTATCATGCTAAGAGGAGCAGGAAAAAGCAAAAAATTTCAGAATTGCACCTTGCAATGCGGAGAAATTACTGTTTGTGCATTTACAATATTCATTGATTTTTGCCATTGAAAAACATCATGTTATTCATATACCAGAAATGTTTGAAGCTACTGACTGAATGAAAGGAGCTGGCATCTCTCTCTCTTTGA